>NC_073309.1:56683891-57315278 GCF_027595985.1 Sorex araneus | reverse complement strand
CAGGATGTTGCAGTAAATCCTTGGGACTGGAAAAATTGGCAAACCTCCATCCTTCAGGCCTGTTATGTTTGAGGATCCACGCCTGATTTGCTCAGGCCATACTCTTGTCTCTGAGCTCATCCATACCTGCGGGGGAAGACACAGGTATCGTTATGGGGATCTGGACTTGGAGTCCAGATCAGTCTTGTGCAGTCAAGGAACTTCCCCCTGTATCGGCTCTGCACTCCTTGTATTCATATTTGTATTAGATTTACCTAAGCATTGAGGATAAATATTTCTGAAAAGTTTAGGATAATGGCCCTGTCAATGCTCTTTAATAGGGTGGATTGGAGATAGTTGAAATGGACTTGACTATGCATAGAAAGATTTCTGATGGTTCTATGAAAGGGTGGAGTGGGCCCCTTGAGCAAAATGTTTTACAAATGGTGGGAACCTGGGGGAGCGCCCAAACGCCCATCTTAGCAGGCAACAGCATCGACTGTGATGACTAACAGTAAAGGGTGGTCACATTCCTGGATTCCACTCTCCTCATTTCAGTTATATTAGGAGAAAAGATGACAAATCATTGCTTTTGGAAGTGGTATAATCTCAACCCCACTAGTCACTAGAATGATTAAAACCCTTTTTGGTCTGTCCAAAAGACCAAGTCTACAAAATGATCCAGTACAGTTTGGTTCTCATTAGCTCCTATGCACCACCATTTTTAGGGTTGGTCCATACATGTTATTTATTTATTTATTGAAGTATGTTTTATGTAATTTATGCCATACTTGGCAGTTCTTAGGAGTTTGTCCTGGCGTTGGTCTGGATGCTGGAATGGAACTCAGAGAAACCGTGTTCAATACAAGCATTAAGCCAAAATACTATTCCCCGGCCCCAGACTCTTGGTTGAAAACTTGTTTCTAAAGCTGCTTCCTGGGGTTTCCTTGTAGGTGAGAATTCTCTGCTTGCATGTTTTCAAGGGGTAGAGTGTTCACTGTACAGTGCCCTCTAATGTTCTTGCCAGCTTTCGGTCCTGTCCAGTGTCTCTCCAGCTCTCTGGGTTGCTGCTAGGCCAGTTCCTCTGCAGCTTCAGGGCTGGCTTCAGAGTCACTGCTTTCATCCCCATCTTGATGGATGACTTCCTGGAGAAACTCATTATCCCTTGAGCCATTTGTCTGTTGTGCCTTGAATCAGCCTGCTTCCGTTTTTATGATGGATGTGTGTGTGGGAACACTGCTTCCATGTTTGACCAGTACAGGATAAGGGGACTCCACCCTAACTGACTGCCGTGGCAGCTAGAGTGACTTGGGTCCCAGGTTATGTCTCCCCTATTTTGTCCTTCCCCCTTTGGAGAGCCTTGCCTGCTCTGTCATATAGTCCTGAATTCCTCACTGTTATTTGCAGTTCTGGGCATGCCCCGGTCCCAGGGAGACGGAGCAAAGGATCTCGGGTTTTTGGGCTCAAGACACTTTTACCTGTTATGAGAGGTATGTGCAATGACGACATTCAGCGTCCCCTTCTCCCTAGAACATGGGGTGTGGGGTGCAGGGGGTGTAAGTTTAGTGTTTTGGGCTGAAAGCAGGGTCACTCCTTTGGGTCCCACTGGTTCTTTGCTCAGTTGTTACTCCCCACAGTGCTCATAGGAGCAGTGACTGGGATGTCCTTGGAGTGACTGTGAGCAAGGCCGCCACCTTCCAGTGGAGAATCCTCACATTTCAACAGATGCAACTCTCTTAGAGCGATGTTGGGAACCGACGTGAGCGGAGTCCTGTCAGCACAGTGCGTCTCCCTGTCTCCGCACTGTGAGAGTGGGTCTGCGCGAGCTTGGGGGTCCTTTTGCACTTGTTTTTCACATGTTTTCTGAAAACCAGGTGGTTCCTGAGGCACTGCAGAGTCTTTGGGGCTGCAGTGGGGGCTGTGCCTGGATGCAGGGGTCACGGGTGTGAGTGGGTGATCGTGGGGGTATCCTGGCCCTCACATGTACTATGAGTATGCTATTCAGTTCTGAATTAAAGGGCTACTGTGCACTGGTCCATTGGTCATCAATTGTTGTGGTCCCTGTCTCTTTGTTCCTCTGGAGAGACAGAACACTGAATGTGTCCAACCATGGGACCTACTGACTCAGTTTTCTTCACATCTGTCGGAAGACTTTGCATACCTCTCAGGCCTTTTAGACATCATAAAATGCACACTGCGTGAGTCGATCCCTTCAGAACGGGATATCCCCCCTAGGGAAGACAAGTTTTCTTTGGACCAGGAGTGTTAGGGGCTGGAAGAGTGCAGCCAGGAAACAAATAATCCAGGTAGTGTGTGACAAGCTTCCAGTGACATCATTACTATAAGGGAAAGATACTTGCTGATTATCACCTGGGTGTGGGCCATAGTAGTGTCCAGCATTTGGATTTCATGTGTATGTTAATTTGCAAATAATGGGTCTTGGTGATGGAAGTCAGGATTAAGGTGACTAAATAAAACTGCACTGTACTGCACTGTCGTCCCATTGTTCATTGATTTGCTCGAGCTGCACGAGTAACGTCTCCATTGTGAGAGTTGTGGTTACTATTTTTGGCATATCAAATATGCCACGGGTAGCTCGCCAGGCTCTGCCATGCGAGTGGGATAATCTTGGAAGCTTGGGGGCTCTCTGAGAGAGATGGAGGAATAGAACCCTGGTCAGTTGCGTGCAAGGCATATGCCCTACCCACTGTGCTATCACTCCAAAAAATAAATGTAAATAGGTAATACCTCTGGAAGCAACAAAAAGATTAAAACATTCTTAGACTTAAAAACCCTGCAATCAGATATAACAATCACTGTATCACTGTTATCCTATTGTTCATCAATTTGCTCGAGTGGGCGCCAGTGATGTCTCCATTCATCCTAGCCTCGAGATTTTAGCAGCCTCTCTTTACTCATTGTTCCCAATGATGCCGCATTGGAGGCTCTTTCAGGGTCAGGGGAAAGAGACCCATCAATGTTACTGTTTTGGCATATTGAATACGCCATGGGGAGCTTGCCAGGCTCTGCCGTGTGTGTAGGATACTCTCCCTACTATCTTTCAGATATAACAATATTCACATAAATTTATTTTCTACATCTATGTGATATTACAAGTTTGTTTTCTCATCAGTTTTAATCCTAGACTTTTTAACAGCAGTTTGTGCTTTTTGTCTTTAGTAAATTAAATACATACATACATGCTTAACCGCCCCTCACTCAGGACTGCCAAGGTTCACCATTGTCTCAGTCTTTGCTCTGATTCTGTCTTGGCTCAGAGGCCCTGTTTTGAAGGGGTTTATGGCAGACATCAACCACAATGTTGCCGAGAATCATAAATCAAAAATGAGCCAAACCTTCCTTGTTCAGGCCTTTCTGTTTTATGCCTGAGGGAGTTGTGGTCAGGCCTACACCTGGCTCTCAGCTCAGGACTCTGTCCCTGGTAAGTTAGCGCACATTATGGATGTGTGCACATTATGGATACAGGTCGCCCATATTTACAAGCACCTTACCAGCTTTATCTCTCTGCATACATAGCGTTCAAGATATTATTTTAGACTTTCATATGGATTATGGATATTTATTTCCAAAAGCTATCATCTTAGGAGAATGGCCATGGAAATGTTCTTTAGTAGGGTGGGTGGGAGAGAGTTAACGGACTTGACTGTGAATAGAAAAACACGGGCGAGTGTTTTGAAAACATGGGTCTCCTGGAGTCAGATCTTTTACAAACGGTGGGGAGAGCCCAGCTCCCCTTGTGTCAGCGGGCAGTTCCGTTCAGCTGTGGTTGTTGAACAGTCAGGGTGTCACAACCAGGACTCCACCTTTCCCATTTCAGAGAAAGAAACGGCCCTTTAAGGCTGGCGGAAGTGGAGCGGACGTCACAGACGGGGCCTTCCTGGTATAGGCGTCACAGTCACTTCAGTCCGTCCGCCCATTTGTAACCTGGTTCAAGGGCACTGTGGCGTCTGGGCGTGGAAGGGGACTGTGAGGCCGACTCTGTCGAGGGCGAGAGCAGCCCTACCCTCCGGGTGTCTGCACCGTGACCCGCTGGCCGTGCCAGCTTCAGGGGCGCTTTCACGCTTGTTTTCCATTTCTTACCTGGTGCCCGGTGGTACCAGATATCAGGGGCAGCAGAGCTTTGGGGGTGTGGTGGGGGCTGTTCCAGGGCGCAGGGTCGTGGATGTGAGTGATGATCCTGGGGACCCCTGCGGCCACGATCGCCTCCAGCTCCAGAATGGGGCAGCGGCCGGGTGGGCTGGGGCTGAGCGCGGGGGCTGCCGAGGGCGGGGCCTTGGCCGTCCAGACCCAGGACACAGGCTGCGCTGGGCCTGTCCCGGCCCCTTTTGCCCCGACATGAGTGAGCCGAGACCCTCCAGATTCACTCTGAGGGGCTCCGCTCAGCCCCCACTGGCCAGAGGTCAGGTTTCCTCTGTCTGTTCATTGGTTGCTGGAAAATGTGGGGCACCCAGGTCGTGGCTCTCACAAGGGGCTGGGGTTTGCCCAGGGAAATTTATGTTTCACCCTATTTTTGGCTGGTGTCACAGCCACTTTAGTCTGGCCACCGTTTGTCACTGGGCAGGAATTTCTACTCCCACACGTCAAGAGGCAAACCACCACTCACTTCATCTCTCCCCGACCAGGGGACTCCCGGAGACTGGCCCTGGGTGAGTACAGTGGGTAGTTTTGTTTTTGGGGTTGTATTTTCGAAGAAAGATAGTGTTTTGTGGAGATGGGAGCTTTACTCAGGAATCACTTCTAGTGTGCTGGGGAAGATTTTACTCAGCAATGCCCGGAGCCTATTACAGAGATTAGGGCGCTTGCCTTGCACCTGCCAAGCAAAGCCTAAGCCCTGCATCTCAGGATTCCTCAGACCTACCAAGACTGATCCCTGAGTGCAGAGCTAGGAATCTCTCCTGAGCACTGCCGCTACTGGCCAACACACTCACACACACACACACACACACACACACACACTCACACACACAGACAAATGCAAAATACGTGAGAGCAGAGAAGAGTGAGGATTCAGGAGAAACCATAGGCTTCGGCAGCATAGAAAAAGCCATTAAACAGGGTTTTAAGGACACGCTCTTTGATCCTTTGAATGTTTCAAGTGAGAATTTGTCTTTGCACTGAATTTTTCCCTTTTTTTCCCCTTCCTTTGTTAGTTACTATTTTGTTGTTGTTCTGGGCCACACCCTACAGTGCTCAGGCCTTACTCCTGACTCTAAACTCAGGGATCACTGCTGTCAGCTGGGGTCAGGGGCCCATAAGGTTTGCCTGGGTATTGGTCTTGGGTAAGCTGATGATACATGCTGTACTATCTGTCCCCCGGAATAAAATATTTATAGTTAAATAATGGAAATATCATATCGTGGTCCTTAGTAAATGGCCAGATATAGGATACTTATACTATACAACACGCTGTTTGCGCAGTTCTCAAATATGTTGCTGCAAGACAGGAGCAAGTGCTGGGTGAGGCCCATGCAGTTGTGCTGATTGGGATTAGAGTAAATTAGGACCCAGAAGAGACGGGTACTAACTGGACAGACCTGGGGCTGTACCTTGGGCTGACCTGGACATAGAAGTGACCCTGGTCTCCAGTAGAGGTGTCCCACACACATGTCCCTGTCCACCCTGCCAGAGGGTGACTGAAGGTTTGTCCATGCTGAATTCCTTTGGCTGCCCCATGGCAGAGCCACTTTCAGGGCTGTGTTCACTGGGGGCGGGGCAGGGGGCAGCCGTGGTGGGGGCCTGCAGGGGGCGCTGATGCGCTTAAGCACCTGGGCTTGGAGTCAGCCCCTGGTGCCTGCCTGTAGGGACCTTCCTGTGGGATTCAGGGAAGGTCCCAGGGCTCACTTTCCTCTCCTGTAGGCTGAGCCCAACACTCTGGTCTGGTCCGACAGCCCGGATCCCAACCCACTTTGTGTCTGCAGGAGAAGAAGGAGCTTCTGGCAGTGTCTTCCCAGGTGGGTCAGGGATCTGGTGCCAGATTATTTCCACCAGTCAGAGCGTTTTCAGTTCCAGTGCTAAGACTTCTGGTCAAAGTTGGGATATTGTGCTCCTCTCTGGTGCTCACGGCTCTGACTTCTCCTCCAGGACTTGCACGGAGCTTATTTCAGATCCTCAGGAATTAGAGTCGGGAAGATGGTGATATGCTGTCTGACTCACTGTCCCCAGGTAGGAGGAGAGTGACAGGATGACACGAGTAGTGACAGGAGCTCACAGGCATCTAGGCCATTCTGTCGCGAGCTGTTTTAGGAGGGAGCCCTGGGATAGGGTTCCTGGCAGGGGTCACTGACTGCTGTCTGAGACCACTTTTGTCCTGTTTGTTTTATTATATTTAGGTTTGATGGTGGTCAAGAAGTACTCCCAACTTAGTGCTCCTGATCACTCTTTTCAGAACTCGGAGATCTTATGGGGTGCTAGTGGTACAAGGCTAACTTCTTTGAGGGTTTTGTTTTGTTGGGGAGGTGGTGGGGGACCACACCCCGTAATTCTTGGGAATATTCCTGGCTCTGCACTCCAACATTGCACCTCAGGGTTCTTGCTGGGCTTTATGTTAACAGCAGGGGTCGCCAGCCCTAACCGGGTTTCCTGGACTCACTGTCCTGTTACTCCATCCTTCTACATTATTTTCTTTCATTTTTGTTTTTGTGCCACAGTGGAGATGCTCATGGTTTTCTCTTAGCTCTGTGCTCCGGATTTACCCCTGACGTTCATCAGGACCCAGGGTTTGCATGGCCTGTGTGCGCCCTGGCAACTCCAGTGACTCTGGCCCCAGAACGTGCGTTTCCTCTCTGTTGTCCTTCCCGCTTTGAGAGACTCTCCTGCTGTCACAGTCTCGCTTCACTCGCTGCTGTAAATGTGCAGTTCTGAGGATGCGCCTGTCTCTGGGAGCAAAGTATCGCTGGGGGCGGCAGAAGTATTGGGGGTCAAGTCACTTTTACATGCCTCAGGAAGGATTTGGGGTGACCCTGAAACAGGAGTTCCGAGTTCTACAGGCTCGTATGTCCTCACACAGCTTTGAGTCACTTGCTGGACATTGTGTCTCCTCTTCTCATCCCTGGAATAGAACAGGGACTGTAGAATAAGGCTTTGGTGAGGTAGGGGGTGTCTAGTGTTTTGGTCCAAGTCTTGCTGGGTCTGTGCTCAGGTGTTGCCCTCTGCAGTGCTCATTGGATTTATCCCTGTGGTGGTTGCTTGCAAGTCTAGAATCTGCAGGAACCTTCTAGTACACTGTCATTGTTGCACATCTGGCTTCTTGTGAGGGATTTCTGGGCTCATCAGCCTGAAATGTGGGTGAAGGCTGGTTCCTTCCTGACGAGAGTGTGTGGAGTGGGGAGAGGCCGTGAGCTCCTCTAGGGCACTGGGGTGTCTCATACTCATGCCCCATAGACTGGGGTAGGATGTCCTCACTCCTGTCCCCTGTGTATGTCTGTTCAGGTCACGGTGACCTTCCCCGATGTGGCCGTGAGCTTCACCTTGGAGGAATGAACAGGGGTCAGAACACTAAGTGTGTGTAGGGTACAGGCAAGCCCCAACCTCCTGGAGTATCTCCCTAATCTCTTGCTTTATTTCTTAAGAGTTAAACTTAATTTTTTGCTCTGTTTGTTTCATTTTAAAGCCCATCTGATGATACACAAGGGTGTCTCTGGTTCTGAACTCAGGAATCACTCCTGGTTCGATCCCTAGCATCCAGTATGGATCCCAGGCACGACTAGGAGTATTTCTTCAGCCCAGAGCCATGAATAATCCCTATACATTGCTGTCTGGGACCAAAACAAACCAAATAAATTTATTTCTCTTTCCACACTTGGCTGTTTTGCTTTTGCTCTTGGTATTGTTTTGGGGACTCACTCGACATTTTCATTTTCTTTTATTTGAAATTTTTAAATTTCACTCATTATTTTTTGGCTTTTGGGCCACAACTCAATGGTATTCAGGGGTTACTATTGGACAGGAGGTATTCCTAGCAGTGCTCCGGGACCATATGGAATGCTGAGATTCGAACCCCGTGGTTTGCGTGCAAGGCAATTGAAATGCCCTGCCCACTGTGCTTTCATTCCAGCCCCTAAGATCATTCCTTTCTTTCTTTCTTTTTTTTTTTTTTTTGCTTTATGGGTCACACCTGGCAATGCACAGGGGTTCTTCCTGGCTCTGCACTCAGGAATCACCCCTAGCGGTTCTCAGAGGACCATATGGAATGCTGGGAATTGAACCCGGGTCAGCCGCATGAAAGGCAAATGCCCTACCCTCTGTACTATTGCTCCAGCCCCCAAGATCATTTATTTCTAGGAATCTCACCCCCTCAGTTGCTATTTGGCTCAGTGCTTGGGGTCACATCAAGTGATCTTTGGAGACCAGGTGTCTCCCAACATCAAATCAGAGGTTCCCACATGCAAAACATTTTCCCCAATCCTGTGCATTGTTGCCTAACACCACTGGACTCTTTTAGTTCTTTGAAAATTTGCTTTGAGCCAAACCAGCAGGACTCAGGATTTGTTTTGTGTTCTGGAATCAGGGATCATGCCTGGTTTGTGTAGGACCGTATGGGGTTGTCAGGGATGGAACCTGGATTGACATGGGCAAGATCTTTGCCCACCTGCTCTACTATCTCCCTATTCCCCCATCTTCCCTCTTTTGGGGATTACACCAGGTGTTCCACGGGGGTTATTCCTGGCTCATGCACTCAGAATTACTCCTGGCGTTCCTCTGGGGACCATATGTGATGCTGGGGATTGAACCCAAGTCGGCTGTATGCATGGCCAACAGCTTACCTGCTGTGCTATGACTCCAACCTCCCCCCTTTGTTTTTAACTTAATATAAATTTGGGGGGCTTGCTATCCTTGTCCTTGCCTGGGTGGTTGGGTTTATTCCTGACTCTGCACTCAGTGAGAGTGAACTCAAGGCCTCCAGTGGCTGATATCCTGGACACGGGGTCCAGCAGTCATTGCTCACGTGGATAAAGGACAAAGTAGGGCCTCTTCTTGGAAAGCTGACTGTGAAGGCCAATTTTGTGGCAGGACACAAGAACCCCAGTGAGAGGCCCTTGCCTCCCCATCTCTACACTGTAAGTGGTGGGTCCGCGCCAGTGTGGGGGGTGCTTTCATGCTTGTTTTTCACTTGTTCCCTGATATCCCGGCAGTTCCTGAGGCTCAGTGAGGCTTAAGGGAGACACGGAGTTTTGCGGGATGCGGTGGGGGCTTTACCGGGATGCAGGGGTCTTGTGTATGAGTGCATGATCCTGGGGGGCCCCTTTGGCCACCATCGCCTCCTGCTCTGGGTTGGGGCGGCGGTGGGTGGGTGCGGGGCTGAGTACTGGGCCTGCTGTGAGTGGGGTGGTGGGGAGGCTTGGCCTTCCTTACCCTGACAGCACAGGACTGTGCTGGACCCTGTCCACGAACCTTTTATTTTATTGTGGGGCCTTGTGTTGCTGAGAGGTTTCTCCTGGTGGTCCTCAGGCCTTCCTTTGAGTGGTACTCAGGGAACAGCCCTTGTCACCCTGTACACCTACCTGCTGTTCTCTCTCTGACACACTAAGAGATTTTCTTCTGTATTTATATTTAAAAGTGAAGGAGTGAGCCCATAACAAAGCTAGTCGGGTGGAGCGACAGTACAGCAGGGAGGGTGTTTGTCTTACCCATAATCGACCAGCGTTTGATCCCCAGTATCTTATATGCTCCCCCAAATACCAGTGGTTCTAGTCAAATACAAAAGCCTAAAAGTTAGTTTAAGGATTGTCAGGCTCCTCATAGCAATATTCCCGAAGGACCTTCCCTCTGCTGTGGGCCTGTTGGGACTGTGAGAACCACAGAGATGCCCCCCACCTGCTCAGCCTGTCCACCCAGGGATTATTCGACTCTTCTTACCTTGATTGCTGTGATTGATTTCAGAACTCAAGCCACAGCATGAGGATTTGGTGTTGTTGCAATTTGACTTCAGAAGAGGTCACCAAATAGGAATGAATGGCAAGAATCACACGTGGAATAGACATATTTTTATGCTGGCGGGATAGCTCAGTGGAGCGAGCATGTGACTTGAAAGGTGGGGGTCCAGGCTTCGTCCCTGCCACCAAATCTCTGGTCCCTCAACAGCTCAGGAGGAAGTCCAGAGCCTAATACTGGGAGTGGAGGGCCTTAGTCTCACTGGGCAATGACATTAGTCAAATTGAAACCTAAAGACATTGTATTAATCTTCATACTAAAGGAGTACTGTGTTTGCCTCTGTAGAAAGTTAGTACAAGTGTTAATTGTTTCAAAGAAGCATTTTGTGGGCCCTAGTGATAGCACAGAGGGGAGGACACTTGCTTCGTATGGAATCGAAAGCTGGATCCATCCCCAACACCCCATAGGCCCCCAGTGCCCCACTAGGACTCATCCCTGAGCACTGCTTGATGTGCCCCCTCACAGAATTAATACAGTGCTGGAGCGATAGTACAGTGAGCAGGTTGAGAAAAACCACATGAAAGTCAACTTGAACAAAGGAAGCACATGCATGTGGAGCCCGATCACATGTGCTGCCCACATCTCCCCTCTTGATATGTATAGTTTCATACCTTTATACTTTAATGCTGGGATGTGTACTGGGGCTCTCTCCACTCTGGAGAGACCAGATTCTCTCGTAAGTGTGTATTCACTCTCTTTCTCTCTCACTCCACTCCCCACCAAACAAAACTTCCAAATAAATTTGGTTTTAATTCGCTTCTCCTCTTCTAGAACTCTTTTCGAAGAGGCAAAGATGATGGACCTGAACATTCTGGATAAGGTCTGGGTAATGACTAGCTTCACTTTCCTGCAAAGAAGGCTCACTGCAGACTCATTCCTAGATTTCCTCAGCCATTCACCCAGCAGAGGTGAATAGAGGGAAAGTGGCAGACTTTCTTCTCTAAGCTACCCCTTTCTCCTCCCCGCTACACATAAGTGGGAAGTCATTATGAATGCATACAAATTATGTTCCTTTTCAGTGGAATCCTGATGAAGTTATTCCTAGAAGTTAGTAATACCAATGATATGAAGATGTATGGGCTGGAGCGATAGCAGGGCAGGTAGGGCGTTTGCCTTGCCTGTGGCCAACCCAGGTTCGATTCCTCCATCCCTCTCGGAGAGCCCAGCCAGCAACTGAGAGTATCTCACTCCCACGGCAGGGCCTAGCAAGCTACCCATGGTGAATTTGATATGCCAAAAACAGTAACAAGTCTCATAATGGAGACATTATTGGTGCCCGATCGAGCAAGTTGCTGAGCAACTGGATGACAGTGATGAAGATGCATCAGAGGTAATGCGCATTCCCCTGGAGATCTCTCCGGCCCGCGGAGAGACAACAGTGGAAAGCGCTCTTAATTAGGTGGATTCTGTGAGGGTCCCGATCTGAAATAAGACTAGTGAGGTTAGTAAACAGGGGGCCCAAGACGACACATGCCGATCAAGGGCAACTTTATTAACTGCCACGCTGGTTTTATACTTTACTTAGCAGGGGGTTGGTACATAAGTTGTCAATCATCAGGGAAGTGTCTTCTCAGGCCAAATAAGGAAAGGTTCGGGGTGTATTAGGTGGGCTTACAACATTCTTCAAGAGTAGATTGAGAAATAGTGGGGAGAGGAAGGCAAGGGTCTATCTGGCAGGAGCATCTGGCAGGAGGAATGCACAAGGTAGAGGAAGGTATTCTACTTTAGGGCTTTATAGCGTCTCTTAGTTAACTGCCCTGGGCTACTTTTACCTCTTGAGTTTGGCTATTTCCTTTGTCACAAGGGCACCTGTGCCTCAGGTCAAGCAAAGCTGGTAATGGAATTTTCCGGTTTGTCCAGGGTAAAGGTTTCGGGGTCCTCTTTAGTTCAGGGTCCTGAGCAGTCCCCAACAAGGTAAGGGCTCCACCTATAGTTTGAAGACTGGTACCTACAGTCCCTCAGAATTATTTCTTGGGAAAGTGAATTTTTGTCCTTCAAAAGGTCTTCATTATCTGTGTGTCTATGTGTTTTGCTATAAATAATATTCACAGTGAATAAGGAGTCAGTTTTATTTCAAATGAATTTCCTTGTGTTACCTGCCAGTTATTTGCATTCTCATAATTCAAAGGCTTTGTTTTAGATTAGTGTTCTATTCTCTAGGCTGTGATTTCCAACAAGAATAAAATGAAATAAGACATGTTTTGTTTTGCTTTGGGGCCACAGCCAGCAAGGTCAGGGCTGACTCCTGACTCTGCACTCAGAGTTCACTCCTGGCAGGCCTTGGGACTCTACGGGGTGCCAGAGATCGAACCCAGGTCAGAGGCATGTAAGGCAGATGCCCTACCTACTGTCCTATCACTCCAGCCCTTAGAATCATTTTACTTACACATTTTGGGTTCTGGATTTTATTATTATCCTATTTGGGGTTTAAAAAGTCATTTATAAATAAGTAACTGGAACTTGGATGGAGCAGTAGCACAGCAGGTAGGGCATTTGTCTTACACGCGGCTGGCCCAGGTTTGATTCCTCCATCCCTCTTGGAGAGCCCGGCAAGCTACCGAGAGTATCCCGCACACACGGCAGAGCCTGGCAAGCTACCTGTGCTGTATTCGATATGCCAAAAACAGTAACAAGTCTCACAACGGAGATGTTACTGGTGCCCGCTCGAGCAAATCAGTGAATAACGGGAGGACAGTGGTACAGTGCTATAATTGGCAGTTGTGACTGGGTATTATAATATGGAATGAGATAAAAAGAATTGCATGCTACTATTATATCACTGTATCACTGTCATCTCATTGTTCATTGATTTGCTCGAGTGGACGCCAGTAACATCTCCATTCGTCCCTGTTGTGTGTTAGTGTAGCCCGATGGTGTATTGAGGCTCTTTCAGGGTCAGGGGAGAATGAGGACTGTAATTGTTACTGTTTTTGGCATATCGAGTATGCCAGGGTAGCTTGCTAGGCTCTGCCGTGTGGGCGGGATAGTCTCACTGATATATACATATGAATACATAATAACACATACATAATAATAGTATCACTGTAGCACTGTCATCCCATTGTTCATCGATTTACACAAGCAGGCGTCAGTAACGTCTCCATTTGTCCCAGCCCTGAGATTTTAGCAGTCTTTCCTTACTTGTCTTTCCCAATGATTGGAGGCTTCTTTCAGGGTCAGGGGAATGAGACCTGTTATTGTTACTGTTTTTGGCACATTGAATACGACACGGGGAGCTTGCCAGGCTCTGCCATAATGATAATATAATATAATTATAGCAATAATTATTATTACACATACATAATAATTATTATACATATACACATTAGATACATACACTGCCTATGTATCTAATGTAATGAGAATGTTGTCTGTACAGTAAGACACTCAAAAATCTTTGTTCACTAAATGATCAGAAATGACTATATGGGGGCTGGAGTGATAGCACAGCGGGTAGGGCGTTTGCCTTGCACGCGGCCGACCCGGGTTCGAATCCCAGCATCCCATATGGTCCCCCGAGCACCACCAGGAGTAATTCCTGAGTGCATGAGCCAGGAGTGACCCCTGTGCATCGCTGGGTGTGACCCAAAAAAGCAAAAAAAAAAAAAAATGACTATATGGGTAATCTGACAAACAACAAGGGCAATTTAGCAAAGGGTAATAGGAACTGCACTGTTCTACCAAGAAATGAAAAACACATGGCTTTTAGGAAGAGTAATCTTTGCATGGCTTATTTCAACACCTAAAATGTTCTTTTGTTAGTGTGAGGATACATTGCAAGCAGTATTTACACCATTAGTCACTAATCCTCCTCAACATAAAAGCCTCTTTCTAATATAGATACCTGAATGCTACTATTATATACTCCTTGGAAACATTTATACAGGCATTCAAGTGATATTTATTGAGTAAACAACTCAATAAACCTCAATTAACAGTATCAAACACTGTTTAATAAAGGAGTAGGTGTACACATTTGAGCAAGTAGACAGAAAAAAAAATCCATGCTTTCAAAGATCTATGATTTAACAAGGGGCTTACTAGGATGAGGATGTGACGGATTAATATGAGTAATCATCCCCTAACAGAAAACCCCAAGGTTTGGATATTCACTAGGCCAACACACACCCAGGAAAGAACAGTAGGCAAGCTATGCTGATTCTATAATCGATGACAAAGTATCTTCCAACTGCAAACTTGTGCCAGGAAAACAGAGTAATACTGTTTAGGGTCTTTTAGATTTAGGGAACAATATGGCCAAAAAGAGAACAGGAAACTGCCACAAACTTATTTATTTTGGTTTGGGGACCACACCTGGCCATACTCAGGACTTACTCCTGGCTCTGGATTCAGGAGGAGCTCAGTAGACTGGGTGTAAGACAGGTTCCCTGCCCACTGAACTCTCTCTCCTGCCCCAACACTTTCTAATGTACAGATGCCTACTGATTTGCCGTGTGAACTACCCACCCTCTGCTCTCCTTGTACCTATGGCATGTTGACAGACTTACTAACTGTCCTTGATGTCTCTGCCATCTTCAAGAGTGCCTCACCTGTTGGGCTCTGGTGGGGTTGGGTGAGCAATATTGCATTGTATTGACCTGCCTGTGAGATCACTGGTGGCTGCCCAGGTGACCCTAAATCTTGGACAATCCATGTGGTTGTCTACATATGTGTTTGTCTCATTTCTCTGTGACTAGCCCCTGCTGGATGGAGGTTGAAAGTGACAATTGGATTTGGCAGATGAGAAACAATTTAGACAGGTTATAGCCAATTATTGTGATAAAGAAATTACACCATCTATTAGAAAATCCCACATAGTATGGGATAACTGGGGATTTATAAAGGGAATCAGAATAATAAAAGTAGTCCTTGAGAGCAGTTGTAGTTTAAAATAGTGTAGTATCTAGATCAAAGTTGTAGTCCAGTGAGTAAGGCATTTGCCTTGCACATGGTGGACCTGGGTTCAATCCTTGGCATCCCATCCCATATGGTCCCATGAACCCTTAGGATTGTCCTCATACATGGCAAGCACTCTACTCATTGTTCTATCAATCCAGCCCTAGAACTCTGCGTGTGTGTGAGAGAGAAAGAGAGAGAGAGAGAAAGAGAGAGAGAGTACAGAGATTTGGGGCCAGCCCTAGTGGTACTCAAGTACTCCTGTCTATGTGCTCAGGAGTGACTTCTGGTGGTGCTGAGGGACCATATGTGGTGCTGGAGATAGAACCAGGGTCAGTCACATGGAATATTAATATATTCACCCTATGTTATTGCTCAATATCTGGAGTAGAAATATTTTTTAGAAGTGAAGAAAAGAAGACCCAGTAGGAGCCCGTGCCAAGACACAATTGGAAATTTTTCTGGTGAAGGATCAGCCAAGGCTCCAGGGGCTGATTTCATAGTAAAACTGTAGAAATGAGCAGAGACAGAGACAGATCCTCAAAGACTAACCTATTTACTGTGTGTGATTTTTTAAATAGAAAATACTTGCTGATCCTAATTAACAAAAGGAACATAGAAAGAAAGAAGGAAAGAAAGAAAGAAGAAATAAAGAGACGGAAGGAAGGAAGGAAGGAAGGAAGGAAGGAAGGAAGGAAGGAAGGAAGGAAGGAAGGAAGGAAGGAAGGAAGGAAGGGAGGGAGGGAGGGAGGGAGGGAGGGAGGGAGGGAGGGAGGGAGGGAGGGAGGGAGGAAGGAAAAAGGAAAAGGGAAGAAAGAAAGGAAAAGGAAAGTAGAAGAAAGGCGCCTTATAGACCACTGTAAGAATGTTGGCTTTAACTCTGACAAAAATTCAGACCTATGGGAGTGTTTGAATGGAAAAGGGGTAGCATCTCATGTTTTGAAAGAAACATTATGGTGGCTCTTTGACAAATTTTAGGCCACAAAAAAACCAATTAGGATTTAGGTCATAAGATATACTGGGGTACCATAAGGCCACAAAAGCAACTGATATAAATTAGCAGGACATACACAAAACTTTTGGGGGACCCACACTTGGTGGTTCTCAGGGCTTATTCCCTGTGCACGAGTCTCTCCTGGCAGGTTCAGGGGACCATATGATATGCCAGTGTTTGAACTTGGGTCAACTATTTCCAATGCAAGCTCCCTATAAGCGCTTTGACATCTTTTAGATCCTGCATGAGCATCTAGCCAGTCAATTCCCAGTTTCAACATAAGACGGTCTTCATTCCCTTCAGTGCTCTCCATCGTTGCAAAGCTGCATTTTGGGGAGTCATTATAATTAAAAGCCAAAATAGTTTTAAAATCAGTGTGGAGCAGGAAACAAGGCCGGTAATGTTTAAGTCCCAGGCTCTAGGTGTCACTACCTGCAGAACACACGTTCCATTAATAGTACTGTATTTAAGAGATCAACAAATGGGACTACATTAAACTAAAAAGCTTCTGCACCGCAAAAGATACAGTGACCAGAATCCAAAGACTATCCACAGAATGGGAAAGGATATTTACACAATACCCATCAGATAAGGGGGTGATATCAATGGTATATAAAGCACTGGTTGAACTCTACAAGAAGAAAACATCCAACCCCATCAAAAAATGGGGCGAAGAAATGAACAGAAACTTTACCAAGGAAGAAATACGAATGGCCAAAAGGCACATGAAAAAGTGCTCTACATCACTAATCATCAGAGAGATGCAGATCAAAACAACCACAAGATAACACCTCACATCACAGAGACTAGCACACATCCAAAAGAACAAAAGCAACCGCTGTTGGAGAGGATGTGGGGAGAAAGGGACCCTTCTACACTGCTGGTGGGAATGCCGACTGGTTCAGCCCTTCTGGAAAACGATATGGACGATTCTCAAAAAATTAGATATTGAGCTCCCATTTGACCCAGCAATACCACTGCTGGGAATATATCCCAGAGTGCAAAAAAGTATAGTCGAAACGACATCTGCACATGTATGTTCATCGCAGCACTGTTTACAATAGCCAGAATCTGGAAAAAACCCGAATGCCCTAGAACGGATGACTGGTTGAGGAAACTTTGGTACATCTATACAGTGGAATACTATGCAGCTGTTAGAAATAAAGGAAATCATGAATTTTGCATATAAGTGGATCGGCATGGAAAGTTTCATGCTGAGTGAAATGAGTCAGAAAGAGAGAGACAGACATAGAAAGATTGCACTCATCTGTGGTATATAGAATAACAGAGTGGGAGACTAACACCCAAGAATTGTAGAAATAAGTACCAAGAGGTTGACTCCAAGATTTGGAGGCTGGCCTCACATTCTGGGGAAAGGGCAACTCAGAGAAGGGATCACCAACTATAATGTAGTCGAAGGCCATGCGGGGGTGGGGGGGGAAGGGTGTTGCGGGCTGAATGAGGGCTGAGGGCTAGAGACTGAGCACAGTGGCCACTCAACACCTTTTTTTTTTTTTTTTTTGCTTTTTGGGTCACACCCGGCAATGCGAAGGGGTTATTCCTGGCTCATGCACTCAGGAATTACTCCTGGCGGTGCTCAGGGGACCATATGGGATGCTGGGATTCGAACCCGGGTCGGCCGCGTGCAAGGCAAATGCCCTACCCGCTGTGCTATCACTCCAGCCCCACTCAACACCTTTATTGCAAACCACAACAGCTAATTAGAGAGAGAGAACAGAAGGGAATGCCCTGCCACAGTGGCAGGGTGGGGTGGAGGGAGATGGGATTGGGGAGGGTGGGAGGGATGCTGGGTTTACTGGTGGTGGAGAATGGGCACTGGTGAAGGGATGGGTTCCCGAACTTTGTATGAGGGAAGCATAAGCACAAAAGTGTATAAATCTGTAACTGTACCCTCACGGTGACTCACTAATTAAAAATAAATAAATTTTTAAAAAATAGTACTGTATTTAGTTAAGAAAGAAATAGAAAAAGATTTTTAACTTTTATATGTACTGGTTTCAAATATTTGTTGCTGGAGCACTGTATTGTTTTACAGGGTCTTGTGCTATTGAAGCGTTGTGTTTTTTTGTTTTTCTTTTTGTTTGTTTGTTTTCTGTGACTGCTCTAACTAATCACCTGGTAGTTTACACATCAGAAGAAAAAAACCCACCCTCCTGGAAGCCAGAAATTTAACAGACACATCACTGGGACAATGGTGTCAGCCAGGATACATGCCCTCTCTAGAAGGTCTTTAGCCTGCATTTTCTTTTAACTTCTGGTAACTGCCATGCGGCTTATCTGGTGGCTAATACACTCATGTCTTGGCCTCCGTTGTAACATGACCTTCTCTTCTATCTGCATCATCTTCTGCATCCATTTTGTCAGAACAAATGCCATGCGATTGACTCACCTGGTAATGTACCAAATCTGTCTATCACCAGCCATAGCATCTATTCAATCAAGTTTTTACTAAACAAAGGACCGTTTGCAGGGTTGATGATCTCTTTGAATGGCCATTAGCCAGTGTACACCATGAGGTTGTTACCATCTAAAACTACATGAACGGGACTGTATTTTGTATGTGTGTGAATGCTTTTATTTTTTGTGTTTGAGCCACACCTGATGGTGCTCAGCACTTCCCCCTGGCTCTGCGCTCAGGGATCACTCCTGACAGGGTTCAGAGGAACATAGGGAGTGTCAGGGAGCCAATCCAGGCCTACTGCATGCAAGGCAAGCATCCTACCCTCTGTACTATGTCTCCTCTCACTGTCAATATTTCCTTTAGCCTACATATGAGATGTCCAGGGCTCTGTCCATTTATGAAGTGTGGAATCCTCTCCAATATGATACACCCAATATGGTACATCTATACAACAAAATATTAGTCATATGAAGTACTGACAAACTATAGCAGAGATAAACTTTGAAAGCACCAGGTTTTGACAAAGGCAGTCACAATGGCACATATCTTAGGATCTATGTATATGAAGTGTTCAGAGGACGCAAACTCATAAAGAGAAAAGGAGAATGTTGCCAGGAACCAGAGAAGAGAGACAATGGAGAGGTCAGTGGGTAGTGAAGAAGTGGCTGGTTTTGGCAATGATGACAATAGGTTACATAAAATACTGGTAATACTTGCCAAGCTAGTAAGTATACCAAATGCCACGGAAGTTAGTCTCAAATGATGGATCCAACAAAAAATCTTTATGCAGATGTGTATTTTAAAAGGGTCCAAGTTCTCTCTCCTTCACTAATTCCCTAGAAGCACCTAGGAAAATTGGGAATAACTGTTGGGCTGTAGCAAATTGTTTTCTGCAAACCCTAAATTAGCCAAACATCATGAGGCTTAACTTGTCATTGTAGCAATATACAGTGTCAGGACAGCCCCCTTTGGGCCATAATCTGTGTGCTGGCCAAGGTGTTGTTACTTTTTTTCCCTTAAAGAAATACTGAAAACAGGTCAGTTTAAAGCCCCTTCCAACACCCCCCCCCCAAGGAAAAAGGAGTCCACCACTCTCAATGTTCGGCAGCTTGCTTTGTGTTTCTTTAGTCCTTGCATCTATAACACTCGGCAACCAGGCTTCCTGCCCAAGATCCAGCAAGGAACTCCAGAATGAATTCCGGCCCTTTGAGCAATCTCTGACCTTGTATGTGATCTGCTATTTTAAACCCATTTTATTTGTTCTAACCTGTTTTTGTTGTGCCTCTCATTTGTGGAATACAATTTTTCACTAAAAAACATTTTCAAATAAACCACCAACTTTCCCATGATGACAACCTGCTGTCCCTGTGTCAGACTTCCCCAAGTCCTTCCCTTTCATCCATCACCCCACAACTCTCCTAGGGCCCTTTCTTCCCACCAACAGCTTCCCAGCCGAAAGGAGAACTGGTACCAACCGCTTCGGGAGTGGCGACCTAGTGCGCATGTCCCAGTCCCGTACCTCCCACGATCCAGCCCTCAGCGCCATTTATAGCATTGATTCTTGAGTGAGCGTCAGTAAAAGGCGACGTTTACAGCAGGTTGCAGGCACCAGGAACCGAGGATGATCACCAACTTGGCCCATCAAGCTAGTATATTTTCAACTCTCCCTCCAGTAGTGTCAGGATGCTGTGGCTTGAAAGCCGGCTTGGCCACCTTATGGAGTTTGCAAATCCATAGACATATGGGCCTCATTGTTGAACCTCAATTGCAAAGTGGCACCGTAATATCGGCTCTGAGTATTGTTGGGAAGATGAAGTGAAACGGTGCATCTAGGGGTACTGAACATCGGGACTGAGAACATAGTGATTTATCGTCACATCACCCAAGAGCTGATCTTCCGGCTTCCTGCTACAACGGTTCTCTTGGGCTGATCACTGTTAACGGTCACCCCTGAATAACTCTGAGGTATATAATATAATATAATATAATATAATATAATATAATATAATATAATATATATAATATAATAACACTATCTGGTAGGTTTCTTCCCCAATATATTTGTTCGCATCCCCCAGCCATGGTTATTTATGGATATACCAACCAAACCTTTTGGAGATGTGTCTCAAATCTCTTTATGTTCCGAGGTGGTCGTGAGGAATAAAACCAGCCTGCATGAAAGAATTTTTTTTTTTTTTTGGTTTTTGGGTCACACCTGGCGATGCACAGGGGTTACTCCTGGCTCTGCACTCAGGAACCACTCCTGGCGGTGCTCAGGGGACCATATGGGATGCTGGGATTTGAACCCGGGTCGGCCGCGTGCAAGGCAAACGCCCTACCCGCTATGCTATCACTCCAGCCCCTGCATGAAAGAATTTTTACTATTCTTCTGGTCATCTTAGACTCATCTGCCTTTCTCAGTCTATTCCAATTTCATTATTTAAATAAAACCCCCTCACAATGCCATTTCTTCTCATTCATTTTTGGAGGAGACCGGGAATGGGGGCATACTTGGTTGTGCTCAGGGCTTACTCCTGGCTCTGTGCTCAAGGATCACATCTGGTGGGACTCGGGGACCATATAGGATTGTAAGTATCGAACTTGGATCAGCCTCGCATGCAGGGCAAATGCCCTGTCAGCTATAATATTCCTCTGACCCTCCCCTACTCATCATCAGGCCCATGGAATTTCTACTCTTTGGGGCTTTAAAACCCCGGAACAAGTCACTTTCTCTTTCTTACAGTCTTGTCTGTTTCTACTTTGTCCTCTCTCAAACTTCCCATTCTTTCTCATGCCATCCTCCAACCCCAACCCCCTCCAAATAACAAACACTGTTGACAGCATCTCAAAATTTAGAACTTTTATTATTAGTCTATTAACTTAATGCATCTCTTTAACTTATTAAAAAGATACTAGAATGAATGAAATGTTATGGCATCTCAGATGTTTGTCTATGGCAACCATCTGGTGCCTGAAGTGGCACCGACCATCCCAGCTACTCACATTACGTAGCCATAGTATCGAGAGATGTCCATCTCTTTTTCTCTCTCGATAAAAATTTGCACTTTCCCCAAAGAGGTGCATTTGGCAGCATTCTCACGCTCCTGCTGAGCCTTCCTTTTCATAGCCTCATGCTCTTGTCTTTGGTCTTTTGTGATGGGCTTTGACATTACTGGCTCAGTAACACTGGGCTTTCTCCATGGAATTGGTTGGAAAGGGAAGTCTTGGAGTAGAAACTGACTCTGACTTTTGGGTAGAGCCTGGTGCTTGGTCACAGAGACGGGAAGAGGCTCCTGCTGGAGAGAAGTGCTAGCTGTTGCCCTGAAGGGAGCAGGTCTAGAAGGTGCAGGCTGAGGAATAGGTCGGCTAGTAGGGTTCAGCAAGCCTGGTCGAGATGGGTTGGTCGAAATGGGCTGAGCTGGCTTGGCAGGACCTGGCAAAGATGCAGTAGTTGGCCGGGATGAATTGGAGGCAGTTGGCTGAGCTGAGTTGGTGGAGTCAGGCCTGCCAGGGTGAGCTGCAGCTGGACGATGTGAAGCCAGAGACTGTGGTCTCTGAGGAACAGGTCGAGCTTGAGGCTTCTCCATGGTTAGAAAAGGCAAAGGTACCAGTTTGACCTTCCCAGGAGGTAGCAGCTCAGACTGGGATGGAGACGAGCGTTCTTCAGCACTGCTGCTTGGTTTCTGAGCTCTGACCTGAGTTTCCTCAAGACCTTTTCCATCCTTTGTCGCACCTAGCCAGGGTTTGACAGCTGAGGATGGATGGAAATCTTTGGGCTTCTTTGAGCTAGCCAGGACCTGGAAGGAGGAGAATCCAGGCTTTTGATCACTCTTCTTCCCCAGTGCATGAAACACTTGCACAGACTCCAGCATGCGCGCGCCTAGGCAGCTGTGGGGCTTTTTAAAGGCCTCCTGGGAAACCTCAGGTTCACTTTTCTTGCATTTCATCCCAGTAATGGTGGGCATCTCTTCTGCCAGGACCTTGTTCCCTGGCTGCTTACTCTCTTCAACTTTCTTAGAGTTTTCTCTGGCCTTTTTTGTCTTCTCCTGCCCATGGCTCTTTGTTTTGCTGATTCTGCTGGATGCAGCTTTCTGAGGTTTGCTGTTCTGTTTGGCCATGGTCACAGGACACCTATCACCATCTGCAGCATTACAAACAATCACTTCTTCCCCTGGCAAGCGTTCTCGGTCTCTTAGCGGGATTTTGGCCTTGGGTTCTCCCTCAAGAGGCTCAGAGGCCTTATTTTTGTTCTTCCGGTTTGGATAGGAGGGTCCCTTAGTGCCACTTAAATTTTTGTGCACCTGATTCAGAGTGATGGTATCTGTGGTGTTCATTACCTGCAGATTTGCATTGATCTAGGTCTTTTAAGCGATCTAAGTGCTGGGGAAGATGTATATCTTCCACCAGTGTGGTGATGTCTGCACAACTACCGCCAAATTCAATCCCACTTTCAAGTGTTCCTGGGTGCTCAAAACATAGACCATTCTTTTCCTGACCAGTAGTTTCAGTGCCATGCTGTTGCTCTTGGCTGAGAGGGTCAATGCAGGCTAAGAGCTGGTGGATATCAGGGATTGCTACAGGGCACAGTGGAGGATCTTGGTTTTCTATTGTGATCTGCAAGGTATTCAGAGACTTTGAAAGCCCAATTTTTGTCTCATCCAAATTCTTATCTGTTTGTTCTTGAGTTGGAGATGGAGGCAGCGCCAGGTTCTTTTGGGCTGGAGCTATTATGGGAACATCCCCGAGCTCAGGTGGTGGGTTCCTCTCAAGTATTTGATTCCTGCTACTGTAAGACTCAGGCAATTCTGAAGTTTGTGTCAGACAAAATGTCTGACTTGAAGGCTGCGATGCCAGGGAAGCCTCCATCCCCAGGGAATTCATCACTACAAAGGAACCAAAGAAGAAATCAGGCCTCCGTAAATGAGATACTCCCTCCACACAACTAGTGGTGCTACAATTGTTCACCTGCCAGCCATGGGCAAGGCTTTGTTACTGGCTCTTCTAAGGATCATGGACACGGCCCTGCGGTAGAAGATTGGAGATAACTGTTGTCATTCTTACTGTTGTTCATGTGATGCCGTTGTTTCCTGGTTTTCTTTGTATTTTAAAAAATTTCTGTGTAAACTGTACTTGAAAATAAGAGACTTGGGACAGAGGGATATCAGTCTGTAAGACACCTGCCCTGCACAGATCTGACCTCAGTTTGATCCTCAGCATCACATTTGGTCCCCTAAGCACCTTCAGCAGTGATCTCTGAGCACAGAGCCAGCAGTAAGCACTGAGCACTGTGGGCTGTGACCCACACTTTGCCTCCCCCAAACTAAAGATTTTTTTCAAGCTAGATATTTCTAAACTATTAAATGCTATACAAAGCTTAGCATAATATAGTCAATTTCTTCACTTTCCTGACCAAAAGAAAAAATGGATAGTTCATCTCATGGGATAGGAGAAGGAATCAAGCACCACTTCCTCATGAAGTCTGTGCTCAAGTAGAGATTCTAGGTTTGATAAGTTTAGACAGGATCTCCCAGTACAAGGTGTATTCAGAACCTACTTGTACATTAAAGGGAAAGTTAATAGGTGCCATCAGAATAAGTGTTATAAAATGTCTTCAGAAATCACAAAAACAAGAGTTTAAGAAATGGAGTTTATTGTTACTGTGGTAATGCTGGGGGACTGACCAACTATGAAAATGTGGCATTCCTTGTTATGCTCATGAAGTTTTCTTCTATGAAACCTACATGGCCATTATCCTATCATGCCTTCCAATCTGCATTAGTAGTCCTTATCTTAAGTGTGAAAATAGGTGCTGTAAAATGAGTGAGGGGAGTTTAAACTTAAACTGAGTTTATTTAACTTCAGGTTTCATAAATTTAAAAATCTCAGTTTATTAAACTTAAATGTCACCTGTCTATGGACAGTTTCCCATTTGCAGATTTGACCCCAATTATTGAATGCCAGATTTCCTGTCTTTCCATTTTACTCACCTTGATAACTCAATTTTGTAATGAGTTGAGCAGACACAGAGTAGTAGATTCCAGCAGTGGAGGCTGGTGATCGGTTCTTTGGGGCCTGGACCTCCTTTAGAACCATACCCATTTCTAGAGATGCGTTGCTGTAAGTTTGGAGGGCAGAGCCCCTACCTCCTGTGCATGTCATGGAACCATAGGATTGCAGGCAGGGACCAGGTTCTCCAGAAAGGAGAGGTCCCAGAGTGCCCTGATGATAGTAATACATCTGACTCCCTTCCTGGTCAGGAAGTGACATGCTATGACGCTGATTTGGAACCTGAGATGGTGTCCTCTCAACAAGAGTGATAGAAAGTGATGGGTACAGAGACACCGTGTTGTTGGTATCCAAGGTTATCTCATAGTGAGCTGCCATTGACATGGAAGAGACAGCAGTGTCTTGGTCAATGACAGTCACAGTAAAGTCTCCCATGGAAGACTTTTTTCAGCATTTCCTGCAATATCCCACTCCAAAACACTCGTGTAGGAAGCAGCTGAAGTGGACATCTGGCTCTGGTCAGACACTCCAGACAGCAATGTTCTGCTAGAACGTTGGTCAAAATAGGCACTACCCATCAATGGTTGGAAAGAGGTGCCAGAGGCTGAGGGCAGGGACCAAGCAGAACTGCCAGCTGGAGCAGATACTCTGGAGTAGTTGCAGACCCTTCCTGTTAGGGAAGCTGCATTGTTCACCAAGGGAAGATGAAGCTGCAGAGAATGTGCAGTTCCCAATACAGATTGATTTTGAAAATTTTCTGTAAGGAACAAGAGGGTGACGAAAAAATTCTGTGAGACTGATAATCTCCTGTTACATTTGGGATAAACAATATTAACTTAAAGTTTTACCTATAGAGAAGCTTGTAATACCAACATTCAACTGAGTTACCAAAAGTCCAACAATTTAGGGTGGTTGAAAGGCTGGAACACTTTGGCATTTTGTGTATTTGGCACCGTGCTCCCAAAGTGAAAACAGAGCTATAGAAGACTCCTGTGATGTTTGTACGTGGTTTTCTTGCTTAGAGCTACTTTCTCTTTTCCCTAGGTCCATCTGTAGCTTGCTCTCCTATTGAACTCATGTTATTTCCTAGAATGGAAGCATTTTAAAACTAGGAAGTCCTAAGAGACTAACATTTTATTGGAGAAGAGAAAAACCCGAGGCCCAGAGATGGCATAGAGACTTGGTGAAGTTTTCCCATTATTTTTATTGGGAATGGAGTGGGGTGGAATTTGGACCAATACCTGGCAGTAATCTTGGGCTAGTCCTTGCTCTGTATTCTGGAGTGACTCCTTGTAGCGCTCAGGAGACTGGATGCAGTGACAGAGATCCAACTGGATTGGCTGCTTACAAGGCAAGTGCCTTATCCCCTCCTGTATTATCTCTCTGTCCCTTATGTATTGATTCAATCTAGTTGATGAATTGTAGGTTAGTAACCTTACCCTGATTTCTGATCCTACCTAAAAAAATGAGTACTTGAGTTTCTCAAAAAGTACTTTTGGAAGGAAGACTGTTATTTAAATTTTCAGTGTTGGGGGCTGGAGTTACAGCACAGCAGGGAGGGCATTTGCCTTGCACGCGTCGACCCGGGTTCAATTCCCAGCATCCCATATGGTCCCCTGAGCATCGCCAGGAGTGATTCCTGAGTCCATGAGCCAGGAGTAACCCCTGTGCATTGCCGGGTGTGACCCAAAACAGAAAAAAAAGGAAATTCTCAGTGTCAAGTTGCTCTCCTGTAAAGTAGTTACTGACAACTCTAATTAAGAATAATATACGACTTCGCCGCGCCCGCCGCTCCAGTATGACTGAGGAGGACAAGGGAGCTGCTTTGGACACCAGCAGCCCACTGAACAACCTGCAGTATGTGATTTGAGCGTTTCCACCAGGCCGCCCGTGCGGGGCCCAGCGTTTCTCTTTTTTTTTAATCTCTCTCTCTCTCTCTCTCAACCTCTCCTGGGCACAGCACAGCCTCCACCCCACTTCTCTGAGCACAAAATGGAGACATGTACCCAAATGCGCGGCACGGCTGGCGGGAGATCGAGGGCAGGGAAGTACCGGTCTCCGCCCACCTCGGACACTTTCCCACTTCCGCCCGTGCAGGGGCCCGGTATTTCTATAGGTTTTCCCATCTTATGAGCACCATAAAAGGGTAAAAGATTGTAGCGATAGAATTTCAGGCAGAATTTTCCCTGGACTTTATACAGAAACCCAAAACCGCGCGGCCGCTGCCTCGGCCGCGCAACCTAATGTCATCTAATCATCAGCAATATGAAATGGTTCCTTTTTAACGGGTCGGACTTTGGTGGGAAACCCTAACAAGAATAGTAAGTTTTTTGTTGAAACATTGAAGGCAACCAAAATGGTAGCCATCTCTCTAGATTGAACTAAGCCATATCCCCACGCCAGCTGAGAAGAAATATCCTCCTTTCTCGGGAAGAAACGCGGCGTGGCGTTAACCATAGTATGATGTCCATTAAGTTGACACGGACCTGGTGGCATGGGAATGGGATACAAGGGAATAAAGTATTATGTACATGGAACAGCGGGACGCTGGTGGAATCTTGAGTCGGGGCCAATACCAGCACACTACTTTTGATTCCAGAAACTGCAGACTTTCTACCAGACTATCAACTAAGCCAGAGCCCCACGCCGGCTGATGACAGGAAATAACCATCTTTTCCGTTTTTTTTTCCTTTGTCAGGCAGCATGGTGAATACTAAACAGGCGTGAACTTGGTGGTGTGGGACGAGGGGGGGAAAAAAAAGAAAAGTTATGTAACAAACAATGGGACTTAATATCTTTACATTCTAAGCAATGGAGAACTATCAAATGATTCCTTGACAATAGGACTGTCTTTTTCCTTTTAGCGGGAAACCCCAGCAACAATAGCGAGTTATGTGTTGAAACATAGAATGTAACCAAGATAAAGCGTAAACGAAATGAAACTTATCAATTACAAGGGCAGGGACGGGGGGAGGGGACGGGAGGTATACTGGGGTGGTTGGTGATGGAATAGGGGCACTGGTGAAGGGAAGGGTGTTTGAGTATTGTATAATTGACATAATCCTGAGAACTATGTAACCCTCCACATGGTGATTCAATAAAATTTTTTTAAAAAAAAAGAATAATATACATATTTAAAGTTTGTCTTTTTATGTGATTTACATGGGAGGAAGTATACAGATAAAAAAAATAATGTAAAATATGTATCACAGAACTGAAAAAGAAGTATATAGATATTCATGAAATCTGGGCTGTGTAGCAAGCAGCATAGTATGGTAAGAGTCTGAGAGCAGACCCAAGTGTAAGCCCTGAGCCACACTGGATGTGGTCCCCAAACAAAACCAAAGAAAACAGGACAACAAGTTTATTAAGAATTTGTGCCATGCATACAAGATGAAGACAATATTCTATTTTTGCAAAAAGTGATAGCCAAAAGATGCAATAAGAGGCGATTTTTTAGTGCACATCTTACCAGTCCATAAAACAGAAAAGATTTACCAGCAACTTACATAACAAGCAGAAAATATAATAAATGTGATTGCATTTGGTGAGCAAAAATGTTTTAAATGACTAAAAAGCAGAATGAAATATAATAAGTACAAGAAATTACATTATGATTCTCATTCATACCCCTGAATATTAACCAGCAAACAACAGGTATTAAACATAGCATAAAATTTCAGTAAGTCACACAAGAAAAAAAAAAGGGCCATTTAAAAAATGGTCACAAAAAATTTCAAATTTATTTTCAAAAACTAGATTACAAGTGTCTTTATCAACCGGGAAATGTCCTTCCCAAAGTTAAAGAAATGATCACCAAAATCCAATTTAAATATTTTTAGTGTAGGAAAACTCTAAGACTGCACACAACCAATATAAGTGTGTAATTAGACATGTGACACTTGACTTTTATATTTTGTCTTAGGATCTAAAAACAGATGCCGAGTTTTATCAAAATGCTCTTGTGTTAGGAAGAAACTGTTTGTGAAGTTGACAAGCAGTTTTAACTTGGAACCTACTTATCACACAAAAGACTCAATTCTCCTGATTCAAGTTAGAAGATATCATTTCTTTATTTTTACAGGCAGAGCATACATGTAGCCTACAAACTAGAATGTAATAAAAACATTGAAGATTCTGCTTCTTCCATCCCCCTAGATAACCACTATTTGTTATTTATAGGAAGCATCATTTCTGAAGCATGTTTATATTCAAAACTGCCAAGTGCCAAGTGTGTTCTATGAGACAATAAGAATAGAAACCACCAACGTGCCGTTCTGTTAAACTGCTCTTCCTCCTGGTACTCTACTCGAGGCATAGGACACCCTCTCGTCCTAACAGTCATTAAAATAAACTGCTTTGACTTGCTCTCAGCATATTTGACAATATTCTTTCTGTTTTTTTTAAATAAAGATCTTTATTTGATATATTGAAAACTACACAGAAGGGTCCAGAGAGTGTTACAGTATTGCTTCTACTTAACACTTTTTGATACTTCTATTTCTTTTTTTTTTTAATTTTATTTTATTTTATTAAATCACCGTGTGGAAGATTACAATGCTTTCGGGCTTAGGTCTCAGTTATACAATGCTGAAACAACCATCCCTTCACCAGTGCCCATATACCACCACCAAAAAAAAAAAAAAACCACACAGTACACCTCCCATCCCACCCCCCCACCCCCTACCTTGTAACTGATAAGTTTCATTTTACATTCTGTTTACTTTGGTTACATTCAATATTTCAACACAAACCTCACTATTGTTGTCAGGAGTACCCCACTAGATTCAGACCTACTGTGAAGACAAATAAGGTCGCACGGCCGCTACTGCAGCCGCGCGGTTTTGAATTTCTGTACTTTAACAAGAAGTCCAGGGAGATTTCTTCCAGATATTAGATAATTGCAGGCTTGAAAACCCAATCTGTGGTCGTCTTAATATGGCGGCCACCGCGCCCTTCATCCCCGGAGAGAAAGAGGCGAGAGAGAGAAATACCTTTCCCCTCCTGAGCGGGCACGGGGCCGAGGCTTAGTTCTCAGGCTGGAGACATTCTGCGAGGAGTTGCCCATGCCGAAAGAGGTTTTGCTGGGTCTGGATTCACGCTTGTGCAGCTGCGGAGAGGCCGCACATGCGTGCGGCCCCCGGGATCACATCTCGGCAGTGGGAGGGGCCGGTGCCTCCCCAATATTCTTTCTGTTTTGCTTTGAAAACTTTGGTTCTCTTCAACGTTTTATCCCAAATGGTTTCCCCTTCCTGAGAAATCCCTCCATAGTCTTTCCTTATTTCCTATTTTATTCTCCTTCATATATCCTCTTCTTCTTGGCTTCTATTGGTCAATGCTTGATGAAAATGACCCTAAACTTTGAGGACTTGCCTCCTTACCGTTCAGCACCCCACACCTTCCCCACGCCCCATTTTTTCTTATCACCTAGTTTAGATAGAAAACTCAAAGACACTTTTAAATAGTACTAAATGTAAAAAAAGTACAAATACAAGTGGAGAGGCCATTACAGATAAAGCATCCTAGTATACATTAACAGTTTTCTACAGCACCTACACTTTCTGTTTCTGTCAAAATAGTGTCTCTGATTTCCTTTTTCTCATGGGTATCATGTAAAAATCATTATTGAAAGGAAAAGTAAACACAGAGAATGAGCACTCATATATAAACATATTTGAGCTAAAGTCTGTATAAAATATAAGTTATTATATTTTATAATATATTACATAATGTAATGTAATATATATATAATGTAATAAATGAGGGAAAACACTTTGTACCTGAGAGAAAGAAAGTGTCTAAAATCACACAGCAAATGTCAAAGTCAAGCTAAAATGAGGCTTATAAAATTCTAGTTGAGTACTTTCTTTAATACATGCTGTTTTTACTTGACTACTAAATTTAGGGATAAGAAATCTAATGAAAAGCTTTGAAAAGTATTATTTCTTACCTGACATGGTCAGCGAAGGTGAAATATCAACAAAAGGTAGATGAGAAGAGGAGACGATACGAGAGTACGTCTGAACACTGAATTGGAAAACCACAAGTGTCCAGTACAGATGACTGGTCACTGGTGATTGGTCATTGGTCACTGGTCACTTGTGATGATCCAAATGTGTTTACAAACAACTGCACGGGAACCCCAAGATTCTACCATGTGGTGGTAGGTTTGGTGTGAGAATGATGTCATAAAGCAGGCAGTTGAAAGATAGAGGCTAGCCAATAAGAAGGTCAGTTTCCCAAGAAGAAGACTGGATTGGATAGAGATAGAGGTAGAATTAAGCAGGTTAGGGAGATGGAATCCTACAAGACAGTTATAACAGTTTCACCTTCCTCAGACTCTCATGTTAGGGAAATGCTCCTATTATACTAAAGAGCTTACATATTTCATTAATAAATCAACAAAGTTACTAGGTAATATTTATGTTGCCTAGTAACCAATAACATTAAGTTTTTACTAATATATTTTATATAATGTTTAATTAAATTATGTGTTCATACTTTATAATATACATTATTACTTCTTTAGGGTTAGGAAGTGATGGGTTATTATGAGAAATCATACCCGAAGAAAAAAACCCTGAGGGTAGGGTTTTCTGATAGCAAACACTCACCCAGAAAAGAATAGTAGGCAAGGATAGAATAGATGCCAAAGTATCTGCCAGCTGCAAACTTGTGCCAGGAAAACATAGACTAATACTGTTTAGTGTCTTTTAGATTTAGGGGACAATATGGCCAAAACTAGAATAGAAAACTTTCACATTCTGATTTATTTATTTATTTTGGTTTTGGGGCCTCCCCTGGCCATGCTCAGGGCTTGCTCCTGGCTCTGCAGGCAGCAATCACTCCTGCAGGATCCCGGTCAACTGGGTTCAGGACAGGTGCCCTGCCCACTGAGCTATTCTCCTGCCCCAACAACTTTATATTTTAAGGATGCCTAGTGATTCTCTGTGAACTACACTAGCCTCTGCTCTCCATGTGCCTAGGGCATATTGATATACTTACTGTCCTTGATGTCTGCTAACCTCAACAATGGTTCACCTGTTGGGCTCTGGTGAGGTTGGGGGAGCAATATTGCATTGTATTGACCTGCCTGTGAGACCACAGATGGCTGCCCAGGTGACCCTTAAGCTTGGACAATCCAGCTGTTTATCTACTTATGTGTCTCATTCTCTGTGACTGAACCCTGCTGGATGGAGGTTGAAAGTGACATTTGGATTTGGCAGAGAAGAAACAATTTAGTCAGATTACAACCAATTATTGTGATAAACAAGTTACATTATCCATTAGAAAATCCCAAGTACTATGGAATAATTGGGGATCTATGAAGGGAATCAGAATGAACAAAAGTATTTCTTGAAGGTAGTTGTAACTTAAAATAATGTCATCATCTGGATCAAAGTTATTACCAGTGGGTAAGGCATTTGTCTTGCACACAGTGGACCTGGGTTCAATCCCTGGCATCCCATCCTATATGGTCCCTTGCAGATTGTCTTCATTCATGGCTAGCACACTACAAACTATAATATCATTTCAGCCCCAGAAATGTGGTGTGTGTGTGTGTGTGTGTGTGTGTGTGTGTGTGCGTGTGTAGGGAGAGGTTTTGTTTTGGGCCAGCCCCAGTGGTACTCAAGTACTCCTGCCTCTGTGCTCAGGAGTGACTCCTGTTGGTGCTCATGGGACCATATGTGGTGCTGGAGATAGAACCAGGGTAAGTCACAGGAATAGTAATATATTAACCCCTATATTATTGCTCAGGCCCTGGAGTAAAAATAACTATTAGAAGTGGAAAAAAGGCCAGTAGGAGCCAGTGCAAAAACACAATCAGGAACTTTGCTGGTGAAGGATCAGCCAAGGCTCCAGGGTCTGATTTCATACTACAACTGCAGAGTTGAGCAGAGACAGAGACAGAGACAGGTCTTCAGAGACTAACGTATTCACTATGAGTGGTTATTTAAATAGAAAACATTTGCTGTCCCTAATTAGCAAAAGGAAGAAAGACAGAGAGAAAAAATTATGGAAGGAAGGAAGGAACGAACGAAGGAACGAAGGAACGAAGGAATGAAGGAACGAAGGAACGAAGGAACGAAGGAAGAGGAAAGAATGAAAGGAAAGGGAAAGTAAAAGAAGAAAGGCCTCATAGCCAAGAATGTTGGCTTTGGCTCTGAGAAAAATTAGGAGACATGGGAGAGTTTGAATGGAGAAGGGGTAGCATCTCATGTTTTGAAAGGAACATAATGATGGCCGTTTGACATATGATTTAGGATCCATGTATATGAAGTAGCACTGCCGTCCCGTTGTTCATCAATTTGCTTGAGCGGGCACCAGTAACATCTCCATTATGAGACTTGGTACTGTTTTTGGCATATCAAATACAGCACTGGTAGCTTGCCAAGCTCAGCTGTGCAGTCAGGGATACTCTTGGTAGCTTGCCGGGCGCTCTGAGAGGGGCAGAGGAATCGAACCCAGGTCGGCCGCATGCAAGGCAAACGTCCTATCTGCTGTCCAAGTTCTCTCTCCTTCACTCATTCCCTACAAGTTAATAGGAAAATTGGGAATAACTGTTGGTCTGTGACAGAGGTTTTTCTTTGCAAACTCTAATTTAAATAAACATAGGACTCCTTACCTTTTTCATTGTAGGAATATGAGGCCATGCGTACACTTCCCCCTGTGGGCCTCTAATTCTATGCAGGCCAAAGTGTTGTTACTATTTTCCCCTTAAAGAGATACTTAAAACACTTCATTTCAACCCCCCTCCCACAGCCCCACAAAAGAAAAATTAGCCCACCACTTTCAATGTTCTGCAGCTTGCTTTGGGTTTCTTTGGTCTTTGCATGAATAAGTTTTGGGGGTTGCTTTGTGGTCAAAACACGTGTGCTGGTACGGACCAGACTCCCTGCCCGAGTTCCAGCCAGGAGCTCCAGAAGGAACGCCAGCCCTTTGAGCTCCCTCTGGCCTAGTCTGTAACCTATTATTTGGAACCTATTTTATTTTCCTACTTTTGTTTTTCCTCTTATTTATGAAATTTAATTTTTCAGCAAAAAGCATCTTAACATGTTTTAAAAACATCCACCAATGTTCCGATGATGCACACTACTGCCCCGGTCCCTCTGCTTCCCCGTTTCCTTCCCTTTCATCCATCACCCCATAACTCTCCTAGGACCATCGCTTCCCACCACCACCTTCCCAGCCTCAAAAAGAGACAGTAGGAACCGCTTTGGGAGTGATGACCTAGTGCGCATGTCCCAATCCGGTAGCTCCCCATGGCCGAGACCCCAAAACCATTCGCGGCATTGATTCTTGTCTGAGCTTCCGTAAACAGCGAAGTTTACAGCAGGCTACGGGCACCAGGAACCGAGGAAGACCACCTAGCCGGCCCCTCAAGCTAATATATTTTGAGCTCCCCCTCCAGCAGTGTCAGGATGCTGTGGCCTGAAAGCCAGCTTGGCCTCCTTGGGGGGTCTGCAAATCCAAAGAATTTACATAGACATATGGACCTCATTGTGGAACCTCGCTAGCAAAGTGACCCCGTAATACCTGCTCTGAGTATTGTTGGGAAGATGAAGTGAAATGGTATATCTAGGGGTGTTTAACCTGGGGCCTGAGTACATGGTGATTTATCTTTACATCTCCCAGGAGCTGATCTTTGGGCTTCCTGCTACAGCTGGTCTCTTGGCTTGGTCACTGTTAACAGTCACGCCTGAATAACTCTGAGGGCTGTTGACCACTCACCTGTAGTTTCATTCCCCAGTAATATGTGTTTCCATCGCACAACTGTGATCATTTATGGATAGGACTACCCAAATCTTTTGGAGATGTGTCTCAAATCTCTTTATTTTCCAAAGGTGGTCGTCAGACATACAGACAGCCTCCATGAAAGAATTTATACTATTCTTCTGGTCATCTTAGACTCATCCACCTTCTTCAGTCTATTCCAATTTCATTATTTAAATCAAGTCCCCTCACCATGCCATTTCTCCTATTCCTTTTTTGGAGGAGACTGGGAATGAGGGCATACTTGGTTGTGCTCAGGGCTTACTCCTGGCTCTGTGCTCAAGGATCAAATCTGGTGACAGTTCATATCATGAAATAGGAGAAGGAGAAGCACCACTTCATCAGGGAATCAGTGCACAAGTAGAGATTGTAGGTTCGATGACTTCGGACAGGATCTCTGAACACCAGGTATATTCAGAACCTTGTTGTACATTAAAGTAAGGGAAAGTTAAAGAGGCACCATCAGAATAAGAGTTCTGAAATGTCTTCAGAACACAAAAAAACTATAGATTAAGAAATATAGTTTATTATTAGTTTGGTAATACTGGGGACTCATGAACTAGGACATTGAAAAATGTGGCATTCCTCGTTATGCTCCTGGTGTTTCATTATATGACGCCTAGATGGCCATTATACTATCATACCTTCCAATCTGCATTAGGAACTCTTATGTTGAATCGAAAATAAGGTAGTGTAAACACATCCAAAAGAACAAAAGCAACCACTGTTGGAGAAAATGTGGGGAGAAAGGAACCCTCCTACACTGCTGGTGGGAATGCTGACTGGTTCAGCCCTTTTGGAAAACAATATGGTCACTTCTAAAAAAATTAGAAATTGAGCTCCCATTTGGCCCAGCAATACCACTGCTGGGAATATATCCTGGAGAAAAAAAAAAAGTATAGTCGAGGGGCTGGAGCAATAGCACAGCGGGTAGGGCGTTTGCCTTTCACGCGGCCGACCCCCGTTCAATTCCCAGCATCCCATATGGTCCCCTGAGCATCGCCAGGAGTAATTCCTGAGTGCAGAACCAGGAGTTACCCCTGTGCATTGCCCAGGTTGACCCAAAATAAAATAAAATAAATTTTTTAAAAAATGGGGCCAGAGCGATAGCACAGCGGGTAGGGCGTTTGCCTTGCACGCGGCCGACCCGGGTTCGATCCCCGGCATCCCATATGGTCCCTCAAGCACTTCCAGGAGCAATTCCTGAGTGCAAAGCCAGGAGTAACCCCTGAGCATTGCTGGGTGTGACCCAAAAAGCAAAAAAAAAAAAAGTATAGTCGAAATGACATCTGCACTTACATGTTCATCGCAACACTGTTTACAATAGCCAGAATCTGGAAAAAACCCGAGTGCCCTAGAACAGATGACTGGTTGCAGTAACTCTGGTACATCTATACAATGGAATACTAAGCAGCTGTTAGAAAAAATGAGGTCATGAACTTTGCATATAAGTGGATCAGCATGGAAAGTAGCATGCTAAGTGAAATGAGTCAGAAAGAGAGAGACAGACATAGAAAGATTGCACTCACCTGTGGAATATAGAATAACAGAGTAGGAGACTGACACCCAAGAATAGTAGAAATAAGTACCAGGAGGTTGACTCCATGGCTTGGAAGCTGGCCTCACATTCTGGGGAGAGGGCAACTCAGATAGAGAAGGGAACACCAAGTAAAATGTGATTGGAAGCCATGCGGGGGAAGGGTGATGCAGGCTGAATGTAGACTAGAGACTGAACACAATGGCCACTCAACATCTTTATTGCAAACCACAACAGCTAATTAGAGAGAGAGAACAAAAGGGAATACCCTGCCACAGTGCAGGGTGGGGGGGGGGGGAGATGGGATTGGGGAGTGTGGGAGGGATGCTGTGCTTATTTGTGATGGAGAATGGGCATTGGTGAAGGGATGGGTTCTCGAACTTTGTATGAGGGAAACATGAGCACAAAAATGTATAAATCTGTAACTGTACCCTCACGGTGATTCACTTATTAAAAAATTAATTAATTAATTAAAAAAAAGAAAAGAAGGTGCTGTAAAAAGAGTGAGGGGAGTTTAAAATTAAACTGAGTTAATTTAACTGCAAGTTTCACAAACTTAAAAATCTCAGTGTATTTAACTTAAATGCCATCTGCATATGGACAGTTTTCCACTTGCAGATTTGACCCCTAGTTTTGAATGCCGGATTTCCCTTCTCTCTATTTTAATCACCTTGATTACTCGATTCTGTGATGGGTTGAGCAGACACCGAGTATTAGATTCCAGCAGTGGAGGCTGGTGATCGGTTACTTGGAGCCTGGGCCTCCTTTAAAACCATAACCATTTGTGGGCATTTGTTGCTGTAAGTTTGGAGGGCAGAGCCCCTACCTCCTGTGCATGTCATGGAGTCATAGCATTGCAGGCAGGGACCAGGTTCTCCAGAAAGGAGAGGTCCCAGAGTGCCCTGATGATAGAAATACACCTGGCTCCCTTCCTGGTAGGGAAGCAACATCCTATGACTCTGATTTGGAACCTGAGATGGTGTCCTCTCAGCAAGACTGGCAGAAAGTGATGGATACAGAGACACCATGATGTTGGTATCCAAGGTTATCTCATAGCGAGCTGCCATTGACATGGAAGAGACAGCAGTGTCTTGGTCAGTGACAGTCACAGTAAAGTCTCCCATGGAAGACTTTTTTTCAGCATTTCCTGCAATATCCCACTCCAAAACACTCGTGTAGGAAGCAGCTGAAGTGGACATCTGGCTCTGGCCAGACACTCCAGACAGCATTGTTCTGCTAGAATGTTGGTCAAGATAGTCACTACATGGGGCTGATGTGATAGCACAATGGGTAGGGCATTTGCCTTGCACGCGGCCGACCCGGGTTCGAATCCCAGCATCCCATATGGTACCTGGAGCACTGACAGGAGTAATTCCTGAGTGTAGAGTCAAGAGTAACCCCTGTGCATCTCCGGATATGGCCCAAAAAGCAAAAAAATAAATAAATAATTTAAAAAGATAGTCACTACCCATCAGTGGTGGAAAGCAGTGCCAGAACTACCAGCTGGAGCAGATACCATGGAGTAGTTGCAGGCCCTTCCTGTTAGGGAAGCTGCATTGTTCACCACGGTAAGGGAAAGCTGCAGAGAATGTGCAGTTCTCAATACTGATGCATTTTGAATATTTTCTGTGAGGAACATAAAAATAATGTCAGCATGCGGCTGACGAGGGTTTGATTCCTAGCATCCCATATGGTCCCCTGAGCATTGCCAGGGGTAATTCCTGAGCACAGAGCTAGGAGTAACCCCTGTGCATCGCTGGGTGTGACCCAAAGACCAAAAAAATAAATAAAATTAGCCATAGAGATGCTTCTAGTACCAACAGTCAAATGAGTTACCGAAAGTCCAACCATTTTTGGTGGTTGAAGGGCTGGAACATTTTGGCATTTTGCGTATTTGTCACCTGCTCCCAAAGTGAAAACAGAGCTATAGAAGATTCAGGTGATCTTGTTTGTACTTGGATTTCTTGCTTAGAGCTACGTTCTTCTTGCCCTAGCAATGCCTGTAGCTTGCTCTCCTATGGACTCATATGTTATTTCCTAGAAATAAGTCTAAGAGAATGGCTAACGTTTTATTGGACAAGAAAAAATCTGAGGCCCAGAGATGGCATAGAGATTCACTCAAGTTTTCCAATAACTTTTTGTGGGCGTGGTGAGTCGTGGAGTTTGGCCCAATACCCGGCAGTGATCTTGGGCTATTCCTTGCTCTGTACTCTGGAGTAACTCCTTGTAGTGCTCAGGATACTGGATGCAGTGACAGAGATCCAACTGTTTAGCTGTGCCTTATCCCCACCCTGTGGTATCTCTCTGCCCCTTATGTATTTCCAGGTTATGGAACCTAAGCATGTGGACTTTCTTGCCAGGACTCTGCCTTGATGACTACAATGCCAGAAACGAGGCAGAAGATACCTTACATTAATGTAGGCCTCTGGGGTCATTACATCTATCACCATTGTAATCTTCAAGTTTTCATTTGGCTTGTGCAGTTCATATCTGTTACCTATGCTTCACATATGATTCAATCTAGTTGATGCACTGAAGGTTAGCCACCTTACCCTGGTTTTTGATCCTACCTCAAAAATGACTACTTGAGTTTTTCCTAAGAAGTACTTTTGGAAGGAAAACTGTTATTTAAATTCTGTTTCTCAAGTTGTTCATCTACAATGTGGTTACTAACAACTCTAGTTAAGAATAGTAATGTATGCATGAGTATAATTTTTCTATTTCATGTGATTTACATGGGAGGAAATATATATAAAGAAAAATCATGAAAAATATGCATCACAGAACTGAAAAAGCAGTATATAGATATTAATGAAATCTGGGTTATGTAGCAAGAAGCATAGTACAGTACATGATTGACAGCAGACCCAAGAGTAAACCCTGAGTGGTACCGGATGTAGTACCAAAACAAAACCAAAGAAAACAGTACAATAAGTTTATTATTAAATTGTGCCATACATACAAGATTTTCTACTTTAGCAAAAAAATATTGGCAAAAATGTGACATAGAAGGTGATTTTGGGTGCACACCTTACCAGTCCATAAACCAGAAGATTCACCAGTAACTTACATAACAAGCAGAAAATATAATAAATGTTATTGCATTTGGTAGCCAAAAATAAGTTTTAAATGACTACAAAGCATAATGAAATTTAATAAGTACAAGAAATTAATTATGATTCTCATTCATATCTATGAATATTAACCAGTAAACAACAGGTATTAAACATAGCATACAATTTCAGTAAATCACACAAGAAGCAAAAAAGACCATTTGAAAAATGGTCACAAAAAATTTCAACTTTATCTTCAAAACTTAGATTACAGTTATCTTTATCAACAAGGAAAATGTCCTTTATAAAGTTTAAGAAATGAACACCAAAACCCAATTTAAGGGGCCGGAGCGATAGCACAGCGGGTAGGGCGTTTGCCTTGCACGCGGCCGACCCGGGTTCGATCCCCGGCATCCCATATGGTCCCCCAAGCACCGCCAGGAGTAATTCCTGAGTGCAAAGCCAGGAATAACCCCTGAGCATCGCTGGGTGTGACCCAAAAAGCAAAAAAAAAAAAAAAAAAAAAACCCAATTTAAATATTTTTAATGTAGGAGAACTCAGACTGCACATAACCAAGATAAATGTGTAACTAGACATGTGAGACTTGACTTTTATATTTCTTCTTAGGATCTAAAAATAGATGTTGACTTTTATACAGATGCTCTCATGTTAGGAAGAAACTTTTTGTGAAGATGACAAGCAGCCTTAACCTGGAACCTACTTACCACACAAAGAATCAAGTCTCGTGATTCAAGTTAGAAGATATCATTTATTTAACAGGCAGAGCATACATGTACTTAAAAAATAGAATGTAATAAAAACATTGAAGATTCTGTTTTTTCCATCCCTCTCAATTATCACTACTAGTTATTTATAGGAAGGATCATTTCTCTTTTTTTTTGTTTGCTTTTTTTTTTTTAGTGAGTCACAGTGAGGGTACAGTTACAGATTCACATCTTTCTGTGCTTGTTTTTCCCTCATGCAATGTTTGAGAGCCCATCCCTCCACCAGTGTCCATTCTCCACCACCAATGAACCCAGTATCCCTCCCACCCACCCCCATCACATCCCCCCACCCCACCCCGCCTCTGTGGCAGGGCATTCCAATTTGTTCTCTCTCTCTCCTTTTGGGTGTTGTGGTTTGCAGTAGGGGTATTGAGTGACCATCGTGTTCAGTCTCTAGTCGACTTTCAGCACGCATCTCCCTCCCCATGCAGGATCTCCAATCACATTTTACTTGTTGTTCCCTTCTCTATCTGGGATGACTTTCCACCAACATGTGAGGCCCAATTCCAAGCTATGGAACCAACCTCCTGGCATTATATATTACTATTCTTGGGTGTAAGTCTCCTACTCTGTTATTTTATATTCCACAGACTTTCAGCACGCATCTCCCTCCCCACGCAGGATCTCCAATCACATTTTACTTGTTGTTCCCTTCTCTATCTGGGATGACTTTCCACCAACATGTGAGGCCCAATTCCAAGCTATGGAACCAACCTCCTGGCATTATATATTACTATTCTTGGGTGTAAGTCTCCTACTCTGTTATTTTATATTCCACAGATGAGTGCAATATTTCTATGCCTGTGCCTCTCTTTCTGGCTTATTTCACTTAGCATGATACTTCCCATGTTGATCCACTTATATGCAAAGTTCATGACTTCATCTTTTCTAACAGCTGCATAGTATTCCATTGTATAGATGTACCAGAGTTTCTTTTTTTTTTTTTGCTTTTTTTTTTAATTTTATTTATTTTTAATTAGAGAATCACCGTGAGGGTACAGTTACAGATTTATACACTTTTGTGCTTATACTTCCCTCATACAAAGTTCGGGAACCCATCCCTTCACCAGTGCCCATTCTCCACCACCCGTAAACCCAGCATCCCTCCCACCCTCCCCAATCCCATCTCCCCCCCACCCCACCCTGCCACTGTGGCAAGGCATTCCCTTCTGTTCTCTCTCTCTAATTAGCTGTTGTGGTTTGCAATAAAGGTGTTCAGTGGCCGCTGTGCTCAGTCTCTAGCCCTCATTCAGCCCGCAACTCCCTTCCCCCACATGGCCTTCGACTACAATGTAGTTGGTGATCGCTTCTCTGAGTTGACCTTTCCCCGGAACGTGAGGCCAGCCTCGAAGCCATGGAGTCAACCTCCTGGTACTTATTTCTACAGTTCTTGGGTGATAGTCTCCCACTCTGTTATTCTATATACCATAGATGAGTGCAATCTTTCTATGTCTGTCTCTCTCTTTCTGACTCATTTCACTCAGCATGAAACTTTTCATGCCCATCCACTTAACTACAAAATTCTTGACCTCCTTTTTTCTAACAGCTGCATAGTATTCCATTGTATAGATGTACCAAAGTTTCCTCAACCAGTCATCCGTTCTGGGGCATTCGGGTTTTTTCCAGATTCTGGCTATTGTAAACAGTGCTGCGATGAACATACATGTGCAGATGTTGTTTCGATTGTACTTTTTTGCCTCTCTGGGATATATTCCCAGCAGTGGTATTGCTGGGTCAAATGGGAATTCAATATCTAATTTTTTGAGAATCGTCCAAATTGTTTTCCAGAAGGGCTGAACCAGTCGGCATTCCCACCAGCAGTGAAGAAGGGTCCCTTTCTCCCCACATCCTCTCCAACAGCGGTTGCTTTTGTTCTTTTGGATGTGTGCTAGTCTCTGTGGTGTGAGGTGGTATCTCATGGTTGTTTTGATCTGCATCTCTCTGATGATTAGTGATGCAGAGCACTTTTTCATGTGCCTTTTGGCCATTCGTATTTCTTCCTTGGTAAAGTTTCTGTTCATTTCTTCGCCCCATTTTTTGATGGGGTTGGATGTTTTCTTCTTGTAGAGTTCAACCAGTGCTTTATATACCATTGATATCAACCCCTTATCTGATGGGTATTGTGTAAATATCCTTTCCCATTCTGTGGATAGTCTTTGGATTCTGGTCAATGTATCTCTTGCGGTGCAGAAGCTTTTTAGTTTAATGTAGTCCCATTTGTTGATCTCTGTTTTTACTAGATTGCTTAGTTCCGTGCCACCTTTGAAGATACCTTTATCTTCAATATCGTGGAGGGTTTCACCGACATTGTCTTCAATGTACCTTATGGTTTGTGGTCTAATGTTGAGGTCTTTAATCCATTTTGATCTGACTTTTGTGCATGGTGTCAGGTCAAGGTCTAAACCCATTTTTTTGCATGTGGTTGTCCAGTTGTGCCAACACCATTTGTTAAAGAGGCTTTCCTTGCTCCACTTCACATCTCTTGCTCCCTTATCAAAGATTAGATGGTCATACATTTGGGGTTGTGTGTAGGGATATTCCACCCTGTTCCATTGTACCAGAGTTTCTTTAACCAGTCATCTGTTCTCGGGCACTCGGGTTTTTTCCAGATTCTGGCTATTGTAAACAGTGCCACGATTAACATATAAGTGCAGATGTCATTTCGACTATACTTTTTTTTTTCTCCAGGATATATTCCCAGAAGTTGTATTGCTAGATCAAATGGGAGCTCAATATCTAATTTTTTGAGAATCGTCCATATTGTTTTCCAAAGGGGCTGGACCATTCGGCATTCCGACCAGCAGTGTAGAAGGGTTCCTTTCTCTCCACATCTTCTCCAACAGTGGTTGCTTTTGTTCTTTTGGATGGGTGCCATTCTCTGTGGTGTGAGGTGGTATCTCATGGTACTTTTGATCTGCATCTCCCTGATGATTAGTGATGCAGAGCATGTTTTCATGTACCTTTTAGCCATTCGTATCTCTTTTTTGGAAAAGTTTCTGTTCATTTCTTCGGCACATTTTCTGATGGGGTTGGATGTTTTCTTCTTGTAGAGTTCAACCAGTGCTTTGTACACCCTTGATATCAATCCTTTATCGGACGGGTATTGGGTGAATATTCTTTCCCATTCTGTAGATTGCCTTTGTATTCTGGTCCCTGTGTCTTTTGCGGTGCAAAAGCTTCTTAGTTTAATCTAGTCCCACTTGTTTAACTCTGTTTTAACTTGATTGCTTAGTTCCGTGTCATCTTTTTTTTTTCTTGGTTTTTGGTTTTTGGGTCACACCCGGCGATGCACAGGGGTTACTCCTGGCTCTTCACTCAGGAGTTACCCCTGGCGGTGCTCAGGGGACCATATGGGATGCTGGGATTAGAACCCGGGTCAGCCGCGTGCAAGGCAAACGCCCTACCCGCTGTGCTATCGCTCCAGCCCCTAGTTCCGTGTCATCTTTGAAGATACCTTTAGCTTCAATATCATGAAGGGTTTTGCCGTCCTTGTCTTCGATGTACCTTATGGATTGTGGTCTGATGTTGAGGTCTTTATTCCATTTTGATCTGATTTCTGTGCATGGTGTCAGGTCGAGTTCTAAGACTATTCTTTTGCATGTGGTTGTCCAGTTATGCCAGCACCATTTGTTGAAGAGGCTTTCTTTGCTCCACTTCACATTTCTTGCCCCCTTATCAAAGATTAGATGATCATACATTTGGGGTTGTGTGTTGGGATTTTTCACTCTGTTCCATTGATGTGCGGCTCTGCCTTTGTTCCAGTACCATGCTGTTTTAATTGTTACCACTTTGTAGTAAAGCTTAAGGTTGGGGAGGGTGATGCCTCCGATTATCTTTTTCCCTAGAATTGTTTTAGCTATCCTTGGGCGTTTATTGTTCCATATGAATTTCAGGATTGCTTGATCCATTTCTTTGAGGAATGTCATGGGTATCCTTATAGGGATCTCGTTGAATCTGTGTAATACTTTGGGGAGTATTGCCATTTTGACAATGTTGATTCTCCCTATCCATGAGCAGGGGATATGTTTCCATTTCCTGGTGTCCTCTTTTATTTCATGGAGTAGCGTTTTATAGTTTTCTTTGTAGAGGTTCTTTACTTCCTTGGTTAAGCTGATTCCAAGGTATTTGATTTTCTGGGGCACGATTGTGAACGGGATTGCTTTCTACCTGTCCCTTTCTTCTGTTTCATTGTTTGCATATAGGAAGGCCATGGTTTTTTGGGTATTGGTTTTGGGTATTGCGACCTTACTGTACAGGTCAATTGTTTCTAAGAGTTTCTTAGTAGAGTTTTTAGGCTTCTCTAGATATAGTATCATATCGTCTGCGAATAGTGAGAGTTTGATTTCTTCTTTTCCTATCTTAATGCCCTTAATATCTTTTTCTTGCCTAATGGCTATTGCTAGTACTTCCAATACTATATTGAAGAGAAGTGGTGAGAATGGGCATCCTTGTCTTGTCCCCGATCTTAGAGGAAAGGCCCTTAGGTTTTCCCCCATTGATGATAATGCTTGCCATAGGTTCGTGGTAGATGGCTTTGACTATCTTGAGGAAAGTCCCTTCTATACCCATTTTGGCAAGAGTTTTCATCATAAACAGGTGCTGGATCTTGTCAAATGCTTTCTCTGCATCTAATGATATCATCATATGGTTTTTATCTTTACCTTTGTTGATATGATGGATTATGTTGATTGATTTCCGAATGTTAAACTATCCTTGCATCCCCGAGATGAATCCCACTTGGTCATGGTGTATAATCTTTTTGATGAGTTTTTGGATCCTATTTGCTAGTATTTTGTTGAGTATCTTCGCATCGGTGTTCATCAGAGATATTGGTCTATAGTTTTCTTTGTTAGTGGTGTCTTTGTTTGCTTTTGGTATTAGGGAGATATGTGCCTCATAGAAACTGTTCAGGAGGGTTCCTGTCTTTTCAATTTCCTGGAAAAGCTTGAAGAGAACTGGCAACAAATCTTCTTTAAATGTTTGGAAGAATTCGCCCGTGAATCCATATGGACCTGGGCTTTTGTTTTTGGGGAGACTTTTGATTACAGTTTCGATTTCCTTGATATTTATGGGCTTATTCAGGTATTCCAAGTCTTCTTGATTCAGTCTTGGGAGATTGTAGGAATCAAGGAATTCGTCCATTTCTTTTAGGTTCTCTTGTTTTGTGGCATACAGACTTTCAAAGTAGTTTCTGATGATCTTTTGAATCTCCTTGTTTTCTGTTGTGATGTCCCCCTTTTCATTTCTGATTCGGTTTATTAGGGTTCTCTCGCTCTCTCTTTTTTTGTGAGTCTTGCTAGCAGTTTATCGATCTTATTTATTTTCTCAAAGAACCAGCTCTTTGTTTCATTGATCTTTCGGATTGTTTTTTGGGTTTCCATATCATTGATTTCTGCTCTAAGTTTTATTATTTCTTTTTTCGATCTGGTTTGGGTTCCTTTTGCTGGTCCTCTTCTAAGATCTTGAGCTGCGAAGTCAAGCTATCTGTATAGGCCCTTTCTTCCTTCCTGAGGAAGGCTTTCAGAGCTATAAATTTTCCCCTTAACACAGCTTTAGCTGCATCCCATAGGTCCTGGTAACTTGTGTCTTCATTCTCTTTTGTTTCAATGTATTTTTTGATATCCTCCTTGATTTCCTTTGTGACCCACCCATTGTTCAACAGTGAGCTGTTTAATTTCCAGGTGTTTGATTTGGTTCTCTGAGTCTGTGTGTGATTAACTTTCATCTTCAGTGCATCATGGTTAGGAAGGATCATTTCTGAAGAGTTTTTATATTCAAAACTGTCAAGTGCCAAATATTGTGTCCTAAGAGACAATAAGGAAAAAAGCCACCAAGGATGGATTTCTGATAAACTAGTTTTCCTACCGGTACCCTACTCGAGGCGTAGTATACTTTCTAGTCCTCGCATTTATTGAAGTAAACTGCTTTGACTTGCTCTCAGCATATTTAACATATATTCTTTCTGTTTTGATTTTTAAATCTTTGGTTCTCTCCAACATTCTATCCCAAACGGTTTCCCCTTCCTTGATAACCCCCCTCCATATTCTCTTTCTTTATTTCCTATGTTATTCTCCCTCATATCGTCTTCTACTTCTTGGTTTCTTGTTGGTCAATACTTGATAAAAATGATCCTAAATTTCCTTACCTTTGATACTTGCCTCCCTACCACTCAGCACTCCAGAACTTCCCCACACCCCATTTTTTTCTTATCACCTAGTTTAGATAGAAAACTCAAAGACAAATGATCATTACTTTGGAATAGCACTAAATTTAAAATACTAAACTATAAATACAAGCAGAGAGACAATTTCAGAGAAAACATCCTGGTATATATTAACAGTTTTCTACAGCATCTACATTTTTTGTTCCTGTCAAAATGCTATCTCTGATTTACTTTCTGTTTCTGTCAAAATAATGTCTGTGATTTACTTTTTTTCATGGATATCATGTAAAAATCACTATTGGAAGGAAAAGGAAACTCAGAGAATGAACACTCATATATATACAGGTATTTAAGCTTGTAAATGTGTCTAAACTATAATGTAATAAATGAGGAAAAACACTTTTTTACGTGAGAAAAATAAATTCAATGTCTAAAATACACAGCAAATGTCAAAGTCAAGCTAAAATTAGATTATAAAATTCTAGTTGAATACTTTCTTCCATTACAACATGCTGTTTTTACTTGACTATTCCGTTTATTTTAGGGATGAGAAATCTAATGAAAATCTCTGAAAAGTATTATTCCTTACTTGACATGGTCAGAGAAAAGGAAAGATCGATGAAAGGTAGAGGAGACGATACGAGAGTATGTCTGGACACTAAATCTGAAGACCACAAGTGTCCAGTACAGATAACTGGTCAGTGGTCATTAGTCACTGGTCATGGTCACTTGCAATGATCCAAATGTGTTTACAAACAACTGCACGGGAACCCCAAGATTCTACCATGTGGTGGTAGGTTCGGTGGGAGAATGATGTCACAAAGCAGACAGCTGAAAGATAGAGGCTAGCCAATAAGGAGGTCAGTTTCCCAAGAAGAAGTCGGGATTGGATAGAGATAGAGGTAGAATAAAGCAGCTTAGGGAGATGGAATCCTACAAGACAGTTATAGCAGTTTCACCTTCATCAGACTCTCATGTTAAGGAAATACTCCTCTCATACTCAATAGCTTACATATTTCAATAATAAATCAAGAAAGTTACTAAACAATTATTTATGTTGCACTGTTAATCAACAACACTAAGTTATTACTATCACTGTCATCCTGTTGCTCATCGCTCGAGCAGGCACCAGTAATGTCTCCATTGTGAGACTTATTGTTACTGTTTTGGCATATTTTAAATAATATTTTAAAATTAAATTGTATGTCCATACTTTATAATATACATTATTACTTACTTAAGATTAGGAAGTGATGGGTTATTATGAGAAATTATCCCCTAACAGAAACCCCCAGTTTAGGATTATTCTCCTAGGCAAACATTCACCTAGGAATAATATTAGGCAAGTATAGAATAGGTAACAAAGTATCTGCCCACTGCAAACTTGTGTCAGGCAAACATAGACTAATACTCTTTAGGGTCCTTTAGTTTAGGGTACAATAGGGCCAAAAATAGAATAGGAAACTGTTTCAACCTGATGTAGTTATTTATTTCAGTTTATAGGCCAGACCTGGCCATGTTCAGGGCTTCCTCCTGGCTCTGTACTCAGGAATCACTTCTGCAGGAGCTCAGTCGACTGGGTGCAGGACAGTTGCCCTGCCCACTAATCTCTGTTGCCCAAACAGCTTTATATTTTAAGGATGCCTACTGGTTTTCTGTGAACTACACTAGCCTCTGATCTCCATGTGCCTAGGGCTTGTTGATGGACTTACTAATTGTCCTTGATATCTGCCAACTTCAGCAGTGGCTCACCTGTTGGGCTCTGGGGGGGTTTGGGGGAGCAATATTGTAATGTATTGACCTGCCTGTGAGACCACAGATGACAGCCCAGGTTAAGCCTGGACAATCCAGGTGTTTGTCTACTTATGTTTTTGTCTCATTCTCTGTGCTGACCTGTTGGTGCACAACATCTCACAATATCAGGCCTAGCTAGGCTTAGATGTAAAAATTGTTTTTCTGTTACTGTTACTTTAAGTGACTATGCTTCCGATTATGTAACTGACTTTGATACTGTTTCTGTTGACTAAGTTAACTTGCATATTCTGCCTATGTGGCTGAATATCATTGGTTAGAACATCAAGCTAGTTAATAAAAGAGGCTGAACAGGCTGCTCTGGGGCACAACACCAGAGACAGTTTGTGATCCTCCAAAAAGTATTTCATGTGCATATCTTAATGACTCAGACTGTCTAACCAAACCTTACTGCAACATATGGCGCTCAATGGGAGGCTCGAAGATAAAGGCCCAGAACTGAAGAAATAAAGAAAGGGAGAGATAAATAAAGAAATAAAGATAGAAAGAAAGAGAAAAAAGGGGAGTAGAAAAAAGAAAGAAAGAGAGAAAGAAAGAAAGAAAGAAAGAAAGAAAGAAAGAAAGAAAGAAAGAAAGAAAGAAAGAAAGAAAGAAATAGAGAAAGAGAGAAAAGAGAAGAAGAAAAAGAGAAAGAAAGAGTGAAAAAATAATGAAATATAAATAGAAAGGAAGAAGAAGAAAAAGAGAAAGAAAGGGAATAAAGAAATAGAAAGAAAGAAGAAAAAAGAGAAAGAAAGAAAGAAATATAGATAGGAAGAAAGAAAGAAAGAGAGAGAGAAAGAACAAAAAGGGAATAAAGAAATATAGATAGAAAGGAAGAAAGAAAGGAAGAAGAAAAAGAGAAAGGGAGAAATAAATAAAGATAGGAAGAGAAGAAAGAGAGAAAGAAATAAAGAAATAGATAGAAAGGAAGAAGAAAAAAAAGAAAGGGGATAAAGGAATATAGATAGAAAGAAAGGAAGAAAAAAAGAAAGGGAATAAAGAAATATAGACTGAAAGAAAGAAAGAAAGAAAGGAAGAAGAAAAAGAAAGAAAGAAAGAAAGAAAGAAAGAAAGAAAGAAAGAAAGAAAGAAAGAAAGAAAGAAAGAAAGAAAGAAAGAAAGAAAGAAAGAAAGGGGATAAAGAAATATAGATAGAAAGGAAGAAGAAGAAAAAGAGAAAGAAAGGGAAAAAGAAGAAATATAGATAGAAATAAAGGAAGTAAATAAATAGATAGGAAGAAAGAAGAAAAAGAGAAAGGGATTAAAGAAATATATAAAGAAAGAAAAGGAAAAAAGGGCAATGGGTAATTCTGTAACATCTCATCAGGATGCCTATGTTGACACTCTGAACTCTAAAAAAAGCAGCTGGTCTGCCTTTAAAGGAACAGATAAAGTTACGCCTCCTTGAGAGGGTAAAAAAGTATTGTCATTGGTTTAAACAAAAAGATAGAGAACAATTTAATTTAAAACTATGGAAAAAAGTAGGAGAAAAGTTGCATCATGCACAAGTTTTCAAAGCAACTTACAGAGAAACTCCTATGTTAGAGGAGAAAAGTGGAGAAGAATCTTTCATTCAGCCAAAATTTTGTGCTAAGCCAACAGCATCTGTATTGTCTGGTTGATTCATATCAAATTGATGATTCACCTGCCCGGTCTGAGTCTGACAGCGTCAAGTCAGACACAGAAAATTCAGTTTCAAAAGAGGTTGTAAGCGCCCAAGAATTGAGAAAAGTTAATTTAAAAAATAGATAAATTAATTAGACAAATAAAGTACCTTGAGATGCACCACCCTTCTGAAAGAAGGATAATGCCTGCTGTACAGGGTATCACTGATCCTGACCCTTTGCTAGTTCCTTCCCCTCGTCTATATAAGAATAGGGAAGAGGAATCTCTGTGTTGCTGTTTTAAGCTTACTCCTGAATTGCATTCTCTGATGCAAAAATATGAAGCTCCTATATATAAGGCAAAATTGAGTCAACAGCCTGCTCAGTTTATGGCTCTTCCAGTTTGTAATCCTGAGAGCAAAGAAAAAAGACAGGCAGGGTAATATGAGCCTGTTCCTTTTAAGTTTCTTTCCTCGCTTAAGCAAGCTGTGACCACCTATGGTGTTACTTCTAACTATGTGCTAGCCCTTCTTGAAAATTTTGCAGAAGCTAATACTGTAATTCCGCTTGATTGGCAAACCTTGCAAAGGCAGTGTTAGAAAATTCTCAATATGTACAATTTAAATCTTGGTGGAGAAAAGAGGCTGAGAAATTTGCTAGAATTAAAACACCAAAACAAGTTGACAACACTGTGAACCAGATTTTAGGCACTGGCAAGTGGGCTTTAGCAGAAGAACAAGTCCGTTTAGAGGCAAACATTTTAGAAGCTGTTAATAAGACCTGTCTAAAGGCGTGGCATTATCTTGAGACCTCTGCAAAACGTACTATGTCATTCACAAAAAATCTTTCAGGTGGGGCTGGAGAGATAGCACAGCGGGTAGGGCGTTTGCCTTGCACGCGGCCGACCCGGGTTCAAATCCCAGCATCCCATATGGTCCCCTGAGCACAGCCAGGGGTAATTCCTGAGTGCAGAGCCAGGAGTAACCCCTGTGCCTTGCCAGGTGTGACCCAAAAAGCAAAAAAAAAAAAAAAAAAAAAAATCTTTCAGGAAGTAAATGGACTTTACACAGATTTTATTACCAGACTCCAAGACTCTCTTGAAAAGGCTATACATGATGAAGGCCTTCGTGAAATGCTTATTTTAACTTTAGCGGTGAAAAATGCTACAGCAGATTGCCAAAAGGCAATTCAAAATGCTAAGCTAATGGAAAAAAACTCCCTGGATGATTTTATTAAAGTATGTAGGGAAGTGGGAACACCAACCCATCAGGCGCAAATATTAGCCGCTGCTTTTAAAAGAGCAAACCAGATAAAATGTTACAGCTGTGGAAAAAATAAAAAAATAAAAATGTTACAGCTGTGGAGCATAGCAAATAGACCACCACACATGCCTGTCTAATCTGAAAGCAGGACACAGTGGACAGCCCTGGGGTTAGGAGACCAGGGTGGGCAGTGGGGTACATAAGGGAGAGGAGGCAGTCCTGGGGTGAGGAGACTGGGGTGAGCAGACAGAGGGTAGGTGTGGGGGAGGGGGGTCAGTCCTGGGGTGAGGAGACTGGGGTGGCGATTAGGTGAAGCACATCAGCGCGGCACACGGACCCCTGCCTGCTTCATGTCTTCCTCAGTGATGTAGGCTTTGCCCTCTGCCAGGGTTGGAACCCACTCTCGATCTCATCGCTGGACTTGATGTGTTCTGACTCCTTGTTGAGCAGGAAGGAGGTGTAGTCCTCTAGCGAGACATAGCCCTTCCTGTGCACAGTGGGTCAGCGCACCCTCAGCTCCCCAGACAGAGTCGCCATCCCTCTGAGCCTGAGTCTCAGGCTGCTCCCATCCCACCTCTTGCCCCAGACCTCAGCCCCTCTCTCTCAGAGTTTCCTGGCTCTGTGGTCTCTCTCCAATGGTCCAGCCCACTCTGCCCATTCCTGCATCCCCACTGCAGGGCAAGGCTCTCCTACCTTCCTGTGTCCACGGCAACCAGGAACTAGTCAAACCTGGGCTCGGCTCACCCTCCTCCACCATGGGCAAGTAGTAGCTGAGGCCTTTCATGCAGGAGCGGAAACCCTTGTGAGTCAGACGCCCCATCAGGTTGCTGTCAAAGTGTCTGAGGGAGAAGCACGGCCCTTAGGATTGATGCACAGCTTCATCAAGATGGGGAGGAGAGCCACATGGGGAAGGGGAGAGCAGCTGCTTGGTGAGGGGGGAGGGCAGCTGGGGGGTGAGGGAGCCCAGGGGCTACATGGCTTGGCAGAGCAGAGCTGCAGCTTCTCCAGAGATTCGAATGCCGGAACCCAGGCATCAAAAGCCAGAGCTGCAGCTCTTTTGTGTCTTCACTTTCATGACCAAAAAGGAAGGCGCCAAGGGCTAGCCACAAAAGGCCACGGCACATGCAGCCCATTTGCTGCACCAGCTGCAGGACAGGGCTATGGGCTTTGCTGCAGCTGTGCGGGACGTTTCTGAAGCAAGCATTTCTGAGGCTGGGATGTTTTTCAAACTGTATGTGCAGTTACACTATGGTGTGTGCTGTGCCATTCAGAGTAAGGTACTAAGGAATTGTTCTCATGAATCCCACAAGGACCAAATGCTCTCATCTAGTTGAGATCCACAGATGCTCCCTCAAGTCCTCCACCACAACACGTGGGAAGCAGCTGAAGACTTAAGGGACTGAAAGAAAATGGAAATTATACTCCAAAGCAACCCCCCAAATCCAGGGGTGCAGCCACCCTGTCCAGACACTGGTTTATGATCCCACTGAGCCACTGTGGGGGAACCCTGTGATTCAGAGATCTGAGAAAGACCTAGAAAGGACAGAGCAGCCGTGGAAGTCATGCTCACTTGTAGGTTGCATTCAGAAATTACTCCTGGTGGTGCTCAGGGGACCATATGGGATGCTGGGAATCGAACCTGGGTTGGCTGCATGCCAGGCAAACGCCCTACCCACTGTGCTATCGCTCCAGCCCCTTCTTGAATTCCTTGCATAATCTCATCTCTAGAATACACACCATTCACTTCATTGGCTTCCAAGTGAGATTCCAGGGGCTGGAGTGATAGCACAGCGGGTAGGGCATTTGCTTTGCACGCGGCCAACCCGGGTTCAAATCCCAGCATCCCATATGGTCCCCTGAGCACTGCCAGCGGTGATTCCTGAGTGCATGAGCCAGGAGTGACCCCTGTGCATCGCCGGGTGTGACCCAAAAAGCAAAAAAAAAAAAAAAACAAGTGAGATTCCAGAGTCCCTGTTTCTTTGGGCAAAGACCTAGTTAAGAGAGAAAAACATGACTCTCGGAGGCCAGCGTTTTGGACAGAGATACAGGTGCCCTGAAAGGAAACAGCTCCCAGTCCTCACAGACCCCTGCCCCTGGCATAGCCTCACCTGCCAAGACTCCTCTGGGAGCCAGCCCAGCCTCTGCTCACACACAGTCCCAGAGACAGCTCAGCTCTGCGAAGGGGCCTCTGCTCTGCCTGGCAGGAAACAGCCGCCAGCAGGGCCCCCACCTGGCGGGGGGCAGGGTCTGGGCGAGAGCCTGGCTCATGGTCTCAGCCCAATTTTGCTCCTGAGCTGATCCAGTCTAGGTGGCTTCAGCATGAGGTTCCTGGAGAAGACAGCACAGAGACACGAGAGCAGAATACTGACCGTCCAGGAAGTAGGCCCTGGGCATGGTGGTCCCAGCAGGAGTCTGAGGAGAGAAAAGAGAAATGTGAGTTAGCAAGGACGCACAACACTGCTTGTCCAGGTGTACGAGACACGTGGATGCTTTGTCAGTAAACACCTTGCTCTGCCCAGGGTCCCCCTGAGAAGCTCAGTGACCCTCAGCCCCTGCTCTGGGATAAATAAATCAGAGACGGGGCTTGGGGCACAGGCTGGGCACAAGAATCTAGACTAGCAGTACCTCTAAGCTGTGCCCCCCTGGCCTCTGTCTCCCAGGATCTCTGGGCTCATGAATGGCATACCCTTGTCTGGGACAAGCCCACCGCTCCATCACAGATGGTCACACCCCACACGAACTCTCAAAACTGCACTTCCGGCACCTACAGGACTACTGACCAGCTTGGACAGTTTCTGCTAACCCGTGACACCGTCCACATTTCCAGGTCCCATGGAACATTTGACATGTAGAATATTTTGCATTTAATTAAAGCAACAGCCACAGACTATCTCCTTGGTTCCCGTCAGTCTCAGTGACTGACACCTTCTTACTGGGTGTTCACACCAGGTTTGTCTCCCATTTGCAGGGAAACACATCTCCTGAGCCTGAGCATAGTTGGTGACAGTCACAGGCAGTCAGAGCTGCTCTGGATGGAGAATCTTATACACATATTTCTTTGGCTTTGCATGCCTAGGCCACAACCCAGCAGTGCTACTCGCAGTTCTGCCTAACTGCCACGAGAGGGCGCTGTTTCTCTAAGAAATTTCCACCCTTGGGTGTGCTTCAGTGGTAGGTATGGGGTACTTCAGGATCTAGCATGCATCCTGGGGCATGCAGCAGGAGCAGAGCCCTTAGGGGCTTGCCGTGCGTTCTGCAGACTTGGGTACCTTCACCGGTATCCCATACGGTCCCCCAATCATGCCAAGAGTGATTCCTGAGTACAGAGCCAGTAGTCACCCCTGAGCATCAACGATTGTGACCCCAAAACATAAAAAAAATCAGAGCAGCCTCGATCCGATGCCGGCAGATTCCTTCGCACGCAACCCAAGTGGGGTACCGAGACGAATCTTGCTTCCATACCCCTCATTCTCACAGATGGGTGGTAGATGAGGTTCAATCCCAGGCATTTCTAATGGTCCCCAGAATCGCGGGGCACACACCAAATACCCAAATAAAATTAAAATCCTCAGCAGAATGGGTGTATGTAGAATTTCCAGGGAAGGAGATTGGCTGCCGAGGCTCTTTATTACCATGTTAAACAAAGTTCTTCGCAACCCACCCCAGTTCCTCTGACGGCAGGAACCTTCACCTCAAACTTCTGGAGACGTTGGGGTTGAATCTGGCCTCTTCCATCCTCCTCACGGAGAGCAGAGGACTTGGGACTTTCCCTTTGTGTGGGAACCCGCGAAGTTCTCCCAGGGAGGGAGGAAGATACACTGTCAGAAATGTGGGGTGCTGGGGGTGGGGTGACAGGCTGGAGACCTGTAAGAATGGGCCGGTTTGAAGAGATCGCACTGCGGAGAGGCACAACCGTCTTCTGTGCTCTCCCTGGGTTCCAGCTCAGGCACCATAGGGGGTCACCTGGGCCGCCCTAAAAAGCGTTGCGGCCACCCACGGCCCACACCCCAAGACAGAGAAGCCAGAGCCACTCGCTTGGCCGGTCAGCGCTGTGGGCTGTGGAGCGGGTTGAGGATCCTGCACCTCTGTACAGAAATTCTTTTTTTTTTTTTTTTTTTCCTGCAGTGAGCTGTGGTTCTGGAGGGAGATCGGGACCTGGGTGGGCGTTTCTTAGAGGAGCGTCCCCGGGAGGGGCGGGAACGCCCACAGCGCCCTCTAGCGGGCGTCGGCGGAAGAGCCGAGGCCGGCTTTCCCGCCCGGAGAGTTCCAGCCCTGGGGTTGCTGCCGTGTTCGCCTGCGGGTCACCAGGCTCACGAGGGCCCCCGCGGGCCGTGCAGCGGGAGTCGCGTGGGGCGACCTGGGCGTCGGGGCTGAACCCGGCAGCGCGGCCCGTGCTGGGCCCGCAGGAGCATCTCTCCCTCCGAGCCCCCCTCGCAAACGGCGCCTGTCCCAGCCATCCCCGCACTCCGCGGTGTGACGTGCAGAAGGTGGGGGAAGCCAGATTCAGCTCGGCCCCCCGGTTGGGCGGGAGGGGAGCTCCGGGAACGGCGTTTGTTTGTGTTTCGGGGGCCACCCCTGCCCCTGCACTCAGGAGTCACTCCTGACGGTGCTCGGGGAACCCACGGTGCAGGGATAGAACCCAGGTCGCCCCGGACAAGGCAAGCGCCCTCCGGGCCCAGTGTTCGATCCACGCCCTAGGCCGCGTGCTTGACCCTTCAGGACCCCAGACCTAACACTGAGGCAAAGAGGCTGGAAATCTTTACCGTGGGAAGTCGGGCCGCGGCAGTTCCGAAGAGTAGCCACTAGATGGCGCTGTGAGCCGTTTCCGTGCTCCCCGCCTGGGCATTGGTACATTGGAGAGGGCGCTGGCCTTGCACAGGGCTGACCGGAGTTCAACTCCCAGCATCCCGTAGCGTTCCCCTGAGCACCGGCAGGAGTAATTCCAGGATGCAGAGAGAAGTCAGCCCTGAGCAACGCTGGGAGTAGCCCAAAGAGTCAAAGAAAAAAAAAAACCATCTTGCTTACACACACACACACATACACACAATTTTTAAAAATCCAGCTGAGCTTCTCTCAACTCAGCTTCTGCAGAGTCTGTTCCTGCCCTGGCACACTTGTCCCTGTTCTCCCCATCACTGACCACAGTCATTGCTCAGGGCTTAAGTCAGGCTGCACCTTGTCCCCGGGAGGCCTGTGGGTCCTTCCAGCACACACAGCCCCCAAACTCCCACTATGCCTGTGGGTCCCCTGCTCTCTCCCGCAAGCCAGCCTCTCTCCTCCCAGATGCCTGTGTCCCAACGCCGTGACCGACCTTCTTCCCTCATCGGAAGGAGCCTTACCAGCTTCCTGGCTTCTCTCTGGACCATGAGGCCAGTTTCACTTGGGGTCAGTGGATCCCAGGCTCTGGGTGCCTCCACCAGTGTTGTTTGTTCTGGTGGGGAGATCAATTTACTAAGCAGTGCTCAGAGGTTTGGGGTCCCTCCTGGTGGGAGTTGGTTGCTCGGGCCTTGAGGTGCTGAGGGATGCCAGGGCCATATCTGTGTGTGGGGAACCTGTGGTGCCATGGATCAAAACTGGGTCCTGAGCTATCTCCCCAGTCCCTGGCCTGGCCCTTGTGACCTTGTCATCCCAGGCTGAAAACTGGAGGCGTCTGGGTCTCCCAGAGTGCTTGTGTGCTTCAGGAAAGGTTCGATCCAGCACACACTCTTCAAGCAATGATGGACGGATGGAGTTGGTGGGAAAATGCCCCTGATTCTTGACTCCTTCTCAGCCTGTGTGGGGCAATTCCCAAGTGCTGCCTGCCTCACATTCTCCCAGATGTCCCCAGTGAAGCTGAGTACACCCAACAATGACAATGTAACCAAGCTTCTTGGGGCCACTTCTCCCAGCTTGTCACCACCTGCCATCCCCTCTCGCCCTCAGGGTTGCTAGATAATACTGGAGACTCCTGCCTCGCACACAGCCCACCCAGGTTCCATCCCGGTATCTCAGAGGGTCCCCAGAGCCCTTCCAGAAGTGATCCCCGAGCATTGCTACTAGTGGCCCGAAGACAAACAATGATTATTACTAATTTTGTTTGCGGGCCATATCCGGCCATGCTCAGGGCTGACTCCTGGCGGGTCTGAGGGACCCTACAGGCTACTAGGGATCAAACCTGTGAACTAGAGAGAGAAGGAAGAGAAAGGAGAGGAGAGAGAGGGAGAGAGAGGAGAGTTTTTGTAAGCGTGTTCAGCAGTTCTTCATAACAGACTGTTGCACTAAGGTTGGGTTAGGCAGTCTGAGGCATTGAGATATGCACGCAAAAGAAATAATTTATGGAGGATTGTCTGAGTCTGAGAGTGACTCAGCCAAGCGGCCTCCAGACGGCTCGGGACATGTTCCCAATCGCCCAGTCCAGGCAGAGAAGAAGCAGCATCCATCTTATCGCAGGTGGATTCTCTCAGTCGTTTCAAACAGGCCTGTGTCTCGTACGGGCCTACATCTCCATACTGTAGGGAGTATCTTGCATACTGGAGTAAAAAGTCCTACTGGGTACCTCATGATTTTCACATGGTTGCTAAGACATGCTTAAGCCGTTCTCAGTACTTGGAGTGGAGAATATGGCTCTACAATGAGGCCAAGGCTAAGCTTCAAGGCCTAGGCCATGCTGGACAAAACTTTTCAGGGATTGAGTTGACTTGTGAGATGTTAACTGGTGAAGGGAAATGGCTCGACCCAGAAAGGCAAGTCACCTTGCCTCATGCTGTTCTTGCTCATGTCCGTGACGCAGCCCTGCGTGCATGGGAGAAGGTTGATGCAGAAGCAGAATTTAAGGGAAGTTTTACAAAGATTTTCCAGAGAGCCTCAGAACCTTATGCAGATTTCATAGGAAGGTTGATGAAAGCTATTGAAATACAGGTTAAGGATAAGGCAACTCAGGAGCTGTTGACTAAACTATTGGCCTTTGAAAATGCTAATGAGGATTGCCAGGCCATTCTGGGCCCTGTTAAGGAGAAGGAAGAGGGGCTGGAGTGATAGCACAGCGGGTAGGGCGTTTGCCTTGCACGCGGCCAACCCGGGTTCGAATCCCAGCATCCCATATGGTCCCCTGAGCACCGCCAGGGGTAATTCCTGAGTGCATGAGCCAGGAATGACCCCTGTGCATTGCCAGGTATGACCCAAAAAGCAAAAAAAAAAAAAAAAAGGAGAAGGAAGACATATTCGGGTACTTGGAAGCATGCTGGAATGTTGGCTCTGCGAAACATAAGGTGCAGGTCTATGCCTTACAGAAACAAGCTCAGAAAAGATGTTTTAATTGTGGAAAACCAGGCCACTTTCGTAAAGATTGCAATGCGCTCCCAAGCCGTGCTATGAGAGCACGTCCTGGGCCCTGTCCCAGGTGTAAGAAAGGAAACCACTGGGCCAGAGACTGCAGAGCCAGACTTGCACCTCCCGGGCCCTGTCCCCGGTGTAAGAGGGGAAATCATTGGGCCAGAGATTGTCGCTTTAATTTTGATGTAGTGGGTGACCCCAACTCGGGACACCTGCAAGGGGGCCAGCCCCAGGCCCCGCAAAATCAGGGCATGTTCTCAGTTGCAGCCCCTTTCCCCAGTGTGGAGTTTCAGAGCTCCAATCAGTATAATCACTGTAGCCAGTGACTGCAGGAAGCGCAGCCTATTTCCTGCCCCGATACAGTTACTACAACCCCTTTTCAGTATAGAACACTGCGGCTTTAAGGCCACCACCTCTGCATTTTCAGTGGACATATGGAATGTTAAATCAAATACAAAAGGAGGTATTTTCTCAATTGAATGTAGCAGGAAAACTCCTCATTCGAGGAAAAGGCTATGCTTTTGTTTCAACAGATGATAACCCCGCTGGGAAACTTTGGGTCCCTTTACGTCTTATCAGAAGCAGAATTCAACCACCTGATTTGGATCTCAGACCTCCAGAGTCTCACAACCCTTCAAATTCAAGCTCTGATTCATCGCCAAACTGATTTCAGCTGGAAGTCACAAGGAAAGAAGAGGAGCCAGCATCAGAGGACCTAGAGCAAGAAGAATCTCTGGGTTGTGTGTGTTTTACAGAGGATCACAAACTATCTCTGGTGTTGTGACCCAGAGTAGCCTGTTCATTAACTAGCTTAATGTTCTAACCAATGATATTCAGCCACATAGGCAGAATATGCAAATTAACTTAGTCAACAGAAACAGTATCAAGGTCAGTTACATAACCAGAAACATAGTCAGTTACAGTAATAGTAACAGAAAAACAATTTTTACATCCAAGCCTAGCTAGGCCTGAGATTGTGAGATGTTGTAAACCAATAACAGACAATACAAAATATATTCTTTCAGTTGCATTGAAACAAGGCTTGGGATGGAAGCCTCTTGAATTTGGTGGTGGAAAGATGTAATGGTGATAGGATTGGTGTTTGAATATCAAATGTAATCCAATATTGTGAACTAACATAAAAGAAAGAATGCATGAGTGTCATTCCCGCAGTACTGATCTGAGATCAAGAATGCTTCAAATTGGGGTGCTGGAGCGATAGCACAGCGGGAAGGGTGTTTGCCTTGCTAGCAGCTGACCTGGGTTCAATTCCCAGCATCCCATATAGTTCCCTGAGCACTTCCAGGAGTAATTCCTGAGCACAGAGCCAGGAGTAAACCCTGTGCATTGCCAGGTGTGACCCAAAAGAAAAAAAAAAAAAACACTTCAAATTGTCAAGTTTTGAAAGCCCGTCCTTGTTGAGTAAGGTTTTGGTCTGGTAGCAGTGGTAGCTACCTGGTACCACTGTGGTAGGAAACGACCTTTCTAATCTATGACATGAGTTAGCAGTTCTGACATAAATAGCACAGGAAGAGCTGGAACATGTCTTCCTTAGGAAATCAGATTTTTAGGAAACCCAGTGTGCTTGTTTGTGATCAGTGAATTAGGTTGTGTATTGCTCTGCCCCTGATAACCTCTAGAATGTTGGGTGGCAGCCAAACCGCTGGAGATGCAAAATAATCTCAGGGTCAAAAATAAAAAAGAAACTGAAGACTAAAACTGACAAGCCAGAGAGACCTCTCAGGAGTGGGACCAAGAAAGTCACTCAGAGGTCTGTTTCTCCATCTCCACTCCCTGTAAGTGTTCCTACAGTCAATGGGTACTAAGAAAATGTGTTCAGATTAAGGCACTGTTTTATCACTGTCATCCTATTGTTCATCAATTTACTCGAGCGGGCACCAGTAATGTCTCCATTACACTCAGCCCCGAGATTTTATTTTTTGTGTGTGTGTGTGTGTGTTTTTTTTAAATTTATTTATTTTTAATTAGAGAATCACCGTGAGGGTACAGTTACAGATTTATACACTATTTGTGCTTATACTTCCCTCATACAAAGTTCGGGAACCCATCCCTTCACCAGTGCCCATTCTCCACCACCCGTAAACCCAGCGTCCCTCCCACCCTCCCCAATCCCATCTCCCCCCCACCCCACCCTGCCACTGTGGCAAGGCATTCCCTTCTGTTTTCTCTCTCTAATTAGCTGTTGTGGTTTGCAATAAAGGTGTTGAGTGGCCGCTGTGCTCAGTCTCTAGCCCTCATTCAGCCCGCAACTCCCTTCCCCCACATTCAGCCCCGAGATTTTAGCAGCTTCTCTTTACTCCTCTTTCCCAATGGATTGGAGGCCCTTTCAGGGTCAGGGGAATGAGACCTATTGTTACTGTTTTTGGCATACCGAATACACCACAGGTAGCTTGCCAGGCTCTGCTATGTGGGCGGGATACTCTCTGTAGCTTGCCAGACTCTCCGAGAGGTATGTATTTGTCTTTTACTGTATTTGGGATATGGATACGCCACAGGGAGTTTGCCAGGCTCTCCTGTGTGGGCAATAGAGTCTTGGTAGCTTGTCAGGTTCTCCAAGAGGGAGAACTAGGCTATTAGATGTCCGGGAGCTTGGTTTTTTAGACTGTTTTTATGAGAACTAATTTTTTATGTTTATATTTCTCACACTTAGACTCACATTTTTAAAACTCACATGTTTTACGTCCACGGATAGCTAAAACAATTCTTGGGAAAAGGACGATGGGAGGCATCACCCTCCCCAACCTCAAATTTTACTACAAAGCGGTAACAATTAAAACAGCATGGTACTGGAACAAAGGCAGACCCGCAGACCAATGGAACAGGGTGGAACATCCCTACACACAACCCCAAATGTATGATCATCTAATCTTTGATAAGGGAGCAAGAGATGTGAAGTGGAGCAAGGAAAGCCTGTTTAACAAATGGTGCTGGCACAACTGGACAACCACATTCAAAAGAATGGGCTTAGACCTCGACCTGACACCATGCACAAAAGTCAGATCAAAATGGATTAAAGACCTCAACATCAGACCACATCAGACCACAAACCATAAGGTACATTGAAGACAAGGTCGGCAAAACCCTCAACAATACTGAAGATAAAGGTATCTTCAAAGATGACACGTAACTAAGCAATCTAATAGAAATAGAGATCAACAAATGGGACTACATTAAACTAAAAAGCTTCTGCACCGCAAAAGATACAGTGACCAGAATACAAAGACTATCTACAGAATGGGAAAGGATATTTACACAATACCCATCAGATAAGGGGTTGATATCAATGGTGTATAAAGCACTGGTTGAACTCTACAAGAAGAAAACATCCAACCCCATCAGAAAACGGGGCGAAGAAATAAACAGAAACTTCCCCAAGGAAGAAATACGAATGGCCAAAAGGCACGTGAAAAAGTGCTCTACATCACTAATCATCAGAGAGATGCAGATCAAAACAACCATGAGATACCACCTCACACCACAGAGACTAGCACACATCCAAAAGAACAAAAGCAACCACTGTTGGAGAGGATGTGGGGAGAAAGGGACCCTTCTACACTGCTGGTGGGAATGCTGACTGGTTCAGCCCTTTTGGAAAACAATATGGACGACTCTCAAAAAATTAGAAATCAAGCTCCCATTTGACCCAGCAATACCACTGCTGGGAATATATCCCAGAGAAGCAAAAAAGTATAGTCGAAATGACATCTGCATATATATGTTCATCGCAGCACTGTTTATAATAGCCAGAATCTGGAAAAAAACCGAGTGCCCTAGAACAGATGACTGGTTGAAGAAACTTTGGTACATCTATACAATGGAATACTATGCAGCTGTTAGAAAAAAGGAGGTCATGAACTTTGCATATAAGTGGATCAGCATGGAAAGTATCATGCTAAGTGAAATGAGAAAGAGAGAGACAGACATAGAAAGATTGCGCTCATCTGTGGAATATAGAATAACAGAGTAGGAGACTAACACCCAAGAATAGTAGAAATAAGTATCAGGAGGTTGACTCCATGGCTTGGAAGTCAACTCACATTCTGGGAAAAAGGCAGCTCAGATAGAGAAGGGAACACCAAGCAAAATGTGATTGGAGGCCACGCGGGGGAAGGGTGAAGCATGCTGAATATAGACTAGAGACTGAACACAATGGCACTCAACACCTTTATTGCAAACCACAACACTTAATTAGAGAGAGAGAACAAAAGGGAATGCCCTGCCACAGTGGCAGGGGAGGGTGGGGGGAGATGGGATTGGGGGGGTGGGAGGGATGCTGGGTTTATTTGTGGTGGAGAATGGGCACTGATGAAGGGATGGGTTCTCGAACTTTGTATGAGGAAACATGAGCACAAAAATGTATAAATCTGTAACTGTACCCTCACTGTGACTCACTAATAAATAAATTTTTTAAAAACTCACATGTTTTAAAATTTAGTTTAAGATAAATTTTTTATGAGTCAGACTTCAGCAATTTAAGAGTAGTTTCTCTGACCCTAACAAGGGAGCTCCTAGAAGACTTTTTCAGAGTTTGGCTTTGGTTACAATGTGCTTTTTGACTATAACTTGCAATATATGTTTGTTCTCTTATTTTCTGAGGATTATTTAGGGGCATATACTCTTTCTGGAGAGAAACGAATCTCAACACAGTAGTCTATATTCTGATTTTGGTTTTGGGCCACATTTGGCAATACTTAGGGCTTACTCCAGGCTCTGTTCCCTGGGGACCATATCGGGTGTCGGGAGCAAACTTAGGTTCACTGCATGCAAGGCAAGTGCCTTACCCCAGAATTGTATCTCTGACCCAGGCAGGAGTCTATTCCAAAAATAACTTAAGTAGTAGTTTTAGGCATTAAACTTCGGGAAAAGATAATTTTCAAAGGAAGTCAATTATGACTTTTGACTCATGATATTTTACATAGCCAATATTGAATATGTCAACCTTTCCAGAATGATATTCCAGAGAAAATAACTGCTACATATGAAGAATCTAAATGCAATCTGCAATGGGAAATTGAAACACAGAATCAGAATCTTCAGCAACAGCTTTCTGATTGAAAAGAGACTGTCAGCCAGGTTGCAGGGCATGTGGGGGAAGGAATGTGTGAGTCATGCCCATAACTACCTCCTGCTGGTGCCAGATAGTCTCATCACTGGCCTCATCCAGATCCCACAGCTGCTTCTCCCAGAAGGCAGCATAACATGAGGCCCAACAGCCATGCCACTGGATTCCACGCCAGGCTGCTTTCACTCGAGGTGCCTCCAAGGCAGGCAGGTGAGAGCCCTCCCTGCCCCAAGGGACCCAGCCCCGGCAGCCAATCTCCACAAAAGTATATTATTTCAATTGTGTTTTCTGACAGGGATTGGGGCTTGGATAGAAGCATCCCGAATTTGATGGTGGGAAGGTGTAATGGTGGTGGGGTTAGTGTTTGAATATTAAATGTAATCAAATATTGTGAACTAACTTATAAAATTAAAAAATAAATAAATAAATAAATAAAACCCTGGCGTCACTCAAATAACAACAAAACAAAGGAGAAACACCTGCTTCCCAGAATTCCAGAGACTGACTGAAACGACATTAGCAAGTGTTGGTCTTTCTGACCATTGCTGTTCTGCCTTGGGTTTGAGGTGAGAGACCAGTTGCCAACAGAGGTCTGGGGTCCCCTCTTTCTTCCCATCTTGAATTCCCAGAACAAGGCACTTTGTCAAACAGCCGCTATGGGCACAGAAAGGCACTGATTAGTCTGCACGCCCAGTGAACACATGAATTCACTAAACGCGAGGCATCATTTCTGCTGCTGACCCTATTCTGTTTTTGTTTGTTCATTTCCTCAGAGGAAAAGTGAGGTCTCAGTTTCAGGCAGCTGAATCTTTGAATAAAGAAAATTAGCCCTTGTTTATAATGGTGCTCACCCATATTACCACTGGACTTTCTGAAGCACAGAACACAAAAGCAAGATTAAAATTGACTAGTACAACATTTAGAAACAATGCTGGCACTAACCCCGCAGGGACAAACCTCTGCTACTTCTAGCTCATTCCTGAATGTGGGAACCATCTCCTTGCCAGTACAACCCTCACCTTCTGTCTGGCACCATACAAGTTTTACTTTGTCCTGGCTCCTGCTGCCTCCAGCTCACAATGGATGTGACATCGACAGGCGTGTTGTAGGAAGGAATTTCTGCTCCTGTTCCGAAATACAGGAAGCTACAGAAATGCTGCTACAAGAGTTAGAGCGCCTATGTGGCTGTGGCCGGCTCATGAGCTGCTGCCATTCGGAATCTGAGCAATACAGCAACGACCAGAAAGCTAAAAAATCGAAAAGAGGGGCTGGAGCGATAGCACAGCAGGTAGGGTGTTTGCCTTACACACGGCTGACCTGGATTCGATTCCCAGCATCCCATATGGTCCTCTGGCACTGCCAGGGGTAATTCCTGAGTGCAGAGCCAGAAATGACCTCTGTGCATCGCCAGGTATGACCCAAAAGCAAAAAAATAAAATAAAATAAATCAAAAAGAAATGAATAAGACTGAACACTGACACAGTTACTTTTCTATAAGTTTAGCACACAAAGAGACACTATTTGTACTAATAATGGTGCACTAAGAATTTGTACTACTCCCTGATGAACACGGATGCGAAGATTCTCAACAAGATATTTGCAAATAGAATTCAACTACTTATCAAAAGATCATACATCATGACCAAGTGGGATTCATCCCGGGGATGCAAGGATGGTTTAACATTCAGAAAATCAATCTACATAATTCATCATATCAACAAAAGAAAAGATAAAAACCATATGATGATATCAATAGATGCAGAGAAAGCATTTGACAAGATCCAGAACCCGTTTATGATTAAAACTCTTGCCAAAATGGGTATAGAGGGGCTGGAGCAATAGCACAGCAGGTAGGGCATTTGCCTTGCACGCAGCCGACCCAAATTCAATTCCCAGCATCCTATATGGTCCCTTGAGCACCACCAGGGGTAGTTCCTGAGTGCAGAGCCAGGAGTAACCCCTGTGCATCACTGGATGTGACCCAAAAATTTAAAAAAAAAATTTAAATGGGTAGAGAAGGGACTTTCCTCAATGTAGTCAAAGACATCTACTAAAAGCCTATGGCAAGCATCATCCTCAATGGGGAAAATTTAAGAGCCTTCCCTCTAAGATCAGGGACAAGACAAGGATGCCCACTCTCTCCACTATTCGTGGATGATGATACTATAGAGAAACCTAAAACCTCTACCAATAAACTCCTAGAAACAATGGACAAGTAAAGATTCAGGCTATAAAATCAATACCCAAAAGTCAATGGCTTTTCTATACGCAAATAATTAGAGAGAAGAAAGTGACATGAAAAAATCAATCCCGTACACAATCGTGCCTCAGAAATCAAGTACCTCAGAATCAGCTTAACTAAGGAGGTAAAGGACTTGTACAAAGAAAACTACAAAATGCTACTTCAAGAAATAAAAGAGGACATGAGGAAATGGAAAAATATCCCCTGCTCATAGATTGGGAGAATTAACATTGTCAAAATGGCAATACTCCCCAAAGCATTGTACAAATTCAACGTGATATCTATAAGGATACCCATGATATTTTTAAAGAAATTGAGCAAACACTCTTGAAATTCATATGGAACAATAAGCCCCCACAAATAGCTAAAGAAATTCTTGGGGAAAAGAAGATGGGAGGCATCACCCTCCCCAACCCCAATCTCTACTATAAAGTGGTAATAATTAAAACAGCATGGTACTGGAACAAGGCAGAGCCACAGACCAATAGAACAGGGTTGAATATCCTGACACACACCCTCAAATATATGATCATCTAATCTTTGATAAGGGAGCAAGAAATGTGAAGTGGAGCAAGAAAAGCCTCTTCAACAAATGGTGCTGGCAAAATTGGACAGATGCATGCAAAAAAACGGGATTAGATCTCTACCTAACACCATGTACAAAAGTCATGTCAAAGTGGATTAAAGATCTCAACATTAAACCAGAATTCATAAGGTACATGGAAGACAACGTTGGCAAAACCCTCCACGACATTGAAGCGAAAGGTATTTTTAAAGATGACACGCCACTGGCCAAGCAAGTGAAAACAGAAATAAACAAATGGGACTATCTTAAAGTAAGAAGCTTCTGCACCTCAAAAGAAACAGTGACCAAAATACAAAGACAGTCTACAGAATGGAAAAGGATATTCACCCAATACCCATCTGATAAGGGGTTGATATCAAGGATATACAAGGCACTGATTGAACTCTACAAGAAGAAAACATCTAACCCCATCAGAAAATGGAGGGCAGAAATGAACAGAAATTTTCTCAAAGAAGAAACCCGAATGGCTAAAAGACACATAAGAAAATGCTCTATATTACTAATCATCAGGGAGATGCAGATTAAAACAACAATGAGATATCATTTCACACCTCAGAGACTGGCCCACATCCAAAAGAACAAAAGCAACTAGTGTTGGCGCAGATGTGGGGAGAAAGTGACTCTCCTTCAGTGCTGGTGGGAATGCCGACTGTTTCCCTTTTGGAAAACAATACGGACGACTCTCAAAAAATTAGAAATTGAGCTCCCATTTGACCCAGCAATACCACTCCTGGGAATATATCCCAGAGAGGCCAAAAGGTATAGTAGAAGTGACATCTGCACATGTATGTTCATTGCAGCACTGTTTATGATAGCCAAAATGTGGGAAAAAAAAAACCCGAGTGCCCAAAAACAGTTGACTGGTTAAAGAAACTTTGGTACATCTACACAATGGAATACTATGCTGCTGTTAAAAAAGATGAAGTCATGAAATTTGCATATAAGTGGATCAACATGGAAAGTATCATGACAAGTGAAATGAGTCAGAAAGAGAGAGACAGACATAGAAAGATCACACTCATCTGTGGAATATAAAGTAACAGAATGGGAGAGTAACACCCAAGAGTAGTAGAGAAAAAGACCAGGAGGTCTGCCCCACAGCTTGGAAACTGGCCTCACTGGTCAGTTGGGTCAGTGCACTGCTGGCTGGGGGAATAGGCAACTGAGATAGGGAAGGGAATACCAAATAGAGAATGTTGGGAGGACCCATTCGGGTTGAAAGATTGTGCCGAAAGTAGACTATAGACTGAACATGATGGCCACTCAATGCAAAAAACTATCACAAAATACAACACCCTAAAGGAGGGAGAACAAAAGGGAATGCCCCTGGGGCCGGAGCGATAGCACAGCGGGTAGGGCGTTTGCCTTGCACGCGGCCGACCCGGGTTCGATCCCCGGCATCCCATATGGTCCCCCAAGCACCGACAGGAGTGATTCCTGAGTGCAAAGCCAGGAGTAACCCCTGAGCATCGCTGGGTGTGACCCAAAAAGCAAAAAAAAAAAAAAAAAAAGGGAATGCCCTGCCACAGAGACAGGGTGGGGTGGTGGGGGGTGGTGGGGGTTGGGGTGGGGCAGTAGGAGGGATACTGGGAACATTGGTGGAGGAGAATGGGTACTGGTGGAGGGATGGGTAAACGATCACTGTATGACTGAAATGCAAACATGAAAGTTCTTAAGTTTATAACTGTACCTCATGGTGATTCACTAATAAAAAATTTTTTAAAAAAAGCAAGATCAAAAAGAACTTTACAATCTATATTGGAACTATCAGTCCTGGGCCAATCTATCTGGGGCCATTCTATCTTGGGCCCTTCTATCTTCAACCAATCGATCTGAGGCCAATCTATCTGCAGCCAATATACCTTGTGCCAATCTGTCTTGGGCCAATATATCTTGGGCTAATCTCTCTGGCTCCATACTATCATGGGCCAAAATTTCTTGGGTCAATCTATCTTGGACCAATCTATCTCAGGCCAATCTATCTGGGGCCAATATATCTTGGTTCAATACTTGTGAGGTCATCCAGGGTGTGTCACTTTCTTCTTTCCACTGCTAGTAATCCACTTAAACAGCTATAGTAAATTTATTTCTAACATTTCTAGCAATGTCATTCTGTATGAGCACAGTAGAAGATATATCAAACTTAAAGTTGGGTTCTTCCTGAGGATATCTCACTGTTTATTCCAGACCATAGTCCTCAGGTCAGGTTAGTCTTCCTAACCCCAGCAGGGTCCTAGTCTCGTCATTACTTTTGGATCATGACAGCATTTGTCTATGACCATGCTCTCAACTTATAGTTGGGTATTGTGGCACTTTGGCCTGGCTCATTTCGATGCCAGGGTAGCTTACAGCTTTCCCTGGGTCCATTCCGTCCCTCATCGGGACCCTGCTTTTGGGGTGCTGGGAACTAAGGGCAACTGAGTCAAGAAAGCAGATGCCCAGAGTAAATATTATTGGAGTTAATCAACTCCCAAGTTACAAAGCATAATATTAACGGTCTTCCTGTGTCCATACAGAAAAGACATTGCTTTAAGGTAAACTAAGTTCCCTGTGGCAAGGCTGAAAGGAAAAACCCAATGTTATCCTACAAATAACAAAATAAAATTTATCGTAGATACTGGAATTTACAACACTATAAATGATAGTATTTCATGAATATAGAGATTTATATTTTAATTATACAACCACTTATTTCTTTATTTGTTTATATTATATTAATTTCTAGGGCTGGAGTGATAGCACAGCAGAAGGGCATTAGCCTTTCATGCGGCCGACCTGTGTTTGATTCCTCCGCCCGTCTCGGAGAGCCTGGCAGTCCATCCACAGGTGTTAAGAACATCTACCTGGGGGCGACCGGGGAAGAGCCCTGGCAGCTCTCCCCGTAGACCATCCCCAGGTTCGGGGGTTCGGTCCCAGGCCGCTTGCCCAGCTGGAGCGGCCTGGGCCATAGGGCAGACAGTGAGGAAACGAGGGCCAAGCTGGTTGCTCGACAGTTGCCATTTATTCCATTCTCTCCTGTCTCTCTCTCTGCTTCTCTCCCGGCTCTCAATCTCATCCCGCTCTGGATCTCTTTGCTAGTCTCTCTTCCTCGCCCACTCTTCCAGCCTAGTTAAATCCTCCCAGCATGAGGGGTTGGTTGGGGCTTATGCAGAGGTGTGGTCACAATCAATAGGGTTAATGTTCTTTCCCTCAGGGGATGCTGCTTCTAGGACAGATTCTCTTTCAGAAGGAGGATCCAACCAAGGGTGGAGTCCCTTGAATGTGTTTCTCCTCTCCTCGCCCAGCAAACATAAGCATTCATAATATTAATCATTTTGTATGGACACAATAAGAAATGAATTAAGCTTATAGAATTGCTCTCCTGGGGCCATCTCGATCTCAGACTATAGTACTCAGGCCAGATTAGTCTTTCCTATCCCTAGCAGGGTCCTAGTCTCGTCATTACTTTTGAATCATGACAGCATTTGTCCATGATCAAGCTCTTAACTTATAGTTAAGAATTAGGCACTTTGTCTTAGAAACGATAGACTTGTACAGTAAAGTTGCAGGCTCTAAAATCAACACCCAAAAATCCATGGCCTTCCTATTCGCAAACAATGAGACAGAGGAAAGGGACATGAAAAAAGCAATCCCATTCACAATCGTGCCCCAGAAAGTCAAGTACCTTGGAATAAGCTTCACTAAAGAAGTAAAGGACCTCTACAAAGAAAACTATAAAACGTTATTCCATGAAATAAAAGAGGACATGAGGAAATGGAAACATATCCCCTGCTCATGGATAGGGAGAATCAACATTGTCAAAATGGCAATACTCCCCAAAGCATTATACAGATTCAACACGATCCCTATAAAAATACCCATGAAATTCTTCAAAGAAATGGATCAAGCAATCCTGAAATTTGTATGGAACAACAAACGCCCATGGATAGCTAAAACAATTCTTGGGGAAAAAATGATGGGAGGCATCACCCTCCCCAACCTTAAACTTTACTACAAAGCGGTAACAATTAAAACAGCATGGTATTGGAACAAAGGCAGAGCCGCAGACCAGTGGAACAGGGTGGAGTATCCCTACACACAACCTCAAATATATGATCATCTAATCTTTGATAAGGGAGCAAGAAATGTGAAGTGGAACAAGAAAATTCTCTTTAACAAATGGTGCTGGCATAACTGGACAACCACATGCAAAAGAATGGGCTTAGACCTCGACCTGACACCATGCACAAAAATCAGATCAAAATGGATTAAAGACCTCAACATCAGACCACAAACCATAAGGTACATTGAAGACAAGGTCGGCAAAACCCTCCACGATATTGAAGCTACAGGTATCTACAAAGATGACACGCAACTGACCAACCAAGTGGAAACAGAGATAAACAAATGGGACTATATTAAACTAAGAAGCTTCTGCACCGCAAAAGATACAGTGACCAAAATACAAAGACAATCTACGGAATGGGAAAGGATATTCACCCAATACCCATCCGATAAGGGGTTGATATCAAGGGTATATAAAGCACTGGCTGAACTCCACAAGAAGAAAACCTCTAACCCCATCAGAAAATGGGGTGAAGAAATGAACAGAAACTTTTCTAAGGAAGAGATACGAATGGCCAAAAGGCACATGAAAAGTGCTCTGCATCACTAATCATCAGGGAGATGCAGATCAAAACAACTATGAGATACCACCTCACATCACAGAGAATGGCACACATCCAAAAGAACAAAAGCAACCGCTGTTGGAGAGGATGTGGGGAGAAAGGGACCCTTCTACACTGCTGGTGGTAATGCTGACTGGTTCAACCCTTCTGAGAAACAATATGGACGATTCTCAAAAAATTAGAAATTGAGCTTCCATTTGACCCAGCAATACCACTTCTGGGAATATATCCCGGAGAAACAAAAAAGTATGGTCGAAATGACATCTGCACTTGTGTGTTCATCGCGGCACTGTTTACAATAGTCAGAATCTGGAAAAAACCCGAGTGCCCGAGAACAGATGACTGGTTAAAGAAACTTTGGTACATCTATACAATGAAATACTATGCAGCTGTTAGAAAAGATGAAGTCATAAACTTTGCATATAAGTGGATCAACATGGAAAGTACCATGCTAAGTGAAATGAGTCAGAAAGAGAGGGACAGACATAGAAAGATTGCACTCATCTGTGGAATATAAAATAACAGAATAGGAGACTAACACCCAAGAAGAGTAGTATATAATACAAGGAGATTGGATCCATGGCTTGGAAGCTGGCCTTACATGCTGGGGGAAAGGCAGCCCGGATAGAGAAGGGAACACCAAGTAAAATGTGGTTGAGGAATCCCGCGCGAGAAGAGAGATGCGTGCTGAAAGTAGACTAGAGACTGAACACGATGGCCACTCAATACCCCTATTGCAAACCAGAGCACCCAGAAGGAGAGAGAACAAAATGGAATACCCTGCCACAGAGGCGAGGTGGGGTGGGGTCTGTGACGGGATTGGAGGGTGGGAAGGATACTGGGTTCATTGGTGGTGGAGAATGGACACTGGTGGAGGGATGGGTTCTCGAACATTGTATGAGGGAGACACAAGCACAAAGATGGGTAAATTTGTAACTGTATCCTCATGGTGACTTACTTATTAAAAATAAATAAATAAATAATTTTTAAAAATTAGGCACTTTGGCCAGGCCCATCTCAATGCCAGGGTAGCACATAACTCACCACTTGCCCTGGGTCCATCCTGTCCCTTGTCAGGGCTCTGCTTTTGGGGTGCTAGGAACTGAGGGCAACTGAGGCTTAAATCAAGAAAGCAGATGCCTGGGAATGAATAATATTTGAAGCCAATTAAATCCCGTTACAAAAACTTAATATTGTCTTCTTGTGTCTATACAAAAGGGACATTGCTTTAAAGTAAACTATTCAAAAGACACAAGGAGAGGAGAAAGGCAATATTAACTTACAATATAAGTTCAGTGTCCTAGAAAGATCTGACCTTACAAATTAACAGTTTCATTAGGGGGAAAAGCTGATTAACTGTTTGGGGAAGAGAGCATAGAGAAGTAGTTACAGCTAAACAAAGGAATGGGAGTGACTCGGGAGCACCTTGATGGGAGTGACCAGGATAAACCTAAGCTCCTTGTGGCGAGGGGGGGAAAGGACAAAGCAATATCATCCTACACACAGGCACGCTTCTCCTGGTCCTGAGCTCAGGAAGCACTCCTGATCAGCACAGGGGCCCAAACCTGGGTCAGCTATACGATCGCTCTGACTTGTACGAGTACTTAATCTTTGGACTCAGATTGTCAAGTGTGACATTGTGAAGGGAATTAAGAGTCTTGAGCTGGGGGGAGGGTAAAGCATTACCCACTGGGGACCAAGCCTCAAAGGTCAGGCAAGAGAATGAAAGGAGCACCAGGAAGGGGGTTTTGCAGAATCATCAGCTGCTGCCATTCATAGGGAGAGAAGAAGGCGACAGGAGCCACACAGAGCAGATGTCTCAGGGAGGTGATACAGCTCAGGGGTGGACTTCTCCCCTGACCTATCCACCAGGAACCCGTCACTTCCTTCTTCCAGGCCCTCATTTTTCAGACCCCTGATCTCAGAAAGAGCAGGATCACCCACCTTGGTTATTATAAGCTTCTGCATTTGTGATACTGTGTGGGAGTGACCTTGGTGACCCTGAGCCTCTAATGAGTCCATAGACCAGGGGCCCCGTGAACAAAAGCAATGTGGATGACAGGCGGCACTTTTCACTTCCCATTCCAGCAAGCTTTCCTCTTTGGTCGTGGGTGTCTAGGGTATATCTTAAAACAAAAATACAACAATAACATGAGAATCTTGACATGAGCCACATTCTTCCTGTACAATTTCCCAGGCTTCTGATGAAGACGAGATGTTCCAGCAGTGTGAAATAATTTCTGGGAGGAAAATGCTGCGATGCCACCTGATATCCCTAGATGGCAAGAGCTCTCAAGTCAGTTCACCCTGGTTCATGGTGTTTCTCAACAAATGGGGTTCCTGTGGGTTTTTGTTTGGCCAGGAAGCCTGGGGATGACCAGGAAGAGCTCTAAGTCTTTAGTCTAAGCCCCTGAGCTCACTCATACCTCATGCTGGGGGGATCTGGGTGATTTAGATGATTGAAACCCAGTCCCACCCCGAGGACCCTCAATTATGAATGGTATAAAACATGGTCCAGTCCAACCAGCCTTGACTATGTTAGCAGTGACTGCAATCCTATGTGTGCTGAATACTGCAATCCGGAACCCCCACCCATTCTTTCTCCCTTTGACTTTTTTTGTCTTGAACACAACCTGACCTGGATTCAATCGCTGGCATCCCAAATGGTCCTCCAAGGAGTGATTCCTGAGTGCAGAGCCAAGAGTAACCCCTGAATATCACAGGGTATTGCCCAAAGAAAACAAAAACTAAAACATAAACATTGGCAGAAAAGCCAGCGGGCAGGCAACATAGAAACATTCTTGTTTAGAATCATGAAACAGCCAGAGAGACAGTCCCAAAACAAAACACAGATCCATATATATATGAGACAGGCAGAACCAGGGTCTGAAGAGAAGAGGGTATACTGCAATATGGAATGCATTAGGAAGGGTGGACAAGCACAGTGGGCATTTCTGAGATGCCCCCACCTCACTGTGCACTGAGGGTGTACACCCAAGGCTCTGCATTTTCTTTTGCAAACAAACACAGGATGGGCCTTGAGACCCTCCACTCTAGCCACTGTCAAGCAGATCTCCGGGGCCAGGTGGGCATGGAAAACTGGGGACCAAGGAGAGCTGGAGGACTCCAGTCTTTTCCATAGCTAAAAGCAATTGTCTAGTGCCTTCGGAAAATATGAGTGAAAGGTTAGAGACACAATGCCGAGGGATGGACCAGCAGGAGGCCCAGGTTCCCCCCAGTATCTCACAGTCCACAAGGCACAGAGCCAGAATGAGACCCAGAGTAAAAATAGACAGTCAGGGCCAGAGTGACAGTACAGCAAGGAGGGCACTTGCATGGCATGCAGCTGATCCAAGTCTGAACCCTGGCATCCCATCGGGTCCCCAGGATCACTGCTAGAAGTGAGCCATGAGTGAAGAGCCAGGAGTCAGTTCTAAGCACTGTCAGGTTTGGCCCCAAAAGACAAAACCAGAAAAAAAAATTCCAAATAGACAAAGTGAACTGGGGTGAATACAACAAAATAGCGATTCTTTTCCAAATACACAGGATAAAGCAGCTTACACAGAACAGCTTGATGGAGCTGATAAGATGTGTGGGAGGGGAGTCCCTGCAGAGCAGGGCCAGGCCAGGTCACGTGGGTCACCTCCTCTCTTTCAGCTGGTGGTAGGAACCAAAAACACTGAGCCCCACAACCAGTTGGCAGATGACAGAGACCCCCGCCAAACAGCCCCACCTGCTGGCTGTGCACCCTCCCGCCCCCGTCTTAGCTCCTAACGCAGGAAATGGGGCTGTGTGGCTGGCCCTAGTCTTGACGGGAGAACCAAGTTTGGGATTCTAGTAAAGGAAGGGAAAGAGAAGAGCAAAAAGAAAAAGTTTATTTCTGTTGTCTAGCACATGGCCATGGTCCCCCAGAACTCACTGTCTCCATTTCCCACTTTGCTCATCAAAACAGACACCTGTGCTCTGAGCCACATTCTTAGGAGACTTGGCTTCCCCCAGAAAGAAATGAAGGCCAAAGAGATGTGTAACTTCCTCAAGATCATACAGCAAGTTAGCCCAAAAGGACTGATACCCCAGCGGCGGGAGCTGAGAGCACAGATCAGCAGCAAACTGCAGATACTGGGTGATCCCCAATACTGATCTTCCTGACCCTAGAGGCCTATCTGCAGTAGCAACAGTCTCAGCCCACAGCTACTGCCTGAGAGCACAACTTTGCACACTCATTCACACAGCAGGGGCTCACTGAGGCCTTTGCACACTCAGATCACACAACAGATATTCACTGAGGCCTCTGCACACTCAGGTCACAGAGCAGGTTCTCACTGAGTCCTTTACACCAAAGGTCACACAGCAGGCACTCACTGAGGTCTCTGCATACTCAGGTCACACAGCAGGCACTCATTGAGACTTTTGCATACTTGCTCACATAGCAGGCACTCACAGAGGCATATTCCCAGTGGCACAGTTCTGTGTGATCACATGGTATTTAGGAACCAGGTGGCAGGACAGCCCTGAAACAACTGCATCAGAGCCAGGAGCAGCCCTTGGGGTGTCATGGGGAGGCTGTGGTGCTGGGCCATGGGATAGTCAGGGACAGCCAACGTCCCAGAGGGGTCACTACAGAGAGCAGCAGGCACATGTCAAGCTGGTTTCCCTTCGTAAGTCTTCCCACCTGGCCTGACAAACAAGGATCCCCTAGACACCCACTTTTTCATGGTACCCAGAACAATGGTCCTCTCTGTTCTCTGACTAGGGTGTTCCACGGGGTGTTCCTGCCCCCACCCCATGGAAGAGCTGAGTGACTGCACACAGCCCTGGAAAACTGAGAGAGGCCATATTCAGGTTGAGGAAGTGACAGATAAGGGGTTTGTGGGTGCCCAGGGGTCGAGAATGTTTCAGGAAGTGAAGAACAGGTGTGTGAGACAGCCGTGCCCACCAGGAGGGATGCTGGGTGAGTTGCTTCTCCTACACTTCCCTCGCTGGCCAATCCCAGGAGACTGCTATATACATCCTACCATCAACTACTAATAAACATATGGATCCTATCAATGACTGCATTTATGTTAGCAATCATGCCAGCAGTCATAGTAAATTAGTATATATGATACATGTGTATTCACCAAGCAGCACACAAGGATTATAGCACTCGGCTTTATCCCCAGCTCTCAAATGTTATTTACTTATTTTTTACTTTGGAGCCACACTCTTTGGGATTTAGGATTTACTACTGACTCTGCATTCAGGGATTACAACTGGTAGAGTTCAGGCTATTCTACGGGGTACCTGGTATGGAACCAAGGTAAGCCACATGCAAGGCAATTGCTCTCCCAACTATTTGGAGCCTTTCTTCAATCCTCTCTGCTATCTGAGCCAGTGCCACCAGTAGGGTGGGACCCAGGGGAGACCAGGAGTGACCTTCCTTGCTGGGTCAGTGGCTGCACCAGGGTGGCTGGAGAACCCCAAAGTCTGGGTGTGCAGAAGCAAGAGATAAAGCCATGTGGCCACATGCAGATGTGGGGCACAAGGCAAGAAAAGGGACTAAGGCCAGCCAACGGCAACCCATGACTATTCCCACAGAATCAGGGAGAGCTGAAGGGGGAGGTGACTGATGGACAGAGGTGGGAATAGTGGACTTGACAAAGATAGAAACCTGCCTTTAAAGAGGTATGGACCTTATGCCTTATACCTTATATACCGAAAACACACTCAACCGGGGCTGGAGCGATAGATAGCACAGCGGGTAGGGAGTCTGCCTTGCACGCGGTCGACCCGGGTTCTAATCCCAGCATCCCATATGGTCCCCTGAGCACCGCCAGGGGTAATTCCTGAGTGAAGAGCCTGGAGTAACTCCTGTGCATCGCCGGGTGTGACCCCCCCAAAAAAAAAAAAACACACTCAACCATATTTGCTCTATTTTTTTTTTTTTTTTTTTTTTTTTTTTTTGCTTTTTGGGTCACACCCGGCGATGCACAGGGGTTACTCCTGGCTCTGCACTCAGGAATTACCCCCGGCGGTGCTCAGGGGACCATATGGGACGCCGGGATTCGAACCTGGGTCGGCTGCGTGGAAGGCAAACGCCCTACCCGCTGTGCTATTCCTCCAGCCCCTATTTGCTCTATTTTTGAAAGGCCGAATTCACAGTTGCACCAATAGAACTCATTAGCACAGAACTGAGGAGACAGTAGAACAAAGCAAGTTGGGGCTGAAGTGATAATATTGTGGGGAGGGTGTTTTCCCTGCATGCAGGTGACCTGGGTTCTATTTCTTACATCTCATTGGGTTCCCTGTGCCCCACCAGGTGTGATTTCTGAGTGCTGAGTCAGAAGTAAGCCCTGAACATTGTTGGGCGTGTCCCTCTCCCAAAAAAAAGAAAGGAAGGAAGAAAGAGATAAAAAGGAAGAAAGGAAAGAAAGAGGGAGGAAGGAGGGAGAGAAGGAGAAAGGGAGAGAAAAGAAAGAAAGAAAGAAAGAAAGAAAGAAAGAAAGAAAGAAAGAAAGAAAGAAAGAAAGAAAGAAAGAAAGAAGGAAGGAAGGAAGGAAGGAAGGAAGGAAGGAAGGAAGGAAGGAAGGAAGGAAGGAAGGAAGGAAGAAGGAAAGAAAGGAAGAAAGTGAGGGAGAGAGTGAGAAGCAACTGATGAACTCCACACATGTACACACCCATTTTCTGGTGAACTGTGGAATCTTATGTGGAGACCCCCGCCCCATTCTCCACCCCCACCAGGATGTGCCTGACCTGGGCACCCGGAGGTGTGGAATGGATCCACATGTCCATCTCAGAAGTCAGAAAAAAGACATACACGGGCGCAAAAGAAGAAACCGATCTCCAACCCCACCTTGGGGCAGGGGGAGGTGCTCTCCTGTTTTAGCCCTAGGTCTGGGGTACCCTGGAAGTCCCCCACCAGACTAAAGACAATATATGTACCAGACTAAAGCCAACACATGTGCTCACACATATCCCAGAAGAACCTACACTGGTATGCGTGGCTCCTTCTGTAACAGGCTTTGAGACCAGGGTCAGGGTCATGGTGGGTTCTGTGGCAAGAGCTGGGGACATGGCAGGTGGGGATCTCTCTGTGCTCAGGGGACAGATGATCACTTTGGTGAGGGCTACGGTGGTGAGATAGGGGGCAAACAACCCTGATGGTAGGAGCAGAGTCATGCTGGGGCTCCAGACCTTGGTCATGGTGATTATGGTGATAAGGGGCCAGCGGGCCATGGCTGTGCATGGCACCACAGGGTTGAAACCTGCAAGCAGGGGAGACACTTGGTTAACAGTGCAGTGTGGGGGGAGGGCGGGCAGGAGTCCCCCAAAGATACATCTATTTGCTTTTTTGTCATCATTGTTTTTGGGCCACACTCTGCTATACTAATAGCTTCCTCCTGGTTTTGCACTTAGGGATTACTACTGACAGTGCTCAAGGGACCCTCTAGAATGCTGGAGATTGAACCTGGGTCAGCCACATGCAAAGCAAGTGCCCTCCCCACTGTGCTATCATTCTGTTCCCTCCCCAGATACACTTGGGACTCAGGTATCTCTTTCCCCCTCCACTGCCCTAGCCTCATTCGCTACATCAGCCAAAGACACAGTCCACATGGAAACACATCCTTTCCAGTTGGACAGACAGGCTCAGGCCAGAGAGAGCTTCTATTGTGTTAGTGTTTTGTTGGGGGGCCACACCCACCAGTGCTCAGTGCTTATTCCTGGTTCTACACTCAGTGGTAACTCCTGGTGTGCTCCAAGGATACTGGAGATTGAACCCAGGTCAGCCACGTGCAAAACAACCACCTTCCCCCCTGTACTATGGCTCTGGTCCAAGAGTATTGGACTCAGTCCCTGAGCCTTCTGAGTACCACAAGAAATGACAATGAGCAAAGGGCTGAGAGAGAGCCCTTGAATACCACGAGGTATGGCCCCAAAACAAACGTTGGGGTGATCTAGAAATACAAGGTTTCCCCAGTTGCCAAGTCCCTTGCCTCCACACTCCTTTCTGGAACTTTCTTGGCACTTGCCCCTTGACATGGCTTCATAACCTGAACCCTGACTTCAACTCACTTGACCATCACCAGCACCAACCACAAGTCCAACTATGCCCTCCCACTCCACCATGGGGGTCTCTCTGTCAGGAATTTGACAAAGAAAACAGACAGGATGGATAATTTATGAGACGTTTCAACGCAGAATGCTGCTCCCCTGGGTGGCCGCACAGGAGAAGGAGGTCCTACAGCTGCTCCATTTCTGCTCCTTCACCAGGAAGAATCTCCCCATGAGAAAGCCCAGTGAGCCCACAATACCACTTCTGGGAATATATCCCGAGGATGCAAAAAAGCACAGTAGAAATGACATCTGTACCTATATGTTCATTGCAGCACTGTTCACAGTAGCCAAAATCTGAAAACAACCCAAATGCCCTTAAACAGATGACTGGTTAAAGAAACTTTGGTACATCTACACAGTGAAATACTATGCAGTTGTTAGGAGAGATGAAGTCATGAAATTTGCTTATAAATTAATAGACATGGAAAGTATCATGCTAAGTGAAATGATACATGTTAAATGAGTCAAAAAGAGAGAGACAGACATACAAGGTCTGCACTCATTTGTGGAGTATAGAATAACATACATGAGGCTGACACCCAAGGACAGTAGATACAAGGGCCAAGGGAATTGCCCCATAGCTGGAAGACTGCTTCATGAGCAGAGGGGAGAAGGCAGATGGAATAGAGAAGGAATCACTAAGAAAACGATGACTGGAAGAATCAGTTGGGATGAGAGATGAATGTCAAAAGTAAATAATGGAACAAACATGATGACCTCTCAGTGTCTGTGTTGCAAGCCATAATGCCCAAAAGTAGAGAGAGTATGGGGAATATTGTCTGCCATGGAGGCAGGGGCAGGGTGGGAAAAGGGGGGAATGCCTGGGATATCAGTGGTGGGGAATGTGCACTGGTGGAGGGATAGGTGTTTGATAATTGTGAGATTGTAACCCAAACATGAAAGCTTGTAACTATCTCACAGTGATTCAATAAAATTTAAAAAAAATAAAAGAGAGAAATCCCATTGTGCAGATGTTTATCCTAATAAACTAAGGTTCTTGATTGTGTTAAAGTCTAACCTGGATAGGTTAAAGTGGTTAGACACTTGTCAAAAAAATATAATGTTCTGGGATGAAGTCTAGCAGGTAGGGTGTTTGCCTTGCATGCAGTTCACCTTTTGATCCCCAGCATCCTATATGGTTCTCTGGGCACTGCCAGGAGTAATTCCTGAATGCAGAGTCAGGAGTAACCCCTGATCATTGCCAGCTGTGATCTATAAAGCCAAAAAGAATATTCTTTTGGTTCTAAAAAATATATTGTTTGTAAAAGTCATTCAGTTTCCCTTAGTCTCATGCTTTCTCTCTCTCTTTCTTTTTGTTGGTTTTTTTGGGCCACATCTAGCATTGCTTAGGGCTTCCTCTAGCTCTGAGCTCAGGGATTACTCCTACCCTATGGGATGCTAGGGATGGAACCCTTGTTAGTTGCAAGCAAGTCAAAAAACGCCCTCCCCACTGGACTGTGTCTCCAGCCATCTGTCTTTTTTTCTTAATCCTCATGGCATCCCTGCTTCAGGCCTAGCTCATCCGGGGACTCATTCCCAGCCTATTCCCAGCCTGCCCCCAGCCTGGAGCCACTCACCCTCCTAAGCTGCATGCAGATTTTCTTCTTTATGTCATTGAACCAGCCAGGCACCTTCAATATGGCAGAAGTACACGCTACTGTCACTCTCCCTGGTGCTGGAGATGGTCAGGGACACATCGCCCCAAGAGTTAGTGCCCTGGTACAGAGGCTGTAGCGGGAGGAGCCTCTGGAGAGGACCCACTGGCCATCCATGTGCACCAGCTAGTCCTTGCACTTGGACTTGGGACACAGGCTCTTGCCCCAGCACATGCTGTTGCTCTGTGGTAACCAAGATGGGTGCTGGCAAGAGACAGACCAACCCAGATACCCTGTGACCACCATCTCTGAGATGGCCAGGGCTGCAGAGAGAAGAGGGGAAAAACCCTCATGTCAGCTCTGCAGTAGACAGTGAGGCTCCAACAGGGAAGTGCACAGCGCAATCCCAGGGGGTGAAAGAGGGCCCATCTAATGGTGCTCAAGGGCTTCTCTTGGCTCTATGCTCAGGACTGTTCCCTGGTGGTACCCAGAGGAGCTTACACTGTGTTGGGGATGAAACTCTGGTCAGCAGCTTTGTAGGCTGAGCTGTATAAAAAGCCACTGCTGGGGGTCCTGGAGAAATAGTTCAGTTAGGCGGGCACTTTATCTTGCATGCATCTGACCTGGATTTGATCCCCGGCACCACGGATGTGTCCTGAACCCCATCAGGATGATCCCTGAGTGCAGAGCCAGGAGTAAGCCATGAGCACCACCTGGCATAACACAAAATGCAAACACCAAACCACAACAATAAAACCCCAGAGTAGGGGCTGGAGAGATAGCACAGCAGGTAGGGCGTTTGCCTTGCATGCGGCTGACCCGGGTTCAAATCCCAGCATCCCATATGGTCCCCTGAGCATGGCAGGGGTAATTCCTGAGTGCAGAGCCAGGAGTAACCCCTGTGCATCGCCAGGTATGACCCAAAAAGCAAAAAACAAACAAACAAAAAAAAAAAAAAAACCCAGAGTAGCTTTAGCAACTCGAAACAAGCATCTCAGACATAAGACAGGGATGGGGCAAGTGGTTGTCAGAGAGATTGTAGCTCGTGGCATTTTCCTCTTTTCACCAAGAATGTTTCTATACAGGTCAGCTGATTACAATACTGAAAAATAAAAAGCACAACAGGGGGCTGGAGCAATAGTACAGCGGGTAGGGCGTCTGCCTTGCACGCGGTCGACCCGGGTTCTAATCCCAGCATATGGTCCCCTGAGCACCGCCAGGAGTAAATCCTGAGTGCAAAGCCAGGAGGTAACCCCTGTGCATTGCCAGGTGTGACCCAAAAAGCCAATAAATAAATACATTAATTAAAAAGCACAACAGTATGAAATTTCTTTTTCCTCTAGTTGGTAGATCGGGCCTGCACCCAGGGACGCCAGCTGTGAAAACTATTCACAGAGCGGTGTAAACTCCTTCACTCGGGGATTACACATTAACAGATGTTCACGGGCTCTCCGGGCAGTTCTCTCTCACTGCCCGCGTTTGGTGCTCTCGAGCCGCTTCCCCACCCCAGGCCAGCTGTTGCCTTGGACTGACGAAGGAAGAACAAGGGCCAAGCTGGTTGCTGATTAGTTGCCATTTATTCAATCTCTTGTCTCTCCCAGCTCTCTCCAACCCTCTCTCTAACTCACTCTACAACACTCCCTGACTCCTGTCTCCTCTAACTCTGTCTTTCCTCAATCTCCTGTCCTCTTTCTGTCTGTCTCTCTATCTCCCTCAATCTACTCCTCCAATCTACTTATTTCTCTCCCCGCTATAACCATCTCCTCTCTTTCTTGTCCCTCTGTCACCGTCTCTCCTCTATCTCTGTCTCTGTCTCACTCCTCTGTCCTCTCCCCAGACGCTCTTTTTTTTTTTCTTTTTTTTTTTTTTTCTTTTTGGGTCACACCTGGCGATGCACAGGGGTTACTCCTGGCTATGCACTCAGGAATCACCCCTGGCCGTGCTCAGGGGACCATATGGGATGCTGGGATTTGAACCCGGGTCGGCCGCGTGCAAGGCAAATGCCCTACCCGCTGTGCTATCTCTCCAGCCCCCCCAGACGCTCTTTTTCTTCTCTCACCACACCTCCCCAAACACGCCTCCTCATGGGAAATGCAATCAACATGTTTTTCCAGTCTTCCCGATCACCTGCAACCCAAAAGGGCAAAACAGCCATTAAGGTGTGTTTCTCCTCTCCTTAGACCTGCAAGTTGATTAACATCTTTAATTCTACTTCCTAATATTTACCATTCTGTATGGACACAGTAATAGACACTTAGGTTTGTAGGGTAACGCTCCTGGGAACATCTCACCACAGACTCAGACTACAGTGCTCAGGCCGGATTAATCATTCTAACCCCAGCAGGGTCTAAATCTAGTTATTACTTTTGGATCATGACAGAATTTGTCCATGACTGAGCTCTTAACTTATAGTTAAGCATTATGGCACTTCGGCCAGGCCCATTTTGATGCCAGGGTAGCTAGCTCACCGCTTGCCCTGGGTCCATCCAGTCCCTCATCAGGATCCTGCTTTTGGGGATCTAGGAAGTAAGGGCAACCGAGGCTTAAGTCAAGAGAGCAGATGTCCGGGAGGTAATATTATCTGGAGTCAATCAACTCCCAAGCCACAGTCTTGTCTTTTTAACTGTCTTCCTGTATCCATACAAAAAGCAATTGCTCTAAAATAATTAACCATGCAAAGGACAGTAAGGAGAAGAGAAAGACAATATTTACAAGTCAGTCTGATCAAGAGACATAGGTAATTGACAGGTGGGGGGAGGGGTTGGCAATCAACAAACAAGCTCCCAGCGACCAGGGAGGAAGGGCAAACCAATGTTATCATACACAACAAAAAAAGCAGAAAATGACTGGACATGGCAGGGAAGTGATACACACACGAGACTCAACATAGCCTCATCTTGGCTGCACTTGTATTTGGGATGCAAGCCCACCCTCATTGTGACCTGCTTATCCAAAGACCGAGGAGGTTGCTGATGCCCCAGAAAATGTCAGAGGAAGTATCCTATACCAGCACTAGTTATGGAATCATAAGATCCAGCCAGTGAGCATTTTGGAGGAGTTGAGGAACTGGGTAAGGACTCTCCCTTTCAGCTCCAAGTGGGGAATCCCAGTGAGGGGCTGAGGAGGGGTTTGGGGGCATAGGACAAGCCATGCGTGCATGAGGCGCTAGTGCCTATGCCTTCAATGGGTGGGAACTAGGCTTCTGGAGAGAAATCAATCCCCCTTTTCAGCAATGACCCAGGTGGGAGCTCTCCTGCTCTGGCTGGTCTCCCCCCTCTCTGTACCCCACAAGACCCTTTCCCAAGGGAGGCTTCTATCCCTCCTACAGAGGGACACTTCAGTACCGCTTATGGTCCCAGCTAGCTCAGATTCTGCATGCCAGCTCTCTACTCATTTGGGAAATAAAGTCTCCATAGAGCCATTAACAGTTGGGCAGGACAACAGGTTTTATTTTGTTTTGTTTTGTTTTGTTTGTTTGTTTGTTTTTTGCAGAGCTGGGGTGGGAGTGAGGGGCTCCCTCAACTGCTGCCTCCAGCCTGGAGCAGCGGGAATGAGGGGGTAGCCAGCCAGCATCCCCCACCCCCTATATCTCAACATCCCAAAGCAAAGAGCAGTGAGGACATTCATTTTTTTTTTTTAAGAATTTTATTTTATTTGGGGCCGGAGCGATAGCACAGCGGGTAGGGCGTTTGCCTTGCACACGGCCGACCTGGATTCGGTCCCCGGCATCCCATATGGTCCCTCAAGCACTGCCAGGAGTAATTCCTAAGTGCAAAGCCAGGAGTAACCCCTGAGCATCTCTGGGTGTGACCCAAAAAGAAAAAAAAAAAAAAAAGAATTTTATTTTATTGAATCATTGTAATTTATGTGGAAAATTACAATGCTTTCAGGCTTAATTCTCAGTTATACAATGCTGAAACAACCATCCCTTCACCAGTGCCCATCTCCCACCACCAAAAAAAAAAAAAAAAGAAACACAGTACACCTCCCATCCCGCCCCCCGCACCCCCTCCCCTCCTTGTAACTGATAAATTTCACTTTACTTTCTATTTACTTTGGTTACATTCAATATTTCAACACAAACCTCACTATTATTGTTAGGAGTACCCCACTAGAGACAGACCTGTTGTGAAGAGATATGAGGTCTTGGATTTCTGTACTTTAGCAACTAAGTCCAGGGAGATTTCTTCCAGATATTGGATAATTGCAAGCTTGTAAACCCCATCTGTGGTCGTCACCACGCCCTTCACCCCCAGCAAGGAAGAGGCAAGAGAGAGAAATATCTTTCCCCTCCTGGGCGGGCATGGGGCCATGGCTTAGTTCTCAGTTTGGAGACATTCTGCGAGGAGCTGCCCATGCCGAAAAATTTAGCTGGCGTCTGGAGTCACACTCGTGCAGCTTTGGAGAGGCCGCACACACGTGCGGCCCCCGGGATCACATCTTGGCAGCAGGCAGGGCTGGTTCCACCCAAGTGAGGACATTCTTAAAGTCAGGGTGAGGAAGGCTCTTGTCCCCTCTTTGCACAGACACGGGAAGGAAATGGATGCAAACATTCTTCCAGTTGCTACCTTCTCTGATAGGGAGTCTCAGAAGAGAAGGGGATGTGGAACAGTGAGGGTAGGGGAGCCCCATGGGAAGAAACAAGAAAGGCAGGAGGAGGCTGAAGGGCCTTTGGGTGGGCTCCATTATTGGTGTTTCCTAGTGGAGCAGGTTAGAGCGAATCCTGCCACCAGAACCACAAGCAGGAGAAGCATGTCTCCTGGTCTGCTTTAGAAGCTGGTCCCTGCAACCCTCACTTGAAATCTGTAAGAACCTGGGGGAATAATGAGAGTCTGGCAGGGAGGGCACTTGCCTTGCAAGCGGGCAATCTGTGTTCAATCCCCAGCCTCCCATAAGGTACCCTGAACACCTCCAGGAGTGATCCCTGAGCACAGAGCCAGGAATAAGCTCTGAGTATTGCCAAGTGGGCCCTAAAACAAAACAAAAAAGCTGAAAGAGCCTGAGTCACTTTTATTTGTCCCCAGTGTTCTGACCCAAAGCAGTCTACACTCGAGCTCCAGGACGCTAAGGAATAGACAGGCCCAAACCCAAGGTGAATATTTAGGTTTGTGTTTTGTTTGAGGGGCAACACCTGGCAGTATTCTCGACTTACTCCTGGCTCTGTACTCAGGGATCATGCCCGGTGGGCTCAGGAGACCCTGTGGTTCATATGTTCCAGCCCTAAGTGTGATATCTGGATCACTCAAAGCATGAATGAGGGCTCAGAGCGATAGCACATTTGGCAGGGTGCATGCCTAGCACGTGGCTGACCTGGGATCAATCTCCAGCATCCTATAGGGTCCCTCAAGCCCTGCCAGGAGTGATCACTGAGCACAGAGCCAGGAGTCAGCCCTGAGAACAACTGGGTGTGCTCTACTCCCTCCAAAGCAAAATGAACAGCACAGGGAGATGGCTTAGCAGGCTGAGTTCAGGCTTAGCATACACAACCCCTGGTTCCAGCCCCAGCACCGCATGTACCCTGAGCACTACCAGCAGTGACCATCAAACACAGAGCAAGGAATAGTCATCTCCCCAGGCACCACAGGGGGTAGTCCCCAAAGCAAAACAAACAAAAAGGCTTAGAAGGTACAGAAAAGGACACTCCCTGGAAGATTTTACAGAAGCTTTGCAGACCAACCCTGGCTCTGTGTTGTGATAAACAATGTGTTAATAAACACATTGTTTGAAGTAAAGAAGAGTGGAAAATATTTTCCAGTATGTCCAGGTATTAACTGTGAAGAAAAGTGCAGTGTTTACTGGTTACTACTAATCCTGCTTAATGCAGTGAAAACTGCTGTGCAAATTGCTGTAAGCCAGGCTACCTTGAACCCAGTAAAATGTGCACTGAACAAGACCTACTTGTGAAAGCATAAGCTATCAGTGCACCCCACAAATAAAATGCAGTACTGAGAATCAAAGTCAAGCATTGACAAAATTAAGGATAAAGCAAATTTGCACACCCAATTGAGGAGTAAAGTTACTAATGCAAGCAAGTGCATATATGTTAGTATACCTGTGTGCGCGTTCCCCCGAAATTTCTCTCTGGCCCACGGAGAGACAACATGGAAAGTGCTCCTAATTGGGTGGGTTCTATGAGCGGTCCCGACCTGAAAATAAAACTGGTGAGGTTAGGAAGAAAGGGCTCAAGACAACACGTGCTGATCAAGAGCATCTTTATTATCAGTCATGCTGGTTTTATGCCTTTCTTAGCAGGGGGTTGGTACATGAGCTGTCAATCATCAGGGAAGTGTCTTCTCAGACCAAATAAGGAAAGGTTCGGGGTGTACTTTGGTGGACTTACAATATTCTCTAAGAGTCGGTTGAGAAATAGTGGGGAGGGGAAGACAAGGGTTTATCTGGCAGGAACATCTGTCAGGAGGAATGTACAAGGCTTTTAGTGTAAAGGAAGGTATTCTATTTTAGGGGCTCTTGGGGTCTCGTGGTTAACTGCCCTGGGCTACTTTTACTTCTAGAGGTTAGCTATTTCCTTTGTCACAAGGGCACCTGTGCCTCAGGTTATGCAAACGCTGGTAATGGAATTTTCCGGTTTGTCCAGAGTAAAGGTTGGGGGGGGGGGGGGGCCTCTTTTGTTCAGGGTCCTGAACAGTCCCCAACACCTATGCATGATTAGTTGAGCAATAAAATTTTTATGTTTAATGGACTGGTATATGCCTAAGACTGTGCATGTGTGTGTCTGAGTTTATTTGTGCACATGTCTGTGTATGAGACTGGCAGAGAGAAAGAAAAAGGAAGGAAAGAAGTGGGGGAGGAAAAGGAGAGAGCAAAAGGGAATGCCCTGCCACAGAGGCAGGGTGGGGTGGGGAGAAGACAGGGTGGGGTGGTGGGAGGGACACTGGGACCATTGGTGGTGGAAAATGGGCATTGGTGGAGGGATGGACACTCGACCACTGTATGACTGAAATGTAAGCACGAAAGTTTGTAAGTCTATAACTGTATCTCACCGTGATTCACTAAAAAAAAATTTTTTAATAAAGGCAGGGAGGGAAAGAAATTTGTCATAACGTCAGCATGCATGTTAAACTTGGGAAGACACTGTGTAAAAAGAAGACATTTAGTGGATGAGAACACACATGCACACACATTATACACACAGAGATGTGTCTGCCTACAGCAAGTATCATAAAATAAATGAAGCAGCAGCAACAGCACATGTCTGCTTAACAAACAAGAAAAAAAGCAGTTGCATGCTGGGATGGTGCAATAGACAAATGCATGCATATGACTATTGAGAAATGAAGCAACTTAATGTTCTGAGCAATGAGGAAATAATTGTGCTCAACACAAATATTACAGGAATACACACATGGGTGCATAAAAGTAGTCAAGGAAAGTATCTCTAAAGAAGGTACATACATTAGGGGCTGGAGCGATAGCACAGCGGGTAGGGCGTTTGCCTTGCACACGGCCGAGCCGGGTTCGATTCCCAGCATCCCATATGGTCTCCCAGCACCGCCTGGAGTAATTCCTGAGTGCAGAGCCAGGAGTAACCCCTGTGCACTGCTGGGTGTGACCCAAAAAGCAAAAGAAAAAAAAAAGAAGGTACATACATTAAATTGCACCAACCAAAACATCATGACCTTAATTTTAGAACTGGTTGAGAAACACTAGTTGAAATGTGCATGCTTTAACTGTTTGGCTGACTAATATTAATGCTGTACATCTGTGATCAAAAAACAAAGTCTTTGGGGCTGGAGCAACAGCACAGCGGGTAGGGCATTTGCCTTGTACTCGGCCAACCTGTGTTCTAATTCCAGCATCCCATATGGTCCCCTGAGCACCGCCAGGGGTCATTCCTGAGTGAAGAGCCAGGAGTAACCCCTGTGCATCGCCAGGTGTGACCCAAAACCAAAAAAAAAAAAAAAAGTCTTTATAACTTTGACATTCATGCTACAAAACAATGCCAACCTCAAAATATGGATGTTTGATAACAGAAAGCATGATTCCTGTTACAGTCTGTCCAGTGTCACATCAGAAGTACATAGCAGTATCAACACAGAAAGTAGTTCAAAGTGCTGCAGGTCAGACTATGGTCAAACCAATAAAATGTTCATGGAAACAAAAACCTGTTTTTGAGGGCTTAAGTATCAGTGCACTCCAAAAATTCCGTACCAAGAATCAAATGCAAGTATGTGATAAACTGAAGGGTAAATCAAATTTGCACACCCAAGTGAGAAGTAAAGAAACGCAAGCAGGTGTACGTCTTAGTATGCCTGTGCATGATTAGCTGAACAATAAAATTTAATTTGTAAAAAATAAACTGCCATGGTTTGAACATGTATATCCATGTGCGTGTGTGTGTGTGTATCTATGTATGTGTGACCTGGGCATGTGTAGACTGTGTCTGTGCACATGCAAAAGAGAGAAAAATAGGGAAAGATTTGGTTGACTGAATTTTGCATCTGTCAGTAACTTCCAAAGAATATGCACGATTAAACATTCAGTGAATGTGCACACACATGGATGGGATTATACAAGCGTGTGAATGACCACACATGCCCGAATCTTTATTTCCTGATTGAAGGACACTTCAATCAGGAAATAAAGCAATGACAACCATACATAGGTAATGCTATGCAGCTTACTTGCCAGCTTATACATGCAAGTAACTAATGCATGAAATAAAACTCCGTATCTTTGTGTGTTCATGTGTGATTAGTAAATCTTGATTAGTAAATCATGTGTGACACACAAAAACGTGGTTGACAAATGTACATACAAGAACACAGCACTAGACAAAAAATGAACTAACAGTACCTGAGACAGGGATGCAAGCACATCTCTGATCCTGCTAGAATGTCCAGACTCTATGTATAGAAGTGGGCTGTGTAACTGCAGTGAGAAAAGCACTAAAACTATACATCATATAGTAGTAATGTTCCATATGTGTCTGTCAGAAATCAAGCCATTAAAACTTTTGCATGTGGGCCACAAAAATCTAAATGGCACAGACAGCAAAACAATTCTAAACAGTAACAAGGCATATGGTTGCAGATATCCAACCAAGAGCCACCAAAGGGACACAGTTCCACAAACATGCAAAGTGTAACATGTAACTGAGAAGACCAGCTATGTGGAAATGAGGTAAAAAAAAGTTTGAGACAAGGTTAGAATAAAACAAACTGCTGCATGCATGATTATGTGATCTACAAAACAACTGGTGTAAGAACAGTAAAATCTGATATAAGGAGGATATAAGAAAATAGTTAGTATAAGTCTAAGCCAGAGCCTTTTAGGTAATGTATTTGTGAAAAATGCAGCATATGCAAGAATGAGTAATAACTTGAACTTGTTTTCAACAGTCTGCTAGATAAAAGGTGATTTCTGCAAATGCATTTTACTATGTGAGAATGAATTATTGAAAGCATCTGTTTTCACATGTACCCTATGATCCCAGTTTTAGCAAGTTTTTTTTGTTTGTTTTTTTTTTTTTTTTGCTTTTTTTGGGTCACACCCAGCAATGCTCAGGGGTTACTCCTGGCTTTGCACTCAGGAATTACTCCTGGCAGTGCTTGGGGGACCATATGGGATGCCGGGGATCGAACCCGGGTCGGCCGCGTGCAAGGCAAACGCCCTACCCGCTGTGCTATCGCTCCGGCCCCTTTAGCAAGTTTTTTAAGTAATTAAAACAAAAATCTTAACAGCAACACAATTAACAATACAGAATTAACAAGAGTGGAAACACAACTTTAATCTAATCATACCAATGTTCAGAAATTAATCAGTGACTAAAAACATAGCAGTAAAAGAATTAGCATCATGAAGCATAAATAAACACAGATGGTGCGTATCAGGAAACTCCCTATGGGAAAAGATGAACAATTTTCATAGCTGATAATTAGGTCAAATGCAGCTGTGTAACATATAGGAAACAGTCTCAATCCCTAAAACATCTTGTACCTACACCAAGTAAGTTCCCTACATACTGCACAGTGACTCTAGGCCACAAAGTAGGAAATATAAAAATAACTGAATTCTGGAGATAGCAATGTGGACCCAGCATTAGTATGAGTAGGAAACAAGTAGTATTAGCACCATAGTCTTTTTTTCTTTCTGGGTCACACCCATAATGCACAGGGGGTACTCCTGGCTCTGCACTCAAAATTACTCCTCGCGGTGCTCAGGGGACCATATGGGATGCTGGGAATCGAACCCGGGTCAGCCACGTGCAAGGCAAATGCCCTACCCGCTGTGCTATCACTCCAGCCCCAATACCATAGTCTTACAGGGTAAAATGTGCAAGTGTGTTTGAGAGCAGAAAGAAAGGGAGGGAAGATTAAGGAGCAAGAAAATGCCGGATGTGGGGCTGGAGTAATTCCTGAGTGCAGAGCCAGGAGTAACTCCTGTGCATCACTAGGTGCGACCCAAAAAGCAAAAGAAAAAAGAAAAAAAAAAAAGAAAATGCTGGATGTGACTAAAGTACAAAACTTTTACTCAATGAAAGAACAGGCTGAGGCACACCCTTTTTTTCAAATCTAGTCACAATTCCAAGTTAAAAAACATACTGTGTTAAGTAAAGAACAGTGGGCACATATGTGCCAGTATATTCCTAGCATTAATCCAGAAGAAAACTGCAGTGCTTACTAGCTGGAAAATGAACATGCCTAATTCTGTGCATATGTATGTGTATTAGTGTGTGTGCATAATCACACACTCCAGGATGTTGCAACCAATGAAATGTGAATTGAAGCCAAGACCTGTTTGTAAAAGCTTAAGCTATCAGTGCACCCCAAAAATCACAGTACTAAGAATCAAATGCAAACATGTGACAAGCTTACGAGTAAAGCAAGTTTGCACACCCAGGTGAGGAGTAAAGTAACACAGGCAGGTGCAATACCTGTTAGTATGCCAGTGCATGACTACTTGAGCTATAAAATACTCATAGGTTTAATGAGTGAAGAATAAACTGCCATGGTCTGAACATGTGTGTACCTGTGTACTGCTGTGCCTCTGATCAGACCCCAACAACTCAGGACCAAGGACCAAGTTTCCCAAGAAATGAAACTGCCAAAAATTAGATATGTGGGAGTTACGCCCACAAACCACCTCTGGCTCAGCTATACAAGCTCTACTATCAGCCTCCTTCAGAAACCCATAAATACATCTTGAGAGAGATCAAAAGCCGCAGATAATCTAAAACCAGCACAAGACTGAACAGATCAGGGTAAATCGAAGAGGGGCTGGTTAGCCTGGTGCCTGCCCAAGCAAAGCCCCTGGCAGCCTCTTGCTCCCACAGTTCAAAATCACCACCATGCCCCTGGATGGACTCCACCCTCTCAGGAGATCTTAGCCCTCACCAAGATCTGAGCCTGTTGAAAATTCTGATATACGGGTTTTGTGACTGAAATCTCCAGGCTTTTTCAGAGTTGGAATGGGCTAACTCCCCCACTTTCCTATAATCCTGGATGCATTGGCAGTGACCCCCACGATTCAATTCCAGTGCCACCATGTAAAGCTCTTTTACCAGCCTCTGTTCAGAGATCCATAATTAAATCTCAAAAGATATCAAAAGTGGCAAGTAGGGGCTGGAGAAATAGCACAGCAGGTAGGGCCTTGCACACGGCCGACCAGGTTCGATTCCCAACATCCCATATGGTCCCCTGAGCACCGCCAGGGGGTTATTCCTGAGTTCAGAGCCAGGAGTAACCCCTGTATATCGCCAGGTGTGACAAAATAAATAAATAAATAAAACCACCATGATGACCTCTTACTACTGTACTGCAAACCATAATACACAAAAGGAAAAAGAATGAGAGAGAAAGAAGAAAAGTTCCTCCCTTAGAGGCAGGCTAAGGGTCAGGGTTGGAGTGTTGGGGGGGTTGTGGGAGGGAAATTGGGACATTGGTGGTGGAAAATGTACACTGGTGGAGGGATGGATCATTGTATGACTGAAACCCAATCATGAACAGTTTTGTAATGGTGTATCTCACAGATATTCAATTTTTTAAAAAAAATTTTACAGTAATGTAAAGTTCAAACCTGCTTCAGTCAGCTTAATCAGTGACTGAATAAACAGTAGTATTCCTACATTCAAAAAAAAAAAGCATGAGCATTATTTCAGGGGTTTATAAATCCAAACAAGTGAAGTGAGTGTAGCACCTGACCACTTAGGAGATCCAAAGTAATCTGTAGGGAATGATTAAAGATGTATGTACATTTCTAGAGCAGGAACCAAAAAGACCAGGCTCTGAATATCAATGTAAACAGTTCCTACTAATTACAAAGAGCACATACTCCCCTCCCCACCCCATCCCCCAAAAAAGCCATCCTGTAATACAACTAAGGGGATACTGAATGACAAGTCGGCTTTTGAATCTAGTAGATAGATTCAAAATCTATTTTTAATCTAGTAAACAGCTCCAAAATAACAAAAGGAACCACCATGATATGCAAGCCTCCGCAAGAAATCTAAAAGTGAACCAACGCAAATATCCTTACTTTTTATCAGCAGTGCAAAAGAGACTCCCAGCATCGCTTAGGTGATACTCCTGGTTTTGTCAAGTTCTATCATACCCGGCAAAAATACTTGAAGTAAGATCTTATGGCAACAGGGGCCGGAGCGATAGCACAGCGGATAGGGCGTTTGCCTTGTACTCGGCCAACCTGGGTTCGATCCCCGGCATCCCATATGGTCCCCCAAGCACTGCCAGGAGTAATTCCTGAGTGCAAAGCCAGGAGTAACCCCTGAGCATCATTGGGTGTGACCCAAAAAGCAAAATAAATAAGTAAATAAATAAATAAATAAATAAATAAAATAAACTGGGACTAGTTTAAAAAAAAAACTAGTTGGCAATGTTGCTTAAGGAAATGTAGACAGACCCTAGACCTGCAATCATTTCACTGAGTCTCAAGAGCTCCACATTGTGAAGAATCAAACAGTGAGCAAAGAACTGTATGTGGTTATTCACAACATCAATGCTCAAAAGTGAGTAAATACAAAACAATGTGCATGTGGAGAAAGTGGGATCTAGGATTTGGAATCTACAACTCAGCAACATGAGAAGTAAACTGAAGTACTGCAGTACACGGTGGGAAATAGCCTTTAATAAAATTAAAAGGAAAAGAAATTTATTTTACTTCAGCTGGTTTTTAAACTAAAAACACACATACACACCTACCAGCACTCAGAGAAAACACCCGGATCTGAACTCAGGATCATGAAGTTAGCAATAGGAATGAAATCTGGACCTCCAGCAAGTTTCAGTGCCTCATTTATAATCAATGAACAGTAAAAGTACAAAGAAAACATTTCAGCCATGGGGATACAGTCCTTGCACACACAAGATCCAGAGCCAAGTAACTGGCACTTAGGTCCCAACTGAGGCAATGTAATGCGCAAGCCTGGTGGTCCCTGACCCAGCACCCTCTGTGCTCCCAGTGACCCAGTGATACAGCAAGCCAAGCATGCCCTGAGGGCTACCATGGGCTCATCTGCAGCATCTGAGGGGAAAAGAAATCCTATAATTATGCCTTAGGATGTATTTCTAGACCACACTCCAGGTGCTCAATGACTAGCTCTGTCTATATGCTCAGAATTGAAGCCCAATGCTGCTCAGAGGACATAGAGGATGAAACTGAATGAGATTTGGTGGCCTAAGAAACAAACATCAACCTTCTAATGTGTAGGCCTGATCCCATTGTATCAGGACTTTAAGAAAAAAATTAAGGGCCAGTAACTGGGACTCAACAACAATGCTGTTGCCTTGCTTATGTAAGGCCAGAGATCAATGATGTAGCAGCAGAAACTGTTTAGAAGACATGAAATACTCCTTAATGATGCAATGATGGATTTCTTAAAATCTAATCCCCTATCATATTTCATAGTCATGTAAATGAATACACCCAGGGAATAGCTGCAGGATATAAATGAACACACACAGAAAGTATGTAGCAAGGTTACTGTATGTTACATGTGTTACAACATATAAAAAGTGATAAGTTTAATTCATGAATCATAGAATTAGCCATTGAAAAACTGGTAAAGACTAAAAAACAGTTGAAGGGCTGGAGTGATAGCACAGTAATTAGGGCGTTTGCCTTGCACGTGGCCGACCCGGGTTCAATTCCCAGTGTCCCATATGGTCCCCTGAGCACCGCCAGGGGTAATTCCTGAGTGCAGAGCCAGGAGTGACCCCTGTGCATCGCCGGGTGTGACCTAAAAAAAAAAAAAAGTAAAAAACAGTTGAATGCAATGAAAACTTTTCCACATGATGTGAAAAAATGTGCATATGACATGACACACTTGCATTTATTGTGTGATCAGTGATGAATCACCTCTGCACAGCACCCCCACCTCAGTCACTCTGGAGCTGGAAATTAACAGTGTTGCAGCAGGAGTAGAAGCAGTCACCTGGGTCTCTGGTAGAACATGATGAGCACCAAGCCAATATGCATGTTGGGGTTCTGGACGCTGAAGTAAAACCTAGAAAACAGGCATGTAATGGTTGCTGAAAACCCATGAATATGGTCAGGGACACAATAAGAGTGAAAGAGCAGGTGATGTATGTAAGTGGTAACTGGCATGATGCCCAGCACACTCCATTTCTATGAATTTCTCTTTTATTTTTTTTTTGGGGGGTCACACCCGGCAATGCACAGAGGTTACTCCTGGCTCTGCACTCAGGAATTACCCCTGGCAGTGCTCAGGGGACCATATGGGATGCTGGGAATCGAACCCAGGTCAGCGTGTGCAAGGCAAACACCCTACTGCCCTGCTATTGCTCTAGCTCCCTGAATTTCTCTTTTAACCTTTCTGTCTGTGGTGGTCACCCAGTGCTCTCAATCTGTATGCTCCTATGACTTAGTCAATCACTGTGTGAAGGCAGAGTGGTGTGTGAGGACATGACACCCTCCTCTGACAATGAGCATTATTCATTGACTCATACAGGGGAAGCTAACCTGTAATACTATCCTAGCCTGTCACACTGGGCTCACAATGCTAAGCTTGTTACCTTCCCATGATCCTCATTGTAATGCTTTCTGGCACATGAGCAACTGTGAATTCTTGGCTCACTCAAAATGAATGCAGTCTTAGAAGCAGCGCTCCCTTCAAACACTACATGATCTCGGGGCTGGAGTGATAGCACAGAGGGTAGGGCGTTTGCCTTGCATGCGGCTAACCCGGGTTCAATTCCCAGCATCCCATATGGTCCCCTGAGCACCGCCAGGGGTAATTCCTGAGTACAGAGCCAGGAGTGACCCCTGTGCATCGTCGGGTGTGACCCAAAAAGCAAAAAAAACAAAAAAAACAAAAAACACTACATGATCTTTTAGAACTGTATAACTGAGACACTTATGCTACAAAAAGGCAGTAATGACCTACCTTATAGTAGCATTGGATACTACTCTAAAGGGGAAGAGCAGGCAAGCAAGGGCCCTGCCTCTAAAGCACTCTAAAGCACTCTAACATCTTCTAATGCCATCCACAACTCCAAAAAGAACCTAGCACAAAGAGAGTCAGGTAAGGGAAATTTCTAGTGTACATAGGGTACCCAGCACTGCATGGCATCCCTGGCCAGGACTGAGATGTCTCACACACATAGAAATCTGTATCCAAACTCTGGACTTCAGCCCCCTACCCAGCATGGATGCAACCCCGCTGTCTCCAAGTATCATGGGGCCTGAGTAGCATTCAGGCCACTGTCTGAACCAAGCACCACAACTCCCATCCAGTTTGGCAAATATCACATAGTGCAGCAGCCACTATGACCCCAAAGAACATTCAGAACACAAACAGTAAAACCAAAGACATAAAAACTCTGACACTGATCACAATTGGGAGGATCTGACAAGGCCCATTGCATGCTTTGCATATGATCACCAAATGTGACAAAAGGAAAGGCCCTTTATCCTGTACATACCAATACAAACATGACATTTGCCTGCTGCAAGCATCAGAGTACAATTCAACCCACAAGTACAAATCAAACCTCACCTCAGTAGAACGGGTGAGTATGTCCCAATACCAGCTGACCAAAGGAACATGACATGAATCACCAAGCCCAATCACTGAACTCCATAGGCATGTGAATAACCAGGAATGCCCGGCAAGTCCTAAGATCACCAGGTGAGAGAACAATATTAAAAGTGTAGTTTGGTCTGACCTCTGTCTAATGCCAGGCACAAAAGTCAGATCAAAGTGTTTGATTAAAGACCTCAATATCAGACATGAATCCATAAGGTACATGAAGGAAAATGTAGGCAGAACCCTCTACAACATTTAAGCTAAAAGCATCTTTGAGGATGAAACACCACTGACCAAGCAAGTGGAAACAAACATAAACAAATGGGACTACATTAAACTAAGAAGCTTCTGCACCTCAAAAGAAATGGTGACCAAAATACAGAGAGAGCCCACAGAATCCGAATGAATATTTACCCAATACCCATCTGAGAAGGGATTAATATCCAGGATATACAAGACCCTAATAGACTTGTACAAGAAAAAAATCTCCAACTCCATAAAAAAATGAGAAGAAATGAACAGAAGCTTCCTCAAAAACAAAATACAAATGGCCAAAAGGCACACAAAAAAATATTACACATTGCTAATCATCAGGGAGATGCAAGTTAAAACAATAATGAGATATCATCTCACACCATAGAGACTGGCACACATTCAAAAGAACAAAAGCAACCAGTGCTGGCACAGATGTGGGGAAAAAGGAACACTCTTTCACTATTGGTGGGAATGCCGACAGGTGCAGCCATTTTGGAAAACAATATGGACATTCCTTCAAAAACTAGGAATTGAGGGGGCTGGAGAGATAGCACAGCGGGTAGGGCATTTGCCTTGCACGCGGCCGACCCGGGTTCAAATCCCAGCATCCCATATGGTCCCCTGAGCTCGGCCAGGGGTAATTCCTGAGTGCAGAGCCAGGAATAACTCCTGTGCATTGCCAGGTGTGACCCAAAAAGAAAAAAAAAACAACTAGGAATTGAGCTTCCATATAACCTAGCAATACCACTTCTGGGAATATATCTTGAGGGTGCAAAAAAGCACAGTAGAGGGGCTGGAGTGATAGCACACTGGGTAGGGCATTTGCCTTGCACGCGGCCGACCCAGGTTCGATTCCCAGCATCCTATATGGTCCCGAGCACCACCAGGAGTAATTCTTGAGTGCAGAACCAGGAGTAACCCCTGTGCATTACTGCCGGGTGTGACCCAAAACGGAAAAAAAAAAAAAAGTAGAGGGCAGATAGCACAGCGGGCAGGGCGTTTGCCTTGCATGCAGCCAACCAGGGTTCAATTCCCAGCATCCCATTCGATACCCCAGCACCACCAGGAGTAATTCCTGAGTGCAGAGCCAGGAGTAACCCCTGTGCATCATTGGGTGTGACCTGAAAAGAAAAAAAAAAAAGCACAGTAGAAATGAAAATGACATCTGCACGTGCATATTCATTGCAGCACTATTCACAATAGCCAGATTCTGGAAACAACCTGAGTACCTGAGAACAGACGCTTGGGGATCACTCCTATCAGGGCTCAGGGAATGATACAGGGTGCTGGGATTGAACCTAGGTTGGCCACATGCAAGGTAAGCACCCTACCTACTGTAATATAGCTTCAGCCCTCATCCAGTATTTGGTTTTTTCCCTTGAAAAATATTTCTAATTTTCCATGATCAGTTACAATAGCAACTAAATTTCACCAAGTCCTAATAAGCAAACAGGATGGGGTGGAGGAAGATAAGTGAAAAAAACAAATCAACCTGTAAGCTGACACTCCCTAAATGATCTGCTCTGGGTTCCAACAGTGTCCTTCATCTCCCAAGTAATGGGGTTGCATTGGTGGTATAGTGGTGAGCATAGCTGCCTTCCAAGTAATGGGGTTAGCAGATCTTCAAACTTGAGCTTCACCTTTGTTCTTTTGGTTTTGTTTTTGGGCCTCACCAAGCAGTGCTCAGGGATTACTCCTGGCTCTGCACTCAGAGATCATTCCTGGCAGGCTCAGCAGGCTCAGAGAACAATTTTAGGAGGCTGACAATCGAACCCGGGTTGGTTGAGTTTAAGGCAAATACCCTCCTCTTTGTACTATCACTCTGGTCTACACTTCAACTTTGAACCCCACAGAACCACAAATTCAAAGCCCATTAGCTGGAAAGTGCCTCTAGGCTCTGCTGCTCTCTCCTGCCCCCTGGTGGCAGCTCTGTGCATGGTGCCAACTTTCCAGGTTTTAAGTGCCAGTGGCCTTTCCATGTCCAGCCCCAGGAAAACAGATTGCTTCGGAAAAATGGTGGGGTGCACACAGACCCCAAACCCAGGTGGTAGTCATGGGAAAGTGGTGTCCTTTGTTCTGTCCAGGGCTGCTCTGGACATCCTCCACTCTCCCGATCCATGGAGGTGCAGAGCCACATTCACCTCTTGGGTTTCCGGTCCTTCCCTGCCCAGCTGCATGGAGGAACAGACAAGACTCTGTTCCTGTTTCCTGTTGCTGCTGCTTTCAGCATGGCCCTGGATGCACCAGGTCCCTGTCATAAATGCTTCCCCTCTGGCACCACAAGAATGGCGGCTGGTGGTGCTCAGATGCCAGCTTGACTATGGCTTCCTGTTCTGCCCCATTCAAAACCAACCAGGGATAGATGTATGCCTTGCACCTGCAATTCCCTGAGCTCGATCTCTGGCACTGCACATCCCCCAAGCATTAAGTGATGTGCTGAGCATCTGAGGAAGGGGATGGTGCTCCACTCCAGCACCCCTATAAAAACAACCAGTCTATAGAGATGTACTTCTCACTTCTGTCCTAATGTTTCTTCAAATAACTCTCAGGTTGGGGGCGGAAGCAATAGTATATAGAGTTAAAGTGCTTGCCTTGCATGGGGCTGATCTGAGTTCAATTCCTGGTACCGCATAAGGGTCTCCTAAGAGAACACAGAGCCAGGAGTAAGCACTGAGCACCACTGGGTATGGCTCAAAGACAAATAAAAAGTAAGCAAGTAACTCTCAGGTGGCGCTTCAGAAGTGCCCACCTATGGGGGGCTGGAGTAATAACACAGTGGGTAGGGCGTTTGCCTTGCATGCAGCAGACCCGGGTTCGATTCCCAGCATCCCATATGGTTCTCCTGAGCATTGCCAGGAATAATTCCTGAGTACAAAGCCAGGAGTAACCCCTGTGCATCACCAGGTGTGACCCAAAAAGAAAAAAAAAAAAAGAAGTGCCCACCTGTGGCCACACATGCTGGGGTGCCTCCTCTGTGTCCTCCCTTTGGGACTTTGGCATTAGCTCTTCTCTGTTTGGGCAGGAATCCAGTCCTGATGGTATGGGCACCCCTGCCTGGCTCTCACAACCACTAGAGGGTGCTCAGGGTCCTGCCAACCCAGATGGCCCAGAGGAGTCCATTTGGACCCCCTCTTCCTTGTCATTCTCCAGACAGGCATGCACATGCATTCACGTGTACCCTGAAGCCATAGCCCAGCACAGAGAATACGTGCCACAAGCCTGACCTCCCTCCTGGGAACTGATGGATTATGAAATTAGAGGGAGACCAAGAGGAAGGTCTGTGAATATACTCTCAGTCTCGCTATTCTTTTCCCTATCCAAGTCCATGCTGCCACGATAGCACAGCGAGTAGGGCGTTTGCCTTGTACACAGCCAACCTGGGTTCGATTCCTCCATCCCTCTCGGACTGCCCGGCAAGCTACTAAGAGTATCTCACCTGCACGGCGGAGCCTGGCAAGCTACCCATGGCATATTCAATATGCCAAAAACAGTAACAACAAGTCTCACAATGGAAATGTTACTGGTGCCCACTTGAGCAAATCTATGAACAATGGAATGACAGTGATACAGTGATACAGTGATCCAAGTCCAGATCAGCGCCTCCACCATGGAGCCCTCAGGGTTGCAATTCAAGCACTAGGTCTAACTTAATCTTCACAGCAAGCTCTACCAAGGGAGATCCCCTACCTACCACCACATTTTATACACTGGGAAGCAAAGGCTCAGTAATTCTAGTAATTCTTTTTCTCTCCCTCTCTCCCCCTCAATCTCCCTCTCCCCCTACACCTCTTTCTCTCTCTCTCTCCCTCTCTCTCTCCCTCCCTCCCTCCTCTCTCTCTCTCTCTCTCTCTCTCTCTCTCTCTCTCTCTCTATCTCTCTTTCTCTCTCTCTCACACTCCTCTCCCTCTCCCTTTTGGAATGCTATCGGAACAGGTAACACATGCTGAAATGAACATGAATTGAGTGAACACACACAGCCACTGCACACACTGCCATCTCCTGCCAGATGCAGCATGTGGGGATGGCCCAGGGATCCCCAGCAGCAGGTGCCTGGGCAGTGTGACACCTCAGGCCTCTGCATTGAACTGCCAGCCTAGTTGGCCAAGAATCATAGATGGAGCTACTGAACTATTTGGATATTAACCCAAAGTGTTTTAGGTTTCATCAGTGAATTTCCCCTTTTTTCCTCCTCCCAGAGAAGCTTATTATGCCATCACTAGCATCCCTAATTTAGTTAAAGTTTATCTTTAAACTTTCCTTTGTATTTTATGTCTCATTGTCAGTTCCCCAAGTCAGTCTTGATTACAAATAAGCCAAAACTTTCTGGTAATTCTGAACTTTGTATTTGTACTGCTTTGTATTTGAACTGCTGTGTATTTGTACCTGGCTTTCTATTTCCCTATAACCTTTTTATATTTTACAACATAAAATATAAATGCTCTTTGTAAATTTTACAATGTAAATAGCAATGCTCTTTGGTTAAACACAGAAAGACCATTAATGCTATGCTCCTAATATTTGGGAGTTGATCAACTCTGAAATAAATCTACTCCTGGGCATCCACTATAATTACTTGACTCAGGCTTCAGTTGCTGTAGTTCCTAACACATAGAGGTCCTGCCATGGGACTGAGATGGATCCGGGGAGAATAGCAAAGCTACCCCGGCATCGAAATGGGACAGTCTAGAAAGCATAAATGCATGATCTTGATGAAAGCTGTTATGACTTAAGAGACAGGACCCCCATGGAGAAGGACAAGCTGAACTGGCCTGATGACTTAGTCTGGGATTTACAGTAAAAGCCTTGCTTGTTCTCAGAGCCCAGAGAACTAAGTGTTGGGATCTTTACCTCTTACTCTGTTTATCCAAACAACTGCAAGTATTGATAACATATACAACTAGAGGGAAAGATAAAAGCAATGTAGATGTCCTAGAAGACAGTGTCTCCTTGAGTTAGTCTCCCCAAGAGATTAACTGCCAAATGTTTATCTATGTAAATGATCAATCACACCTATGTTATTACCTCAAGCCCCTCAGATATTCTATAAGTATACTAGCAGCTCTGCATTAAATGGGCCATTTTCACCATCAGTCTGTGGTTCCCCATCTCCCTGTCTCTATCTCTCTGCTGGGGAAGCCTGGGGAGGTAGGAAGGCAGTTCTGGGCCACCAAACACACACGTATTGCAGCAGCAGCCTCCACATTTTACTTTGTGAACTCACACCTAACATCAAGTCTCTGTGGTCAGCCCTACATGTGTCCTCAAGATCTATGTTTCAAACTGAAATAGTGTAGCAGAAGAACCAGAACCCTGGCTTTCCTGGAAGTATTGTCTATTCCCAGTCAAAAGGAGCTGAGACCAGGCAATCTCTTCTTGACCCCTACACCTGTTTCTGGCTGCAACCTCACTCCTGTGCTCTTTGAGTGGGACCTAGGGTCCTGAAAACTATGACCAATTGAACCTCACCCAAGAGGGTACCGGCAGAAAAACCCAGGTATGAGGGAACTCATGACTGGGATCTCCAAACCCACTCGAATTGGGACTGGGCCTCCTCCCCCCAGGCTCCCCAGTTTTCCAGCAGCTTGGCAGTCCACACCCACAAACTGCCCCTGGAGCCATGTGATCTCATCAACAGCCAAGACCCAGAGACTATAAACTAAAGCTCCCAGAAGAGAGCACCACAGAATGTCCTGACCCCATGCCAGGCTGTCTTCCCCATGGGTACCTCGGAGAGGGGCAGACTGAGTTTCCCTCCCCGTCCCTGGCAGAATCCTGGCAGCCAAAAAGCTACAAAACCCAACTGCCGCCATGCTTAAGGCCACTCTCCACACGCTCAGATGAGCCTCACCCAAGAGGGGATGAACCTCACTCAAGAGAGGACCAGCAGAAAAATCCAGGTATGCGGGAACCCGTGACTGGGATCTCCAAGCCCACTCAGATGGGGACTAGGCCTCCTCCCCCAGCTCCCCGGTAGTTTTCCAGTAGCGTGGCAGTCACACCCACAAACTGCCCCTGGTACCATGTAATCTCATCAATGGCCAACAATTTCCCGGAGTGACCTCTTACACTCTATCTCACTTACTTATCAAAAGTAGCACACAATTTTTGGTTTTAACATACTTGCTTGTATTCTCTTATCTTTGGGCTTAAATGGCTCCAGAATGAAATATAGCAACCTTCACACACTTCCCTTTTATTGTGATGGGATTGGTGTTTGAAAATTATCTGTAATGAATTATTGTGAACTACTTTTATATAAAAAAGAAAAAATATATATATAAAAGAAAACTATGACCAATTACTTGTTCCACTATTCGGTCGTTAAGAGTTGGGGAAGGTACTGCTACCATACCCAAGAGTTAAGGGCAGCTACAGGGCGGGACCCAAGATCAAGTTAAGGATGAGGCAAGGCAGAGGGAAGCTGGGACCAGCTGCTGAACATGCCTCACCAATAGCCTGGGCTGAGAACAGAGAAGAGGCAGACAGTAGGATGTGGCATTTCTGATTTTGGAGAGCTAACAGCTTATCCGGGCTCCATCTATGATGGGCTTAGTGGACTCAGCCAAATCTCCAGTCTGCTGGCCCTCAAAAGGGCCTTGGGCTGTGCTAAAGGGAGAAGGGAGTGTCCACATCCTCAGAGCCACCTGAGGAAAGACACAGTGGTCAACCACCTGCCAATGAGTCAGGCAGTGAACAATATAGCAATGTACTCCAGTTTTCTTTGCACCAGGAGGGATCATGAAGGTTATGTCCTTCACGATCGTGAAGGTTATGTCCCAATCCATGGGGTCCAAAAATGGTCCTCCTGCACACAATGAGCTATAAGGGGGGGAGGGAAAGAAAGAGGCCAAATGCACCCTGGGAGGAGGACATGTCACACCTACCTAAGCTCACACCACTGGGAAGCTAAGGGACTAGAAAAGTCTCTGAATGTCCCCAACTTTCTGAGTCCTTGTGCAAGTCATAAAGACAATAAGTGCTTTGGCGACTGGGCCTCAGGAGGAGAGGTCGTTTGTGCATCTCTATGGCAACTGTCTACGCCAGGAAGGGAAAGCCATGACCAGGTGACTGCCAGAGCAGCTGGGAAACAGATAAGAAGCCCTCTCCCTTCCTGCAAGACTGCAGATTTCCCTCATGAGTAGAAAATCCTTTTTCCCAAGTTCCTCCTTTCTCTCCATTGTTGCTAACTTTGCCAGGATGACTTGCACAGAAACCTGGTACTGGCACTTGCTGAGGGTCTCACATCAGTCTGTGCTGCTGGACCACTACTGTGCAGCTCAACAAGGTTTGCACTCCTTTCAGATTAGTGACATTTTGAAATCACCAATATTCTGCCAGCAATGTCCCCAAAAGTTGGGTCACCAGCTCCCCAGAGTCTTCCCTATCCTGTCCTGACGTTTTGTCAAACAGAACACATCAACCTCTAGACGAGAGTCCAGAAGTCAGTCACACCATCCTGATTTCCCTAACATCGAACAGGTTCCAAGTGCTCCTAACTTTTGCAATTAATGCATTTAATCATCAGCGGCCCGGGGCTGGAGCGATAGCACACCGGGTAGGGCGTTTGCCTTGCACGCGGCTGACCCGGGTTCTAATCCCAGCATTCCATATGGTCCCCTGAGCACTGCCAGGGGTAATTCCTGAGTGAAGAGCCAGGAGTAACCCCTGTGCATTGCCAGGTGTGACCCATAAACCAAAAAAAAAAAAAAAATCATCAGTGGCCTAAGAATTACTTCCCTTCTGTCACCCTCTCTTGCTTCTCTCTTCAGGAAAGCAAGTAATGACTTTATCTGACCTTTCTCTCACTAAGGCTGGGTACTCAAGTCCCTTCCTGGCCTCTACCAGTGACATTTTGACAGGCAAGCACTTGCAGGTGTTATCTGGGACAGTCAGAAAGAATTCTTTCCTCCATCTTTATTTCCTGGTACTCAAGAACACATGTACAAACACACACAGGTACCTGTGTTGAAAGAAGTCCAGCTGAAAGTACAGAATAGTTTCCCTCTTGCAACAAGCTGAAATGAGGGAAGACTGTCCAGGAAGATTACCCATCCATCACAATCAGAGCTTTAAGTCCATGTCAAACAGAAATTGCAGTTGAGTCAACAACACAGTGGAAGCTGACCTTGAGATAGTGACCAAGCCCTCAGGAGTGTATGTTACAGGAAAGCAAGAAGTTAGGGATGGAAAATGGTAGAGGCTCTTCCAGTAGGAAGCCTACTCTACGAGCTATGCTAGCCAACTGTTCTCCCACTGGACGTGATTCTGTCCTGGACCCCACAGTTCATCTGTCACACAGGAAACATTCTCCTATTCCTCACTGTACAAAGGCAATGGAGCATGAGGGAAAAGTAGCAGAATCTACCCTCCAGAAATGAAACGTCAGATAGGGGTCATCTAATATCAGAGACAAGTCACACATAAGTAGGGCATTTACAGAAGTCTGTGCTTCATAGGCTCTGAGCTCAGCCACTTGCCCACTCTAAGTAGGCCCCTCTTGGGACAAATGTCGGCCCCCTGTCAACTCCCTCACTGCCATGATCACATGCCTTCCTGAAGATGCTGCCACCTGAGACTGTTGCCTCCTTTTTCGATGTAACTCTCAGAGTCAGGCAAGGGCACAACTGACACTGCAGGATACACAGGCTGCGCTCTCAGTTAGGATCATTAGGATCATGCAGGCCAGTGGCAAAGTGAGACTGAGCCTCAGTAAGGTGCTCAGAGGTCAGTGTCACCAAACCAGGGCCCAGTCCCTAAAATCTTGGGCTCTGTGAAATCTGGCTCCAGTTTTCGAGAAGCAAAGCCTTTTCCTGCCTCTCTGGGTAGCCCAGAGCCACAGGGGTCCCCACCTTCCACGTCCTGTACAGTGCCATGGGGTGGGGGGTTCCCCATGGGCGGCAGCAGATGGGAAACATCAGACTCAGAAAAGCAGACATGACCGGTCAGCGTCACAATACTTTGGTGACTGGGGCACAACAATGGCTCCAGGGGCATCAGTGATCACACATTCCGGGCAGAGCTTCCTCTAGGCACCATGCATGGTAACAGGCTGCAGCTCTGCCCAGGCCTCAGCACTGTGTCCGCAGCCGTCATGAGAGTGTAACTGTGCCAGAACTCCCTCACAGAGGGTTGGTCTTCACTGTATTAAAGGCAGCTGGGCGTGACGGGTCCCCGAATCCCGAACCACTCACGCTCCCGTCCTCTCTTCGACACTCATGACTTCGTTTACACAATTTTAAATTAATTCGTCCACCCCTCCCTTCATCCCGTCACACCTCTCCACAGTCTGTCGCCAAACCAGCCGCAAGGGCTCGTCCCCGAAGACTACACTTCCCAGAAGGCCGCGGAAAGGACAAGCGCTTCGATTGGCCCCTTGGCGCGAGGCTGAACGCGCGGCGCCCTCATTCCGTTTATTTCTCCACGGGCTGTGTCGCGGCCCCCGTGCCAGGCGCCTGAACCCTCACGCGTGCTGCTATTCTCACCTCAACCGGCTGTGGCCGGTTGCTTTTGTTTCACGGTGGCACTTCGCCGGTCAAGTCCTTCCTGAAGACAGCCGACACCGGCCTCCATCTTGCCGGCGAGGCGGGAGCTACAAACAACGGGCATGACTGGGAGAGAGCCGGGGAGACTGCGGTGACGACCAGGATTGGAGGACTCAAAAGCCCCGCCCCCAACGTGCTCAAGGACTGCCGGGAAGCGTGGCTCCGAGACGAGTCCGAGGGTGCCTTCCCCCCCTCCAGTCTTTTTTTTTTTTTTCTTTCTGGGTACACCCGGCGATGCACAGGGGTTACTCCTGGCTCTGCACTCAGGAATTACTCCTGGCGGTGCTCGGGGGACCATATGGGATGCTGGGAATTGAACCCGGGTCAGCCGCGTGCAAGGCAAACGCCCTACCCGCTGTGCTATCTCTCCAGGCCCCCCCCCAGTCCTTTTTACCGCTTCCCGCTTGTTTTTATCTTTATCCTTCACCGTCCCGAAGAACCGAGTTTCTTCAGACTCTACAACATAATTCTCAAAAAAGTTAACAAAACCCGGCCAGAGGTTGCCTTGCCTCCCGCAGATTCCAATTCCTTCTTCGACTGTACCACTAGGGGTCAGACCTGAGCACAGAGGCATAACTCCTAAGCACCTAGAGGGGAGGCGCCGAAATAAAGTTAACAATTCGGTGCCCACTAGTCCAAGACTGTTCGTTCACCTTGGGGAAAATGACAGATGTTTCCCAGAAAGGAATGGGAGAAAAAGGTGGACCTACATACTAGAACAGCACAAAGTCGTATCAACTCTAATCTTTGGGATACTTTTCCTACTAGACAGAAAGCTTTTTTTGGTTTGTTTTTGGGACACACTCGGCGCTGCACTCAGGAATTACCCCGGCGATGCTCGGGGAACCATACTGGGATGCCAGGAATCAAACTCGGGTCTGCTACGTATAAGGCAAGTTGCTCTACCAGATGTAATATCCTTCCGGCCCAGGACAGAAAATATTTGTAATCTTTCTTCTCACAGAACAGCGTCTTGCGACAGTATTGGGACTTCGTACAAAGGAGGCTGAGTACGCTTTACAGGCAGAGTTCCAGATTATAAATCCGGATTGTACAGTCCTCTGACAACTTGGGGAAGCATTTGTGTCCCACCTGCTATGTGTAGGAACTCGAACAAGCTCAGAAAGCCTTGGTAGAGATGCTGCATAACGCAGAAAGGGCTCCTGCTCATCAGTTAGTCTTCCTGGCTGGTTTGGGATATTTTCCTAACAAGTGCCCTATCTCTCTGACCCTTTCCAGACTCCTCCTGGATACCAATTTGTCACTTTCTTGAATCGCGAGGTCTTGCACGTCTGGTTATGGATTCTTGCTCTCCCCTTTCACCTCCATCACTTCCTCCCTTCCTCGAACGGTTCTGAACATATCTGCTGGCCCCAACTTGCCGTTTTCAAAAATCACGCCATCTAAAATCACGACTTTGAGCCGCAGCGACAGCACAGCAGGTAGGGCGCTTGCCTGGCACGTGGCCAACTAGGGTTGGATCCCTGGCATTCCATATGGTCCTCCCCCTCGCCAGGCATGGGTTGGGCACACAGACCTAGAGTAAGCCACGGGCACCGCCGGGTGTGGCCCAAAAACGGGGAAGTAAAACAACAAAACACTCTGTCTTCACTCTTCGAGTAGAAATCCCTGTCGGTGTCTTTTTTTCGGCCTCGGGTGTCTGATCACCGCCTCTCGGCACCTGTGTGCTGTGCCCTGCCCCCCCCCCCCCCAGCCTCGTTCAGCAACTCCGCCTTTCCGTTGCCCAGGAGCCGCCCACTGCCCTGAGCCTCCCGCCACCCTCACGTCCTCACCGCCGCTCAAGCGCGCCAAGCCCGGCCCACGCCCCCTGCTCCTGGGCTCCAGGCTGCGTCTCTAGGAAGGTGGAGGAGGGCCCAGGCCGCTGAGAATTGCCCTGAAGACGCGGTAGCGGCGCCGGGCCAGCGAAAGCCGGGATTGGTGCAGAAACCTGCTCGTTTCCGGGGCCCGCGGGAGTAGCGGGCACTGTGTGGGAGGCATGCGCGCTCGGCAAAGTGGTGGTGCTTCCCGCAGCCCCATGAAAAGCTGGCACACGTCGACGGAATCCTGGATGCCTGGATCAGAGGCGGGGAGCGTGATAAGAGGCGGCGGGTAGTGTGACCTGATTCTTGGGACCGAGGCTACAGAAGGGAACGGGGGCAGTAGGGTGGAACCTGGGGCGAGGGTAGGGGAAGGGAGGGATGCGGAGCACTCAGGGAGAGCATTCTCTGCGGGGCGAAGACGGGCGGTTGTTACGCATGCTCAGAACGCGGTGGGGAAGCCCGGGAGGGCACGGGGCTAATTCGGGAGCTCCTTTACAGAATGCTCAGCTTTGTCGCGCAAGGTTGGTCCGTCCCAGTGCACTGCCTTGGCAGGAAGTTCTGGGAGCCCCGTCCCGGTTGCTGTGACGGTGCCGGGATGGCCGGGGCCCCGGGGCAGAACTTGCTGCCGGGACTTGTGGTAATTGGAGTTCTGTTGTGAGAGGAACCCTCGGCGGCTGGTCGTTGGTCTAGGGTTTGAACCCTAGGTATCAAGCCCATGACTTCCACGTGTAAGGTCATCTCTTCAACTCGGAGCCATCTCCCCAACCCTGACCTGAAATCTGACAGATCTGGCAGGCATGGAATTGAACCCACCCTCTCAATAAATTTAAGATGGACTGATGTCCCTATTTGCAGCTGGAGAAATGAAGGTTCCCAGAGGCACAATAACCTGCCAGAGTTACTTCACAAATAGTTAGAATCTGAATTTCTGACCTTGGAACCAGAGAGATAGTACAGCGGATAGGGTGTTTGCCAGCTGACCCAGGTTTGATCCCGGGCATCCCATATGGTCCCCAAGCACCACCAGGAGTGATTCCCGAGTGCAGAGCCAGTCCGGGGCAACCCAGAAGGGGGCGGTGCAGAGCCAGGAGTAAGCCCTGAGCAACACCTGGTGAGCCAGAAAATTAAAAAAAAAAAAAAAATTAAAATTTCAGTTCTTGCTTGCATGCTCCAGGTGCAGTGATCTCCAGTTCTCTGTGGCCCTTCGAAGCATTCACCAGCCTGTAGTCTCATCCAAATAAGGAAGCTGAGTTGATGGGGCTTTGTGATGTAAGAATTTGGGCCCAGAGGATAGTACTGAATGGGGGGGGGGGGGTTGGGGGACAGGTACTGGACCACATAGGTGAAGCTTCCTGTGGAACACAGCTGGGAGAGGAATTTGAGAGAGTGAACCTGCAGTGATGTGCTGGACACTGAGTCCCAGGAAACAGGTTGTATGTGTGTCATCCAGTGGTAGAGGAAGAGCCCAGGGTAGGAACAGGTGCTGCCGTAAGAAGGGCAGCATTTAGAGGAGAGAAGAGGTAGTTTGGACCTGAGAAACAGCCTTTGCTTGCATCAGGGTGATAGTAGAGACTGCAGACTCAGAGAAGACAAGTCATTAAGGTCCTGGCATGTTACTGTCAGTTTCACCTGCTTCCACGTGAAGCAAGGTTCAAGTTCAAACAGCATCACACACTCTGGGCACTCAAGAAATTGTCACTTTCATTACCTCAGCCTCATCCTATTCTTCCTACAGGGGCAAACATTGGCCTCACAGTTCAGTCTTCCCAGTGAGACCTGAACACTGGGTTCCCCAGGACATGCATCCTCAGAAGATGAGGGAATTGTCATGGTGAAGCTGGAGGACTCTGAGGAGGAGGGCGGGGGCTGCCCCATGGGATCCTGGCCCAGAGGCTGCATGCCAGCGCTTCTGACCCTTCTGCTACGATGAGACCTTAGGTCCTCAGAAGGCCCTAGCCCAACTCATAAAGCTGTGCCATGAGTGGCTGCAACCCGACGTGCACTCCAAGGACCAAATGCTGGAGCTGCTAGTGCTGGAGCAGTTTCTGGGCATGCTACTCTGAGATCCAGGCCCGTGTTCAGGCACAGTGGCCAGGCAGTCCTGAGGAAGCTGCTGCCCTAGTTGAGGGTCTTCACCAGGAACCAGGAAGACCCCAGAGATGGGTGAGTCGATGACCTACACCAGGTTTGAGCTGGAGCAATGTCTAGTTCTGCCATACCCTGTGGGTACAGTAGATTCTTGGTGAGGGTAAATGGGGTCCAGTGGCCAGAATAACTGGCCCACCCCCATAGCCTGTGAAGGGATGCAAGGTGAGAGAGAGGTGCTGGGCACCATGGGTATCAGCTGCATGTGGTCCCTTCCCTCCTGCTTAGGCTCCAGGAAAGTCCTAGGAGGACTTTGTCAGTTAGGAACTGTGGGCATCCATGATGGGGAGATGTCAGTGAATCTCCTGCTTATGCCTAGCCTGGTGGGGGGGGCGGTCCATAGGTCACAGTCCAAGTACAGAACCAAGAGATGCTATCAGAGAAGATGGAGCCCTCCCACTTCCAGTCCTGCCCCTGAAACCAAGCCTCAGACTCCAGAGCCTGGGCCTGAAACACCCTGAAGCCACACAAGAGTCACTGATGGGCTTGCGGGTGAAAGAGGACCATGAGGTTACAGAGGATCTAGCTGAGAGAGAGCAAGGCATGAGGGCCAGGGCCTGGCTGGAAGAGCCTGGATCTGCAAGGCAGTCTCCCCTGGATGGAATAATTCCTGCTCTTCAGCAGCCCTCACCTCTTGCCCAGCCAAGTTGATGTCACTTCCCCACACACATCAAGCCTGTCAGTTGTGTTTCCACACACTCCCTTGGGATAAAGAACCCAGTTGGGGTTCTATGTATAAATGTGATGCATTTAGGGTTCAGTCCCTCAAAGTAATCCACTGAGGGACATCTGCTGGAGAGCAGACAGCAGGCCAGAATACGTGTGGGCCTAGTTGAAGGAGGACTTCAAAGGGCCATGTCCACCTCTCATGCTGCCACAGCGTGTGTGGCACAAACCTTAGCTGGCCTTTCCCTTCAGGGTATCTGCTCCACCACTGAGCTTGAGCCTTACGGTGCCCTTCCCTGCCCCAGGCCTGCACCCAGATGTCATCCCACCTGACCCCATCACCTGGCATACCACCACATGAGGGAATCAGTGTGGGAGCACCCCTACTGCGTGACCCCATCTTTCTTCTCCAGGACTTCCAGATTCTGAGCCACTAACCAATGCCTAGGACACTGTACCTACTGTCTGCCTGACATGGCCCAGGTGAGCCCTGTACAGACCATGCCCTTATCCCTGGGATCCTCAGTGGGTAGTAATCTGACTATTCCCTCTTGGACTGAGAATGGTATAGGCAAGCCTTGCTGACTGTTGTTTCAGAGCTGTGGGAGGGTGCTGGACCAGGCCTCTCCCCATAATGAGGTCAGGACTTCATGGAGGGAGCACCCCAGGGCCCTGTGGCAGAAGGCTGCTGGGGATATCTTCTCCACAGGGAAGATAAGACAGGATGTGGGACAAGCCCTACCCACATCTGCCATCCCATTGTTGTGGCTCAAGAATCCCAAAACTTGGGCTGGAGTGATAGCACAGCAGGTAGGGTATTTGATTTGCATGCGGCCAACCTGAGTTCTAATCCCTGGCATCCTATATGGTCCCCTAAGCATGGCCAGGAGTCATTCCTGAGTGCAGAGCCAGGAGTAATCCTTGAGCATCGCTGGGTGTGACCCAAAAAGAAAAAAATTCCCCAAACTCCCCCATTTTATGTTCCATCTTTTGTTCTCTGTTGAGAACAAAACCTCACCTCTTTCTGCTGTTCTTCAACACAGTAAAATCTTCCAAGGAAAAAACTTAAGTACCAAGCCAAAGCAATAGTACAGCGGTTAGTACATTTGCCTTGCACGCAGCCAACCTGATTTTGATCCCTGGCATTCCATATGATCCCCCAAGCACCACCAGGAGTGATTCCTGAGTGTAAATCCAGGAATAACTCCAGAGCATTTCCAGGTGTGACCTGAAATGAAAATTAAAAAAAAAAAAAAAGCCATTGAGTACCACATACCCGTGCCCTCTCTCAGCCATCCTAGATGGCACTCAAACTCTCACCTTCCCATTGACTTTGAGGGGCAGAGCAGAGAGGTTAGGATTTGTCTGTGATAGAAAGTTGGTAGGGTGGACAGGGAGGGATCCCTAGGGGCACCTGGAGGCCCAGCGGGACAAGGCGGGATCCTACCCATAATCCAAGTCGCAGCCAGAGGCCCCCTCCTGTCTTCTTTATCCGTACCGCATTTAGTCAGCCATAGTCCAGGCTTCCTGCCTCCTGATAGTCCTCTTTCCCGGATCCCTTCTCTTTCAGACTTCACACCCTGCTTCTGGGGGACTTTCCTATAAGCTCAATTTTGGGAGGTAAAGTTCTGAGGGTTACATATTTGTCTAACCCTCAACCTTAAACTTTCTGGCCCAGTAGATGGCTCTGAGGGATGGAGTGCAGCTTCACATGCAGGAGCCTTGATTTAATTCCTGACACTACAACCACCGCCCCCCTACCCCAAGAAAACTGAAAATTGGGGCCAGAGCCATAGTACAACAGGTAGACCCATAGTACAGTGGGAAAAGCCATGTTACAATAGGTAGGGTGTCTGCTTTGCATGTGGCTGACTGGGTTTCAATCTCCAACATCCTCCGAGCACCACCAGGAGTGCATTCCTGAGTGCAGAGCCAGAAGTAACCCTGAGCATCACTCGGTGTGACTCAAAAGGTCTAAAGAAAAAAGAAAACTGAAGATTGAGTGGACAATTTTGTTGTTGTTGTTTTGGTTTGGGGGTAATTTCTGACTCTCCACTTAGGAGGTAAGTCCTGGTGGTACTTGGGAGACCATATGGGATGCTGGAGATTGAACCCCAGGCCAGCTTTGTGCAAAGCAAGTGCCCTATCCTCTATACTATCACTCTGGCCCCAGTCTCCAACTTTTTAATTCAAAATTTACATTTCTTAGTTTTGACAAATTAGCTTTTTTCTTTGATCTCCTCTCCTAAAATGCCTATATTTGACTATCAGTCTCTGGGATAGGGTCTTGCATTGTATTTACTTTTTCATTTCATTTTCCCATTCTTTCTGCTCTCTTCCAGAAAAATTATTTTAATTAGAAGTTCCAGATGTTTCAGGAAAGATAGCTGAAAGGGCTGGAGTGCATGCCTTATATGTAGGAGTCTGGATTTATTTCCCAATACCTCTGGAAGCAATCCCCCAGCAGCACATTGTGGGTAGCCTCTGAGCACTGCCAGGTGTGGCCCAAAAACTAAAATTGAAAAAAAATCTAGATTTTTGCTAGCGTAGTCTTAGTATCTGATAGTGCACTTATTTCCTGACCATTTGTTTTATTAAGTCTTCCCCCTTTTTAAAAAAATCTGAGGATAGCAGTAACTTGTTTTATTAAAATTTTCTCAGCATGGGCTCTCTTTAGCTTCTCTTAAGTTGTTTGCTAATGTGTAAGACAGGGATCACAAATCACTGAGATGTGGATGAGGAGCATATTGGCCATGACAACAAACTAAGGATAGAAAATAATAGTATCACTTGCCCAAGACAGCCCACTTCTTAGGGGATATGATTGGCTGGGACATGAGTCTCTAAGGCAATGTGGCTAGGCTGGCTGGAGGCAGCCCTTTGCTGAGCATTTTCAGATCTTTTCTCTCAGTCCTCCCAAGAAAGCAGTTTCAGGGCTAGAACAATAGTACAGCACGTAGGGCACTTGCCTTGCATGCGGTCAACCCAGGTTCCATCCCCATCATCCCATCTGATCCCCCAAGCCGCACCAGAAATTATTCCTGAGCTAGAGCCAGGAGTAAGAGGAAGGTAGTGCTTCCACTTATTTTCTGGTGGTGCTCAGGGAAACCATATGTAATGCCAGGGATCAAACTAGTTTAAGGAGCTGGAGAGTAGAGAGGTTAAGGCACATGCCCTGCATGAGACTAACCCTGGCTCAGTCCCCAATACCTCATGTAGTCTTCCAAGAAGTGCCAGGAGCCATACCTGAGCACAGACCAAAAGTCCTGAGCACTCCCAGGTGAGCCTCCCCATCTCCCCAATCCCCCCACCCTGCCCTACCCCCCCAAAAAATTAAACAGGTTCTGCCATATTCAAGGCAAGCACCTTTAACCTCATGAAACTCCAGCTCTGGTTACCTTTTTTTTTAAAAAAAAAAGACCAGAGATAACTCTATTCATATGAGCATATCATCTGAGCATATGCTTTACATATAGAATGTCTGGGCTTTATCTCTGGCATCACAGGTTATCCTTAGCTTCTGGGAGCAATCTCTGAACATGGAACCAGGAGTAGCCCTAAGCACTGCTGGATGTGACCCATAATCCCCCAAAAAAGCATTTTAAAAAATGTTTAAAAATTTTTGCCTGAGGGGGCCAGAGCGATAGCACAGCGGGTAGGGCGTTTGCCTTGCATGCGGCCGACCCAGGTTCAATCCCCGGCATCCCATATGGTCCCCCAAGCACTGCCAGGAGTAATTCCTGAGTGCAAAGCCAGGAGTACCCCTGAGCGTCACTGGGTGTGACCCAAAAAGCAAAAAAAAAAAAAAAAAAAAAAAAATTTGCCTGAGCAAAATACAGCAGGATGTGACCCATAATCCCCCAAAACAGCATTTTAAAAAAATGTTTAAAAAATGTTTGCTTGAGCAAAAATACAGCAGGTAGACTGCTAACTTTGACCAGTTCAATCTCCATATGGTCCCGAGCTCACCAGGAGTAATCCCTGAGCTTAGAGCCAATAGTGAGCCTTGAGCACTCCCAGGTATGCCCCACCCCTCCCAAAAAAAGTTTGGGGCCACACTCAGAGGTAGGTTGCTCAAAAACTATTCCTAGATCTATGCTCAGAGCGGTCACCACTGGAAATGCTCAGGGAACCGTATGTGGTAAATAGGGCTGCAAGGTAAGTGCCTTAGTCCCTGTACTATCTCTCTGGCCCCCGATAAAAACAAAAGCTTAAAAAAAAAAATGATGGTCATGTCTAGCATGCCCCTGACCCAGATTCTAACCCAACACTGAATGGTTTTCTGAGTGTTGCTCGGTGTAACCCTGGAGACCCCCAGCATAGCCAGGGAAGCCCAGGTAGTCTCAACATAGCAGGATCTGGGCAACATTCATTGCATCCTCAGGCCCTTGGATTGAACTGCCAGCCAGCCTGGCCAAGGGTCACTGGAGGTCCCCTCGCCCCAGGTCTCCTTAAGCACTACTTGAAACACCCCAAATAAATAAGTAAATAATTGGAACCAGAGTAGTAGCTTGACAGGCTCAAGACCTGGATTTGATCTCCACAACACAGTCCCACAAGTACTGCCAGGAGCAACCTGAGCACTGGCAGGTATGACCCAAAATTGAAAGGGAAAAATAATTGTGCTTTTTTCTGAAAGTTTGCAAATACCTCAGTCATCTTTCCAGACTGGCCAGTTGTTTCGTTAGGTGTGCATCTTCCCTCTGGTTACCCTTTTGACAAGCTGCTATTCAAGTTCAAAGAGTTTCTTGTTTGTCTTTACCCTAAGTGTCACCCTAAGACTTGTGACCCTGATATGAAACGGTAATTTGGACCCCACGCCATTCAGTGAATGCAGCCTAGTCTAAAGCAACTTAGGCCTGGTCTGGTCTGTAGGCATACAAGGCATATTCAGTCCATGCCCTCAGCCCCCTACCTTTATGCCAGAGCCTAACTATCATTCCAGAGAGTATCAACCTTAGGACTTTATTTTATTTTTTATTTTTGCTTTTTGGGTCACACCCGGCGATGCACAGGGGTTACTCCTGGCTCTGCACTCAGGAATTAATCCTGGCGGTGCTCAGGGGACCATATGGGATGCTGGGAATCAAACCCAGGTTGGCCCCGTGCAAGGCAAATGCCCTACCTGCTGTGCTATCACTCCAGCCCCAACCTTAGGACTTTAGAGCGTACTGCATCAAGCTTTTTTGGGGATGAGAAGGACCAGGTTGAGGACAAAACCTCACAGTGCTCAGGGCTTATTCCTGGCTCTGCAATCCACAATCACTCCTGGGGAGTATTCAAATTCAAAATAAAAGTCACCCTGGCGGGGCTTAGGAAAATATATGGGGTACCAGAAATTGAACCCTGATTGGCTGCATCCAGACGGGAGCTCTCCCTGCCATGCTATCCCCACTGCACCAACCTCTTAATTCCTGGACCTCATCAACTGCCCTTTCTTATTTTGAAGTTGCCCAGGGTATTGTTCACTTCTTATATTCTATGTGTTATTTCTCTGTTGTGACTGAGAATAGGCTCTGGTACATACATACCCCTCTGGCTGTTTCGGTCTTTACCAGGCTGGCCAGGCCCAGCCCATCTGTTTTTTGACCAAAGGAACCACCGGGACCTTTATTAAAAACTCACATGGGGGGCTGGAGTGATAGCATAGCGGGTAGGGCGTTTGCCTTGCACGCGGCCGACCCGGGTTCAAATCCCAGCATCCCATATGGTCCCCTGAGCACCGCCAGGAGTAATTCCTGAGTGCAGAGCCAGGAGTAACCCCTGTGCATCACCAGGTGTGACCAAAAACCCAAAAAAAAACAAAAAAAACTCACATGACAGCATAGGGAAATGTGGTGAGGCCACTGTCTGTGGAAGGCAGGAACCAAGCCAGAGCTGCAACCAACTACTTGTAAGCTCCAATCCCTCTGTGATTTACCACTCTTTCTGGCCCGAATTTTTATTTTGGGTCACACCCAACAGTGCTCAGGGATTGTCTTTTTTCCACCTCCGTGTTCAGAAATCACTCCTGGTGGTGCCTAGGGGACTATATGGGGTGCTGGGGATTGAATCTGGGTGGGCTACTTGCAAGGCAAGTGCCCTAGCCATTGTATCACTGTAGCAGTTTCTTTCACAGTTCACTCCCCACCTAGATTTCAACCACACCAGTAGCACCACCCGAGGCTCCTTGGACAGTTCCCACTCTGTAGCTCCACAGACATAATCGTTTCCAACTTTAAACACCCATTCACCTTCTGTCACCTTGTTCTCCCATGAGGTTCCTCTGGATGCATTTCTGTTGTCTTTTTTGTTTCTGGGCCATATCCAGTGATGCTCAAGGCTTTGCACTCAGGACATCACTCCTGGTGGTGCTAGAGTACCTTATGAAATTCGGTGATCCAACCCAGGTTATTTGCATGCAAGACAAATGCCCTACACATGGTGTTTTCTCTGGCTCCACTGCATGCTTTTTTTTTCTTTTTGGGTCATACCCGGCAATGCACAGTTACTCCTGGTTCATGCACTCAGGAATTACTCCTGGCAGTGCTCAGGGGAATAATATGGGATGTGAATGCTGGGATGGGATGGGATGCTAGGAATCAAACCCGGGTCGGCCGAGTGCAAGGCAAACGCCCTAGCTGCTGTGCTGTTGCTTCAGCCCCTCACTGCATGCTTTTCTTGCTCTTCAACTGAATATCTTCTGTACTGCCATAAGCAGTTTCATCAGCAGAATGTTTTGAATTACTTATGTGTCCACAACTTAGAAAATTCAAAGTCACAGAAAGTACACAGTGGGGCTGGAGCCATAGCACAGCGGGTAGGGCGTTTGCCTTGCATGCAGCCGACCTGGGTTCGATTCCCAGCATCCCATATGGTCCCCTAAGCACCACCAGGGGTAATTCCTGAGTGCAGAGCCAGGAGTGACCCCTGTGCATCGCCAGGTGTGACCCAAAAAGCAAAAAAAAAAAAAAAAAAAAGAAAGAAAGTACACAGTGGAACACCCTCCTCTTCCTTGTCAGCATTACCAGTATCTTGTCTGTTCTTACAGAAAAGACCCATGCAAAAAAAGAACAAGTACATCTATGGGGCTGGAGCGAAAGCACAGAGGGTAGGGCGTTTACCTTGCACACGGCTGACCCAGGTTCGATTCCCAGCATTCCATATGGTCCCCTGAGCACCGCCAGGAGTAATTCCTGAGTGCAGAGCCAGGACTAACCCTGTGCATCGCCAGGTATGACCCAAAAAGAAAAAAAAAAAAACATAAAAATAAGAGCTAGTACATCTATAGATGCACATTCATTCCTGATGTGGATTTTTTTTTGAGGGGGGACACATCTGGCAATGTTCAGGGCTTACTCCTGGCTCTGTGCTTTGGGATCCACTCCTGGTGGTATTCATGGGTACCTGAATTCAAACCCAGTTTGGCTGCATGCAAGAATTTTATCTGCTGTTTCCTCTCTCCAGCCTCAAGTGTGGTTTTCTTATTGAGAGAAGTGAGCATATTTTATGGGCTTTTGTTGCATTTCCCTTAGTGTTCACGTTCTTGCCGGCTTGTTTGATTTTGGGCCACACCCAGCAATGCTCAGGTTTGCCAGATCATTGGTTTTAGTGATTAGAGATCATTATTTAGATGGTTAACTATCCCTTTGCCTCTGGATAACTTCTGTTTTTGCTGTCTGCAACTTCCTTTGGTGAAGTACAGTATATCTTAATTTGTTGGGAATTTTTTTATTTGCTTTTATTTTGGGGCCACACATGCCGTACTCAGGGTACTATATGAGCCAAGGATCAAACCTAGGTCGGCCACATACAACTCAAGCACCCTACCAACTATACTTATTCTCTAGGAGTTTTGTGTTTGTTTTCATTTCTTTAATTAGGAATGTTCTGTCACCCACCCAAGCCCTTGTCCTGATTCTATTTTTAAATTGGAGTCACTGTGAGATTATAGTTACAAGGCTGTTCATGATTGGGTTTCAGTCATACAGTGTTCCAACATCCATCCCTCCACCTACCACCAATGTGCCCCGTTTCCCTACCACCTGCATCTCCTCTCTTCCTCCTGATTTAACTGCCACTGAATTTCTTCCTTCTCTAGCCCTTTATTTTCAGTTACCTTTGCAACTTTTTCCTCACTGAGCATCTAATGGTGGATTGCTCACAACATAACTAGGACCAGCTTCTTTCCTGCATAATACTCACTCCAATTTAACTACACATAGACCTGGTACATGTAGTGGTACATGTACCACGGATATGCTACAGTGTCCATGTTCGTATTTCCCTGCAGACTGGACCCCTGACTTTAGCATGGTCTCTGTCCCCTGGCTGCTCTGTGGTAATCTCAAGCCAGACATATTAAAGTCCCAATATCTATGTTTTCTAATCCTCACCCCGATCCCCACCTCATTCTCTTCCTGTTGGCTACACTTCCAGTCTGCCTCAGACCCAACCACATCTACACTTTTCAAAACCATCATTACCCACCTGTTTTGCAAACTTAAGGCAGATCTGGAAAGGTGGCCAGCTCTCCTGTCTTCTCCATGCATGGTGTCATCAGGTTGGGAAGCCTGCATGAATAGAATCCTCGCCCTTGCCTTTGGTCAGTTTTAGGTCTCTAGTACCTGGAATGATCTCAGTGTGGCCCCAATGCTAGTGAGGGTCCAGGCATACAGGTTTTATGTCATGAATAAGTGGATCCTTGTGCAATGCAGGGTTTACCCTCCAGAAGGAAAGAGACTGTGCTGACCCAGACACTTTGAGTCCCCACTTCCACATGCCCTGCGATCTCTGTTGCAGGCCTACTCCACTCACACTCCCATGAAGGTGGTTTCTCACACATGCTCATGCTCCCCAGTGACAAGGGAGGTGAACAGGACCCCGAGGATGAGGATTTCCATGGGGGCTAGACCTAATCTTGGCCACTGCACACTAGCATGCGCCCAGGGGCTGGAGCCCTGACACCCCAGCACAGGTTCTAGGGCAGTACAAGGTGGCCACTGTGACTTGTGTGGGAAGGTGTTCAGCCAAGGCAGCAACCTGCTGAGGCACCCAAAGATACACACAGGTAGATGATCTTTTGTGTGTTGTGAATACGGTCGCAGCTTCAGCCGCAGTTCACACCTGCTATACCACCAGCTCACGCACACTGAGAAGCACCCATTTGTGTGCAGTGGCTATGGCCAGGGCTTTGTGCACAAAGGAGGAGCAACGGCTGCTGCACACTGGCGAACAGCCCTCCTGCTGCACGGACCGTGGCCAGTGCTTCCAGCAGCGCTCCAATCTTCTGCAGCACCAGCACATCCACAGAGCCACGCCCACATCTTGTCTCAGTGGGTCCCCGAGCCCCTAGTCCCCTCCCCGTGCACTGAGTGCCAGGAGAGCTTCAGATGGCACTCAGTGTTGCTGGAGCACCAAGCAGTGCACACTGATGAGCAGCGTTTCGGCTGTGTGGAGTGTGGCAAGTGCTTTGGCTGCCACTCTGTGCTGCTGCCGCACCGTTGGGCATACAGTGGGGAGCGGCCCTTCACCTGCCCCGGCAGCACTCCAACATCATGCAGCACCAGTGCATCCACCAGGGCAAGTTGCCCTTCTTCACCTGTGCTGAATGCAGCAAGTCGTTCCGCCAGCAGCCCCATGCTCATGTAGCACCTGTGGGTGCACACTAGTGAGAAACCTTTCTCCTGCCCCAAGTGTGGCCAGAGCTCCAGCCACTGCCTCAAGCACACACAGCACCAGTGAACCCACACAAGAGAGAAGCCCTACCACTGCACTAAGTGCAGCCTGGGCTACACACAGGTCTCCCACCTCAGGGAGCATCAGCACATCCACACGAGAGAGGCCCTTCACCTGCCCCAAATGTGACCAGACCTTCCGGTCACATACACCCTCACACAGCACCAGCATACCCACACTGGGGAGTGGCCCTCTGCCTGCGCCGAATGTGCCAAGGCCCACACTCATGCAGCACCTGCACACCCACAGCCCCCTGCCTGCCAGGACTGTGGCTGCAGCTTCCACCAGAGCACCAAGCTCATCCAGCAACAGCACATTCAGGGTAGGCAGCGCTCACCACTTGCTTTGTTCTTTGCATGTCCACCAGGTCCTGTGGGTAGGAAATGGGGCCACAAACTCCTGCCTCACAGGGTTGCTGTAAGGCTGTGATTGCAGACGCTCATCCAATAGGTGCTCAATAAACAGTGTCTGGAACCTGAGTCTCACCCACAGTGCCTCCCCACCTCTGTGGGTCCCTCTGACCCATCTGCACCAACATGGTTCCTCAAACAAACACACCCTGCAGAGGGGGCTCCTAATAGAGCCTCTCCATGTCTTGGGGTATTGCTGTACCATTTACTCCAGATACCTCAACCACAAATACCCACCACACTGAGACCTCACCTCCATAAGACTGGCTTCAGGAACAGTGAGATAATACAGCAGGTAGGGCACTTGCCTTGCATGTGACTAGCCCAGGTTCAATCCCTGGCACCCCACAGAGATCCCCAAGCCCACCTGGTGTGATCCTAGGGCACTGTTGAGTATGACCCAAGAACCCAAGGGAACCATAAAAAAAGACTGCCTTTAGGTAAAATGCCAGAAGTCAGAAAGATAGCTTAAATAGTTAGAGCACATGTGCAGACCAAGAAGATAACTCAAAAGGGCTGGAACACATGTTTCAGGTTCACAGCCTCTGGGTACCACTTAGCTACGGCACCAAAACAAAAAATATGTGTCAGCCCCATATTTTTTCTGGCCCTATTTCTTCCATCTCCCCACCAAACATCCTTAACCCTACCCAGAACCGGGGCATCCACCATATCTGATAATGTCAACAACTGATGTAGGGGGACATATATGCGAGGGGAGGGGAGGGGATAGTGTCCCTGATCCAGTGATAGCATTTGTCCTCTCCAACCATAAAAGGGACTCCAAGGCCCTGGTCTGAAATCCATAGAATCAGAGTGGTGAGGGGGACAACCAATGAACCCTAAGCACAGGCTAGGAGTCAGATCTAGGTACACAAAGCAATTAGTGGTCTCAAATTAGAGGGAGTCCCCAGAACTTCAAAAATTCTCTCATATGGATTTTAACAAGACTATTTGAGGGGCTGTTACTCAGGCTACTCCTGCTTAGCATTCAGGGCACTGAAGTCGGTGGTGCAAGGAATCAAACTGGGGTTTTCTACATGCAAGGCAAGTACCTTAACTTCTAAGCTATCTTTCTGAAATTCTGTGAGTTTTGTAATCAGAAACTGAAGACAGGGGCTGGAGCAATAGCACAGCAGGTAGGGCATTTGCCTTGCACGTGGCCAACCCGGGTTCAATTCCCAGCATCCCATGTGGTCCCCTGAGCACCGCTAGGAGTAATTCCTGAGTGCAGAACCAGGAGTAACCCCTGTGCATTGCCAGGTGTGACCCAAAAAGCACTGTCACTGTCACTGTCATCCCCAATTGCTCATCGATTTGCTTGAGCGGGCACCAATAACGTCTCCATTGTGAGACTTGTTAACTGTTTTTGGCATATTGAATATCCCACAGGTAGCTTGCCAGGCTCTGCCATGCGGGCAAGATACTTTCCCGCACGGCAGAGCCTGGCAAGCTACTCTCGGTAGCTTGCCGGGCTCTCTGAGAGGAACGGAGGAATCAAACCTCGGTCGGCCGTGTGCAAGGCAGTACTATCCTCCAGCCCGCCCAAAAAACAAAAACAAAAAGAAACTGAAGATAATAAGAAAGAAGTCAGAGAGACAGTACAAAGGGAAGGTACCTGCTTTTTGCACGTGGCTTACCCAGGTTCGATCCCTGGCACCCAAACCCCACTAGGAGTGATTTCATGAGTACATAGCTAAGAGTAAACCCTGGTCCTCTCACGAGGCGTGGCCTCCCAAACAACAAAGCTGCCATCTATTATCTTGGGATTAAGAACATGAAGGACATTTGCTTTGATCCCTGGCATCATTTACAGTTCCCTAAGCACTGCCAAGAGTGCTCTCTGAGCACAGTGCCAAGAGTAAGTCCTGAGCACCACCAGGTGGCCCAAAAACAACACAATGTAAGATTCTGAGGCCTGATAGTATAATGGGTAAGGCATCTGCCTTGCACACAGCCTACCTGGGTTAGATCCCCAGCAACCAGTATGGTCCTAAGCATCACCAGAAGTGATTCCTGATCACAGAACCAGGAACCAGCCCTGAGCACAAGTTGCCTTTAGCCAAAAAAAATTTTAAGTGAGATATGGGGCCAGAATTTACTGTGGGTAAGGCCTTTGCCATGCATGTAGCCAATCCAAACTCAATTCCCAGTACCCCATATGGTCCCCTGAGCACAGAACAAAAAGCCCCAAATACAGCCTAGTGTAGCCCAAAAAAACAATGTGAGATTCTAAATGTGAAAAACTGTAACATGAAAGGCATGGAGACAGCAGACCAGGGGCCCACACTAGAATTTTATGGACACACCTATGGGTTGAACTACCATCTTAAAAAACATGGGGAGGGGCCAGAGTGATAGTAAAGCGGGTAGGGGATTGCCTTGCATGCAACCAACCCAGGTTCAATCCTCGGCATCCCGTATGGTCCCTTGAGCACTGCCAGGAGTAATTCCGGAGTGCAAAGCCAGAAGTAACCCCTGAGCATCGTCAGATGTGACCCAAAAAGATTTAAATAAAAAAAAAAAAACACAAAGAATAATACGACATCTTTCTAAGTTAGTTAAAGACACTTTTGCAACCTGGCCTGGCATGTGACTGGGAGTTGAGAACGTAAGTGCTGCTATACTCTGAAGGCTTGGACAGGATGACCATTTGGGTACCCTTGGCAACATACATAGGAGGAAGCCCACGACCCTGGTCCAGCTGGGAAAGCTAAGCAGCTTGTGCCTGGATCAGCTGTACTTGACCCAATATTGTCTGCACCCAAGCCCAGCCTCCCCATACCATATTCATGTAATTTTTCATGCTCCAGCCCTTCTGCAGAATCTGTCCACCTATCAGCACTGTTCTCATCTCAACCACCAATGTGGTCTCCCTTTCCTGCCTGTTCCTGGACTCCCCTTTCAAAAATATCAGGGTTAGCACACAGATGCTCTCACTGACACCGCCAAGTACACTTACACCTTCACTCTTCACAAACTATTTGCAGTCCCTCCAAGAAACTGGTCCCCGTATGTGCCAAATCTTGTGCTGCCTTATAAGAGGTTACAGGCCCAAAAGCTGTAGATAACATCACAATCAGTGGTTATTTGTCACTTGATTGGTCATGAGGGTTACAAGGAAGAAAGTGCTAGTCCTTTTCCAGCCCAGTCTACTGCCTCAGTTCAACCAACCTCTCCCCCGTGACCCAGATAACACTGCCAAGCATTCTGCTGTGCTGCCAAGTATCTCATTAAATGAACTATAGGTGAGAGACCAAAAGTTCACCTTTGGTTAGTTCAACACTGGAGAACTAAGACCCCCCCCAATGTGATGGATCTCCACAACTGTCTTCTTAGGTGATGGGATAATTGGTGCTACCCCTGGACTGGTCATAAACCACCACCTGAAGATATTCTGTATAGACAAATATAATCATAAACAAGAATGGAAAGGGATAGAAGATGGAGACTGTGTTTGTGTCATCATGTTAAACAAGCTGGGATGTTGCAGTCATGTCAGCCCCTATTCTCAACAATTTTTTCTATTTTTGTTTTTGAGTCCACACCGGGCAGTGCTCTGGACTTATTCCTGGCTCTGCACTTAGGGATCACTCCTGGCCAGGCTGAGGAGACCATGAGGTGTTAAGGATTGAACCTACATTAACTGAGTAGCCCACTGTACTATCACTGACCCCCCCTACTCTGAACAATTTGGGGGGCTTTTTTTTAAGGGGGGGGAGGGCACACCTGGTGACGTTCACGGTTTACTCCTGGCTCCTGCACTGGGGGTTGTGGGGGAGGCTATGGGATACAGGGAAGCAAGGCAAATGCCCAACCCATGGCAGCCCAGCAAATGCCCTACTCGCTGTACTATTCCTCTCAGCCCCTTACCATGAACAATTTTGAGGCTTCTTAGCACCCATGCTCACCTGGGCACCTGTCCAGCACTCGGTTTTCAAAGATAAAAATTGGTAAGTAATGCTGGGATTAATAAAACCAGGACAAGAAGGCTGAAGGACACTGAGGGATGTGGCATTGCGGATCTAAGGGCCACAGTGGGTTAGCGACTGGGAGGATACCACTGGGATCTGTTCTTGAGCCCAAGGGCTCCAAGTGGACTCAGACCAGGACACAGCCTCTGGAGAGCTGGTACCTGTACGAGATCGGAAGCCACTGAGAGATTCCGAAAGGCGGATACAACATCCTGGGGGCCGCGGTACACAGTAATTCAGGGAGACAACGGACTTGAGAGGATACCATGGCACTCCAAGTGAGGCTTGGGGTCAGGGCCGGGTGATCTACCACAGGCCAACATCGTTCTTGCCGGGCCCAGGGCTGGAGAATGGCTCACTCCACCAACTCCACTAACTTTTCCCACAAAGGTCCGGCGCTAATAGAATGTCGCCGGTGGTGATAGGGGAGGCCCGGGGAGCTGCACTCAGGGAGGGGCTGGCCAGCCAGGCCACAACCTCCGCCTCCCGCCGAGCCGCCCGCGCGCTCCGCAGGGAGCTGCTCAGGGATTGGGCGAGAGGCTGGCCTCGGCCTGCTGGCCAGAAGCAACAACACGCGGCTGCAGGAGCTAGTGGTCCTTCCGGAGGGCGCCCAAGCCCCACGACCCATCCCTCAAGAATTCACTTGTGTAAAGTACCATAGTGCTCATCATTGCCTGGCCCAATACACGGTTTATTGGTTTACCTCGACCAGGATCTCAGCAAGCATGTGCTTTAGGTTTTAGATGGTTCACTGGAATGCTCGACCTCGTGCACTCAGGGTAACGGCCATGGACTTGCCTAAGCTCCGGCCCAACCTGCCGCGGTCCGCTCAAACCCTCGCGGCAATGTGGGATAGCGAGCGAGGGGCCAGGAAGCAATATCGCTCGGAGATGGCGGCGGTACCGCCCCCTTCCTCTGTCCACGAGCATGTCCGGAAGTGGCCACGGATGGGCCACCCCGAACGGAAATACCCGAATCCACTCGGAGGCGCCCGTGTGTCACTTGCCATCGCTCAGCCCGGCAGCAGCAGCTGCGCAAGCGCACAGCGCGGCCAGGCGGGCCGAGCCGAAGCGGCCGGCGGAAGTCTCCGAAGCGTGGGGCCCCGGGGCCGTTGCGGACCTCCACGCCGAAGCCGGTACTGCCGCGAAAGCCGGACCTCCTCCAGGGCACGGCCTCCACCGCCGCGGCCAACCCCCCCATCCACCTCGCGCCACAGCCCCCTCGCGGAGGGATCGAGCGAGCGGGAAAGCGACGCGGCCTAGGAGCCCCGCCGCCGCGACGGCGGCCCTGCCCGAGGAGACCTGAACGGGCGAAGGGGAGGGAGCGGCCGCTGGGGGCGGGGACGGGCGCGTCCGAGAAAAGCCGAGTCGGCCCGAGAACAGCCGAGCGAGTCCGAGGCGGCGGGCCAGGCCGGAGCCCGAGTACGGGAGCCGACGCGGGCCGCGCGCTGGGCGCGGAGCGGCACGACAGGCCGGGCGGACGGCTGTAGCAGCGGAGGAGGCCGCGGCTGCGGGTCCAAGTGGCGGAGGCGGTGCGGCCGGCAGCGGGGAACCGGGTGGCCGGGGTCCCGGGCCCCGCGGCGGCGGTAGCGGCGGCGGCGGCAGGATGATCAAGCTGTTCTCGCTGAAGCAGCAGAAGAAGGAGGAGGAGTCGGCCGGCGGCACCAAGGGCAGCAGCAAGAAGGCGTCGGCAGCTCAGCTGCGGATCCAGAAAGGTGGTGGGGGTCAGGATGGGGTGGGGTCGGAGGTCAAGGCCTGGGGCGTGATGTGGGTTCTGGAGTAGAGTGATGCGGTCACTGAGCCTTAGAGGTGGCGGTGCCGGGAATGTGGGGGTCGGAGGTCAAGGCCTGCGTGATGGAAAATCGAGGTTAGGTTAATGCAATAAAGGGACTGGTCAGAAATGGGGGGAGACAGGGTGTTCGGGGTATTTGGAAAACCTGTCGTCTCGTATTCGGTACTGGGAGTCTGAGAGTCGGACCGCGGGGATGGGGTTGAAGGGCCAGGGTCGGGCGTTCGCATAGGAGCGTGCTGACCTGGCAGAGGAGTAGATATTCAAGGTAGGGGTGGGAGAAGATTTGCTGTATTGTGCCGGATAGCTGGGAATCTGAGTTCGATGGGGTAGGGTGGGTTGTGGCCCTGGAGGTCCCATAGGAATTTGGGGTGTGATGACAGGTGGAGGAGGAAAGGATAATTGTGTGCTATGCACTGGAGATCGCAAAGGAGAGGCATATCTACTGTAGTTCCTATGGTGGGACTATTAGAGTCGGGGGTATAGGCTAGGAGGCCTGGAGATTCAGGTCTGGGATTAGATGGGAACCGGAGTTGGGAATGACAGGAATGGAGAAAAGAGAAGCAAGTCCCTGAGTTTGGGAGATGGTCTATATTGGAAGTGAAAGGTCATTGCTGCAGAACCAAGGATTGGGGTGGGGGAGGGGCTACTCCATTCTGGAGTTTCTCACATCCCTGCTCAAGGTGCTTAATTTCTCTTCCATTGTGGATCTGGACTATTCACACTCGTTTCCTAAATAAAATTATTTGCTTCACTAAGAAACAACGGGAAAAGAAGACCTAAAGGCCCACACTTTCAGAGTGCTGCCAGGGGATGCACTTGGAATCTGGGTTGGAGGGACACAGCTACTGGAGGCTGGGCTTAAGGCTGTGGGTCCAGAACAGTTGAAAATATCTAGGCCAAGAGCTAGGACACAGCCACATTTAATGTTTGTGGTGGTACACTATAGATCCAGAAGAGCCTAACACGAAGAACAGGAACAGGGTTGGGTTTGGGGGATGCACAGCTTAGGCTAGAGTCCTGGAGTGTCCTGGAGGAAGCCATGGGGACTCTATTGATAGCTTGCACTTACTCTGAATACTTTCTTTTCCTGTCCTTCCCTTCCCCTTTTCTGCTGCATTAATCAGACATAAACGAACTGAACCTGCCTAAGACGTGTGACATCAGCTTCTCAGACCCCGACGACCTCCTCAACTTCAAGCTGGTTATCTGTCCTGATGAGGTGGGGAATGGAAGGGGGTTGAAGGCAACCTGGCTCCATCCCAAGGAAGAAAACCTCGTTCATTTGCCAGACCTAATCCCTTCCTCTTCTCTCCCTTCCTAGGGCTTCTACAAGAGCGGGAAGTTTGTGTTCAGTTTTAAGGTGAGTTCCAGGTGGGTAGGGATGCCTTCATGGGGTGAGGAGGCAACAATTAAGACCCCAATGTGGCATGGGGGACCTGTCTACCTTCCCTCTCTTCTCCTGGAGCCAGGTGGGCCAGGGTTACCCGCATGACCCCCCCAAGGTGAAGTGTGAGACGATGGTCTATCACCCCAACATTGACCTAGAGGGCAACGTCTGCCTCAACATTCTCAGGTGAGGGCACCACACCTCCACCGCTCTGCATAGCCCTGCTTGCAAGGTTCCCACTATGGCCTTGTACTGCATTTCGTTTTCCTTGTGGTGGTGTTGTCATCATCATTGTATGTGTTCCCTGCCCCCCTCCATCCCCATTTTTTTTTCTCATGGATTGACCTTGGCATTCTCCCAGGCCTGTACAACAAACCTCCCGGTAACCTTTCACAACCACATTGTCCTGGACCCTGGGCCTGATATGTCCTGCCCCAGAAAGGTCTGTGGCCGCTGCCCACTCAGCAGCCTTGACCCTAATTCTCTCTGCCCACAGAGAGGATTGGAAGCCAGTCCTTACGATAAACTCCATAATTTATGGCCTGCAGTATCTCTTCTTGGTAAGTAGGAGTGAGTAGTGGGATTGGGGAAGGTTAACCCTCTGCCACTTGGGCCTGTTGACTCCACCCATCCTGGCCACAGGAGCCCAACCCTGAAGACCCGCTGAACAAAGAGGCCGCGGAGGTCCTGCAGAACAACCGGCGGCTGTTTGAGCAGAATGTGCAGCGCTCCATGCGGGGAGGCTATATTGGCTCCACCTACTTCGAGCGCTGCCTGAAATAAGGTTCGCGCACATCCGCCCCTGCCAGGGCCACCAGCCCCGGCGTCCCCTGAAAATATTTATTGGGGGCCACAGGTGGGGGCGTGGGGCAGCCTGTGGTGGAAGCCCATGCCCTGGCCTTGTCTCCTCTCCCTTCCACCCACTCCTAGTTACCTTTTTATTTTTAACCACCATGTGATTAAGGTCGGAGCAGCCTTCCCACGACTCACTCGGCAATGGGAAATGAATTGGCTTGCCTATCCCCCAGCTGCGTGCTGTCCAGCCCCCGCCCCCACTCTGGGCTCTGGGAGAGGTGGCCGAAAGGACTGGGCGGACAAGGTCTGGGCACCCCACCTACCCCTCCACCACTGGAGGTCCCACCAGGCTATTAAAGGGGAATGTTACTGCATGGCCTCCGCCTCTTCCTTCTGTTCGGTGGGATGGGCAGATGATGACCACCAGGTACCCTGCATCAAGAGTGGTGGAAGGTTTATGGTCAAGTGTGAAGTTAAGACACCATTCAGCAAACTGCCCGTGTCATGAGGCAGTCTTGGTGGTAGGAGAGGGGAACAAGCCTAGGCTTTAAGGTGGGTTGGGATCAATCCCATCTGGAATGATTGAGCAGGATCCCATAGCCTGCTTGATTCCTAGCTGACAAGACAGTATAGGGGAAAGACTGCTGTCTCCAGCTGCGCGCGATTCTGTCGTGGGGTACGCCCAGGACACCTGCCTAAGTCTACCAGGTGTGGAGTCTTGGCCCTTAGGGAAAAGTCGGGGTCCCTCCAGCTAGTCATAGCTGTGGGATACCAAGCCTGCTGAGAGCTGACCGATGGCATCCTTTAGAGACAATCCTCAGGGCCAGAGAAAACAGGAGACAGGGCGCTTTCCTTAACGGAGCAGACTGTAGTTCAGTCACCGGCGTCCCATATGGTCCCCAAAGCACCGCAAGGAGTGATCCCAGAGCACAGAGCCAGGAGTAATCCCTGACAACCAATGGGTGTGGCCCGAAAACAGAAAAATATAGAAACAACATCCTCTCGAGTACTGAGATTCAGCACCTGACTCAGCGTCTTTGGGCGAGGAAGTTGAACCTATCAAAAATAGGTGAGCCGCTGGGAAGCGAGTGCGCATGCGCGTGTCGTCTCAGCCTGCGCGTGCGCACTTGAGTGCCTCAATTCCCAGCATTCCGGGCGCTGGCGGGTGTGTGACGTTAGCTCGTTTAATCCGGAAACGGCGGCGATAGCCAGCCGCAGAACCGAGGGGCTATCGGTGGGATCCGCGGGGAAAGAGCGAGACCCGGAAGCGGAAGCGGAGCTGCATTCCAGCTCCGGTGAGTGGCCGCAGCAGGGCCGCGGGTCCCGGGTGGGCGTGCGGGCGGCGGCGTGTTAGGGTCCTTACACCGAAGTGCCTAGTGCCACGCCCTTTATTGGGTTCCCTGGCCTCATTTGGGGTCCCTCTGCATGGACACCCAGCAAACCTAGGCCCTGCCCTGTTACCCTGTGCTACCCCCCCAAATCCTGCTCCCCACAGCTTTGGGGGGCTCCATTTCGAAAACGATTCATCCATACACTTCCATCTTCCTTGTTTTGGGCACTCAGCTTCAATTTCCATTCCCTTCCCTACCACAACTGCGGTGCCTTGACTCAGGGATCCAGAGTTCGGTGTACACCCACACACGCCCACTTCATCTCAGTGCACCCACAATCTGAGGGGACAAGCTGCCTTGCACCAGTATGGGCACACTGGAAGCCCAGCCGCTCATCTCCATTGCTCTCCCACGGGTATTCCCATGGTATTCTTCCCTTTTCCAGAGCACTTTGTAAACCCCTCACACACTGTGACCCCCAAAGTGTGCCGCTTGTCGATTCATTCTAGGTTCCACCCAGGCTTCCCACTTGTCCTAGGTCCATTGGCAGGCTCCTGCCGCAATGGACCTATTGTTTGGGCGCCGGAAGACCCCAGAGGAGCTGCTTCGGCAAAACCAGCGGGCGTTGAATCGAGCTATGCGCGAGCTGGACCGTGAGCGACAGAAGCTGGAGACACAGGAGAAGAAAATCATTGCAGACATCAAGAAAATGGCCAAGCAGGGCCAGATGGTGAGCTGGGTTGGGGAGACTGGAGCACAGGGTTGGGTTCTGTTGCTTTGTCAGGCACTGCTAGTTTAAAATTCCAGAAAGGCCACTTCCAAGAGCATCATATCTCAGCCAAACTTTAACAAGCTTGTGATCATTGAGAACAAGTGTCTAGCAGAGAGCAAATGGAGTAGAAATTGAGTACTCTACTCAATTTCAGTAGAGTAACAGATGCTTAGAAAAATGAATAGACCAGCTCATTTGGTGTCCAGGGGAGCTGAGTTACAGGGTCACCTGCCAGATATATGACTGACAATTGGATCAGTGAGACCAAAAGATAAGGTTGAAACAGTGGGGAAACAGTGCCCATAATGGGGCCAGGAAAAGCTGCTATTTTGAGATTTATGACACAGGAGTAAAAGGTTTAGGCAGTAAACTAAGCCATGGATGTGATTCAGCATGGTGTGAGGTAAGTGCTTATGTGAGTGAAGGAGGTGGGTTCTTCTCCAATATGGAGATTCAGTACTAGGTTTTAAGGGAATTATTCTGGACTTTGATAGAATAGGCGAGAGCAAGCATGCTGCCTCGGTGTTTTGTATACAGATGCCTAGGTTCACTCCTGGCACCACATGGTTACCAGAGTACTACCCTAAGTAGTCCAAGAACCACCAGATCTAGCCAAAAATACAATTTTTGAAAATGAAAAATTTTGTAATCGGCTAGAGGGGCCACAGAAATAGTACAAGAGATAGTGCATTTCTCTTGCACGCAGCTGACCTGGGTTTAATCCCCAGCATCCCGTATGGTCGCCTTAGCACTGCCAGGTGTGGCCAAAAACTAAAAGTCAGATATAGGACATAAAAAGCACCTGCCTTGCATACTGCTGACCTGGGCTTGATCCCTGGCACCCCATAGGGTCTCCACATTCCTGCCAGGAATAAACACAGCCAGGTATCCGCCTCCCATAACTCCTCCCAAAAATAGTCAGGCCTGAGCAATAGTACAATGGATAGGGTATTTGTCATGCACACAGCTGACCCAGTTCAATCCCTGGCATCCCAGATGGTCCAAAGTTCTCCAAGTATGGCCCAAAATAGAAAAATTAATTTTAAATAGAACAAACCTGTAGAGTATGCAAGGGTGCCATCACCTCTAAGGGATGAACACATGCCAAACCCCAGGACCACAGGGTACACCAGAACAGTGGATGCTTCACACTACCAGATGTGATCCCAAAACCAGTGAGCAGAGACTTTTATTTCAGCACATGGGACAGAAAAGCAAGCATATTACAGCAGAGCCTATGTAGTGGTGGATCAATAGTGAGATTGGGAGGAACAGTTGATCACTGGTAACCAGAGATTCCTAAAAGCCCTAACAGGTATTGGAATAATGTGTGTTCAAACAGCAGTCCTCCTGCCTTTATCTGTTTCTGCAGGATGCAGTGCGCATCATGGCAAAGGACCTGGTTCGCACCCGTCGCTACGTGCGCAAGTTTGTATTGATGCGGGCCAATATCCAGGCTGTGTCCCTTAAGATCCAGACACTCAAATCAAACAATTCAATGGCACAAGCCATGAAAGGTGTCACCAAGGCCATGGGCACGATGAATAGACAGGTGTGTGTCTCCCTACTCCTCTGCCTACTAACCCACCCCCACCTCAAAAACAAGACCCTCACTCCCCCCCAATTCCAGCTCAAGTTGCCCCAAATTCAGAAGATCATGATGGAGTTTGAGCGGCAAGCAGAGATCATGGACATGAAAGAGGAGATGATGAATGATGCTATTGATGATGCTATGGGGGATGAAGAGGATGAAGAGGAGAGGTTTGGAGAAGGGAAAGGCAGGTGGGAATGCATGCCTAGCCCAGCAATTATAATCCTGGTCCTCCTGAGATTCTCTTTTCCTCCCTAGTGATGCTGTTGTGTCCCAGGTACTTGATGAGCTGGGGTTGAGCCTGTCAGATGAGTTGTCAAGTAAGCGGGCCCTAACCCACCACAGCCCACCCGACCCTCTTGCCCCAGTATTACTCTTTTCCATAATAATTCTTAACTTTCTCTTTGCAGATCTCCCATCCACTGGTGGCTCACTCAGTGTGGCTGCAGGTGGGAAAAAAGCAGAGGCTACAGCCTCTGCCCTCGTAGATGCCGACGCTGACCTGGAGGAGCGGCTCAAGAACCTACGGAGGGACTAACAGGAGAGGAAGTACAAATGTTTTCATTGTATGTCTTCTGTGGTAATAAAAACATCGGACACTATAGAGTTCCTGAGCTTTATCACTGGCGGACGCAAAGGCATTCAGGGAAGACATACTAACTTTTTTCACATCAGCATTTTTAAGTTGTCCATCAACACGCAGGTTGCATTATGTTGGCCTGAGACAGAGACTAGGTAAGCTCCTCTGAATGATTCTAATTTATCTCATAAAGTTTCCCAGGTTACCTGGTAGGGGTGGTGTTTGACCAGTTTCAGGCGCATCCATTCATCGCAGCATCCTGATTTTAAGCTAAGAGTACAGTCAGGTACTTGCTACAAATTGCAACTGGTTATATCCTTGGCCTTTACCAGCCTCCCCTTCCCCCACAGGATAGAATTTCCAGTGTGCCTGCTCCCCCCTCCAAACACACAAACTCAGCACAGGAAGTTATGTTCTTCACCAGTCAACTGGTAAACAAGGACACCCAACGACTAGGGTTTGGTGAGGTATTGAAACAGGATAAACCAGGTACAGGCTTGAGCAATATTACTCAAGCTGAGACGCTTGCCTTGCCCATGGCCAACCCAGGTCTGATCCCCATCACCTGTATGTCCCAGAGCTCAGAGCCAGGTTGCAGTAAACCATGAGAACTGCCTGGTGTGGCCCAAAAAAAGAGGCTCTGAGACCACTACCCACACCAACCAACTCTTGAAGAAGTGGTGAAGAGTTTTTATTAAATCCACAGAAGTAAAAACCATATTGTGAGAGGGCAGGGGATGGGACCACCAAGAAGTGGGAGCCAGACCACCAAGGGGAAAGGTTGTGAGGGGTATGTTGAAAGGATAGGTAACAGCCAAGATAAGGGGCCGGCTAGGGATACTGGAGCCTCAGGGTCCATCACCAGGGCCACTGGACAGCTCTTGGGAACTCAGACCAGCACCAGGCAGGCTCAGTGGTGGGGGCTCCACCAGCACAGCAGAGAACTTGGTATCACCAAAGGCCTCATTCATGCGAGTCTCGAAGAAGCGCTGCAGACCGATGATGGACTGCACATCTGCCTTGTCCTGGGTCAGGAAGACAGCATTGATGGGTCCTGGCTCTCCCAACCCCATTGGCATTCCACCCCACCCCCCCAACCCAGCTACTTTCTTTAGGCCTACCTCTGTTAGCTTGTTAAACTGCTTGAACATGCGGCCCACATCCTGCGCAAACTCTTGGGGAGAGCTGTAGGGAGGTGATAACTTCTCCTGCAGGCGAGCTCGGATAAGGGTTAGATCCAATGTGCCACCAGGCTGATCCTAAAGTAGAAACCACAGCCACAGGCAGAAGATAAAAAAAAAAAAAACATAGCCCCAGGCACTACCCTCCCCATTCCCTCAAGGCCTAGTAACTCACCAGAGAGAAGGTAGAGTCAGTAGCCAGCTGGTGCAAGGGCCGGCAGGGCTCATGACAGAACAGGGCCAGCAGGACGCGCTCACACTTCTATGGACAGGACATTAGAGGGAAATGTAGGGACTGGAGAGATAGTACAGTGGTAGATCATTCACCTTTTATGTGCAGACCTAGGTTCGGTCTCTGGCACCCTATGGTCCCTGAGTACCACCTGAGTGATCAGGCATGATCCCTAAATGCACAGCCAGGACTAAACCCAAGTGTGGCACCCCCCCCCCACCCAAATAAAACAGGTGGCGGGGGACCAGAGGATGGTGCAAAGAGCTAAAGCACAAGCTGTACAAGTGGAAGACTAGGGTTTAATCCAGTATAACTGAGTATGGCCCAGGTTCAATCCTAAATCATCCCTCCCCGCCCCCCTCCACCCTCTCCCCCAGTATAGATCTGGGAATTAGAACGAACTGTGCTTGGTAACCCAAAAACACAGAAACTGCAAGGTGGGTAGGGAATGTACACAAAAAGCTGCTGGACCCTCCCCTTACCCGCTGGTTGGCTGGTGAGAGTTTAGCCACTACTCCAGTGCTGTCACCAATATCAAGGCTCAGGCTGCCATCCTCCTCCTTCAAGTCAGGCAGCACATGGCAAAGTGAGCAACTCCACTCCTCCCTGACATGAAAATAATGTAAGGGGTTGCACAGGACCTCACAGAAGCCCTCCACCCTGCCCAGACCCAGTGGCACACCCTGGCACATCCTGGAGAACAGGCAAGTGGCAATCCAGGTGGAAGCAGAATTCACACTGGTTGCACATGACCAGGTCACCTGGCTTCTGGCAGACACGACAGATGGTAGCACTATCATCCAGGGCACCAGGGCCACCAGTTGGTGCTGAGGTGCCCTCTGGAGCCACAACCTCCAGGCCTGAACTAGTACTACCACTAGGTGAGGCCAGACGGGGGCCTTCAGCACCAGGCCCCTCTGCCATAGCCATCAACACTGGTTTGGTTTCAGGCCCCTCAGTGGCAGTCGATGGGGCTCCAATGGCAGCCTCCGTCTCTTCTTCCTGCATGGTGATGAGAAACATGTTAACACAGTTCAGGCTTCAGTGAAAGCATTTTCCCGTCATACCTTGAGTAAGCTTACCTTGACAATGGCCATACCAGGCAGAGGCGGGGCACCCGGAATGCCAGGAGGTGCAGTCACTGGCTGGCCTCCTCCAGCAGCAGCAGCAGCAGCAGCAGCAGCAGCACCACGCTCTATGACGATGAGGTTATAATCCTCAGTGGTGCTGCCTGGGAAAACCTTGAAAACTGGGGGCTGGCTATCAGCAGTGAGGTCCAGATCCAGGCGCTCTAGGCTCACCCGTGGCACCTTCCGCATGAGGCCACTCACCTCACCGTCACCTGAGCGGGACCTGTGGGTACAACTTCATTTAAACCCGGGTCTCCCCATTCCCACCTGGCTCCAGAGGATAGCCACACTCACCGCTTCATGCCTGAAACATGAGGCTCTGCACTAGAATAAGGGTCATCTGCTCAAAACAGATAAAGGGATAGTGAGCTAATTAATACGAAGCTAAAACATGGATGCTAGCACTCCTCCCACCTGCTAGGCATACCCACTCACCTGACCCAAAGCCATATCCTTCCTGCACTTCCATGGGCTGTGGGCAGAGTGGAGGTACTTCAGTGGGCAGGTGTCCCATGGGATCCCTACAACCCTATTCTCCCTCCACAGGTTCCCCACTTCCATCTCACCTGACTGCTGCCAGAACCCTGCTTACTTAGAGGCCCTGGAGCCCGGGGAGGGGCCATGGATGCAGGGCCTGTTGAATTGGTGCCAGGACGCTCTGCCACAATCTTGCCTATGGGAGAAAGAATGATAAAGCACAAACAAAAATACCTAGAATAGTGGCAACATGAAGCAGAAGTAAAGAAAGGCTTACCGAAGGCCTCTGCACTCTTGGTCCAGGCGTTGAGGTCCCACTGAAATTTCATCTCACCATGGGGTTCCACAGGGTCAACAATCATCTTGAGGGCCCGGTGCAGCTGGAAGTAGATCTGAGGATAGAGCACCGATGAGCACAAAAGCAGTGATTCAGAATCCATGGTACCAAGTGCTGCTTGGTACCTGGGGCCCACCACTTCAATGTACACTACCACATACCAGCTTCTTAGAGAGCAGGAGTGCGGTGTTGTTGTCACTCTCCAAGGCCCATGAAGCAAAGCGAAGAATGTGCTCCTGGTGCTTCTGGATCTTGGTCATGGTCCAATGCTGCCTCTCCAGGCGTTCTTGCTGCCCCTCAGTCACCTTCTGTGGGTGGAGAAAAAAAAAGCGGATAAAAGGGTAAGATGAACCAGACAGACAGTACTGCAGGTAGGGAATTTGCCTTGCAAATGGCTGACCCGGATTCAATCCCCAGCACTCTGTATGGTCCCAAGAGCCCGCATAGTGATTCCCGAACACAGTCAGAAATAACCGGAGCACCACCAGCTGTGACTAACGTAAATAAAAAAAGAACATGTAAAACAGCTGGAGAGAGAGAGTACAATAGGCAGGATGATCCTCCAGCCTACCTTAAAGCCTACCCAGACTCAATCCCCTCTACCCGATATAGTCACCAGACCACAGAGCTAAAACTGAGCCCTGAGCACTGCCAGGTGTGGCCCAAAACTCAAAATAAATTTAAAAAGCACTTTTCCAGGGCTGGAGCAATAGCACAGCAGGTAGGGCGCTTGCCTTGCACGTGGCTGACCCAGGCTGACCAAAGTTCGATTCCCAGCATCCCGTATGGTCCCCTGAGCACCACCAGGGGTAATTCCTGAGTGCAGAGCCAGGAGTAACCCCTGTGCATCGCCGGGTGTGACCCAAAAAGGAAAAAAAAAAAAAAAAAGCACTTTTCCAAGGGGGAGAAAATGAGGGATGAGTAAATAGGGCCTGAAGCCTAGTTCAGTGCCCACCTTGGACACATATGGTCCCCCAGGCCCACAAAGGGACCTGGGGTCTATATGAGGTCTGCCCCAAGCATATAGCCAAGAGTAAGCCCTGAGCAATGCCAGGTGTGAACCAGTAACAAAGCGAGAAAAAAAAAGAGGGTACTAGGATCTTTCCTCTCTCAGCCGCCAGCACAGAAGCCCAGGTATATTTCCTCCCACAAAGGGTAAACAAACCTGAGCATCGTTCACCAGCACACGGCCCCGCTTATTCAACTCCTTCATGATCTGCAGGATAGCCATCTTAACATCCACCTGCACGCGTTTCTGAACATCAGACACTTGGCGAATTCTGGTGTGTGTGTGTGGGGGGGGGGGGGAAATGTGGGAGGAAATAGGACAGGTTAAGTCAAACGAGGAAGATGCACAGCTGAGTACACCCTTCCCAAAGATATAGCATTCAAACTTACGAGCTGCGAACCTCCTTGGTATTCTTCTGCAGCGTTGCATGTTTGTCCCCAAGGCGCTTCACCAGCGAGGCCAGCAGTTTTCGCTGGTTCCTCACTGCATCCTCCAAGAACTGATACCTACAGACAGACACAATTTAGTTTGGCAACAGGGTAGGCGGATGAATAGGGCCCACTCACCCAAACCCAAGACTCACTGGTGGTCTTTGTGAGCATTAAGCTGGCAGTCCCGACAAGTGAGGGTGTCGCAGCTCTCACAGAACAGCACAAGGGGCTCATGCTTATGCACGCTGCAATACACTGTGCGCTCACCATCCCTTGATTTAGCAGGACCTGTGTAATAGAAACTATACAATGAAACTAAGCATTGACCCACATAAATCTGGTGGCGTCTGAATTTCACTTCCTACAGGTCCTAAAACCCTACTGGTCCTAAAACCCTACTGGAAGACCCAGAGGGTCCTGAGGTAGGACAGACAGACGTGTCAATTTAAGATCAAGATTCTGTTCTTCAAAAAGACCCACCACCCCCTCCTTCTACAGGTGCCAACACAACAGGTATGAAAGAGTCTCTGGCAGGAGACATTCCCCTCTGCAGTTCCCTTCACAGGAAAACTTTCTCCAGGGGGAGATGAAAGAGCTCTGCCTCCAAACCCCCTACTGGGCTCCCTTGCTTCTCCACTCACAGTAGATTCTGTCGAGCTGGGGAAGGGACTCTGACTACAGTGGCATCCCAGCAGGCAGGATATGCTTTCTAGCACAGGCAGAAAGTAATCACGGCCTAGAGACACCGTTCAAAGCCGTTTCTTCACGGAACCACACCATGACCTCCCTCTTCTCTGATAAGCGAAGGCCACAGACTCTGTACAACTCAAAGGCAGGCTTTCCTCTCTCAGCAGCCAGGCTTTTGCAGAGTCTTTTCAGGTAAAAAGAAGATCTCAAACAGGACCCTCAGAAAAGTGGTAAACCATCCCTCTGGGAGGAAGGTCCTAGTATTTAGAATACCACCCCCAAAAAATACCCAGTTGACACCCATCACCCCCACAGCAAATCGCCTATCAGAGAGCAACTTGTGAGTAAATGTTATTGTTTACCCACATGACATACCCAAATTAAGATACATTAGGACAGATCAACCAAGGCTGCTCCTTCAATTTCACCCTTCCTTCACGTTGGCCTGGCCTGGAATCCAGAACACCCCACCAAACAAGACCCCTGACCTTTACTCCTGGCTCCTCAGACCTCACCAAGTCCCTCTGTAACCACACAAGAGCCAGTAAACAAAAAAATAAAAACAAAGACTTGAGACTCAACTCCCTTTTCATACCACTGCCAGCATATAAAATAGGTTTCAGGGTAACAAGATAAATTCTTACAACGAACATCAATGGCACCAAAGCTAAAACACTTCCAAAACTCAAATGATCAGAGGTAGTCTGACAAGTATTGACCAATACTCAGCTTGAGACCTGTCTTAGAAAGCTATAGTCAAGTGTCAAGGAACCCCTGGAACTGGGAGACCCATTATAGCCTACCCAAATAGTCACTCACCTGTGTTCATATGCTTTTCCCTACACCACTGGAACCCATTTACTACCTGTAAATTCCTGGAAGACCTTCTTTAAACCTCTGTACACTACACACTGTAACAAAGAGATTCCCCTGAGCATCTTTGGCCACCTGCCTGTAATTAAGTTACACTACCAGCTGATTTTAGACTGTCCCTAGGGGGAAAACGGGTGGAAGCAGAATGATACATAAATGTAAGGCATTTGCTTTGCATGTAGCTGTGACCCTGGTTCAAATGCTGGCACTACACAGGGTGTTATAATCCATCATCAGTGGTGACAACCTGAGAACTGCAAGGTGTGGCCCAAGTACTTTCTTCCCACCAACTTGACCCTCAAGGAATTCCCTTCTGAATTCTTGACTCAGAACTCGACAAATGGCACCCCCTAAAAACTTCCCTTATAACTAGCTATCATGTACTGCAAAGCTGCAAACTGCTCAGGGCCCCTGCACCCAGCATACCGGTGGATCGCACAGTGTGGTCCTTGGTGTATTTCACCCGCTGGTGTGCCTCCACACACGTCTCACACAGAGGCTCAGAACATTCCACACAGTAGCTGGTAGCCGGAGCATTATCCTCACAACTCGTGCAGCACTAGTGGGCAACAACAGAGTCAGAGAAAAACAAACCGAGGCAAGAGAAGTGTGGTTGATTCAACCTTTATCAAACCTCATCTCCCCACCCTAAGCTCAGTAGTGTAGGAAAGAGCCCTGCAGGCAGTGCCGCTCTCACCTGGGAGGATGCCCTCCCCTCGGCCCACAGACCTCCAGCGGACAGTTATGCTCTAACATACCTGATTTGCATCCTGGGAGTCGGTAGCAGTTTTGCTGCCACTGTCGCGCATAAAATAATTCTCCACGATGTCTTTGGAGAAGCACTGCTGCTTACAGACAGGACAGTCCACCACTGCGAAGCAGACAAGGAACCTTTCAGATTGGAAAACCCGATTGTTAGCCGGGGCCCAGTTCGTTCCTAAACTCGAAGCAGGTTTCCCACTCCCCACACCCAATCCGGCGAATCTCTGCACGCTTCGCCAGCGCTAAGCAGGGGTACGACCCTGTGCCCGCAGGAGGTCTGGCTCAGAAACCAGGGTGGGAGAAGCGGTCGCCCGCCCGCACTCACCGGCGCCGTCCCCCGCCGCGCCCCCGTCCCCTGCACTGTTGGAGGCGGCAGGGGCCGCGGGCCCGAGACAGGCGCTGCAAGCCGAATGCAAGCAGGGCAGCAGCCGCGGCTCCCTCTCGGGCCTCAGGCGCTCCCGGCACACGCCGCAATGCTCCAGCAGCTCCAATGCCTCGCTGCCGCCGCCCCCTGCGGGCGACGAGGCGGAGGCCGCAGCCGAGGCCGAGCCTGCGGCCGAAGAGGCTGCAGAGCGCTTCTCGCCACCCGCTGAGCCCTCGCCCGGGCCAGGGCTAGCCGAGGCAGAGGCTGCGGCTGCGGCCGCCGCCGCCGCCGAGGCCGAGGCCGAGGCCGCCGCCGCTGAGGCCGCCATTCACCAGCCACCGGGGGCGCCCAGGGGGAGGAGGAGCACGGGGTCCGCTGCGCAGGCGCAGACGAGCGGGCCGCCAACGGCTGGGCCGCCGCCGCCGCGAGGCCGAGCGCCGCCACGCGCCGCCTGGGCCGTAGCCCCCCGCGCGCCGGGCGCTGCCGAGGCCCGACCGGCCACTGCCGGCCCGCCACCCGCCTCTGCGCCGCGCTGCCTGCCTCTCAGGCGGCCGCCTAAGCCCACGCCACAGTCCACGCGTACAACCGCTCGCCCGCGCGCCTGCTCGCAGAAAGAGCCGTGGCCGGGGGGCGGTACAGAAATAACTGGCGCCGACGCCAGCGCGCACGCGCACTGGGCGCCTTCAGCCCGGGGCGGAGCCAACGCCAAGGCCTGCCAGTACGCACGCGCCCAGCCCGGCCTAAAACCTCTGAGCGCGGCGCGTGTAGCAGGGGCAGAGCCCCTGTGACGTCACCGCCGCAACCTGGCTGAGGGCGCGGTGCGTGCACCGTTGCTTGAACGTGCTCTCCCCTCAGCCCAACTCCCCGCTGCTTTACTACGCACGCGCATCAGCGCCGCGCGCCGCCACTTTCTTCCCCGCCCCTCTGGATCGTCCGAAGTTGTCTCCAGTCTCTGCGTCACGCAGTGCCTGGAGAGGGGGCGGGATCCGGGCTGGTCCTAAGACGCTGGGGCATGGGTGGAGGGTCCTGCTGGAGGTGGAAATGCTCTTTTGAGCCCGGAAGCTAAGTTTTGGGTTTTAATTTTTCATTGTTTAACCTGAGAAGCACCAAAACCAAATGTTGATCCTAGGGTTCTAAGGGTTTCCCTGTGTCCCATTGGAGGCCCCTTCTCAATTTGCCTGCTTTTGTTTTGTGTTTTTGCTTTAAGGTCATGATGGTGCTTGAAGGGATACTCCAGACAGTAATTGGTGTTGAGGATCCAACCTCCCCATGCAAACCATGGACTCCAGTTTTCTGGCCCCTCACGATCCCTTTTTTGTTTCCATGAGGCCACAGCGCATAAACCTGGGGCTTACTCCTAGCTCTATGTTCAAGATCACTCCTGGCAGCACTCAGGGACGACATGCAGTGCCAGGGAGTAAACCAGGGTCTGCTGCATGCAAAGCAAGCAAGTACCTTACAACCTGTACTACTTCTTGGACCCATCCTTTCCAAGTTTCATTTAATGTATGCGCTGACTCTTTACACCTGGGAGAATTGAACCTCAGCAGTAGGGGCATTCTAAAGCGGGAAAATCGGTAAGAGTACATCTGATCTAGAGAGGAAGCAGGATCTGCAAAAGAAGAAACCTAACAAAATGCAGGAAACAAAATCTCTGGGTGGCGTGGCTCCAGTCTGACTGAGGGAGGAAACGGCATTTGGAAAGAATTCTATCAATGGAGGAAGGTCTAGCTATATGACGCTTAGAAGGTGAAGCAGGATCTGTAGCAAGAATCCTGGGAAGGCCAGAGTGGCAATACTGAGGCCTTGCACACAGCCCACCTGGGTTGGGTTTGTACCTCTGCATGTGATCCTCCAGGGTCTCCAAGGTATGATACCTGAGAATCAACAGTGTGACGCACTTTCCTCCACACCCCAAGAAAAAGCATCTGTGGATGGATCCTACGAGGGGAAGCAGGATCTGTGAAGGGGATCACCTCAGGGGAAGCAGGGTCTATAGAAAGAATTCTAATGCAAACAGAAACTGTGGAAAGAATCCTGTGTGATCAAGCAGGATCTGTGGAAGTAAAGCATGATCTGCACAGAATTCTTAAGGGGAAACAGGATCCGTGGAGAGAATCCTGTGTGAGAGAAAGGATCGGTGGAAAGAATCCTGTGTAAGAGGAGAGAAAGCAGGATCATTGAAGGGGGCCTTCTAGTGGAAGCAAAATCTGTAGGTGGGTCCTGTCTGAGGGTAAGCAGGATCTCTAGAGAATCCTGAAGAGAAGCAGGATCTGTGAAGATCTTGTCTTGAAGTAGGATGCAAGTGGGGGAGATCCAGTCTCTGGGAAAGCAGGATCTTTGGTGGGGATCTGAGGCAGACAACATAATCTCAGGATAAAAATCTTGTGGAAGGTCCTGTCAGAGATCAATAGGCTCTGAGAAAACAGGGACCGATACGTTGGAGCTGTTCCCTTGGTTTGGACTCGGGCCCCCAGGGCAGGACTCCTCCGTGCACAGTGCTCCAGCAACGGGGAAAGGCTAAGGCAGTTTTGAGAAGAAGAAGAGAGAGACACGTTCGTGCAGCCGCTGCACCCTCCAGCACCTGTTCCGGGCTCAAGCGGGCAAACGGGAGACAACTCCAGGTCCAGGCTCCCACGCGAGGCTGAAGCTCGCAGGCCCCGGGTGTGTCCTTTGTTCCCGGCAGGGGCTTTGTCTCGGCGCCTGCCTTTGTTCCAGTCTGGCGCGGTCCCCAAATCAGGGTCCCGCCCCCTCAGCTACATCATCGGGAGCCTCTGCGCGCTTTGCCAGGTCCGAGGGGCCCGCCCCCGCCTCGAGCTGCTCCACCCCTTACCTCCAGCTTCCTCAGGCCTTTGCCTCCTTCCTTTGATAATCGCCAAGGAAGGTCAGTGGCTGGCGGCGCCCCAAGGTGAGGGCGGCATTCTTCAGTATTTCAGTATCCACAACCGTCAAAACGACGGGCTTCCTGCCCTGGCCCCTGGGGTAGAGGCGGGAGGAGTAAGGGAGAAGACTGTGAAGGCTTGATGGCAGAAGGAGTGGACTGTGCCCCAGCACTTTCAGGAGGGACAGTTAAAGAAGAAACAAATGCAAATGCCCTAGGGTCACACAGCAGTGAGCAGAGGAGCAAGAGGAACCTAGAGGGTAGGAATCCCTGGAGTCCTCTAGTTGCCCCGGCGTGGGGCCCCTTCACCACCCTTTGGAAACTGTTCTGCAGCTAACAAAGCCGATGCTCTTCCTGCGGAAACCCTCCCCCCCCCCACCGCCCTTCTGAGCCCTGGGCATTCCTTCTAAGAGTGCTCCCCAGCTGCCAGTAGCAGCGTCCGAACCCCCTTTAACTACCGGGTGCTGGACAGCCCCATTTTCCAATTAAGCCAAGCTTTCTGGGGAGAGGAGTGAGAATCTACTGGGACCAGGCTCAGACCAACTCAGGGGAGGTCCTGCAGGAAAACAAGGGCAAGGAAGAACCCTCTCTGAGGAATCAGGCTATTCTGCAGTCCTGCTTTAGGACAGACATAGGTACAGATTGGGATCCCAATCAATTGAAGAATAATTTCTCAGTGTCTTTATTGCTTTACCTACCGTATCTCATTATTCCCAGTTCTGGACACTGGAAACCAGCTATAATCTGCCTTGATGTTAACAGGCATTTTGGAATCATTCTCCTTGCACCCAGGTCAACCTACTTCTGGTTCTAAGCCCTTTTGAGCTTCTAACTACAGGCAATCACACTCTCCCCCAAAATCCACACCTGCACTTAGCTCTCCTCTACACTTGCAAAACTACTTCCTGGGGAGTGATTGTGGCTACAAGGACATAATCTCTTTCTCCACTGCAAATTTCAGGCAGGAACTAAACCATTGTAATGGTAATACACATCATTAATGGTCTTAATGAATTATATGCTGCTTTTTTTAAACTTGATTCACTGCTGGCAGTGCTCAAAATTTACTCCTACCTCTACACTCCATGATCACTTCTGGTAGTACTCAAGGAACCTTATGGGGTACTCAAGGAAGCATAAATGCCTTGCCTGCTGTACTGTTTCTCAGGCCCTTGGATTATATACTTTAGAAAAATGAAAGAGTTTATCTGTTTTTTTTTTTTTTTGAGGCCATACCCAGCAATGCTCAGGAAATACTCTTAACTTAGTGCTCAGGGTTCATTCCTGGCTGGGCTCAGACCATATATGGGGTGCCAGGGGATTGAATCTGGGTTGGCCTACATGTGATATGGTCTACAGAGGAGCTCCAGAACAGCTGGGACCAAGCAGTGTCACATAAGCAGGTTTAAAATCACTGGTCCACTTGGCTAAGAATTTCTGGCAGTGGCCCCCAGAAACCCCTGAGTGCAATTCTCTTCTTTTTTTCCTTCTCAGGGGGTGGACTACACCCAGAGGTACATCAAATAATTTAACATAGTGCCTGGGCGGGCTGGAGGATAGCACAGCGGTAGGGCATTTGTCTTGCATGCAGGCAACCCGGGTTCGATTCCTCCGCCCCTCTCAGCCTTGCAAGCTACCAAGAGTATCCTGCCCACACGGCAGAGCCTGGCAAGCTGCCCGTGGCATATTCTATCTACCAAAAACAGTAACAACGAGTCTCAAAAAAAAAAAAATGGAGCCATTACTCAAGCAAATTGATGAGCAACGGGATGACGGCGATACAGTGCCTGGGCATTAGTAGAGCAGGTAGTGCATTTGCCTTGCATGCAGCCGATTCAGATTTGATCCCCAACATGTCCTGAGCACTGCCAGGAGTAATGAATGAGTATAGAACGAGGAGTAGCCTCTGAGCATCGCTGGTGTGTCACTCAAAAATAATATATAATATATATGTACTATATATGTATAAATTTATGGAAGCAGAGTGATAGTATAGTAGGATTGGATAACCAGGCACCCCACCTAAGCACATCAGGAGTGATCCTCGAACACAGAGCCAGGAGTAAGCCCTGAGCACTTCCAGGTGTGTCCCCCACCAAAAAAAAAAAAAAGGTATATATACATAAATTTATAGGCTAGAGAAATGAAATAGTGCAGGTGGTAAGCATAGCACTTGCCTGATATATAGCTAGCCCTGATTCTGTCCCTTGTACTACATATGATCACCTGAGCACTACTGGGAATGATTCCTGAGCACAGAGCTGGGAGTAAGACCAAAGCACCACCAGGTGTGGCCCCAAAACCCAAGAATAAAAATTTGGCCAGGGTGGGGCGGGAGCAATAGTACAGCGGGTAGGGCATTTGCCTTGCACATGGCCAACCCGGGTTTGATTCCCAGCATCACATATGGTCCCCTAAGCACCACCAGGCATGATTCCTGAGGGCAGAGCCAGGAGTCAGCCCTGAGCATCGCTGCTGGGTGTGACCCCAAAAAGAAAAAAAAAAAAATTGGCCAGGGTGGTGGCTGGAGAGATTGGTACAGCAGATAGGCTCTTGCCTTGCATATGATGACCCAGGTTCAATCCCCAGCATCCCACATCAGGAGAAATTTGTGAGTGCAGAGCTGGGACTAATCCCTGAGCATGACTGGGTTTGGGTCCCTTCCAATTTTTTTTTTCTTTAGCTTTACTGCGCCTAAAGAAGTACAGGGACTAAGGTGCTTGCCTTGCCTCTGAGCACCATCAGATGTGGGTCCCCTGTTCCTGCCCAAAACACAAAATTTTCAGTGCCAGAAACAGTACAGTGAGTAACCTTGTATGCAGTTGACCAGGTTCAATCTCCAGCATCCCATATAGTTCCTCAAGCTCTGTCAGGAGTTACTCCTGAGTGTAGACCCACGAATAACCCTTAAACACTCTCAATACAAAACAAAAGTTTTTTTTTTCTTTTTGGGTCACACCTGGCAATGCACAGGGGTTACTCCTGTCTCTGCACTCCTGGTGGTGCTCAGGGGACCATATGGGATGCTGGGAATCAAAGCCGGGTTGGTCACGTGCAAGGCAAATGCCCTACCCGCTGTGCTATTGCTCCAGCCCCCCCCAAAAAAAAATTAAATTTCTTTGTTATTATTTGGTTTTGGGGCCACGCCTTGATAATCTCAAGTGATCTCTCTTTTTTTTTAATCTAATTTTTTTTGTTTTGGAGCCACACATGGCAATGCTCAGGCCTTACTCCTGGCTTTACACTCAGGAATCACTCCTGGTGGTGCTTAGAGGACCATAATAAATGTCTGGAATTGAACCCAGGTCAGCCATGTACAAAGCAAACACCATACCTGCTGTACTAGAACTCTGGCCCTGGTCTTTCACTTTTTTTTTTTTTTTTAATCTTATCTCTTGCTTTTTTGGCCACACAGAGCAGTGCTCAGGATTTACTCCTGGCTCTGTGCTCATGGATCAATCACTTTGATTGCTCAGGGGACCCTAAGGTAAGCCCCTTATCTCTCCAATGTGCATCTCCCAGGTACATTTTCTCTGTCTCTCTCTCTGTGTCTCTCTCTCTCTTGCTCTTATTCCTCTCTCTCTCTCTCTCTCTTTCTCTCCTCTCTCTCTCTCTCTCTCTCTCTCTCTCTCTCTCTCTCTCTTTCTCCCACCCTTCTTTCTTTCTCCCACCCTTCTTTCTTTCTCCCACCCCACCCCCTCTCTCACAGAGTGATTCCTGAATGCATAGGCAGGCAAGCTACCCATGGTGCATTTGATATGCCAAAAACTGCAACAAGTCTCACAATGGAGACGTTACTGGTGCCTGCTCGAGCAAATCGATGAACAAAAGTGCTACAGTGCCACTACTGGGTGTGGCCCCCAAACAAAAGAAATTATCAGCCAACCAGACCACTAGATCAATGAATGAGTCCAAGACTATAGTGTTACTAATGCAGGGGATTACCTGGGCAACATCAGGAAAGGTCAGGGGCTTTCACAAATATATCTGGAGATGCTCAAGGGACAGTATGGTGCTGGAAATAGAAGTGGGCTGAACTGCATGCAAGGTATATCCTTTAACCTGTGTACTACCCTTTGATTCCACACTTTTTTGGTGTTGGAGTTGTTTTTTGTTTGTTTGGGGTTTTGTTTGTTTGTTTTTTGGTGATCAGTTTGCCCTTGACTCTGTGCCCAGGAATGTTTCCTGGCAGTGCTTGAAGGACAATCTGTGGTGCTAGGAATTTGAACCAATGTTTGCCATATACAAGCCAAATACCTTATCTCCTATTCTCTCTCTCTCCAGCCCCATCCCCATATTTGTGTTTATGTTTTTTTTTGTTTTTTGTTTTTTTTTGCTTTTTGGGTCACACCCGGCTATGCACAGGGGTTACTCCTGGCTCTGCACTTAGGAATCACCCCTGGTGGTGCTCAGGGGACCATATGGGATGCTGGAAATCGAACCCGGGTCAGCCGCATACAAGGCAAATGCCCTACCTGCTGTGCTATTGCTCCAGTCCCCCCCCATATTTGTGTTTAAAAGATGCATCTTGAGTCAGAGAGAAGACTGGAGTGCTTTGCATGTACGAGGCCCAGGTTCAATACCCAGAACACATAGTCCCATAAGCACCACTGGAGTGACCCCCTTCAAGCACTACTGGGAGCAATCCCTTGAGTACTAAATTGGGAGTAGCTCCTGAGCACTGCTGGGTATGGCTCACAGAAATAAATAATGTATCATGTACTATGGTAGAGCAGTAGAACATCCACCTTGCATATGTGAGGTCCTGGGTTCGATTCTTGGCACTATATGCATATACTGTCACTGTTACTGTCATTCCATTGCTCATCTATTTGCTCAAGCGGGCACCAGTAATGTCTCCATTGTGAGACTAGTTGTTACTGTTTTTGGCATATTGAATACGCCACAGGTAGCTTGCCAGGCTCTGCCTTGCAAGCGAGATACTCTCGGTAGCTTGCCAGGCTCTCCAAGAGAGGCGGAGGAATCGAACCCATGTTGGCTGCGTGCAAGGCAAAGGCCCTACCCACTGTGCTATTGCTCCAGTCCTAGCATATACAATAATTATAAAACAAGGACTGTAGCAATAATTTAAGGGACTGAAGGCAAGCTTTGGAAGAAAGCTGGTTTGAATTTCCATCACTGCATGGTCCCTAAACATTGTTGAGAGTGACCACTCTGAATAAAACTTGGAGTAACCCAAGAGCACTGTTAGGTATGACTGCAAAACAAAACAACAAAATGGTCTAGAAAGATAGTTCAGCAGTTAAAGAATTTGCTTTGCATGTGGCTGACCCTCAGCACCCCCAAATACCACCAGGAGTGATCCCTGAACATAGATAGAGCCAGGAGTAAGCCCTAAGAAACACAGGATGTGTGGTCTCATCCCCCACCAAATTAGGAGGGACAGGGAAGACAGTTCAAAGGGAGCCCTGGGTTTGATACCGGTGATGTAGGTAGGATAGGGAAGGCCCCCTCCCCAGGTGATAGCAGTAAACTAGGGAGTAAAAGCCTTGAAGTTGTGAAAACCAACCTTACGAAAAACAGGAACTGAGGCCTGATAAGACCCTCACCTTGCAGCAAACGCACCTCTCCCTTAATCCGATTAAATTTAGTGATTCAGCCCAGAGAAGACTTCAGAACATTCCAGACCAAGATATCCCAAGAAGATGCTCTATAAAAGACACCCCACCTAGAACAAAGTAAGGCATACATACGCTGTCCAACTCCATAAGCTGCTTGTGCTGACGTGGCCGAGCACCTGTGGCGCCCGCATCTCCCCTCTTTTTTCTTTTTCTTTTGGGGTCACACCCGGCATTGCACAGGGGGTTACTCCTGGCGGTGCTCAGGGGACCATATGGGATGCTGGGAATCGAACCCGGGTAGGCCGTGTGCAAGGCAAATGCCCTACCCGCTGTGCTATCGCTCCAGCCCCCCTCATCTCCCCTCTTGAGATGTGCAGTTTTATGCTTTCGTGTCTAATACTGGGATGTGTGTAGGGACTCTCTGCCCTTGGAGAAGCCGGTGTTTTCTCTTGAGTGTATTACTCGTTCTCTCTCTCTCTCACTCTCTCTCTTTCTCTCATTCTTTCTCTCTCCCCCCTCCCCCCTTCCACTCCCCCCACACCTTCAAAAAATCCTCCAAATAAAATTAAAATCTATTTGCTTCACTGCTTGTCTACTCCTGAAATTCCTTTCTGTGAGGTGAGACAAGAATCCTGTAAACCTGGGTCCCAGATGACAGAGGCGGATGTGGAGAAAGACAGTCTTTCTCTTTCTCGCTTAACATTAGTCACCCATGGGGCCCACCAACATCACCAGTACCATCAGGAGTGACCCAAGATCAAGCTAGATTTGCTCTGAGCACACTGGATGTGGGCCAAAACCAAAATAATTTTGTACCACCAAGGACTGAACCCAGGACCCCACACATGCAAATTAACTAAGCTATATATCTAGCACTAGATTTTTTTATGGGGGAGCCCACACCCATCAGTACTCAGGAACCATTCATGAAAATACTTGGGGGGTCATTTACAGTGCCAGGAATCAAACCAGAGTCGACTACATTCAAGGCAAGAACCCTAACACCTGTACTATTTCTCTGGCCCTAAAACTACATTTTTGTTTCTCTCATTTTTTTCTGACTTTTGGGGTCATACCCAATGATGCTCAGGGGTCACTCTTGGCTCTGCACTCAGGAATCCTGACGGTGCTTGGGGAACATATGAAATGCCATTGATCAAAATAAGGTCGGCCGTGTGTAAGGTAAATGCCCTACCTGCTGTACTATCGCTCTGGTTCTTCTTTTTCTTTTTCTTTTTGGGCAGGGAACTATAGCCAGTAGTACTCTTGGCTTCAGTGCTCAGAGGTAACTCCTAGTAGTGCTCAGAGGACTACTAAAATAGGGTTTCCCACATGCATTCACTCTGGCCCTTAAATTCTTTATTTTGGGTGGGGGGGTCACACCCAGCGATGGACAGGGGTTACTCCTGGATCATGCACTCAGGAATTACTCCTAGCAGTGCTCAGGGGACCATATGGGATGCTGGGAATCGAACCTGAGTCAGCTGCATGCAAGGCAAATGCCCTACCCATTGTGCTATCGCTCCAGCCCTGCCTAAATTCTTTTATTGTACTAAATATAAGATTTTTTGGGGGGGTGGGACTGGAGTGATAGCACAGCGGGTAGGGCATTTGCCTTGCACGTACCTGACCCAGGTTCGATTCCTCTGTCCCTCTCAGAGAACCTGGCAAGCTACCAAGAGTATCCCGCCTGCACGGCAGAGCCTGGCAAGCTACCGTGGCGTATTCAATATTCCAAAAACAGTAACAAGTCTCACAATGGAGACGTTACTGGTGCCCACTCGAGCAAATCGATGAACAGCGGGATGACAGTGCTACAGTGCTTTTTGGGTCACACCTGGTGATGCACAGGGGTTACTCCTGGCTCATGCACTCAAGAATTACTCCTGGCGGTGCTCAGGGGACCATATGGGATGCTGGGAATCAAACCCAGGTCTGCCATGAGCAAGGCAAATGCCCTACCCACTGTACTATCGCTCCAGCCCCTCTAAGATTTTTTTAAAAGAAAGGAATATATGCTAATTAGGAATCATTGAGAGGAGTAATACAGTTTTCTGTATATTTCGGGTTTTTGACTTCTAAATTAATTTAAAAGGACCTATAGGGTACCTTCAAAGCGCAGGAATAGTGGCAGTGGTATCCTTGTTATGAGTTCAATTTAGTTTTCCTTCAAACAAGGCCTGGTCAGGAGGCTAGTGGGGCGAGTAGGATATTCTTTCTCTTTTACATATGAAAACACTTTAAACCTTTCTTATTTATTTTTTATTTTTGGTCACACGTGGTGATGCACAGAGGTTACTCCTGGCTCTGCATTCAGAAATTGCCCCTGGCAGTGCTCAGGCGACCATACAGAATGCTGGGAATCAAACCTGGGTCGACCGAGTGCAAGGCAAACGCCCTACCCCCTACCCGCTGTGCTATGCTCCAGCCCCAAAACCTTTTCTTTTGTTTTGTTTTTTGTTTTGGCTTTTTGGGTCACACCCGGGATGCACAGGGATTACTCCTGGCTTTGCACTCAGGAATTACTCCTGGCGGTGCTCAGGGGACCATATGGGATGCTGGGAGTCAACCCGGGTTGGTCGGCTGCTGTGCAAGGTAAATGCCCTACCTGCTGTGCTATCGCTCTAGCCCCAGCCCCTAAACCTTTTTTGAATGGCAAAAGATCTTCACCTCATCACACCCTCTCCTTGACAATCCCCGATCTAATTAAGCTATAGCATCAAGTAAAGTCCTCCCCCATTACTTCTGCCTGCCCCGGTTGCTTCTATAGCCTCAAAGCTTGTGAAGCTGGATACCCAAAGTTGCTGCCAACTGCTGCACAATACGTGCAGTGCACTGCAGGTAATAGCCCCCTAAGCAGAATCTGATCTGAAGACACCAGGCCACATGGCAGCTGAGACGTTCCTCCCTTCCCATCTCCCTGCCTCTTAGGGGTCCTGGCTGTCACACCCACGAACTGCCTCAGGCCATATTTAAGCATGCCACTGGCCTTCATCCGAGACTCACACATAAATCTCAAACTGGATTAGCTCCTTACAGAGATGTCTCTGGACCCCAATCATTTACATATTTAGAATTCCACGAATGCATGTGCTCCAGGAATTCTGAAATTGAGAGCAGATTCACTAGTGGGTAGGGAGATTATCACTATCTTTCAGGAGCTTTATTTCAGAGTCTCTGGATCTTGGCCATTGACGAGATTAAATGGCAGTGGGGATGGGGGATAGTTTGTGGGTGTGACTGCCAAGCCACTGGAAAACTTGGGAGCTGGGGGGAGGAGGCCCAGTCCCACTAGAAGTGAACTTGGAGATTTCAGTCACGGGTCCCACAAACCTGGGTTCTTCTGCAGGTTCCCTTGTGGGTGAGGCTGTCTGAGTCTGTGGACAGCAGCCTTGAGCATGGCTGCAGTTGAGTTCTGTAGGTTTTCGGCTGCTGAGTACTTCTGGGGCCGGGAGGGAAACTCAACCTGCCCCCCTCTGAGATGTCACTGTGAAGACAGCCTGGTGCATGGTTAGGACAACCTGCAGGGTTAAGATGTACTGTGTCACTCTCTTCCAGGAGTTAAAACAACTTCTGATCTTTGCCTGTCCTGATAAACTAACCACACACTCAACTCTTCCCCAATTTTTCTGTTTTTGTTTTTTTACTTTTTGGGTCACACCTGGTGATGCAAAGGGGTTACTCCTGGCTCTGCACTCAGGAATTACCCCTGGCCGTGCTCAGGGGACCATATGGGATGCTGAGATTCGAACCCGGGTCGGCCGCGTGCAAGGCAAATGCCCTACCCGCTGTGCTATAGCTCCAGCCCCCAATTTTTCTGTTTTTGTGCTACACTGTTTTTGAACTGTGCTCAGGGATTACCCCTGGCTTTGAGTTCAGGAATCACTCCTGGCAGGGCTCAGGGGACCATATGGGATGCTGGGTATTGAACCCAGTTCAGCCATATATAAGGCAAGTGCTGTGTCCACTGTACTACTGCTCAGGCACCCTCACCTCACATCCCTTATTCTGAGTTCTGGTTGAGAGCTTAGCACGCATAAGGTATTCAGTAAAGTGTGTATTGGTTGGATCCCCCCAGCAGACAGGCCTGGTGCCTCCCAGGTAGAACATCCTAAACTCTGCTGCCAGGGAAAGGGGAGGTCAAGTGGGTAGGTCCCTTTCCCCCTCTCCACTCACAGGGTGCAACAGGAGTAACCCTTCTTCCCTGGGACTTGAAGGCCTGAGCGGTGAGCGCTAACCTAGCTTCCTTCCAGTTCAAGAACAGCGAAAAAACCCACGTCCACAGCGCGCCTAACACGGGAGCGATTAGTTGCACCACCGTCTCCAGGGCGCGCACAGGCCCCGCCCCGTCTCCAGGGCGACGAGGGACGCGTGCTCTGCCCCTCAGATTCCTTAAAGTCCGCTACTTTGGTTCCGACACTGATAGTCGCCGAAATGCGACCGCTCCCTATCCAGTAACTGGAAAGGGCTGGTGAGACAGCTCAAGGGGCTGGAGTGGTGCTCTGCCTCAGGGAGCAGCCCAGGGGTCCTTCTCCGGTACTGCACGGTTCGCCAACACCCCCGGCTGTGGCCGCTCCCCGGCCCCGCCCAAACACAGCCAAGCCGGAAACGTGCTCCGACCTCGCGTTCCCCAGCGCAACGGCGGCTGCAGAGTCGGGTTCCGCCGGCCTCACAGCCCGGAAGTGAGGCCTCGGTGGTGGCGAGCGGGAGGCAGCCGCGGCACGGCCCGGTGCCCGAGGAGGAGTCGGAGGTGGGGTTGAGCGGTTACCCCCAGCCGTGGCGCCCCGGGGAGGCCGTGGGGACCATAGGCGGGCGAGCGCAGAGGCGAGGAGCGGACCCAAGGAGGCGTTGTAACGAGGCCGTGGAGGAGAGGATCCGGGGGGCCCGGGTTGAGCGGGTTGGGCGCCGATTCGATTCGGGACCGGGTGCATGGCACGAGTGAAGAGCGGGTGGCTGATGTGGGCCCCCCGGGAGGGCGGGCCTTTGTTGCAAGGCGACCCAGATATCCGGCGTCCACCCAGGGGCAGGGAGTAGCGAGTGGGTCGAGAAAGGACAACAAGCGCCACGGGTACTCAGGTTTCGGACTCCAGTCTCGCGGATAGGGCGTTGAAGTGCCTTAGTTGCTGGCTAAGATGCTTCTGGCAAAGGTACCGGCGGTGCAAAAAGAGGACCGGTTTGAGGAATGCCAGGAATGACTGCGTCTCTCGGGCCCTGAGCAGAAAGGAACGTCCTGGTATAGGGCCTGGTAACATGCTCCCCCTGGCTGTCGCCTGTGGAATGGATCGGGAGGAGGTCGCGTTGAACAAGCTTGGCTCCTCCGGTCCAGGCCAGCCTGTAAAAGCTATGCTAGGTGGTCAGGGGGTCACTTGTGGGACATGAAGGAAAGGGAGGGGGTGTGGCCCCTGCAAGGGAAAGGCGAGTTGGGAATAGGAGAGGGTTTACTGGAACCCGACTCTGATCTGAGTCTGGAGAGGAGCCAGTTCTCACGACACACGGTGTTGGAGAGAATAGTATGTAAGTGCATGATGCTGACTGCGAGATGATCCGGAGTGGGGTGCACTTAAGTCTAGCAGCAGAACTCCTAATCCTACCTCATCATGCCACCCTTCTGTTGCCTGCCTGTGGATGGTATTAGGGATAAAAGGCTTACAGTTTCGCAGGCAGCAAGGGGAGTCTCAGCTGTGCTATTTCTGAGTGCTGCTGCTTTCCCCAGTCCCCACCCAATCATACACTCCATGCACAGGTCATAAACAGCGCATCCGGCCCTGCACCTCATAGAGAGAGGCACCCGGCTGTGCAGAGACCTCCCTGCTTCCTGGGCTAGGTCTGCCTTAAATCAGGCATTCTGTGAGGTGCCAGCCAAATGTCCCATCTAAACTCAACCTTTTATGGGGGTGGAGAAATAGTACAGCAGATAGGGCTCTTGCCTCACACATGGCCAGCCTGGGTTCAAATTCCAGCATCCCATATGGTCCCCTGAGCACTGCCAGGAGTGAACCCTAAGTAGAGCTGAGTGCAGAGGCAGGAGTAAGTCCTGAATACAGCTGAGTGTGCCTCCCCATTCCCCTTCCTCCCCCACCAAAGAAAATAAAATCTAGATTCAGTCCTTTATGGCTCTGCACTAATCAATCATAATTTACAAGGCAGGTTGTGCCATTCCAGTGAATACCATGTACACTGGTAAATATGCTTAAGTTCTCAGGCAAATGATCTGAACAGTGTGTGCTCTTGCATTCTCTGAAATTGGGAGATGGCAAAGAGAGAAGGCTTGTCTGGGACTATGGACCTGTGTTACTGGCACATGAGGAGTGACGTGAAGTCTGACAGCCAGTTCTGGTTAGGATCCCTGCTTTCACCCTGAAGTGAGACAAGGAGAAGACTTTTGGAAGGATAGTGAATGGGTCACAGATGGCCTGATGGTAAGCCAGACAAGGTGGGCAGGAGTTCAGTGCCCCTTCCTTCTGTTGTGCTGAGAGCTGTGCATGTGGAGGGTGTATAGAAATCACAGTGGGGAGGAGTCCCCTATGTTGTGGTGGGGCAGGGTTCAGAAGCTTGGGGCTGTGGGTACCCTGTGGGTACACACTGGGCACAGGGATGTCTAGGGGTCCCATCTGACTTCCGGTCGCCCCACTCCTCATCTGGTACAGATGGCGGTAGCCGAGACTGTGCACCACATCCACCTCCAGAACTTCTCCCGCTCGCTGCTTGAGACCCTCAACGGGCAGCGGCTGGGTGGCCACTTCTGCGATGTGACTGTTCGTATCCGCGAGGCCTCTCTGCGTGCGCATCGCTGCGTGCTGGCCGCCGGCTCGCCCTTCTTCCAGGACAAGTTGCTACTGGGCCACTCGGAGATCCGTGTGCCACCCGTGGTGCCTGCGCAGACCGTCCGCCAACTCGTAGAGTTCCTTTATAGCGGCTCGCTGGTGGTGGCGCAGGGAGAAGCACTGCAGGTTCTCACGGCCGCGTCTGTGCTACGCATCCAGACGGTTATTGATGAATGCACACAGATCATTGCCCGCGCCCGCGCCCCTGGTGCCCCCACGCCTGCACCCCTGCCCTCCCCCGTACCCCCACGGCTTGCACCTGCGCAGCTGCGCCATCGCCTGCGCCACTTGCTGGCCGCCCGCCCTGCCGGCTACCCCGGGGCCGCACATAGCCGCAAGCAGCGCCAGCCTGCACGCCTCCAGCTGCCTGCGCCCCCTCTGCCGGCCAAGGAGGAAGGCGCTGAGGCCCCCCACATCCTCCCTGCAGCCCCGGAGGATCGAGGGGATGATGAAGATGAGGAGTCCGAAGACGATTCCTATGGTGAGGATGGTGAAGGCAGCGGGCTGGGTGAGGGCCAGGCGGCCCCGCCCTTCCCGGATTGCACCACTGGCTTCCCTGCCGCTGCCGCTGCTGCTACCACCGCCACTGCTACCACCACCACCACCACTGACAGCGCCCATGAGGAGGAGCCGTTGGTGTCCTCGGGTCTCTCAGATTACGGTGGCGCTGCCCGAGGTTTCCACCGGGGAGCCCCTGTGGAGGAGGTGTTCTCCGAAGGCTATGTGTCAGCCTGGCAGGATGAAGACGGCGCCACTGCCACTACCGCTGCGGCTGCAGAGAGCTGCCCTGCCGAGACCCCCACCCCACCCGACTGCATCCTGGCAGGACCCCAGCCACCGAGTGTAAAGACCCCAGGGACTCCACTCACCCTCTTCCCCTTCCACCTGGGTGCCCCGGGCCCACCCGGACAACCACCTCCAGGGCCCGCCAGCGCTGCCCCTGCACCCCCACCAGCCTTCTACCCAGCACTTCAGCCCAACACAGCTCCCAGTGCACCTTTGGGGGAGGCACCGGCTCCTGCTGCTGCTGCCACTTCACCAGCTTGTACGCGCAATCCCCGGGCTGAGCCACCTGCCTATGAATGCAGTCACTGTCAAAAGACGTTCAGCTCCAGGAAGAACTACACCAAACACATGTTCATCCATTCTGGTGAGCGGGGATGGGTCACAGAGGCCCCTGCTCGTTGGAGTTCAGATCCTGAAGGGGGTTGGGTACTACCAGGGACAATGATGTGAGGAAGAACTATACCAAACACATGTTCATCTATTCCAGTGAGCAGAATGTGTCAGTGAGCTCCCTGCTCTTTAGAGTTCAGATCCTGAGGGGGGACTGGGCATTGCTAGGGGCACTAATGTGGGTACCAATATGAGTATGTTGCTCTGGTGACCCTAAAGGAGTTGGAAATTAAATGCATATGCATACAGGGGAGAGAAAAGTGACAGACTGTCTTGCCCTTTCTCTACCTCCTCATGATGGGACCTGGAAAATTCGAACATAGATGAGACCAGGAACCTGGTGTGGACTGCTGAGAGCTGCACATCCATTCTAGTCGCTGTGATACCGGGGAACGGGCTTAACTGGGTTGGAGCGACTCTGGGTGGGTATCAATGGGACCAGGTGTTGTGAATGAGGCGTGCAGGCCTGTGGAAATAGAGGAGAGCTTCAGAGGTGGCCTGCACAGAGCTGGAGGAGAGGACAAGGTCTACAGTGTAGGACCCCAGAACTCCATGGAGGCCCTGAGCTCCGACTGCAAGTTGAACCTGCAGGAGCTGGGGAAGAGGTGCTTAGTGGACCCTAGGTGGAGTTGAGCAGGGGCCCAAGTAGGTCCTGGGACAGCCTGGTATGAATGTCATGGTGGAAAGTGGTGGTGTGTAATGGCAAAGTTCTGCACATAGACTCCAGCTGGACTGTCAGGAAAAGCAAAGATTTGGAAGACCAGCAGGAGTAGAGTGTAAGGTGCTAGAAGGGCAGGAATTTAGGATCGCATAGTGTAAATGTTGCAGAAGGCGGCAGTGTTCTGAGCTGGGGAGTGCCTGAGATGTGATTTAGAATCCATACCCAGCTGCTTTGGGGAGGAAGGAGAATTGAGCACAGGTGAGACAGGACAAGGATGTTGGGTTGTTTGCAGAGAGCTTCCTAGTACCAGGTCTGTCTGGCTGAGCCAGAAACTTGGCAATGTAGGGTTCCCCTTTCTGCTGAGATTTACTTTTTTTTTTTTTTTTTTGCTTTTTTTGGGGTCACACCCAGTGATACTCAGGGTTTACTCCTGGCTTTGCACTCAGGAATTACTCCTGGCGATGCTTGGGGGACCATATGGGATGCCGGGGATTGAACCCGGGTCGGCCACGTGCAAGGCAAATGCCCTACCCACTGTGCTATCGCTCCGGCCCCTGAGATTTACTTTTTTTCCCCCTTTGATCCACTGTGTTGGTGATTAGGGACTGCTCTCCATGGCACATGGGCTTAGCCATTTGAGCTATCTCCCTGGTCAGATACTTGCTTTTTTGCTTATACCAAATAACTCCTAGAGCCAACACAGCATCCTCTTCTCTGACTTAGGGTCATGGGACAAGATAAGGTCCTGCATAAGGAGGATCTATGCAACAACATGAAGTTCCAGAAGGAAGGGTAGAAGGGTATATTCTGATTCATCCCCTGTGTCCTAGAGGAGAGAAGTCCCATCATTGTAAGGGTGCTGGACCCTGGCACACTGTCTCCAGAATGGTGCCCAGGACCATAGTTAAGTACGGTCTGTGGGGCCAGAGGGAGAACTCAAGGATTATAAAGCAGGGGGCCTGAGCAATAGTACAGTGGGTAGGGCATTTGCCTTGCACGCGGCCGCCCTGGGTTTGATCCCTGGCATCCCATATGGTCCCCTAAGCACTGCCAGGAGTAATTCCTGAGTGCAGAGCCAGGAGGAACCCCTGTGCATTGCTGGGTATGACCCAAAAAGAAAAAAAAAAGGATTATGAATCATGTGGTTTGATCTCCAGCACTTCATGGCCACTTGAGCACCACTGGCATAGCCTTGGTGGCCCCCAGCACCACTGGGAGTCCTCCAAAGACAGGAGCAGAGTGTTCTATGGACATGGTGAAATAGAAGATGCAGGACGGTTTTGGGAAGTCAAGTTTAGGTAGTAACCTGGTTCTAGTGGGCAAGGGATGTCCCAGACTGCGGTTTTCTACTGGATGGGCAGGGGGTGACCTTATGGGACACTGCTAGGAATAAATGGAGGTCTATGGGGACAAACAGTGGGTCTCTGTGTTGATACAGGAACAAGGGTTGATCTGGGAGTGGAAGAAGCTCTCTTCCCTGCTCACATGACTTGTGTGTCCCATCCTTTCTCCTGCAGGCGAGAAGCCCCACCAGTGTGCGGTGTGCTGGAGATCTTTCTCGCTGCGTGACTACCTACTCAAGCATATGGTGACACACACTGGCGTGCGTGCCTTTCAATGTGCCATCTGCGCCAAGCGCTTCACCCAGAAGAGCTCGCTCAACGTGCACATGCGCACGCATAGGCCCGAACGCGCACCCTGCCCCGCCTGTGGCAAGGTCTTCTCACACCGCACGCTACTTGAGCGGCACCTGGCGGCACACCCTGCGCCGTGACCGGGCCAGGGACCCGTCCACGTCTTCCTCCTGCTTCCCCCCTTTCCTCCCAGACCTGATAAGACTGGCTCCTGGTTTCCCCCTCTACATACTCAGGCCCCTAGGAACAAAATGGGGACTGGGACTGTTCCCTGTCCTGTGTAAGGCCACGGTCCCAGACTCTCACCCAAGACAGCCCTCCTTCATCTGACTCCTAAGGGGGCTCAAGTTCACCCATCTGGGACTGGGGCTGGGGGGCCTCCACTTTGTAATAAAGGACTGTGGGTCCTAAGCCCCAATGACGGATACTGTGAAATCCTGGACTAGGAGTCCCCCTATCCCAGACTGGCTGGGGGTGCACAAAACATTTTTTTCTCTTTTGTTTTGGAGTATCCCTGGCAGTGATTGGGGCTTATTCCTCACTCTGCTCAGGGATCACTCCTGGCAGGGATTAGGAGAACATATGGGATGCTGGGGATTGAATCTGGGTTGGCCACTTGCAAACTAAACACCCTACTTACTACAACTCTCTGGCCCATGAAGATGCAAAATTCTGGAGTGTGAGTGACCGGGGTTGACCCTTGGATGCCCTCCTGGTGGCTGCACATACCGGTGCCCAGTGGTACAGTATAGGAATCCACAAGTGTTCGGGAGTCACCTTGGAGGGTGGCAGTTCTTTCCCCAGATCAATCAGCTGCTCAGAAAATTTCCAGGGTGGAGGAGTTTTTCTAGTGAGTCATGCTACAGTTGACTGTGCTCCAAAGGTACTGCTTTTTATTTTTTTTATTTTATTTTATTTTTTTTTTTGCTTTTTGGGTCACACCTGGCGATGCACAGGGGTCACTCCTGGCTCTGCACTCAGGAACCACCCCTGGCGGTACTCAGGGGACCATATGGGATGCTGGGAATCGAACCCGGGTCGGCCGCGTGCAAGGCAAGCGCCCTACCCGCTGTACTATCACTCCAGCCCCTGGTACTGCTTTTTAGAGTAGACTGAGGTGAAGGGGCTAAGGCCTTTCCACCCATGTAGTGGGCAGAGTCGAGCCTCCTGAATTGCCAGCATGGTTCTGTGGTGCCAGGAATAGGGCAGAGGCACTTTACCCTAGTAGGAAGCCTAAATTTGGTTTGCAAGAAGTACTTACTGAGCACTTGGCAAGAGGTTATGGGCTCTACTACACCACCAGGCTACACCTCCCTGGCCAAGAGGGCACCACAGAACACCCGCTGTGTACTCTGAAAAATACCAGGCTCTTGTTAGCCTGCCAATTTTGCTTCTGGCTTATGTAAAGTAACAGTTTCAAAAGCAGGCCTTTAAGCTTTTGAAATGATGACAAAGCAGATAACAGTAACCAGGCTTAGGGAATCTCGGGGACAAAGTCTTAGGGGCGGATCTATGCCATCGAGATCACACCAGCAGGCAAGCAGGAGCATTCTGCTCACATTTAGGCAGCCAGAAGGTGCCATGGGGCTGCGACTGGCGTTGTTGCTGTCACTGCTGTCGCTGCTGTTGGGGCTGGGACATCCCATCTGGCCTGCAGCTGGAGCCTTAGCCCTGCGCTGGCTCCTGGGTGACCTCACCTGTTGTGGTTTGCTTGGCCTGACCATTCTGGCGTGGCCAGGACTTAGTCCTTGGATGCCCTCCTGGCTGAGCCTAGTGGCCACAGTGCCTATACTGAGCCTGTTACCTGCACGACCACCTCCTGGACTGCTCTGGCTGCGGGCAGACCTGATCTACATCGTGGGGCTCTTGAACTTGGGCTTGAAAGTCAACACCCGCCTGAGCCGCAAGCCCCCACATACCTTCGTGGACTGCTTTGAGCGGCGAGCACGTGAGCAGCCAGACCGTGTACCCTTGGTGTGTACAGGGTACGGGGGACACTCAGTGACCTACCGGGAGCTGGACACCCGTGCCTGCCAGGCAGCGTGGGCTCTCAAGGGCTTGATGAAGGATCCCACAGGCCACGCTTCCAGGGAATCTGCTGCCCTCCTGGTGTTGCCCTCCAAGACAATCCCAGCCCTGGGTTTGTGGCTGGGGCTGGCCAAGCTTGGCTGCTCAGTGGCCTGGATCAATCCACACATCCGAGGGGCACCCCTGGTACACTCTGTGCTGAGCTCCGGGGCACAATTGCTGCTGGTGGACCCAGGTGAGTGCTCCAGAGACTAGTGGAAACTGGACGGTTGTGAGAATGTGGGCAGAGGAGGGTTTAGGAAGGATAAGCAGGGAGTGTCCTTCCCTGCCATCTCTCCCATAATTATAGTTAAACCTGAACTACTGGATCAGGAAAGACAGTATAGCAGGGAAGCATGCAACAGACCTGGTTTCCACCCCCAGCACATATGGTCCCTTAAGTCCCACTAGGAATGAGCACAATCGGTGTGGTCCAGAAACCAAAACCTCAGGCCAGAGTGATAGTATAGCAACTAGGGATGGTTTTGATCCCTGGGACCCTATATGGTCTCCCAAGTTCACCAAGAGCACAGAGCCAGGAGTAAGACCTGAGTTCTGCTGGGTGTGACTCCAAAACAAACAAACAAACAAAAAAACCTTAACCACTGGAAAGTAATTCTGGTAATTCTGAGAGAATAAAGTTTTTTAAGTTTTTTCTTGAAGAGGGCTGTACCTGGTGGTGCCCCCAGGGACTAAGAAGTGCCAGGGATCAAACCAGGTCTCCCACGGATAAAGCACATGCTTGAGTCCTGTGAGCCAATACCCCGGGCTGGGTTTTGTTTTGTTTTGTTGGGTTTTGGTCACACCCCCGTGGTGCTCATGGCTTACTCCTCACTCTGTGCTCAGGGATCACTCCTGGCAGGTCCTGGGGATTATATGGCCCTGGGGATTGAACCTGGATCAGCCAAATGCAAAGTGAGCCCTATCCATTATACTATTTATTGTTCAGGCCCCATCCTACTCCATTTTCCACTGTTTTTCCACCCCAGTTATTTTCACTTTTTTTTTTTTTTTTGCCAGAAAGCACTAATTAGGTGCAGAAGTTTTTCGTTGTTTCCTTGAAGCTGTTTCCTCTGCTTCATCCTTGGGTCCCAGATCCCACTCACAGGCTGAGTTTTTGCCTCCATTTCTCCTTTGCTTCTACAGAACTCCGGGACAGACTGGAGGAGATCCTCCCCAAACTGCTTGCGGAGAACATCTGCTGCTTCTACCTCAGTCACTCCTCCTCCACACCGGGGGTGGGGGCTCTGGGACCTGCCCTTGAGGAAGCACCCCTGGACCCCGTGCCTGCTGACCTACGTTCTGGGATCACAGGGAAAAGTCCTGCCCTTTTTATCTATACCTCAGGAACAACTGGTGAGATGTCCTGCAACTCTAACCATAACTCTAAACACTCATGCTGACCTGATTCAGCCAAATCTGTGCTTTTTGCTTGACCTCTGAAATTTACCTCTCCTACTGAGCCTAAACTCTGATCCACCATGAAATATGAATGGTCAGTACCAGAATTCTGCCTCTGCCCAGAAAAATGGGTAAGGAAACCCAGCCGAGACTTATAATTCAGTCTTGGAGACCCCCACAAATTTCCCTCCTTACTCCCATTCTGAGGGTCTCAGTCCCTGCCATCCTGTCTCATTCCTCTTATACTGCCCCTTACCACCTCACCTTTCCCACTCCTTCACCCTGCAGGACTCCCAAAGCCTGTCATCCTGACGCATAAGAAGCTACTTCAGATGTGCAGCATGCTGTCTCTGTGCGGGGTCACTGCTGATGACAAAATCTACACAGTTTTGCCTCTCTATCATGTCATGGGCCTTGTCCTTGGGGTCCTTGGATGCCTGGAGCTTGGTAAGCCCTTCTCTGAGGATCCCTCTGACCACAGGACCACCTGAGTGATGACTTGGTGACAAGACTCCCTAGGTTACCTAGCGTTTTGCTTTTCACTGTTTGTGGTGCCAAAGATCAAACCTATTTAGCCCTGGGCCTACCTGGGCAAACAACTGGATACCCAAATAGTCCCCATTGTCTGTTCTTCAAGAGAAAACAGGTGTAAACATTCCACTGGACTGTCTCCTTAGATACCAAACAGGAATTTAAGTGGTTCTCTCCACTGTGTTTCTGTGTGCACGTGCGTGGTATGTTTGTGTATGTGTGCACGCGCGTGTGATGGCAGGGATTAAATCCAGGTCTCATGAATGCAAAACATTCACTGTTCCATATGTCCAGATCTCCTTCAAAGATCTTTTCTTTCTTCTTTTTCTTTCTTTCTTTCTTTCTTTCTTTCTTTCTTTCTTTCTTTCTTTCTTTCTTTCTTTCTTTCTTTCTTTCTTTCTTTCTTTCTTTCTTTCTTCCTTCCTTTCTCTTTTCTTTTCCTTTCTTTCTTTCTTTCTTTCTTTCTTTCTTTCTTTCTTTCTTTCTTTCTTTCTTTCTTTCTTTCTTTCTTTCTTTCTTTCTTTCTTTCTTTCTTTCTTTTCTTCCTTTTCTTTCTTTCTGTCCTTTGTTGAGTCACACTAGGTGGTGCTGTGCTTAGAGGTTATTCCCAGTTTATGCTTCATGGATCATGCCATGCTGGAGATCAGATCCAGGATCCAAACACAAAGCATGGGTTCCAGTCCTTTCATAGAACTATCACTTTGGCTGCCCTTCAGCATTGGAGTTACTCCTAGTTCTGCTCTCAGGAATTACTCCTAGCAGGCTCAGGGGACCATATGGGATGTCATGCCAGGGATTGAACCAAGGTTGGCTGCGTGCAAGGCAACAAATCTACCCACCATACTATCTCTCCTGCCCCTTTTTCTTTTCTGTTTTTTGGGCCACACCCCTAGGTGCTCATGGGTCACTCCTGACAGTGCTCAAGGAACCATATGGGGTGTTGGAATGAAACAGGGTTGGTCACATGCAAGGCAAGTGCCTCAACTTCTATACTATCTCTTCAACTCAAAACACAAATTTCTAAAATGGTTGGATGGTTGGGTCTTTTTTTTTTTTTTTGGTGTGTTCCAAACCATTCCTACCAATTCTTTAAATAAATTATTAAAATTGTTATTTTTAAGCCACCTGGCAATCCTTGGGACTACTCCCAGCTCTGTACTCTAGAGGTTGTTTGTAGTGATACTTAGGGGACAATGTGCTGAGAGAACAGAGGATTAAAACAGACTCACCTATACACTCTTGTCAAGGGGGCAGCCCAAGTTGAGATGGAGATGGAGATGGAGATGAGACCCATATCATGTGCATCAGGGAACACAGTCCAGATATGTTTTGTGTGTGTGCATGTGTGTTTGCTGTGCCCAGGACTGAGCCCAGGGACTCTCATACAGAAATCACTCCACTGTTGTGCTATATCCCCACAATCACAGTCCAGTAATAAAGGTGCCTACTTCCAGTGGCTTGGAAACATGACCTAAAGGTCTCTCCTTCCTCCCAGGAGCGACTTGTGTCCTGGCTCCAAAGTTCTCAGCCTCCTGCTTCTGGGATGACTGTCGACAGCATGGTGTGACTGTGGTGCTGTATGTGGGTGAGGTCCTGCGGTACCTGTGCAACAATCCCCAGGTGAGGTGCAGAGATTAGGACTTCATAGATAACACACTAGGTGTGAAATCAAAGATTATCCCTGGTAGAGTTCACAGGTATATTCACAGGATGCAAGCAGGAGGCCACAGAAAATACCTGTGCACTAGTCCCAGATAACAAGTCCCACACAAACTTCCCATCTGGCTTCTTCACCAGAGTGCTAACTCTTGATTCAGTGCCCTCATTTAGAAATCAGACATTTCAGGAGATTGTTATAAGAATATGTGTAAAGTGCCTCACTCAGCTCCTGGATGTGAGCTGGCCCTATCCTTACAAAGCTCCCTATATAACTGTTTCCAGGCTAAACTGCCCAGATGTCTCTCTAGATAAAACCTCTAAGTAATCCTTCAGGAAAAGCCTACAGGCGAGTACCTTCAAGAAAATTCCCCATCATAGAGCTGCAAGTCACCCCCCAAGATCCCTCCACTGAATGGCCCTAAGCCACCTCTTCAAGTAAGGCCTTCAAGGTAATTTCCCCAGGTACGAGTCCCAGTTATACCCCTAAGTATAATCCCAGATATTTCTCCTAGGTTAGACACCCAGATGAGGTCCCTCACTCAGAAAGTGACCTTTGAAGGTGACTCTCCAGATAAAGACTCCAAGGCACTAGTCTTAAGTTGAAGTTCCTAGGCCCGACATAGTTCAGTGGGCTTGACTCATGCTTTACATGCAGGTGGTCCAGGTTTGGTTCCTGGCACCACACAGTCCCCTGAGTACCACTGGGTAAAAAAACCTGAGCCCTGAGCTTGGAGGTGTGACTCAACTCCCAAAAATTACAAACAGGTTTCTGTCCCTCAATTACTCTGGTTGATATAGTCTCTATGTCTAGGAAATCCCTCAGGTAAGAGCCCTAAGTAGCTCCCAATTAAGAGTTCCTGGGTATGCCTGAGTCTATTACTCATTCCTCTTGGGACATCCCCACAGAAACCAGAGGACCAGATGCATACAGTCCGCCTGGCGATGGGCAATGGACTCCGAGCTGATGTGTGGAAGACCTTCCTGCAGCGCTTTGGCCCCATGCAGATAGTTGAAGTCTATGGCTCCACAGAGGGCAATGTGGGTTTTGTCAACTACGCAGGGCGCTGTGGAGCCCTGGGAAAGATGAGCTGCATCCTCCGAGTGAGTTGATTGTGACACTGGAACTAACTAAGGGTGAACACATAAGAACTCTGCTGACCCTTCTCTCCCTTCCCTCAGATGCTGGCCCCCTTTGAGCTCGTACAGTTTGAGACAGAGGCAGCAGAGCCTATAAGGAACAATCAGGGTTTCTGCGTCCCTGTGGGGCCAGGTGTGTATGTTGGGGCACCTGTCCTGAGGGTGGGAAGGGTGGGAACCCTCGGGTTCCTTCTTAACTGGAACAGGCTACCCAGAGCATTGAGGTTAGTGCCCAGTGCTGGTGTGTACAGCTCTCAACCACTTTGACACTCGGGCCTGTCTGATCATTCCTTGGAACCTCCTGTCTCTCAGCTTCTAATTCCAAACAACCGCCCTGAACTGACTGCCTATTCTGTTGGGTCTCTATATCCATCTGAGTCGTATCTTTTGTTAGGCAGGTTCTGGGGACTATTCCTGGCTCTGTACTCAGGGGTCACTCATGGCAGTGCTTATCTGGTGCTATGGATTGAACCTGGGGCTCCAGCGTGCAAAGTATGCTCTCCAGCCTATTGAGAGAACCTCAAATTTTCTGTGAGAGTCAGTTTCTTCTACCTCTACTAGGGTCTCTTCTCCTGGGATAGAGCAAGGTTATGGTCAGATCTCTTTCTCCCACACCATTCTTTATTGCCCTTTTGGTGAGTCCTGGTTTGAAGATGTAGCTCAATAATACAGCACGTGCCTTGCATGTGTAAGATATTGGATTCACCCCTGGTAAGGTTAAGAAAAAATCCAGTGATTTCTTATGTGGTCTTCTGTTATTTGGTTTGTTTTTTTGGAATGTGTGTGCCAAGAATCATTCCCAGAACTTCACATGGAAGGCAAGCCCTTTGCTACTGAACTAAAATCCGGCCTTATTTTGTTTTCTTTTTGCTTTTTCTTTTGTTTGGGGGGCCACACCCAGTGGCCACCCAGAGGCTACTTCCAGGCTGGTGCTCTAAGAAAACCATGAGGTGCCTGGCCGCCCCCAGAGAAAGCACGTGCTGAGCCCTTTGAATTCTCTCCCCGACCCCCGCATCTCGATTGTGCCTCCTGAGCTGTCTAGTGTTTCTGGATCCGTCTCTTCTCCAACAGAAACCCCCGCTATTGTGGGGGCTACTCCTGCGAGGGCTGGTGAGCCCTGAGGTTAATGCCTCTTCTCCCACCCGTTTTCCTTTAGACCCTTCCCTTGTTTGACTTCTGATGAAGTTGTTACTGTTGCACACGCGTTCCCGGGGTTCAGCACAGACTATCCGCCGTGCTACTGGACAGGCAAGCTACGAGTCGGGTGGCGCTGAGCGCTACCTTCTCAATCAAGCCGGCCCTTCCCACTTTTCTCCTCAGGGGAGGCGGGCCTTCTGCTGACCCAGGTGTCAGGTCGCAACCCTTTCTTCGGGTACCGCGGGGCCCGGGAACTGTCGGAACGCAAGCTGGTGCGGAACGTGAGAAGAACAGGCGACGTTTACGTCAACACAGGGGACGTGCTGACCATGGACCGTGAAGGCTTCCTCTACTTCCGGGACCGCCTCGGGGACACTTTCCGGTTGCGGCTTCGGGGCGACGCTTCAGGGCGGGGTCGCCGGGACTTCCTGGCCCTAGCGGGAGGCGGGCGCGTTCCCGGGGGCGGGGCTTCGCCAGCCTAGGAGTGGGGGCACGATGGGGCGGTTCCCTCCCTCTGGGGCGCGCCCATCAAACGGGCTCGCATTCCTACAGCTGGAAGGGCGAGAACGTGTCCACGAGGGAGGTGGAGGGCGTGTTGGCGCTCGTAGACTTCCTGCAGGAGGTGAATGTCTACGGTGTGCCTGTCCCAGGTGAGGAAGGGTCGCCTCCTTCAGCAGCGGTGTGGGTGGGGGAGCTGCTGGGCTAGGAGTGGGGGCCAGCCCTGGCACTGAGGTGACTGCTTCTCAGGATGTGAGGGCAAGGTGGGCATGGCTGCAGTGCAGCTGGCCCCAGGGCAGACGTTCGATGGACCGGCACTTTACCAGCATGTGCGAACCTGGCTGCCTCCCTACGCAAGGCCTCACTTTATCCGTATCCAGGTGAGCTCAAGGTGTAGGACTAGGGGCTGGGAAGTCTGAGGGGTATTCGAGTCAGAGTCAGGTGACCACTTTTACCACCCCCGCAGGAGGCCCTGGAGCTAACGAGCACTTTCAAACTGGTGAAATCCCGTCTGATGCGCGAGGGCTTCAATGTAGACGTCATCGCTGATCCCTTGTTCATGCTAGACAACCAAGCTCAGACCTTCCGACCCCTGACACTGGACACCTACCGGGCTATGTGTGATGGAACATGGAAGCTCTGACCACCTGACGAGCCCTAAGAACATACAGAGAAATGGGACCCAGTGATGACTTACACCTGCATTGTCATGTCACCCCAGACACCTGACTGCCCAGCCTGGGCATATTTCCAGGTGCAAGGCACAGGCCAGGGCCCAGTGACAATAAACTCAGATATTACAGAGTCTGTTCCCAAAATTATTTAGCATTAACACTCCCTTTTCCCTTTTCAGGAAGGAAAAAATATCACTCAGCATCCCTTGGAATTCTTCTTTGAGATAACAGGAAGTGCTCTCCAACTGCAGCTGAGACCACTCCTACCCTAGAATGACGCTTCCCTGACGTCATTCTAACACTCCCTGGCAGTAGTGTCCACTTAATTTTTTTTTCTTTTTGGGTCACACCCAGAGATGCTCAGGGGTCTCTCCTGGCTCTGCACTCAGGAATTACCCCTAACCGTGCTCAGGGGACCATATGGGATGCTGGGAATCGAACCTGGGTCAGCTTCGTGCAAGGCAAACGCCCTACCTGCTGTGCTATTGCTCCAGCCCCATTGTCCACTTAATTTTAATTTCAGTTTTTAGTAGTGTCCACTTTAGAAAACACTCAGTAGCCTGAGAAACAATCCAAGAACAGAGCTCAATATTACCCAGAAACCTTAGAGTTCCTCTGTCTCCCTAGCATCTGTACCAAGAACATCTGCTCACTGTGAGTAGTGGTGCTGTCCGGGAGGAGTGGCCACATCTGGGAGAAGTCCAGGACAGAGATGAGAGTGCCAAATTCACCTGTGGGTCCTGCCTGGAACTCTGAGTGCTGGTCATGCATGAAGAAAATAGTCCTATGGTCATGCTGAGCCAAACGTGGGTTTCTGGATTCCAAAATGTACTGTGGGAAATGACAGGTAACCACTAGATATAAAGTGATTTAAGGGCGTTTATTTGGGAATAGGAATCAGAATCCAGGTTCACAATTGAGGGAGAGACCACTCTTGTCCATTTATACTGGACAGGATGTCTCCTTGGTTCCTACCCACACCAGGGAACTCAAAAGCTGAAGGAGACAAGCAGTGGGCAGACAAGTGACAAGGCCAATGGTGGGTCCTATAACCACTGGTCCTTAGCCTGGCTGCTGATGCTCTGTCACTCCAGCTCTGGCAAGCGCAGCAGCACTGCTGGTTTGCTGACCAGCACAAGTCAGAACATCAGAGATAAGGATTTTTCTGCAAAAATACTATTTTAAAAGTGGAATTTGCTGGACACGTAAAAGGCAGGTAGAGGGTAGTTAATTCTCTACCTAATTGTCAACAGCATGCCATGCTTCCTGGGCTTGCTTTCTTGCCACAGGAAGGTCTTGGCCCAACTACTTCACTAAGGGTAGAGAGGAACAAGTCTGAACACCACCCAGGACCAGGAAAGTGCCAGGGCATAGTCCCAGGATGTCATCCCGGAGCTAACCAGTGGGAGGTGGAATTTGCACTCAGGTCTCACTCCAGATGAGGGCAGGAGAGTGAGCTTCTTTGCACCTAAGGTGGTTTTGTGCGGGGGAAACTGGGTCAGTGCAGGGGACCGTCCTGGGACTGATTTACTCCAAAATCTTCTGATTTACTCCAAAATCTGCTGCTGCCTACAACTCTCTCCAGGTCTATCACCAGTTGCCCACTCATGAGGTTTCAGACCGGTGACTCTTCCTATGAATGACTAGCTGGGACTTCCAGTCGAAGCCACAACCACAGTCACTACAGAAGTGACGCCGCTGGCCAGTATGGCTCTTCCGGTGGATAACCAACTGAGACTTCCAGCTGAAGCTGCGCCCACACTCGTCACATGCATAGCTTCTGGGGCCTGTGAGTGTGCACCGGAGATGGCGAGACACAGCAGGCTCCTGGGGACCCTTCAGCAGCTTCTCAGTGGCCCCCGAGGCCTGCGTTTGGGCACAAGCACTCTGCCCCCAAGCATGGGTCCGGAGGTGGATAACGAATACAGACTTCCAGTCAAAGCCTTGGCCGCACTGCTCACATATGTATGGTTTTCTCAGGGGGCCACTGTACTCAGGCTCTGCTCCTAGCGGTGCAGGCTGGCACTGAGTGGTCCCAGACAGGCCAGCCCAGGCCACTGGACCCAAGCCCTTGCGGTGGCTTTGCTGCTCCTCTCCTGGGGAGGCAGCAAATCAAGGTTGCTCTGACATCAGCCAGCCCCCCGCCCTGTATTTGGGGTGACAGGGGTCCCACCCACATAGAGAAACTCACCGGAGGAGCGGTCTCCTTGGCCCAAAGAGCCTTCGTGCATCACCCCTGGCTGAGCCTCTCTGGCTGTTAACCCTGCTGGGATGGGGGCCCATCAGGCCTAATGCTGGCATAGGGTGGGCAGGGCTTGTGCAAGGCGGGTGGGGTTCTCGCAGGCATTAGGGAGATGGGGTGAACAATGAGATGCACCGGAAGAGCCCAACAAGGACAGGGGTAGTGAGGGGCTGGGCCTGGGCTCACCCAGGGAGACTACCGTGCCGTACTTCTCCAGCATCATGTCCCAGGACAGCTCCTTCTGTGATGGCAGGTGACCTGAGCCCTCCCTGCCTGGGGCTGCAGAGGAAGCCGAGTGCTGGGAAGCAGACAGGGACGACTGTCCTTCAGTTCCCCTGGTGGATGTGATCAGCACCCATCCCTCTCAGCCACCCCAACCACTTTCTGGCAGGCTAAAGCTGAGGACCCCTGGGAAGAATTTGGGGGAGGCCAAATGTGACAGATGTGGCTTGAACAGTGAGTGCTGCATAGAAAGCAAAAGACCAGGAGACCCTAGGGGGCATCAGGAGGAATGAGAGGGCACTATCTTGCGGAGTCTATTCCCTAGTGGGGTCTAGCTATTAGGACTCAACAGTGCAGTCACAGTGATGACAGACACAGTTGGGAGAGAGCCGCTTTTGTGTTGCTACAGAGCAAGCTGAGGCCTAGGGCTACGTTTATGCAGCTAGCTACCTTCACAAATTATATCAAGGACCCAGCCATGAGGTCTGTCCTAATTTCTCAGATTCCCCTCTTTCAGGGCTTCACAAGATTGGAGAAAATAATCCTGACAAATGCTGCAGTGAGTCTAGAGGAAGGAAGGTGACAGGCCCATCAGGACCTGTATGCTGTGACCTTCCCATTTGCCTTTGTTTCCAAACATATCACTGGCTGTGAAGGAAGCCAGGGAAATGTGAGTAGGGTCTGATGGGGGAAGCTTTCTTTCTTTTTTAATTTTATGGGGAAGGGTCCCCCAAAGTGTTCAGGAAGCCTTGGGGCCACTCCTAGCGAACTACCTCCACAATCACTGCGAAAAATCAAAGCATATCCTCATCAGCTCTCTCCACTGGGCAACTCCTGACCAGAGAGCTGTAAATGCCCAGAGTGAACTAGACTTCCGTAGTTCACATTCAAGAGCCCAGAACTTGGAACAACAGGCTTAGATGAGCTTGTGTACCTGGTCAGATGCAGTCTGGGGTTGGAGGGAAGGCGCAGAAGAGAGCAGATGTTTTGGTGGGAAACCTGGGATCTTTGTTCTCAATCAAGCCTGTTGAGGGGACTAGGCTTCTACGTGACCATCAAGGTCAGTAATCTTGTCCTTTTCCCATATGTATAAATACAAGGATTCACTTCCCTAGACCCAGCTCAGGGCTAAGTAAGTCAACCCTGATCAGTTCCACTGAACCAAAACTTCTGATCTATAACCAACACGCCTCCCTCCTGAACAGAGACCAGCACTTCGCGCCTGGCCCAGCATGGAGGCCCACAGGCAGCCCTACAGGGCAGCAAAGAGCAGGTTAAAGGCGCTGACAAGCTAGCTGGTGGTAGTCTGCCTGTCTGCCTGCCACAAACTACTCCCTCATGAGGCCAGCATGCACCTCCTCCCTAGGGCTGCTCACCGTAATCCTGGGCGCCGGGAAAGTAGACGACATCAGTTTCTGGTGTCTAAGGTGCCTCTCCTGAGATGGTGCTGGAGCTGAAGAGCTGCAGGGCACTAGGAAAGGAGGTGCACAGGGGTCAGAAGCAGGGAAAGAGCCAGTGTTGTGTCTTACCAGGAAAAACCTTCAACCCCCTATCCTACACCTGCCCCAAGGCAGCCCTTGAGACCCCTGGAGAGGGCCTGTTTCCTGCTCTGGGGCAGTACATCCACCCTCCTGCATGAAATCCCATCCTAGTACCATCTCCCATGGGAACCCCACACTCCTACCTGGGCCCCCAGCCCTGGTGCCATTCCCTCACCTGTCTTCTGCCCATCAGTGTCGGGCTCTTCCTTCACACAGTGGTGGAATAGAACAGGCCTCTCCTCAGGGGCTGCCTGAGTGGGCTCCCCTGTCCCTGAAGGGCAGGGGCTGCCCAAGAGCTCCTCCGTAGTCTCGGCTGCTGGGAGCATCTCTCGTTTCAGCACATGGGCTGTGATCTGAGGGGGAGATCCAGTCACTGGGGCTGGCCTCTGGATTTGTCCCTCCAGGGCCACCAGCCACACTCACCCAACCCAGCAGCTGCTCAGGTTCTTGCTGCAGGCCCTCGACCAGGGAAGCAGCCATATCAGGGCTGCCTGGCTGCTGCCCCCTCACCCAGGCCTGGATCTCAGGGGGCAGTGCACTCAGGAACTGCTCCAGCACCAGCAGCTCCAACATCTGCTCCTTGGAGCGCACCTCAGGCAGCAGCCACTGGCGGCACAGCTCCCAGAGCCGGCTCAGGGCCTCTCGGGGACTAGCTACATCCCAGTAGCAGAAGCCTCGGAAGCGCAGGCGAGCTGCCTCCGGCTCCTCCAGACTGGCTGCAGGGTCCATGAGGGCAGGCTCTGGAGAGCCGGGGGCACTGCGCAGCTCCAATAGGGACCTGCAGAAAAGGAGTAAGACTGGAAGCCAACAGGCCAGAGCTTTGTATAGTTTTTTTTCAGGGCTGGTGTCAGTATAGCTGGTAAGGCGTGTCTGCCTAGCACACTGCCGATGTGGGTTTGATCCCTATAATGGTACCTCGAGCCCTGCTGGGCGTGATCCCTGAGCACTGCTGGGTGTGGCCCCAAACAGAAAAGGTTTTAAGTGCGACATGGTCAGTTTAGCGTTCATTCATTAAATAGATGAATTTAACTTCATCCCAAATTGCAGCAGCCTTGAGAGCACTGAATGAACTAGAAGACATTGTGCAGAGCGACTCAGCCCTTTAGGTGGGGATTGGGTGAGGCCAAGAAAGCTTCAGGAGGACTCAGTACTGCCCGAGTCCTCAAGTAAGGAAACCTGCACCTGTGTGGGAGGTAATGTATGCCACGGAGCTTCAAGAAACTGCAAACACGTGGGTCAGACTAGACAGCTGGGCAAGGGCATCCCAGGGTTCAGAAAGTGCTGTGGGAGGATTGACCAGGAGTCACACGCACAGGCAGGGCGAGAGCATGAGGGAAGGGAGCGGCAGCACGTGTGCACCGACTAAAAGGGGGAGCTGCGTGGGTGGAGGTGTACCGCGCTCGGTGACCCCGGGAACTCTGGGGACTCACACTTCAGGACCCGCCGCGTACAAAGCAAAGCAAAACTGGGAGACAGTTCTCTGGGGCTGTCAATGGAGCCCAGGGGTCCTCGCGGGCTGGTCGGCTTAGCCAGCCGGGCCTGAGGCGGCAGTCTTCCAGAGGGGGTGCTGTGTTATAGACAAGAGGTGTGGAGCGCTCTCGAAGAGAAGACAGGCTCGGAGCCTCCCGCCAAGGAAAAACAACGCGCAGACCCACAGGCCAGCTAGCCTTGCGGCATTGGGCCCACCCACCCCGCGCACTGCCATGGCAACGCCGCCCCGGCCAATCCCCAGAGCATGCCCTCTCGTCTCGGACTACGTTTCCCGTGCGCCACCGCGAGCGAGGCCACTGCGGTGTGTGGCAGCGGGCACTCATTCCCAGGGGCCTCTCACAGCTGCAGCGCTCGGTCCGTCTTCAGAGTTACATGCAGGAAGTGTAGCTGGGGTCCCCGCCCCGGACTAGCGGCGACTCTCAGCGCACCCGAGACCCAGACTACTCACCCGAGGCCGACACCGACGGCGCGCGAGGATGCCGCGCGTGCGCAAAACGACGCAGATGCCTATTGGCAACCGGGAAGGAGCGTGACCTCCGGCCAATCAGGCCTGGCACTCGGCCCGGGCCCCGCCCCCGGCACTCTTTTTTGGAGGATGTGGGGGTGCGGCTCGGGGGCCTACTGGGCAGTATTCAGTGTTCTCTTGTCTCAGAGTTCAAGCTCGGGAATCACTCCTGGCGGTGCTGGGGGATGGTATGGAATGCCAGGAATCGGGACCGAACAGGGCTGGTCGCGTGCAAGGCCCCCAGTGATCTTGAGATTGTTCTCACTGTTGGGGCCTCCCTTTGGAAATCGCTGTGGATTCCGCTGCCACCATCCGTTTCCAAGAAGACAGTGCCTGTCCCTGTGGGCTTTGGCAGCCTGGGTAGTGTTGTTGGCCTACAGGAAGGTAGGAGGTCCCAGGAGAAAGCTGGGTGTAACCAGAAGGGCAAACCTGACCCCCAGGGTTTTCCTCGTCCTTCCCGGGTAATTATCCATCAAGGAGGGTGCACGACTTCTTTAGACTTCTGAGGAACGCACAACAGACTCGACCCAGGTGGGTAGCCATTATTATTATGATTAAGACTCAGTCTCAGACGTGGCCTTAATAACAATACTACAAGGAGGTGGTATTTTGTCCAGGTTTATGGGACATACCTGGACATTTTAACTAAAGGTGACTTTCGTCTTCATAAAGCTTTTGTTTTTATCAGGGCTGGTGATAGTACAGCTGGTAGGGCGCTTGCCTAGCACACTGCCCACCCTGGTTTGATCCCTATAGTGGCACCTCGAGCCCCGCTGGGTGTGATCCCTGAGCACTGCCAGGTGTGGCCCCAAACAGAAAAGGTTTTAAGTGAGACAGGGTCAGATTTTCATTCATTCATCAAATGGATGAACTTAACTTCATCCCAAATTGCAGCAGCCTTAGAGCACTAAATGAACTAGAACACATGCTTTGCATGCAAGAGACCTGGTTTGGAACAGTATCTAAAACACCACATCACTCAAACTAGGCATGGAGTGACAGCCAGCTGCACTGTCAGTTGGGGCATAAAACCCTAAACAATAGAAGAATTAAAAATTCCAGGGCCAGGGGCCGGAGTGATAGCACCGCTAGTGCGTTTGCCTTGCACACGGCCGACCTGGGTTCAATCCCCGGCATCCCATATGGTCCCCCAAGCACTGCCAGGAGCAATTCCTGAGTGCAAAGCCAGGAGTAACCCCTGAGCATCGCTGGGTGTGACCCAAAAAGCAAAAAAAAAAAAAAAAAAAAAAAAATTCCAGAGCCAGACACAGCAGTTAGGACATGGGTTCCATCCCTGGCATTTCATATGATCCCTGATCAGAGCCAGGAGTAACCCCTGAGCAATGCTAGGTGTGGCCAAAAATAATTTTTTCCCCCAGGGCCGGAGACACATTGATCTGAGTTCAACAGTCCTGAGCTTTGAGCACAGAGCCAGGAGTAAGCCCTGAACACAGCCAGGTGTATCCCCAACACAAAAATTCCACCAGTCTTTGGTTTCTTCTGAATTCTGTGAAAGCTACATCTTTATGATTGGGGTCTGTCAACTCTTCCTGGTGGTGTTACCAGATTGAATTGTAGGGGAAGAGGGATTTAGGTGTTCTTGCAAAAAGTGCTCATTATGAGGAAGATTCAGGCTCTAAGATCTAACCAACCAGCTCTCCAGCTATCTTTGTCAGATCCCTTGTAGTGGTATTGGCTTTTGGGCCACATCTAGTGGTGCTTTGGGCTTACTCCTGGCTCTGCATTAAGGGATCAGAGCTGGGGTGCAGGCCAGCTGTGTGCAAAGCAAGAACCCTACCTGGTCTACTATCTCTCTGCCCTTTATAAAAAATTGAGAGGCAAAGGGCAGTATGTGGCGTCTCCTAAGTGAAATTCCCAAAACTGTGTTTTGTTTTGGTTTTAGACTACACTTAGTTGTCCTAAGGGGACCATATGGGTTCTGTGATCAAATCCAGGTCTCTCATGGGCAAGGCAAGCACCTTTCCTGCTGTATTCTTTTTGCAGGCACCAAAACACGTGGGGCTAGAGGATAGAGCAGTTAAGGTTTACTTGCTTGCTCCTAATCCCAGCATTGTGCATCTGCCTTTCCCCAAATTGATGACCTTCCCCATTTGCTTTCCCACTTTAGATAGTCACTGTGGAAACTTTTTACCATGCTAAGGGTTTTTTTTTTTTCCTTTTGGGGCAAACCTGGCAATGCTCAGGGGCTACTCCTGGCTCTGCACACAGGAATTACTCCTGGTAGTGCAGAGGGGACCATATGGGATGCCGGGATCAAACCTGGGTCGGCCGTATGTAAGGCAAGTGCCTTACTTGCTATATATCTCTCTGCTCCAACTTGTGGGTTTCTGAAGCAAGTGAGCCATATGTATTCAGTCCCACAGAACACCTTGTCACTTTTAGTCAGTCTACTCAGGTTAAGACCAGAAGCATCCCAGTAGGACAGAGCCTGAAATAATCAAAGTTGGTGGGAGACCAAGGCATGGGGGAACTCATTTAAAAAGAATAGCATGGAAGTCACTGACCAGTCCCAGGTACTGGGCCATATCTGAAGAGGATGAACAAACTGAGAGGTAGCCAAAGCAAACACAGCAGAAAATTAAATAAAGTGGAGGGGGGAAATGCTGGAAGGGGAGACAGAAAAAGGCGTTAACACCCAGCTTAAGAGATCAGGGGGACTTCAGCTATCCTGGGCTCAAATGGCTTCGCTCAAGGTGCGGAGAAAGCATGTGACTCGAGTATACATTTGCTGTGATCCCTTGGGCTCACCATAAGTCTGTCAAGTCTGGATGGGGCTTGTCTACACTCACAACTGTGTCCTGTAAGCCCATGTGACAGCTCCAGGCTACCTCATGAAAAATGGCCATCCTGGGAGAAGATATGAAGACCAGAGAAATCCACAGGGGGCAGTTATCAGGTGTCCTATCCTCAAGGAAACTTGAGGCACTGCCTGGGAGATGGGCATGGCCCTGTGGGTGGATGGAGTAGAAGTCAGCCTATACACTGTCTGTTTGGGGATGGCTGTGAAGTTCTGGAAAGGGTGGGACTAGAACACAAGGTGGGGGTTGGGAGGATCAGCCTTCAGGGGCCATGCCATCTGCCCTGTTGCATCTTGTGGCTGGAGCCCGCCTGTGAGTACACAGACAAGCTGCAGCTCTGCCCTGTGGGGCCCTCAATTCTCTGACAAAGATACACCCCACTGTCATGTGTGTACTGTGCTAAGTACCAGGCTATTACTTTCCACATGTTTTCAAAAGGAAATTTTTATCAGAGCTTCTATAGACTCCTTTAAACCCTCTGAAATAGTCTTCTGGAGCTGGGACTAGAGGTTGAGGGAACGAGTTCCAGTGCTATGCAAACATTTACAATGTACAATCATCCCAAGCTTTAACTTCCTTAGGAGTGGTGTTCCCACTGCTGGAGTGACTGGAGTGGGACAGGGCAGGGTCTGGGCTCCTGGGATGGCACCACAGGTGGCCTCAGTTTCATGAGGTAGGCTAACACTCGTCACCACTGAGGGATGAGCACAGGTGAATGTAAGAGTCACCAAATCATGCAGAAACGGCCCCAACTTGTCATATGGAACAATCATTACAGTCACTGTTTGTCTGGAAAACACAAGACTTTGGAAACAAGATACATTCAACACTGAGCCTTGGAGAAGTCTTCACACTTGATCTGTCACTCCTACACTCCAATTCTACCTCTGGTGGGTCTGCCAAGTTCAGGAACCAGGGAAAGCCCTACCCAGTTCTCACAGCCCAGCTAGCAGACTAGCATGTGAGGGCTGAATGCTGACAATCCAGATGTTGGGGTTGGGGGGGGTGTGGGTCTGGGTCAGCTGTATCCCTCTGTGTGCCTTTTTCCTCATTTGAGAAGTGGGAATGCCAACCATAGCAGTACTTCCCAGGGGTGTCAGGAATTTGATGGCGCTCAGACAGGGCCTTACAATCGGCACCTACTGGCGCTTATGAAGATCCTGCATATCACAATGTCTGTAAATACCCCCTCTGTAGGCTTATATCTTTTTCATCCTTGCCTCAAGAAAGGAAGCTTAGGTTTAGAGCACGGTTACTCTCCCAAGCACCAAGTACATGTTCCCTACCACTTCTCGTCCATGAGTCTGGTTCCCAGGAAGCCTTAAAGAAACTGAGGTGTCAGCACAGCAGCCAGATTGTGTAGACCTGGGTCATCTCCATCCTCCTCACCTCAGCCTCCAGTCATGACAAGCAGGATGCGGCATTGTGTTGCCACCTTCAATAGTGGACTGCCAAGTCTCAGTCTTTCAAAGTGCCTATAGCCAAGTCCATCCCTCTCACGTTCCTGCACAGTATCCTCGTGGGGATAGAGAAGTTATGAATACAATGGCAGATTTTGTTTGTTGCCATGAGCAGAAGCACAGTGCACTTCTCCTAGTGTGGTGCTCAGAAAACATGGGAGACTTAGCCGTGGAAATGAGTCACAAGAGATGAACTCAGTTCTCACATGGGTTTGGGACTGCAATCCCAACTTCTGAGGCAGAACTGGCCCCAGCTTCCTTCCCTTGAATACTGTCCCTGACCTGAGGGCGGACCTGGGGCCGCCGCATGGCCTTCTCACCAGTGTGTATTCTCTGATGATGAAAGAGGGCTGGACGCTCCCGGAAGGCCCGGCCACACTGCCCACACACGAACGGCTTCTCGCCTGTGTGGATACGCCGGTGGCTGAGCAGCACAGCACCCTTGGCAAAGGCCTTGCCACAGTCCCCACAGCGGAAGGGCCGTTCACCGGTGTGCAGCAGCTGGTGCTGGGTGAGGTTGGAGCTGTGGCTGAAAGCCCGGCCGCACTGCTTGCATGCAAAGGGCTTCTCACCTGTGTGCACACGCTGGTGCTTGAAGAGTGAGGAGCCCTGGCTGAAAGCTGCACCACAGAGCGCGCAAGCATAGGGCTTCTCGCCTGTGTGTGTGCGCTCATGCTGAATCAGGTGCGAGTTTCGACAGAAACGGCGGCCACACTGACCACAGGCATATGGCCGCCCGCCTGCATGGATCTTGCGGTGCTGGCTGAGGTTGGAGCCGTGGCTGAAGGCCTTGCCGCACTCACTGCAGTGGAAGGCCTTTTCAGCCGTGTGGATGCGCTGGTGCCTCACTAGTGATGAGCTGTGGCGGAAGGTCTTGCCACAGGCCGAACACGTATATGGTGTCTCGCCACTGTGGATGCGCTGGTGCTGTGTCAGGTGTGAAGTCTGGCTGAAGGCCTTACCGCACTGTGCACACTCATAGGGCCGCTCCCCTGTGTGTGTGCGCAGGTGCTTGAGCAGGTCGGAGCTCTTCACAAACACCTTACTGCATGCCCTGCACTCAAAGGTCTTCTCCCCTGAAAGGAGGCCAGTGCCAGCCTGAAAGACCTCACCTAGATTGTCCCAGGTTGCCGGCTCCTGCCCAGTGGAGAGTCTCCGAGGCTCATGCCAAGTTGTGGCTGCACCTATTCCCGGTTCCCCATCAGTGTGACTGACCTCCAAGTTTGGGATTCTTGGGAAGGTTCTCCCAGCGGACTCCCGCACACGGGGCTTCTGTTGTTCCAACACACTGGGCAGTCTGGCTGACACAGAGCAATCTGTGAGGACCTTTCCCTGTGGTGGGCCCCCTTCAGGAGCCCTCAGAGGGGAAGTCAGCCGCAGGCTGATGTTGGTGTCACTGTTGTCAGGGCCTAGCAGGAGCTTTTCCCAGTAGATAACTGACACTCCCATGGACTTTCTCTGCCAAGATGGGGAGGTGACCTGCGAACTCTGCAGGATTTTTCCACGTTCACTGGCACTAGCAGCAGGGATGATCTGAGGAGAAAAAGGCCGAGGGAGACCCCTGGGGAAGGTCCTTGACGGTGCTGCTTCTCCAGAAACACTTCGGTCCTTTACCATAAGCCGTGACCCTGAAGGCAGAGAAACAGTATATGCCTAAGTCATCCTATTTAGGAGGGAGGGAACAGAGCAAACTGAATGAAAACCAAGGGGGTCCCCCAGGACTAGGTATGGAGGCTGGGAAGAGAAGCAGGGAGCAGCCACCCTTCCTGTAGCTAAATTTGGGGTACTGCCCAGCTTGCCTTTGCTCTTTACACTAGTGGCAAGCTGATGTTACACAACTCTTTCCTGTGAACTCTGTATCCAGGTGAAAGCTGTGCCCCAGTGCCTGTAACAGGCCTGGCTAAAAATACTCAATAAATACTCAAAACATGGAAAACAAGGGAGGGAAAGGACCCACAAATGAACTGGTGAGGCAGGATAAGCAAGAAGAGATGTCAAACAGTCTAAACTCAGAGAAAAGACATGGTGAGTAGATCTCACCATGTGTGGGGTACCCTCAGAGCTCCCCTTTTCCAGGACAACCAAGGCTGGAATGTCTGAGAGGCTGCTGGGGGATGAATACGGGGGTGGGGTAGGGGTGGGGGAGGCAGACATAGAAAGGGAGTTGGTGGAAGAAGAGCATGTCAGACAGAGGTTAACCCCCAGCTTAGCCCACCCTGAGCCCCCACTCACCAGGGATTGGCCTTCTTGGGGAGTTTCTGGCTGGGTCCATATCCCTCCCGCCAAGAACCCATGGCTCCTCACCATGCTGGAGCTGAACAACCACATGAGGTCTGGAGGTAGCAAGTCCTGTGGAGGAGGAAAAGCAGGGAATGGCCCAGTGTCTGCTCAGGGTGACCACCCAACACGAGGCAAGAGTCAGGGCTTTACAGACATGGATGGTGTGAATAGTGCGATCCAGAAAAGCAGGACATTGCACCAAGTGGAGATTTCAAGAACACCTCAATGGTTCCCATGAGAATTCTATTAGTTGAGTCAAGTGCAAAGGCACTATGGCCAGAGAGACACACAATCAGTGGGGAGGGGGCTGCTTGAGGACCATCAGAAAGGAGTTGCTGTTGGCGTCCCAGTCTGGCAACAACTGAGCTTCCCATAGAGGACCCACAGCCTTACCCAGGGAAGCCACTAGTGCGAAGTTCTCCAGCATCACCTGGCGGTACAAGGCCCTCTGGGTTGCATCCAGGAGCCCCCACTCCTCCCTGGAGAAGTACACAGCCACGTCCTCAAAGGCCATCAGGCCCTGCAACAGCAGCCAAGGAAGAGGGACATGCTCTAAGCCAGAGTTTGTCTGTTGTTTTGTTTTTCTGGGGAGGGAGGTTTAGTAAATGTAACCTGTGGTGCTGGGGAAGGGGATTAGGGACTACTTAGGGTTTGATACTTAGGTACCCCAGGCTCTGCTGGGGTGCCAGGGATGAACTCAGGGATAAACATATGAAGCACCCACCCTAGCCCTGTTGAGCATCTCCCCAGCTCCTAAGCCGTTCACAAAATAGTTATTTCCTCGTAAAGGGTATGCTTGAATAAAGTTCTTTTTATCAATGAATTTTAAAATAACAAAAAACATAACTTTAAAATAACGCTGTAAAATATCGCTGGAGCGATAGCACAGCGGGTAGGGCGTTTGCCTTGCACGCGGCCAACCCGGGTTCGATTCCCAGCATCCCATATGGTCCTCCGAGCACCGGCAGAGTAATTTCTGAGTGCATGAGCCAGGAGTAACCCCTGTGCATTGCCAGGTGTGAACCCCCTCCCCCCAAAAAAGCAAAAATAAATAAATAAAATAACGCTGTAATTTTTTTTTTCTTTTTGGGTTACACTCGGCGATGCATAGGGGTTACTCTTGGCTCTGCACTCAGGAATTAGTCTTGGCGGTGCTTGGGGGACCCTATGGGATGCTGGGAATCGAACCCGGGTCGGCCTTGTGCAAGACAAACACCCTGCCCGCTGTGCTATCACTCCAGCCCAACGATGTAATTTTTTTTTTTTTTTTTTTTTGCTTTTTTTGGGTCACACCTGGCGATGCACAGGGGTTACTCCTGGCTCTGCACTCAGGAATCACTCCTGGCGGTGCTCAGGGGACCATATGGGATGCTGGGAATCGAACCCGGGTCGGCTGCGTGCAAGGCAAACGCCCTACCCGCTGCCAACGATGTAATTTTAAAATAACACAAAATATCATTCTGAATGGTCTTTACTTCTGCTTTAACCATCTGTAAAACATTTCTTCTGTGAGACTTAGGCCCAAGCTTCCCCCAGTTGTCCTGCCTTCCCAAATTACAATTTGTTCAACTACAAATGCATATGAAGTTATGCTTCCATTCTGGAAATCAGGGCCTGAGTCCTCGCCTAAGTTCAATTTCCCTTCAAATTCCCGCACCTCCTGGAAGCAGAAGATGGGATGAGTATTTCCCAAAACCGCCGCTCCAGTCTGGCTGGGGACAGTCTCTGCATCCTGGCCTGCTACTTGAGGCACACGTCTCCCCACAAGAAGCACTAAATTTGGCTAACCCCCTCCGAGCTTGTGCACAGAAGGGTCCCTGCCGCTGTCATTTCCCCCCAGACTTCACACGAGCTGGGGTTCTCACGCGTGCACGCTGCACTGTCCTGGGCCCCCGCGGCCCCGGGAAAGGGGCGGTTTAGGAAGCCTAACCCTTTGCGTTTTCCGAGTCCGTGGGGAAAGGACCTGGGTGCGCGGTCCCAGAGCCGCATCTACTCACCGGGGCCAGGTTGATCGACATGGCCACCGCCATTCGCACCTTCCGCTGTGGAGGCGCGGAAAGGATCAGCCCCCCTGGCGCCCTCCTGGCCCTGGGCCTCAGGGTCCCGAGCCCTCAAGTACGCAGAAGCCCAGGGCGCCGCCTGAGGGGCCACCACCTTGCACGTGGCCTCGAAGGCCGCCTGTGGCCCCCCCGGCCCGCCGCCGACGCACCGAAGAGACTGGGGAACGAGAGGCCGTATGGCGGGCTGGACAGCTGCGGCGCACGCGCGGGAAGCAGCTTCTCCGCTCCCGGCTCCCTCACGACCCTCGGTTCAGCTCCGGAAAGCATCGAGACAAGAAGAGTGACCACAAGGCTCTGACGCCCCCGACTCCGCTCCGGACCCGGAAGTCCAGCCCTCGTGGGAGCTCATTGGCCAAGAGCACAGCAGACGCACGCGCAGAACCCTATGGATAGTGCGCGTCCCGCCCCGCCCCCGTCTCCAGGGCAGCGCCTGAGCATCGCCGGGAGGGACGCTGGGAAACCGAGTCCGGTGGTCAATCGTTGCGTATGACTTCCTGCCCGGGAAATCTAGACTAAACGTGGTTGTTGGAAAAATGGAGGGGACCCCAGTGAGATGAACCGAAGAACAAAATTTACAGGAGGTTGGGCTGAGAGGAGAAGAGCTTGTGCCTTGAGCCCAGGTTCCAATTCCAGCTATACCTCTCTCAGGGTAACTGTGGGCCCTAGGATGGTCAAGGGGTAATGATCAGTTTTGCAATCCAAGATTTGCAAACCCCCAGCTTAACCCTTAAAGCTGAAACTGTTCTCTGAGACTTCCCCGAACCATTTGTTTTCCTTGACACACTGAATGATGCTGATACTTTCCCACAGGTTATCAGGGTAATGCTATTTTGCCCTCAGGTCACACCATTGATTCCCTGTGTCCTGGCCAAGTCTCCCAATCTACCTCAGGGTTTTCAACAAATGAAGCAGGATCAGGAAAAGGGCACGGAGATAGTACAAATGGTGGGGTGCTTGCCTTGCACGCGACTGACCTATATAGTCCTCCGAGCACTGCCAGGAGTGATTCCTTAGCCAGGAGTAACCCCTGAGCATCACCAGGTGTGGTCCACAAACAAACAAACAATAAACACAATCTATATCTAGGACTTAGCTGCAGGCCATGTGTGGTATATTTTTAGTATGTTGATAGGTTAAAAACAACTGTAAAGCCCAGAATTAAATAAACTCAATACCTGAGAACATTATTCCTGGAATGGCAATTAGAATAGTTAAAGTTGCTGAGGAGATAGGCTGGTGGTGGTGCTGACAGGGACTGCAACAACTTTATCTTGGTTATCTTGGTGAGTGGGCAGATGAAAGAAGGAAGGGTCTGAGGTCTGGCCAACACCTTAAGACTGGATTTTTTCAGATTTCACCCTAGGACCAGGGGAACCATAGGCAGCCCCAGTCCTTTCAAAACTGGAAAGAATTGGGATCAGAAGGGGCCAGATTGTGAAAAAGAAAAACCGCAGGACTGCCACAGGGACGCAACTGCTTTGGATGACAGCAGCCAAGATTCAGTTTTGCTATGAACCCACTTTAAAATCGTTGTTTTAGTAATGGTGGGGCATGGGCTCCACCCCTAGTGCTGAGGGGCTACTCCTGGCTCTGTGCTCAGGCATAATACCTGAGTAGAGTACTGGGGATTGAACCAGGGTTGATCATATGCGAGAGGTGGAGGCTGAGGCATATTGGAGATGGTAACAAGACGAGAAGACCAGAATTGGTGGCTATTCACTCCTCAAGAGACTCACCAGCCTTTCTTGGCAACCCTATGAACCCATGGAATTTCAGTGGAGCTGGTGGATTAGTTCAATGGCAGACAGCTGGAAGGGGCCTCTGCTCTATCCCTTGATACACATGGATTAGGATTGCCAATATTAAAGGTGACAAACACAATATAGCCTTTATTACTGTGTGTTCCAGAATTGTGTGAGGCAGTCAGTTTCAGAGTTGGATATGTCCATTATAAATCAACAATATTCATGAAAATGCTTAACCTGAGTCAGTGATAGTACAGTGGGTCGGGTGTTTGCCATACATGTGGCCCACTTGAGTTCGATCCCCGGCATCCCATGTGGTCCCCCAAGTACCACCAGGAGTAATTCCTGAGTGCAGAGCCAGCAAATGCCTGGTATGACCCAAAAAGGGAAAAAAAGAGAAAAAAATGCTTAACATTCCCTGGAAGTTCCTACTAGACAGTGCTCACCCAGATATAATTCTTTTTTTTCTTGCTCTTTTTTGGGGTCACACCCAGCGATGCTCAGGGGTTATTCCTGGCTCTGCACTGAGGAATTACTCCTGGCAGTGCTAGAGGACCATATGGGATGCCGCGGATCAAACCTGGGTCAGTCGTGTGCAAGGCAAGCGCCCTACCCACTGTATTATCGTTCTGGCCTCCCAGATAGAATTCTTGGTCAGAGTTACATCAAGTTCACACCTATACTATTCACTGCCCATAATTCTCTTTCGAAAAGAGTAAATACAAGAGAACCAGACTGATAGTAAAGCAAGGAGAGGGTTTGCCTTGCACATGGGCGACCCAGGATTGACCCCCAGCATCCCATATGGTCCCCTAAACACCACAGGAGTAATTCCTGAGTGTAGAACTAGAAGTATCCCTGTGTATCACTGGGTCTGACCCAAAAAGCAGAGAAAAAAGAAAGACTAGATAAAGGGACAGAGCAATAGGGCAATGGGTAGGGCACTTGGCCCTTGCCTTATACATGGCAAACTCAGGTTTGATCCCTGGCACCCCACATAGTCCCCAAAGTGCCAGGAGTGATCCCTAAGCATAAAACCAAGAGTCAGTCCTGAGTACCACTAGGTTTAATCCCCCAAAAGAGAGAGGGTCTAGAGAGATAGTATAGCAGGTAGGCTACTTGCTTTCCATGTGGCCAACCTGGGTTCAATCTTGCACCCCATGTGGTTCCCCTACTACTGCCAGGAGTGACCCCTGTGCACAGAGCCAGGATTCAGTCCTCAGCACCGCCAGGTGTGTCCACCCCAAAAAAGAAAGAGGAAGTAAATGGAGGTATATCACCCCTAAGCCCGCAGGGGTGAATAGACACCATAGGTATGTGCTGGGTCAGAGCGGGGACAGTTCTGCCAAAAATGTCGACAGTCCCGGGCAGATCAGAGAGTACATAGTTCCCAAATGCATGGCACATTTGAGGGTAGGTGCTGGGTCTACTCGGATTGGTGTCTCTCAATCCAATTTCAGGATGGAGAGATTTCATGCTGAACAATGTGCCAGCGGTGGCCAAAGACTTTCACACACCCATGGCTCTCTAAGGCCTTTTGTCAGTGTGGATTTTCTTATGCTGAAGGAGGAGAGAACTGGATTTGAAGGATCTCCCGCAACTCTGTACATTCGAGGCTCTCTCCTCACTGTGGAACTGCTGGTGTAGTTGCAGTAGTACCTAATGGCTTTCCAGTACAGGTTGCACTTGTAGGGTCTTCTCCAGTATGCACTTTCCAGGGTGGAGAGACCAGAACGAGTCATGTAAGGTTTCCCATATTGCTTGGGAAGGCCTTGCTTCACAAGGCCTTACTCCAGTTTGAATCCTATAGTGAAGAATGAAGTATTTAAAGAAGTTTCCACACTCTCTGCATTCATAGGGCCTTTCTCCACAGTGAACTTTCCAATGCTGAATGAGAGTCAACAAAACACCTTAAGACTTTGCCACGTTCAGTGCACTTATAAGGCCTCTCTCCTGTGTGAATCCGCTGGTGCAAAATAAGTGCCTCTTTGTAGTTAAAGATTTTCTTACACTCATCACACTTGAAAGGCCTGCATGGACCTTCTGGTGCTTCCTCATTTTAGATGGCTATAAAGGTCTTTCCATAGTCACTACACACATGGGATGTGTCTGTTGTGTGAAGTTTCCAGTGACTATCACAAACTAACTTCCCCTTGGGAGCATTTCCACCTTTTAGGCAACTGAGAGGTCTCTCTTCAGAATGAGCTATCAGTGGTAAAGCAGGGAAAAGGCCTTCAGAAAGGCTTTCCCCAAACTGCTGCACTTCAGTCAGGATCTTCAGGCAGGTGCGATGTCCTGCTGCTGCTTGGAGCTGGGTGCAATAGTGCTCAGAGGCCTCCTCACACTTGTTGGGTAACAACTGGGTTGTCCTTGTTCCTCTGGAAGGGAGCTTAGGTTTACTGAGCTAGTCCCAGAACAGTCCCTAAGGTACACCCAATTCCATCAAGCACTAATAATCCTCTCTCTCTCCATATATATTGCTTTTCGGGTTACATCCAGTGATGCACAGGAATTACTCCTCACTCATCCACTCAGGAATCACTTCTAGCAGTGTTTGGAGAAACTATATCGGATACTGGGAATGAACCCAGGTCAGCCACGTGCAAAGCAAACACCCTAACTGCTGTGCTATCACTCCAGCCCCTTCTTTTTATTTTCTAATACTCAGTTTTCTTCTTTATTGCCATGATGACATCTGTGACAGAATGGGTTAACATTGGCTTACTACTGAGGCCGGAGTGATAGTACAGTGGGTAGGGCGTTTGCCTTGCATGCGGCCGACCCGGATTCAATCCCTGGCATCCCATATGGTCCCCTGAGCACCGCCAGGAGTAATTCCTGAGTGCAAAGCCAGAAGTAACCCCTGTGCATTGCCGGGTGTGACCCAAAAAGCAAACAAAACAAAACAAAACATTGGCTTACTACTGCTTTGACTGTATTTCTACGTTTGATACCTTCAAGATCATGTTTGGTTATCCAATTGGAGGAAGCAACCTGGCAGCCCAGCATGGTAAACATGACTCTGATTAGTAGAGCACATTCTAGGTGGAGTCCTGGTCTTTGTGAGTAGGGCTGAGACAATACCTTGGTTTCAGGTATGCACCTTGTGCATCACTGGGTGTAACTCAAAAAGAAAAAAAAAAAAGTAAAGAAATGAAACCTCTGTACATTTAAAGCATTTAGGGCTGGAGAGAGAACAGTGGGCATGTGTAACTTTGCTTCGCACATAGCCCACTCAGGTTTGATCCCCAGTTCTCATATGGTCCCGAGCCCTGCCAGGAGTGATCCCTGAGTGCAGAACCAGGAGTAAATTCTGAGGTCTAGTGGGTGCTGCCCAAAAAACAAAACAAAACCCACCAAAATTGAAAAAAAAAAAAAAAAGAGTACAAGCCGTCCATGTAGAAGGCCTGGGATCAACCCAAAATATCACATGGTCTTCTGGGCACTGCTGGAAATGACTTTCAGCACTGAGCCAGGAGAAGCCCCTGAACACCACCAGATGTGGCCCACAAACAAAATCATATTTTGGAATAAATTTAGCCCTTTACACTGAAAACTATGTAACACCACTAAAAAAAAAAAAAAGAAAAAGAGCTAAATGAATCAAAAGCCACCCCATGGTCGTGGATTAAAAGATATGACTGGGGGGCCAGCGGATAGTACAGCGGGTAGGGCGTTTGCCTTGCATGCGGTCGACCCGGGTTCAATCCCTGGCATCCCATATGGTTCCCCAAGCACCACCAGGAGTAATTTCTGAGTGCAGAGCCAGGAGTAACCCCTGAGCATTGCTGGGTGCGATCCAAAAAGCCAAAAAAAAAGGAAAAATGATTGGGAGGCTGGGTCGGAGTCGGCAGCTGGGCGGCGTTACAGGCAGCTGACTGAGCTGTGAAGTGGGCCTGCCTTGTTCTTTGAGAAAGTCACAGAGCTGCACCGCGTGTCCGAAGGCCAGCTGCACGCCTTCAACAAAGATAGATGGACTCAGAATTTTAAGCATCATGATGTATGATGATTTGGTCACATTCTAGTATATATAAACCCATTCCTTTTCCATCTTGATTTTATTCTCTAGAACTCCGAGAAAAATGTTGACTGTTGGTAATAATTGACACCTTACTTTTTCCAATCTTTATTGCAATGCCTTGATTTTTCTGTCTCAATCTTTCTATCCATACTTCCTTAGAAAAAATACCAAAATCTGTGGCCTCCCTCAGTACAACTCGAAATCTCAAAATGAATTTAAAACCATAATTAAAAATAAAAGTAGTCATTAACACAAAAAAATAAATAAAAGATATGACTGAAGAAAGCAATACTCTGAAACTGATCTACTGATCTCAACTCACCATTTAAGCCAGACCCGAGAGGACCACCAAATTTCTTTTTTTTAATATATTTTTATTTATTTATTTATTTATTTATTTATCTTTTTGGGTCACACCCGGCATTGCACAGGGGTTACTCCTGGCTCTGCATTCAAGAATTACTCCTGGCAGTGCTCAGAGGACCATTGGGATGCTGGGAATCGAACCTGGGTTGGCCATGTGCAAGGCAAACGCCCTACCCACTGTGCTATCACTCCAGCCCCGGGCCACCAAACTTCTTTTATGAGGTGAAAGCAAATTCTGGAGCACAGAGAGCTGAGGCTTTGGCAAAGTGCCAGTACCAGACAGAGGTAGAGCTAGATGGGATTTATTAAACAACCAATCAATTTTTTGTTTTTTTTTTCTTTTTGGGTCACACCCAGAGATGTTCAGGGGGTTCCTCCTGGCTCATGCACTCAGGAATTACTCCTGGCGGTGCTCGGGGGACCATATGGGATGCTGGGCATGGAATTTGGGATGGGCAGTTGCAAAGAAACCATGCTCAGGCCAAACATTTGGAGGTTTGTGTCTGTATGCGTATTGGGGAGTGCTCGGTTGCTTAGGTGCTTGGGGAAACATGGGGTGTCAGGAGGCTCGAATGCAAGCCCAGGCATCCTGCATGAAGGCATGTACTTTAGCCCTTTGAGCTATCTTCCTGGTCCAAATTGAATACCTGGATCCCAAATATATTCTGTAAGGCAGTGGGTGTTGAGGCTACAAGTGGGTTGCTCAGAGAAGGAAGGGAAGAGGGGTTTTCAGATTCATTGCACCAAGAACAGGGGCCTGAGTAGGAGGTAGCCTCCATGGTGAGCTCCCTGAGAAGGAAAGCTTCAGTTTGCTGTGGGAGAGGGTGAGAAACTTACCCAGGGACCCTACAAGTTCTCCAGCATCACACCTTAGTAGAGCCTCCTCTGGGTCAAATTAAGAAGCGTCCACTCCTCCAGGGAAAAATGCACAGCCACATCCTCAGATTTCAACTGCACCTTGGATCAACAGTGGACAGAAAAGTCAAGCAAAATATGGAGCAGAAGGACACATCCAGGGTCCTAACCTGTGTCTCAAGGCCCTACCATATCTTTCACTGACATCAACTTTTCTTTTTTAAAAAATTTACTTTTGGGGGCCACACCTGGCAGTGCTCAGGGGTCACTCCTGGCTCTGCACTCAGGAATCCTGGCAGAGCTGGGAGATTATATGGGATGCCATGAATCTAACCCAGGTCAGCCTCGTGCAAGGTAAGCATCCCACCCGCCATACTATTGTCCCAGCCCTCATCTTTCCCTTTGTTTTTTTTTTTTCTTTTTGGGTCACACCTGGCGATGCACAGGGGTTACTCCTGGCTCTGCACTCAGGAATTACTCTTGGCAGTGCTCAGGGGACCATATGGGATGCTGGGATTTGAACCCGGGTCGGCTGCGTGCAAGGCAAAAGCCCTACCCGATGTGCTATCGCTCCAGCCCCTCATCTTTCCCTTTGAAATCCAATCTCCATACCCCACTCACACCCACAAACTCCTCACCTCTTAAGAACCTCCCCTAAGCAGATCACTGAAGAGCCAGAGTGTTAAAGGGCATGTCTCAGTCTCATGTAAGTGCTGGATTCTGCATGTATCCACTGCAGCTATGTGAACACCAAGGTAGACACAAACCTAATTCATGCTGGGAACCCTTGATGACCTCTCTACAACCAGACCCAAGTCACTCGCTCTCTTGGAGAAAGTAGTCACCTGGTTTGCAGGCCCTTCCAGTTGACCCTCCTACCCACGAACACATATTTTGGGGGGAGTGGGACACATTCAGCAATTACTCCGGGCAGGGTTCGCAGGACCCTATTCAATTCCAGGGATTGAACCTGGGTGGCTGCACGCAAGACAAGCTCCTGACCCCATGTACTATGGCTTCAGCCCTAGCACACACTTTCAAATCTATGCATGATGCATCTCTTCAACTCCAGTACAAATCTCAGCAGCTCACCCCGCTGCATATGGTGTCCCTCCCTGCACATTGTGTTCCCTGGCTGCCACCGCAAAGAACACCCATCATCCCATCCTGCCCTGGTCCTGACCAGGAAACCCCCCCAGGTCTACAATGGAGCCCCAAACCCAGCCTCGTTCGAACCTTTTCGAACCCATAGTTCGAAACCGCCCGCGGGTCCCAAGTCCGCATTCTGTCGGGCACTCGAACCTGTGTCCGCCGGGGAGGATTCTGGTGCTCTTCCTCTAACCTACACCTCCTCCGCCACGGAAACCACGGGCAGGAGGGGCCGCGCCAGCCCGCCAACCGATGACCCCACCGCTTACGACGTGCCTCGGAACTCGGGAGACGGAAGCGGCCGTGGGGGCCATTGCACCGCGACAGAGGCTTCAGAAAGGTAGAGCCACTGCGGTAGGTTCCAGTTTGCGTGGTGGGTGGGAGCCAGGAGAGGTTCACAGCATTTCTCGGGGCGGGGCCTCCAGAGCCGGCCACGCCCCCGTCGTTCGCCCCGCCCACTCACGGCCGCAGACGGTGCCGCCGGTGTCGCAGGAAAACCCTCCCCTGTCCTGCCCTCACGAATCAGGGGACTGGACGTAATCTCCACGCTTCCTTCAAGCTTGCTGTCTAGGCCACAGAGGGCGTGATGCGGGGCGCGTGGTCACATGATCTCGCCCGGCGCTCGTTTTGGTGAAGCGAGGGAAGGCCCGGAAAAGGGTGTCCAGACTGCATGAGAAGGGGGCGTGTCCGGGCGCGCGGCGCTGGAGGGGGCGGGGCTTCTCTAGTGGGTTTGGGCTGAATCTGGCGCAGAACTTGGGGAGGGCGTGGAGGGCGCCGAGGAGGGTCTTGCCTTTCCGCTCTTTGAAAGGCGGCCCCGTAGGTCTGCATCACGTAGGATGTCCGGAGCGGAGTCTTGGCCCACTTATAGAGGCTCAAGTTAGGTCCACTTACAGAGGCTCAAAAGCGACCCTGCTCAAATTCAGTGAACAGTTGGAAGGACCCTGGCAGTAGAAGGGAAAGTCGGGGAAGGTCCAATTAGAACTTAATTATTTATTTGTGTCAGGCGGGATTCAGGCTGGCTGAATGCCTGGCTCTGTACGCTGGAGTGGTCTCTGGCGGTGCTCGGGGATTCGATTATGGGTTTCCACAGACAGGACTCAAGGCAAGCATTATCCTGTCCCTCTCCTCTTTGACCCTGGGGAATGGAGCACCTGACAGACGCCCTTACAGACTCAATGGAAGGGGTGAGATAGAGGAGGGCCCGGGAGCAATGTGGATAGGAAGATGAACCCTCTGTTCAGCCTCTGCCATATGCGATCCCCGTTTGCTCCATAGCAGGTGTTCAATAAATACTGCTGCACAAGTTATCCCTGCAAGTAAGGATGTTTATTGTTGCCCATTTTACAGCAAGGCAAACAAAACCAAGTTGATCAAGGCCTATCTGGTGCTACGGCAGTCTTTGACTCCCTCTGAGTACTCACCAGAACCAGTCCTGGGGTGAGGAGCAAGCTTGGAGCCAAGTAAGGAGAGGCTAGGGATGGAGTAGGGTGAGGCAAAACTGGGAAGGGAAAAGTTCCAGGTCGTCACAGAATGGCTGGGTAGGATGAGCAGTCCCCTGTGACTCTCTTTGTTTATGGGAAGTTGATGGATAAACCCAAAGTAGTAATCAGCAAATAGAGATGCTCACCAACCCTGGACTCTCATCAGAGGCATTTTATGGCAGAGTGAGGACTTTAGCTCCCCACTGAGAGGAGAGAGAGAGAGAGAGAGAGAGAGAGAGAGAGAGAGAGAGAGAGAGAGAGAGAGAGAGAGAGAGAGAGAGAGAGAACACTTTCCTGCCAGCTCTAGGGGGGACAGAGCAGGGCAGGGAGTAAATGGGGTCATTCCTGCTCACTGCCTTCAGCCACCACTTCGATGCCCCAGGCCCCTCTGGCTCAGTGTCAGCTCTTATTTTCCCTGAGCATCTTTGAAGAGAGCTCTAAGGTCTTTCTTCCAAGTAGCCTCTTTCCAATCTCTGACTCCATCCCTGCCAAGTCTTAACCTGTTATTCTGTTATTCTCCTGGGGTGGAGAAGGGGGGGAGTGAGGGGGCTAGCTAAGATGCTCTAACACCTGAGTAATATCCACAGATTCCAAAGATCCAGCTCCTCCCTGGATCTTACATAGAAAAATGAACTTAATTCTTGTGATCAAGGAGGTGAAGCTAGGGCAACTGTCCTGGATTTCTTAGCAGGTCTAGTGGAGTCACAGTGCCCTGGAATGAAGCAGGAAAGGAGGAGCATCAGAGATTTGAAGACAGAGGAAGAAGAACACTAAGGGCGTGAATTCATGAGAAGCTCCAGAAGAACGTCCTGTGGACATCTCAGTCTTTGCCTGGTGAAACTACTTCAAAACTTCTGACCTGCAGAAGTACAAGAGAATCAACCATAGTGGTGGCAATATGCTGAGGTTGGCAGAGAGAGTGAAGACAGAGGCCACCTCAGCTGCTGCCCAAACAGGTCCCCTCCCTGTGGGGCTGGGTTTTGTCTGCCCAGTGTTCTGCCACTTTCCTGGGCCTTGTGGGTGACATGAAAACCAGGCATGAACCAAGGACTGGCCTATGAAGGCACTCCATCCAATTCCCTTAAGTTCCTTCTCTCCTCTCCTGGAAGCTGCAGATTGTACTGGCAGGACTCCTCTGACCAGCTTGGGCAGGCAGGCAGCGGACCACCCAAGGTCTCAGCAGCCATTCCCAGGACTCCTCTCAACCCTTGGCAACACTGTCACTCCCCAGATGTTTGGTACTCACTGTATGTCAGCCATTGAGAACACACATAAACAAATCTAACAGACACCTTCAGCCCCATACATACAAGCATTTCTCTCTGGAAAAATGCTGAATGCCCATACCCAACACATAGCACCACCCCTCAGTGAAGAGAGGTAGGAGGCCCCAGAATCCCTGTTTAGGTTTGTGCTGATAGTGGCCACCAACTGTCCAGGAAGGCTTCCAGAAGAAGTGCCCATGAGCCCTTCTCCCTGTAGGCTGCCATACAGAGAAAGAAAGGGCAGGGCAAGGATGTGGTTCAGTGACAGAGCACTCACTACGCCTGTATAAAGCTCTTGGTTCACCTCCTGGCACACCCAAAAGGAAAAACAAAAGAAAACATGGAGGACGGGCCAGAAAAGCTGAAGGAACCTGGAGTGGTGCAGTGGTTTCTACCTCCCTGCATGGACAATGAACCTCAAGGAAGATGAGAAAGCTGCAGCAAGGTCCTGCAAACTGTGGGCAGTGCCCAGATGATGTCTGGTGTCTAGCAGGTTGAATGCAGGAACCTGAGTCAGGGGCCTGGAGTGTGCCAAGACCACCACAGAACAAAGCGCTCCTCCTTCCTGCTGGTGTCACAGGGTCGCCTCGGAATGGTGGGCGCCTGTCGCATAGCACACCCTGCTTGAGCCCCAGGGAACACAGCAACTGCCAGGGCAGGTCTCCTGCCCACCCTCAGAGGATCTAGGCCAGTCCCCCCCTCCCCCCAGATAGGTACAGTGACTAAAGTGTCCTGTGCCTCCCACCACGAGCCAGGGACCCAGCTGGGGCCGGCCTACGTGCCCTCTGTATAGCCCAGGGCCACTGACTGGCCGCTGTGCCTCCAAGGGGCTAGTGCGCCACCCCTGGGCCACCTCCAGACCTGCCCTAGTCCCCCGTGTGGCCTGGGGGCCATTGTGAGTCCCCTGGACTGCCCAGGTGCCAGTCTGCCGGATCCTTGGCCTCTTCGGATCCCATGGGTGTCCCCGCGGTCTCCAGCGATGTGGCGTCCACGCTCGGACCCGTGGGCCGCGGTGTCCAAGCAGAGGTCCAGGATGGCCCAGGTGCGGGTCGTGGCGGGAGCCAGGAGAAACCTGGCGCCGGGGCAAGCGCCACGAGCTGCGGCCGCGCGGGGCCCGAGGCGGCGGCGTGTGGGATGAGGAAGAAGATGTAGACGCCCGAGACCACCAGGCCGGCGGCCACCAGCACGGCCAGCGCCACGGCGGCATTGAAGGCCCAGGCCTGGCGAGACAGCGTCAGACGGCGCGAGAGCGGCCGGCCCAGGCGCAGCGGAGGCGGCGGTGGTGGCGGAGGCGGCGGCCCGCGGGTCTTGCGGGGTGCGGGCCCTGGCGGTGGCCGCAAGTAGAGGAGGCCTCGGCGGCGGTCGAAGCGCACAGAGCCCAGCCAAGGCGGGCCGCGGGGGTCGCGGGGTAGAAGGCCAGCCTGTGTGGGCAGTGCAGGCAGTCCGCGGCGTGGTGCCAGGCGCGTGGGTGCGCGACACACTGGACAGGCCACTGCATCGCCGCCACCTGCTGTGGCCAGGGACAGACGCGCCAGGCACTCGAGGCAGAAGACATGGCCACAATCCAGACGTTTGGGCAGCTTGTACACGCCGTCAAAGGAGGACACACAGATGAGGCACTCAGTGGGGGACATGGGGGCCAGGATAGGGCCTGCACCCTGGCTGCCTTCAGCATCTTCATCCTCATCCTCCCCAGCCTCCCCACTGCCTGGGGTGGGGGGCACAGAGAGAGAATTTGGGGAGCCAGGGCTGGGGCTCTGAGGGGCAGGGGAGCAGCATAGACACGGTGGCCGGGGACAGGGCATCAAGACCAGACCTGTGGGGAGATGTGGGTCACAACCCAAAAAGATAGATGTGGAAAGTCCAGTGGATGTGAAGTGGGTCCCACAAAGGTGAGGAATGGGACCTGGGACCCTTCAGTACAGGCAGAATGGAGCCAGGGCCATACCACCAGATACCCATAACCCTGTCAGATGGGCTTCATCCTCATCCCAGTACCGGGACCATTCCACCAAACCCTAGAGAACAAACGAAGCCTCCCCCCAGGGCCTTGGCTCTTCCTACCTGGAAGGTCCTTCTCGGGCTGGCGTATCGGTAGCCTGTTCTGATCCCGGGTCCCTGACTACCAGAGGCTGGGTACTATGCTGCCCCGCCCTAGGGGGTGGGTGTGGGCCAATGACTGCCTCCCCAGGTTCCAGCCAGACCTGCCTGACAGCCTGCCCCACACGCAAGCAGGTATCACCAGGGTGAACACCAAGCCTGACTTGGCCGGATGGCGGGGGTGGTGGGAAAATGGCACACGAGGCGAGTAAGAGGCAGTCATAACCCTATACAGTGTAAAGGGTCTCTGGGCTGCAGCTTGGATCGGGTAGAGGACATATGGCCTATCCCACAGCAATGGCCCTGAGCCCAGGTAACACCTAGCAGGATGGCAGACTCTGCCGAACACCACCACCCCTATTTTCAGCAATGGCAGGAATAAGGGCTTCACCCAGGGTGCTATGGTTCTAAGTCAGTTGTGCTCTAAAAGCCCTGTCCCCCAAAGGGCAGGGACCTGAGCAGTTCCAAAGAATACCTAGCTCACTTTATCCTACTGCTCCAAACTAGCTCTAATCCCAAGGAGAATGGTACAAATGGGTGAGGCTGTCCCAAAAGACAAACAAGTTTATTGAAACAGCAGCCTTGTGATCAACGGTTGGATTTGGCCACACGTTCGAGCTCATCCTTCTTCTTGATGGCGTAAGAATTGGAAGAACCCTACAAGCAAAGAGGCAGATAGGTGGTTAACTCTCCAAAGAGGCAGATTAGGGCTGTATTTTTTTTTTTTGCCTTTCTGGGTCACACCCAGCAATGCACAGGGGTTACTCCTGGCTCTGCACTCAGGAATTACCCCTGGCGGTGCTCAGGAGACCATATGGGATCCTGGGAATCAAACCTGGGTCGGCTGCATGCAAGGCAAATGCCCTACCTGTTGTGCTATTGCTCCAGCCCCAGAGGCAAATTAATTTTGAATGTTTAATAGTATCAGAGATCTGGGGGTTGGAGAAACAGTATAGATGGTAGGGTGTTTGCCTTCTAAGTGTCGAACCAGGGTTTGATCCTTAATACCCCATATTCCTTTCCAAGGCTAGCCAGGAGAGATACCTGGGCATCACCAGGTATGCCCCCAAACCAAAAATCAATCAGTCAATCTCTGAAACCCCAAGCTCTACTCACTCACCTTGGCCGCATTGATAAGCTCGTCGGCCAGGCACTCTGCAATGGTCTTGATGTTCCGGAAGGCAGCCTCTCGGGCACCTGTGCACAGCAGCCAGATGGCCTAGGAGAAAAAAGCACATGGGTCAGCGGCTGCCTGGCAGGGGGTAACAAGGTGATCAGGCAGATGTTCTCCTCTACATTCCTAAGTCCCAACAAATGATGTCCAACATGTGACCATCCACGGGCCCATGCAGACAAGGCACACAAATTAAGAGCCCACCACACTGTCCATTCTGGGATCACAGCAAAGGCAGCCACAAGAAAAAAGGATGCAGGAATGTACCATAGAGCAAGCTCAAGGGTACATGCCTTTCAGAGGCAAAGTCCCAAGTTTGATTCTGGCACCATATGATCCACCAAACATTGCCTTATCACCTGGCCCCAGCACTGATCTGTGCAGTCCAGTTGGTATCATCACACAGAAAGACCCCCAGAGCCGCTTCAGCCACTGCATCGGAAATGTCCCAACCCACCTTAACAAAACCAAACATAAAGACAGAACAATGAAAGGAAGATCCTAATAACAGAGTGGTTTGTTCCACTGCACTGCAAAGAGAACTATGAAAAGTATACTGGAACAGCTGAAGAAAGATAGGCACAGCACTTGCTTCAATGTGGACAACCTGGGTTCAATCCCTAGCCCTAAATACAGTACCTCGGCCACCACTAGGAGTGAACCCTGAGTGTAGTCTGGAACCAGGAGCATTGCTCGGTGTGGCAGAACAGGCGGGCAGGTATAGGATTGAGGTATTTTACCACCATCAATTTGTCAGTACAGGTGTTAAGACATTTACCTTGCATGCTGCTGACCCAGATTCGATTCCTACCAGATTCAATGGTCCCTCAGAGTTGAGGGTGGGTCTGGAGGTACAGCCCAACCCCCCTTCCTTTTCCTTGTGACACTGAGATATCTTCAACACCCCCCTCACCGAGCTGGGTGTGACCCAAAAACATATTACCAGAATGTGATCTTATGTTTAAGAAAATACACACTCCTCCCCAATTATCCAGGAGAGAACCAATGCTAGAATATGCCCTGCATGGGACAGGAATCCAGGAAGGTTTCCTGGATGAAATGACATAACTGGTAAAATATGCAGGCAGGGATGAGCCTTTCACCCACTTATCTTGTTCCCCAGACCCACCTGATTCACTCTGCGCAACGGGGACACATCCACAGCCTGCCGCCTCACTGTCCCGGCTCTTCCAATTCTGGTTGAGTCCTCTCTGGGGCCACTGTTGATGATGGCATTCACCAGGACCTGCAAAGGGTTCTAGAAAGGGGGGAGGGTCCTGTGAGCCTGAACAACTGGCCTGCAGCTCACCTCTAAATCCTAAGACCCAGACCAAGCATAGGTCTTGGATTTCAAGGTTACTCTGGAATCCACCTTGCCTCAGTCTTACCTCACCAGTGAGCAGATGGATGATCTCGAAAGCATGTTTTACAATGCGGACAGTCATAAGTTTCTTGCCGTTGTTGCGACCATGCATCATCATGGAGTTGGTGAGGCGCTCCACGATGGGGCACTGTGCCTTGCGGAAGCGCTTGGCAGCATAGCGCCCTGCACTGTGGGGCAGGTACTTGGCATACTTCTCCTTCACTGCGATGTAATCCTGGAGTAGCAACAGGAGAGTCACGGTGAGGATGGATATGAGCAGGAAACCATAGGAGCAAGCAGCCACTGAGGACAGTCCCCACTCACCTCAGGGTTATCAGTTAAAATTACATTTATAACGAGTTAAATATAGATGAGGTAGAAAACACCCTTGACTCCAACTTTAAATGTTCCTCAGGCCACGGAAATAGCCGATAGAGCTCATGCACAAATCCCCCATCCAAGAGACCTGGGTTCTGCCTGCAACGCTATATAGTTCTGAGTACCAACAGGAATCCCCACCCACCCGAAAGTGTTCCTCAAATTATACTAGTCTTCAGATTGAAAAGCCCTGCTGGGGGGGGGCGGGGGCGGGGGCTGTACTGCACACAATAGCATTAGCAGTGTCCATGACACTAGGTCTATTCTGACACCAGATTAGATGGATTCAAACACTGCCATAAAACCCGAGAACCATTTTTGAAAAATTTTGGTTGGCACCTTGCCTGCTGAATTCTCCCACTCCAATGAACCAGCATTTTAATTTTGCCCAAAAAGCACTGACATGTGAACCTCTCACCTGCAAGGAAATGTCATTTATCTGCACATCGTCAGTGCTCCACTTCCCGAAGAGCTTGATGTCAGGCGTCTCTGCCACTGCAGGTGCAGCTGTCTCCCACTCTGTCATCCTAGGGATAGAAGCGGAGTCAGCAGGAGTACCTGCAACCCACCAAGGCGGGCCCACACACTAGTAGGATCCACGTAAGGCTCCCATAGCCCGGTTCCATCCTTCCTGAGCCTAGTAAAACCGCTCAAGTGTCCCCCATGATCACCAGCAGACACCGGAACTTGCGACTGCAGTAGGGGACGCCAAATGCCTGACCCTTCATCCACGACTGCAAGTCCAGCCATACTATTAGTCAGCAACGGATCTGTGTAAAAGTCAACGAATGACTTTTGTCTGAGCTTCCTTGTCAAAAGGGCACGTTATCTGCATTAGGATGACTACACGAACTCCCCATCAAATCATTTTTCTGCTTGATCCGACACCGAGAGGTGCCAGGGTTGCTGTAGTGAAGAAAAAAAAAAAAACCTCGTGCACCGCGTACTACATCTTACATATAAAACGGAACGGAACCAAGTGCAAAGCAAAATGGTAAAGGAACCAGCATTGAGCTCCGTCGCCGTGCAGTTACGAGACCGGGGAGAGAGGGGAGCACAAGCAAGGTGGCTCGGGGTAACTTCCAAGAACCTTGCGGCCATTTTCTCAGTGCCCGTTTGGCGGAGAAAAGCCTCAAGAGAATTCAAGGCACTCGCCGAGCCTCAGGATTCGCCCAGTTTCCGCAAAGGTATTGGGGGGGAGTGTCTTCCCTGGGGTTCCAGCCCCCCGCGGGACCCTCACCTGAAGACAGAGACGGGGCGTCTTTAGCACTCGCGGAGGACCACGCGTCGCCCCAGTAGAGACAGGAAGAGAACGTAACCCGCGGGACCACGTTTTTAAGTCAAACGATAACTTCCGGGTCAGCTCGAGTGGCGCGTGCGCACAAGGACAGCGTGAGTTCACGGGCCAATCTGGAGCAAGAATGTATGTAAAGGCGAATTCGGGGCACGAGTAGGCGTGGATTCTTTGCACATGCGCACTCGCAGAGGTGGCCCAGAGGCGTGCGGAACGGTAGTCAACGTCTCTGGTCTTATGGATCCCCAGTTCTTGTGGGCCGTCATCGCGCACATCCGCGAGTCCTTTTGGTGTTCTTTCTGTCGGCTGCTCCAATCCCGCTCGCCCGTGGTGTCGCGTGGGGAAGCCAGACATTCTTTCCTGGTCTCGAGGAGGTAGAGCGATCGTGCCTTCTGGGCGCCACCTCCGTACGAGCGCCGGGGATTCACGGGCCGACTGAAGGGAGCTCCGGCCTTAGGCGCGGCTGCCCTCTGCGGGCTACTCTCCGGCATGACTCCCTTCACAAAACTCCGGGAAATGTTAATCGCTCCATATCCTCTTCGCGATCCCCGTGTCTCCTGCCCCGTCGTGACGCGCGGAACCCGAGGCTGTGCCCACCCGCTTCCACGGGACAGCGCGCCTCTCATGCATTGATGCCGGCATCCTGGACAGGAGCAGGGTCGGGATGGTGCAGCGGTGCACTGGCCTCTAACTTCTCCCTCCCCGTGACCCGCGGCAAAGTGGAGAGAAGGAACCTGCCTTTGGCGTACACCGGTTCTGCCCCTTACTTCCCCTCACCTCCATCCCTATTCTGCCCCCCATCCCTCAGCTAAAGCTGAGAGCGGGTGTGAGTTTCCTGCCCGGAGTGATCCTTGAGCAGAGATAGGAGTAACTCCTGAGTACCTACTGGTATGAATCCCCTCCTCAAAAAAATAGAAAAACAAAAAATTATGTCATGGTCCCAGGACTCTCCCAGAGATCTCAGTGCCTTCCTGGGCACACAGAGGTGCATGCAGCTGTAGTTTCAGCCCTTAACAGTTTATTGGGTTCACCTTACCTCTGTTCCAATTCCAGGGACATAGCAGAAGGGAGCCTTTCTGATTGTTGTCAGTCACAGTTCAATGCTACAGCTGAAGGACATGATCCAGAGAGACTCAAGGCTCCCTCTCCGTCAGTTTTCATGTCAACTATTTAGGTGACTATTGATTGGTGATAGACCTTAAGAGGGAAAGGTACCCAGGACCTGTCCAGTGCTCAGTGGACAGATCTATGGCCCATTTATTTTGTTCACCTATGGAATGAGATTTAGGGTCTTCTGGGATGGGAAAGGCTGGGTGTGTGGAGGAGGCAGAATGTGCAGGATTGAAGTGACAATAATGAACCAGATCCCAACTCATGCCCTAAACTGGGGCACTGGGGATAAGACAGATGAGGTGCTGGAGAGAATACAGCAGGTACAGCACTTGCCTCTCAGGCTGCTGCCTCAGGGTTCAATACCTGACACCCCAGGATCAACCAGGAATGATCCCTAAACACTGAGGGAGAGGGGAGGTGGCCCAATAAACCCTCCCCCCCAAAAAGAGGCAGCATGGATCCTGCGTGCTCAGGGGTCAATCCTGGTTCTCTGCTCAGGAGTGATCCTTGGTGGTCGATGGGTCACAATCCACAGACTTAGCTCCTGTACAGTTTGTCCTATTTTTGTTGTTTTGGGGCCTTCTCCTTGAGACCCTCAGTCAGCATGGTGCTGGTTCAGTACCAGGAGCTACGCATGGCTGCTCAGGCCCTGCTCTGGCACCCCTCCGCCACCCCCTGTGGTGCCTGGGAGAAGCAAAGCTGGGAATCTTGGAGTAGGTAACTAACTGTGTTGGCCATATTTAAAGCAGCTGCACCCTGGAAAGTTGTGAGCTCTTTTGAGATTGTGAGCCCTATATTCATTTTGAGTCCTAAAATGATTGTGAATGGTAACTGAAAGCTGGATAAAATGCACAGATTTCTGAGGCCCCTAAGGCTAAGAATTTGGTTCAAGGCCGCTTTTTTCCCAGGCTGCATATTTACAAGTGGGTGGATCCAGGCCCAAAAGAGAATCAGGCCAGTGATAGTACAGAGAGTGGGGCTTTTGCCTTGCACTCAGCTGACCGGAGGTAAAGCCTCAGCAGCCCATATGGTTCCCCAAGCACCGCCAGAAGCAATTCCTGATGCAGAGCCAGGATTAACCCTGAGCATCTCGGGTGTTGTGACCCAAAAAGCCAAAACAAACAAACCTAACTGCTTTAAGATGCTCTATAAACTAGGTGGCCAATTCTTTTATGAAATCCTATTGTGCACCTTGCCCTAGACTGCCCTAATCATCTCCAGCCTTTGGAGCTACTCCCTGTGTTTTTCCTTTTGATTTTGGCCTACACCTGGCTTTGCTTAAGGCTTACTCCGGGCTCTGTGCTCAAGAACCACTTGTGGAGGAGCTTGAGGGGCCCTACGTGGTACTCGGGAACGAACACAGGTCGGCCGGGTGCCAGGCTAGCGCCCTCCGCACTGTACCATCCAGGCTTAAGTGGTGCAGTTTTGACACCAGATTCGAATTTCAGCTTACTGGGCGTTACTCAAATTTCAGTCCCAGAAAAATGGCAGGTCTAGCAGGACGTGCTCTCTTTCTTTACTGGAAGGAGGACTGTCCATCATCACCATAGCCAATCGCCGCTTTGTCCGGGCAGGGGGCGGGTCTTCTTGTCCCTCGCTGACTCACAATAGGCCTGCAGAGAATGGGCTGGCGTTGCCACAGTAACCGAGAACCGCACACTTGGTGGGCATGACCAGACTACCTTTCCCTACAGCTCCTGCCTGCCCGCCCCCGGTGACTGGTGACCGCCACTCCTCCACTCTGTGCTGCACGATGTAGGGAGGCGTGCGCTCTCCGGTAGCGAGTTACATTCTGCGTGGAACTGTGACCCTGGCTGGCGAAGTGAGGGCCCTCAGTCGCTTGGCGCCGCCGCCACCCACGAGGGGCTGTGCCGGGCGCCCACTTCCGGTGCTCTCATGGCGAGTCCGGCTCGCAGAGGCTGACCAGGCTTTCCGTCCCGGGGGCGTTCATGAACGCTATTCATGGTTCGCGCGTCCCGCCAGCTGCATGTGGTCCAGGGTCCTTTGTCACCACTCCCGGACTCAAGTTCGCCGCCCAGTGGCCGACACTGACCTTCCAACTGCATTCCTTGTCACACAATCCAACTTTCCCGCACTTCTGTGGAAACTAATGTCTCCTCGCACCAAGGAAGTCCTTTACTTCCAGGTACTGGGAGATCTGGAAGTTCTGCTGGATACTGGTCTAGGATCCGCATTGGCCAACAGCAGTTGTGCAAGCCTGGGCAGACGCCAGGGCCATGACTGGGAAGGGGAGAGCATATTCCCCAGAGTGGAAACTCTGGGGGCAGGAGTGGTGGCGTGTGGGGCCTATTGTCTTACACTGGTAACAGCCTGGTATCATGCCAAAGGTGTGAGAGTTCCAGGGTTGCACAATTGAGGAAGTCCTGGTTCCCTCCAAAGATTAGGTTCCATAGAAACCAGTATTCTTATCCTCCTGTTATGTTAAGCACACAGTGAGGGCTGGAGTCTGCCCTGGAGAACACTGTAAACAGCCAGGAACCCAGGAATCCACTCATACCTGGGAGTCTCTTCTCTGCGTGGGGTTCTGGCTACTAACCTGGCTCATTCTTGCACTGAACCCCTTCCTAGAATGCAGGTGGCCTGCCCAGCAGCTCTGTTCTTGGCTTCTTGCAGGGCTAGCCTGGCAAAGCTCAGGGGAGCACCTGGTGCCACAGATGGAATCTAGGCCTCCTGCATTCTTGTTTTATATTTATTTACCTAGAAGTTTTATAGACCCTTTCTTTCTTTTTTTTTTTTGGGTCACACCTGGCAATGCACAGGGGTTACTCCTGGCTCTGCACTCAGGAATTACCCCTGGCCGTGCTCAGGGGACCATATGGGATGCTGGGTTTTGAACCCGAGACCCTTTTGTTCTTATTACAAATGTATTGTTTTGAGACTGAGACATAGTATAAGGGTTAAAGAAAGTGCTTGACTTGCATGCAGTTGACCTGGGTTTGATCCCCAACACCACACATGGTCCCTTGAGCCCTGTCAGGAGTGATCCCTGAGCATAAAGCCTAGAGTAATCTCTGAGCACTGCTAGGTATGACCCCAAAAAACAGAACAAGTAAACGATGACCCACAAAATTTGTTTGGAAGGCCAGAGAGAGCCCCAGAGGTGTGGAGCATATGCTTTGCATGTGGGAGCCCCAGGTCCAATCTAGAACCAACTGTCCACTGAGCACCACTGGGGAGTGCCTTGTGATGTGACCTCCGCAACCCACTCAACCAAAGTTTTAAGGATGCAATGGGTAGGAAATGTGAGAGATAGAGAAGCAAAGGCAGAGCCATGACAGGCTCATAAAGAAGTCAGAAGAAGCTAGGCCTAGGTTTCTGTTCCAGAATTCCTGAAATTGAGCACAGATATCTGGAATTGAGTCATGATTTCTCCGAAGTGAGATAACCATGGTGAGTTCAACTAAGGGTTACCAATCAGATGCAGGTAGGGAAGACCCCCCCCTTATATATCCCTTATGAAACGCTTATGCTGCCATTACGTAACTCCAACTTATAATCAATCAGCTAAGTACAAGTAGTGTAAAGCTCCTCAGACTGTGGCCAAAAGGGTGGTCCATGGAGAGTCCCTGTTATATAATGTAATGGTACAAAAGCCCCTCACTTTTTTTTTTTTGCTTTTTGCGTCACACCCAGCGATGCTCAGGGGTTACTCCTGGCTCTGCACTCAGGAATTACTCCTGGCGGTGCTTGGGGGACCATATGGGATGCCGGGGATCGAACCCGGGTCGGCCGCGTGCAAGGCAAACGCCCTACCCACTGTGCTATCGCTCCGGCCCCAAAGCCCCTCACTTTTGAGAGTTGGGGCCACTTGTTCTGAGAAGGCTGCCACTGTGTTGGTGAGCCGGACGAGGGCCCTAGCTCGAGCTAGCCAATAAAGACCCTTTGCTTATTGTATCGCAATTTGTCTTTGTGTGATTCCTCTGGGGAGATCTTGACCAGGTTTAACAAGTGATAGTGCACTGGGAAGGTTTTTGCCTTGCAGCTGACCCAGGCTCAATCCAAGCACTGCATATAGTCACCTATCCCCGCCAGGAATGATACCTGAGCAGGGTCCAGTATGGCTCAAAAACAACACAAAAAAAATTTAAGAAAATGCTTGAAACACTCAAATGCCTCCACCTGTGCCTGACAGGGCCCCAGCTATTGCAGGCAGGGCTCACTGGCCTGCTTTGGAGCATTCACCCCAGTACATCAAGGTAGCAACATCTTGTGCAATGTTACATTCTGTTCTGTAGGCAGTGCTTGGGGCCTGGGTCCACTAGACAGCCATGTGGATCTGACAAGGGCTCAGGCCAGCAGTGCTTTTGACTGAGGTAACACATAGTTCTGGAGATCTTGGGTTCTGTGGTACCAGGGAGAAGCTGGGGCCACCTATAAGGCATGTACTCTGACACATTGAGCTGTTTTCCTCAGGTTTTTGGCCACAACTGGCAGTGCTCAGGGCATACTCCTGGCTCTGCCCTTAGAGATTGCTCCTCCTGCACCAAGGGGGCCATATGGAGTGCTAGGGAAGAGAACCTAGGTCACCTACCCGTAAGGTAAATGCCCTAGTGTAATATTTTACCAGCCCAGTCCTTTTTTCAATCTCCATATCACCATACCTTCATGTATGTGCTTACAACAAAGAGAAATATAGAGGAACATTTTCCAGAGAGAGAAATGGATTGGTCTTATTCTTTGTTGTTTTGAGGACTTAACCGCAGAACATACATGAGGAACAAGAGAATGCCTCGCCTTCTGAATGAGAGCTCGGAAAAGGTAGCCTCTCAACACTCCCATCCTCTTGAAATTGTAAAAATTTCTATGTGCTTCAATACTGAAGTGTTAACAATTCGGAAATTTATATTTTAATGTTTTGTTTTGGGGCTAGACCTGGCAGTACTAAGGGCTTACTCCTGGCTCCGTGCTCAGGGATCATTTCTAGCAGGGCTCAAGAACCATATGGGATGCCTGATGGGATTGACCCTTTCATTTAAGAGTCAGTGTAGAATCAACTGCTGTAATACAGAGCTGAGAATGCAGAAAGGCTCCCATGGACAGAGGAGGTGAAAAACCATCTTGACATCATGGATGTAGTAAAATATATATGGGAGTGGAGCTGCAGGCGCTCTGTGAATTGTGAAGGGCCCCATAAGTGAGATGATAATGGTGGTTCTTGGTTTGCCTTTAGGCCACAGTCAGCAATGCTTAGGGCTTACTCTTGGCTCTGCACTGAGGAATCACTCCTGGCAGGCTCAGGGGACCATATGAGATGCTGTGGATCAAACCCTGGCCTGCTGTGTGCAAGGTAAGCTCCTTACCTGCTGCACTCTCTCTCTCTCTGGCCCCAGATGGTGTTAATGGAAAGAATCCCTGTCCTAGACTTGGTTTAGCCCAAAAGTAGTTGTGTGACCCTGGACAAATTTCACCAATACCTTGACCTCTTTTCCCATGTGTGAAGTGAAGGCTGTTTAGGAAAAGATGCCCTGCCAGGCACCTCAACAGGCTGGCAGTCACTGATTTCCACTGGTAGCTGAGGCAGTGAGGTGCCCTACCCACTGTACTCGGTCCAAATTATTTTTTTCCTTTTTGGATTTTGGCCATACCCAGCATTACTCCTAGATCATGCTTGGAGGCACTGGATGATGCTCCTGGCACCGTACAATGCCGGGAACCTGATGTTCTCAGTCTTTTCTCTCAGGTCCTCACAGTTCTCTGGATTAAGTTACAATTTGCTGTTGCTGTGCAGTGTGTGGGTGGTGCAGGAGGACGGACCTTCAGGGTACTGTGTGCAGAGCTGCTCCAGCATTGAGCGAGGCCCGTCCTCCTTCCCTGATAGGTTCCTGCTTGGTCTGGGGTCAGGTTGGGTTATTGGATATCGACCCAGTCTCAGAGAAGGGAGTTTCGCCCTTTGTGCCCACTGCGGGCCCGCCCCCGCCTTCCCGTAAGGTCAGTCCTCCCGCCCGCCCCCGCGGGGACAATATATGCCGCTAGCTCGCTGTGGGAGGGCATCTGGGCAGCATGAAGACGCTCACCTTGTTCCTCCTCCTCCTGTGCGGTGAGCGGCGCGGCAGGGAAGGGTGGGCGGATCTGTGCTGTGGCGCGGACTCACAGGGACTCACGGGGGGCGATCTTCACAGGTCTGGCCTGGGGTCCCTTGGCCGACGCCGCTGTCTGTGAGTGCACTGGGCCGGGGCTGGGACAGGGCCGGGGTGCGGGGCCCGGCCAGCTGGACTGGGGAGGGGGACTGGGGCCGACCCACGCGTAGCGCTTTGACCCGCCCGGCCTCCCGCAGTCCTGGAGACGCGACCCACCCTGTGGGTAGAGCCCGGCTCGCTGCAGGACCCTTGGGCGCATCCGGAGCTGCTGTGCCAGGCTCGCTTGGGGACCACAGCTTTCCAGCTCTACAAAGATGGCGTGGCCCTGGAGCCTGTGCACCTTGACATCCCTGCTACAGAGAAACGCTTTCCCCTCGGCGCCGTGACCGCAGCCACTCGCGGCCTCTACCGCTGCCGCTCCGGCCTGGGCGACAGCTGGACCCCACTCAGCAACCTGGTGGAGGTGACTGGGCCAGGTGAGTATGAAGTGGGTTGGGTTCAGGTAGGTTCCAGCCCCTTTCCTGACTATCGTGGCAGGTCAGGAGGGGTCCACACCAACCCTGGAGGTGGTGAGGTTTGCCAGCCGGTTCTGAAATGTCTCCTGCACGGAATGGGGTGTGGGGAACTGGAACCTGGACACGGCTTCCTCGGGCTCCAAGACCAGTCTCCCCTGTGCCTCAGTTCCCCATTTATGTTCTGTAGCACCCCAGTGCTCATCTCATGTCCCTTTTGCCTCCCCTCCCCTTTGTGCTGAATGTTCCCTCCGCCCTGCACACACCCTGCAGGGTCCCTGCCTCCACCCTCGCTCCAGGCCACCACAGTGCCCTGGATCACAGAGGGTCTGAAGCCTAGCCTACGGTGCCGCACGGAGTTTCGGCCAGTGACTCTCCTGCTGACACGAGAAGGCAGTGACCAGGTTCTGCAGGAGGTGAAGGCACCAGACACTGGGGAGGCCATCTTCCCTATCCAGCAGGCGGGCGACTACAGCTGCAGTTACCGCCTGAATGCCTCGGGTGCAACTTCCCCGCCCAGTGCCTCCGTGCTCGTCCAAGAGCTGGGTGAGCAGCCGCCTGGGCATTTCCAAAGACTTCCTGGAGGCGACCACCCCGGGCAAGGGCTGGGCCTGGGCTCCCCGACCCCAGGATCGTATCAGGGGGAGATGGGCCTAAGGAAGGTGTGGTGGGAGGTGGATGCTGGGGCTTTCGCGGCCTGTCACACCTGCCCCAGTGACCTTGGCCACTCTGCAGCGAGACCACCGCCACCGACTCTGACACTGGGGTGGGAGCACTCAGCGCTCAGGCGCCCAGGTGAGGACGTGACCCTTCACTGCGTGGCGCCGCTGAACGGCGTGAGCTTCCAGCTGCGGCGGGGTGTGGAGGAGAAGCGCGTGGAGATGAGCACCAGCTCCCCGGACAGAGTGTTCCTGCACTTGAAGGCACTGGTGCCCGGTGACGGTGGACTCTACACCTGTCGCTACCGGCTGCTGGGCGAGCAGAGCCACTGGTCTGAGGACAGTGCGCCCCTGGAGCTGCAGCTGAGTGATGGTGAGTACCGGGGCACTAACTCAGACTTGCACATCAAGAAATAGAGGCACCTCCCCCACCTTCTGGGGCCAGAGTGTTAGCCTGCATGTTTGTCCTGCATACGTTCAGCCAGTCACCGAAGCCACCTGCTGAGGGCATCGGACTGGTGGCGTGGGCACCATCCCATCATGCACCCTGGGCTCAGCGACAAGCAACACCACTCTTTGACCCATCTGCCCGTTTAATGGCAATCAATAGGCAGCAGCATAGACCCGTGAGGGTGGAAAACCCACAGTGCCAGCGGGTACAGGGTTTTGTAGTGGTATCCCGCCCAGGGCCTGACCCTCCGACTGGCTTCCTCTCTGCAGAGTCTCTCCCAGCACCCACGCTATCTGTCGAGCCAGCGTCGCCCAAGCCCCGTCGCGGGGATCAGGTGCAGCTGCAGTGCCGAGCACCCAGGGCTGACCTGCGGTTTGCCCTGCTTCGCCAGGAAGCCCACGGCCACCGTGTGCTGCAGTTTCTGAGCCCCACAGGTGCCGAGGCCCACTTCAAGCTGCATGACATCTCTGTGGCCGATTCAGGCAACTACACTTGCCTCTACATGGACCCCTCTTCGCCCTTCAAGGGCTCCAAGCCCAGTGCGCCTTTGGAGCTGTTGGTGGATGGTGAGCGAGGCCAGCTGAGGCCAGGGCAGGGTGGGGTTAACAAGATGCCAGAGTCCTTCCCACCTGGTCAGTGACTTCAGGGTTTGCGAAGGCACTGAGAGGCTCCTTCATAGGGAGGGTCTCCAGGCTCATGGGCACTTCACTAAGATGGAGTCTGGACTCAAATTTTACCCTTCAAGGCCCTCCCCCGCCGACCCATGACTTGGCACCCACATTTGTCAAAGTGTTATTCTCACACTGGCCTGGACCCCTGTCCCCATGTTCCTGGGCATGTTAACTCCTCCAATGTTCACATCAGGATGTTGATGAGAAGCGGGGGAGCCAGGGGAGGAGGCCACTGGGTAGAGGCAAGTGATTCCCCGGGCACAGACCCCATCCCCAGACTTGGCATGCCATGCTCTGCACTCAGGAACACCATTTCCTTTTCTCTCCTTGGGATTCCAAGAAATCTCAGCACATGCCCTGGTAGGGGACTTGCAGGTCCCAAGAAAAGGGTGACACACACAGACAGGACACATAGGCAGTCACAGTGCACTCATGTTAGTAAGAGGAGTCCAGTGACAAACTGTCTCCTCTCATCAGATGAATGAGAACTGGCCAGTAGTCTGGGCCTCAGTGGGAGGCAGGCAGGTGTAGGGGTACTGGAGGTTGCAGCTGCCAGAGGCCAGCACCTTACCTGGTTGACCAGGCTTCTCTGCCCAGGGCCCGCTCCCAAGCCACAGCTCCATGCCCTGTGGAGTGGGGCTGTGACTGCAGGACGTGACGCTGTCCTGCGCTGCGAGAGCCCCGTGCCCAATGTCTCCTACCAGCTGCTACGGGCAGGTGAGAAGATGGCTTCTGTAGAACAACAGTATGACGATGCCTCAGTGAACTTCAAGCTGTCAAACATAGGGCCCCAGCACGCCGGCAACTACAGCTGCCAATACCGGTCCAGAGAGCTCAATGCCTTCCTGTCAGAGCCTAGTAACCCTGTGGAACTTCGTGTGGCAGGTGAGGTTTCCAAGGGTTCAGTGAGCAACCTTTGCCCAGATTGTGCCCATTCAGTCACAGCCTTTGCCCAGATTGTACCCATTCCCTGAATTTTAAGCACATTGAATAGTGAGCCTGGCCAGTTGGGGTCAGGGACTGCAGACTGGGAAATACCAGTGAAAGCAGAGTCAGAGTGGCTCTGTCATCTGGAAGGAGACCCTGGTATTCCCAGGAGGACTCAGAATGCACATCACTCCGACCATTTCTCTTGGCAATCTCTCTAGGAAGTTGATCCAACTGCAGACCAGGTGGTGGATGTATCCATGGGAAGCAGTTTCTTCACTATAGTTCCAGTGGTCCATTTTTCTGGAGTTCAATAAAGGTTTCCTGTGTGCCTGTGTGTGTGAAGGGTGCTTCCTTTTCATTCCCAGAATCAGTAAATACAGAGACCTTAAAATGTGTCTGGTCATGGGCTTGAACTCCCATGACCGGGGAAGTGTGGGTCTGGGCAGCCACTAAGGTCTGCTTGAGTCTGGCATAGTCCTAAGGTTTATCTGGGTTTGTCCCAAAGGTAGAGGGACTAAGCATTGTTTTCTAGACCCACAGTTTTCGTGTTTTATTTTTTGGCTTTTGGGTCACATCTGGAGATGCTCAGGGGCTATTACTCCTGGCTCTTCACTCAGGTATTACTGCTGGTGGTGCTTAGGGGATCATATGGGATGCCGGGGATTGAATCTGGGTCAGTTGCGTGCAAGACAAAATCCCTACCCACTGTATTATCACTCTGGCCTCTAGACCCACATTTTTCTTTTTTTTTTTTTAATTTATTTATTTTATTGAGTCACCCTGTGGAAAATTACAAAGCTTTCAGGCTTATGTCTCAGTTATACAATGCTCGAACACCCATCCCTTCACCAGTGCACAAATTCACCACCAAAAACCCCAGTATACCTCCCATCCCCACCCCCCACCCCCACCTGTGTAGCTGATAAATTTCACTTCACTTTCTCTTTACCTTGATTACATTCCATATTTCAACACAAAACTCACTATTGTTGTTGGAGTTTTCCCCCAAAAAAACAGCCCTGCTGAAAAGGAAGCATTTGATAATTAGTATTCCATTGCTGAGAATGAAGAGATATGAAGTTGTGTGGCCGTTATTGCGGCCGCGCGGTTTGGGATTTCTGTATTTTAGTATTTTAGTAACTAAGTCCAGGGAGATTTATGTTAGAAAGCGCATCATTTCCCTTCCTGGAGCATTATGGGGCTATGGCTTAGTTCACAGTCTAGAGACATTTCTGCAAGCAGCTGCTGGTATCAAAAGTAGGCTGGCCTCCGGGTTGTGGTCTATCAACCGCAGAGTGGCCACATAAATGTGTGGCCACCCGGGTCGCATCTCTGTGGAGAGCGTGCCGGTATCGCCCCTGCCCCGATGTTGCAAGTTCATACCTATTTTTTTTCTTCCTTCCCGCGCCTCCAAGTTCATACCTCCTTAATGGTCCTTATAAAATGGCAGACGCCATGCCGTCTTTCCCCAAAAAGGAAAAAACAGCCGAGAAAGACCCTTCCCCTCCTCGGCCGCCATGGGGCTATGGCTTAGTTCACAGTCTAGAGACATTTCTGCAAGCAGCTGCTGGTACCAAAAGTAGTCTAGCTGGCCTCCGGATTGTGGTGGATCAGCCGCAGAGCGGCCACACAAACGTGTGGTCACCAGAAGACCCACATTTTTCTTCTTTTTTTTTTTTTGCTTTTTGGGTCACACCCAGCGATGCACAGGGGTTACTCCTGATTCTACACTCAGGAATTACCCCTGGTGGTGCTCAGGGGACCATATGGGATGCTGGGATTCGAACCTGGGTCAGCCTGGGTTGGCCGCGTGCAAGGCAAGCGCCCTACCCGCTGTGCTATTGCTCCAGCCCCAAGACCCACATTTTTCAAGACCTTCAAACTTCTTCCATCAAGCTGTCGCTGCCTCCCTAGGATCTTCTGATCAGTCACTGACAGGTGCAGTCTCTAGATATAACTCATGTGCAATACCAGATTCAAACTCGCATTGGCTGTATACAAGGCAAGCAGCTTACCTTCTAGACTATCTCACCAGCACTGTTACTTTTTAAAAATATGGGGCACTGGGACCAGAGCAATAATACAGCAAGTAGGGTGTTTGCCTTGAATGTGGCCAACCCGGTTGGATCCCTGGCACTCCATGTGGTTGAGCCTGCTAGGAAAACATGGGCTTCTTGAGAGTGGAAAAAGTAAGTAAAGAGACAAAAACAAATGAGATACACATTCAAGGGAGAACATGGGCTTGAAGAGCCAGCCTCATGTGCAAATATTTCTTTTTTCTTTCTTTTTTGGGTCATACCCAGCGGTGCTCAGGGGTTACTCCTGGCTGTGCACTCAGGAATTACTCCTGGTCATGCTCGGGGGACCATATGGGATGCCAGGGATAGAACTGGGTTGGCTCGGGATGGGGGGGCGTTACCAGTGCCACTCTCTGCCCAGAGGTGACCCGAGTGGTCCCTCCGTTGCTGAACGCCCATAATCCCGGAGGCCCACTACTTTCGTCACCAGCAGCTTCTTGCAGAAATGCCTCTAGACTGTGAACTAAGCTATAGTTCCATGCTGCCACGGGAGGGGAAAGGTTTTTCTCTCTCGGCTTTTTCTTTCCCTGGTGGTGGTGTGGCGACCGCCATCTTAAAAGGCCCACTAAACAAAGATACGAGCTTGCAACGATGCAATTTCTGGCAGAAATTTCTCTGGACTTAGTTACTAAAATACCAAAAATCCAAAACCGCGCAGCCACACAACCTCCTATGCTCTTCATTCTCAGCAATGGAAAACAAATTATCAAATGCTGCCTTTTCAGCAGGTCTGATTGTTGGGGGAAAATTCCAAATAATAATAGCGTGTTTTCTGTCGAAACATAGAATGTAATCAAAGTAAAGAGAAAGTAAAGTGAAAATCATCAGTCACACAGGCGTAGTGGTGGTGGTGGGAGGCCGCGGTGGGATGGGAGGTATACTGGGATTCTTGGTGGTGGAACATGTGTACTGGTGAAAGGGATTGGTGTTCAATCACTGTATGCCTGAAACTTAAGCCTGAAATCTTTGTAACTTTTCACATGGTGATTCAATAAAAATTTTTTAAAAAAAGAACCCGGGTTGGCCGCGTGCAAGGCAAACGCCCTACCCGCTGTGCTATCACTCCAGCCTCTTTTGTGATTTTTTTTTAAATTTTTATTTTGGGTGTTTGGGCCACATCCAGCGATCCTCAGGGGTTACTTCTGGAATTTGGAATTACTTCTGGTGGTACTCAGGGGATTATGGGATGCAGGGGATCAAACCTGGGTTGGTTGCATGCAAGGCAAGTGCCCAACAGTCTATACTATCTCTCTAGCCCTTTTGTAAACATTTTATGAAGGTAAATATCTAAATAAAACAGAAGTCATGGTTCATCTCAATCTGTTTTCAAATGAAAAGAGTGGAGAGACAGGGGCTGGAGCAATAGCACAGCAGGTAGGGCGTTTGCCTTGCACGCGGCCGACCCGGGTTCAATTCCCAGCATCCCATATGGTCCCCTGAGCACGGCCAAGGGTAATTCCTGAGTGCGGAGCCAGGAGTAACCCCTGTGCATTGCTGGTTGTGACCCAAAAAGCAGAAAAAAAAAAGTGGAGAGATAACACAGGGACTAAAGCACTTACTTTACATGCAGCTGACCTTGGTTTGATGCTTGATCCCCTGAGCACTGTTAGGAGTGATCCCAAAAGGCCAAAGGGTGTAGTCGAACTGTCCCTTCTCTCCAAAAAAAATTTGTTTAATAATTTTTTTGGTCATTTTTGATGTGGGGCCAGAGTGGTAGTATAGTAGGCAGGGAGCTTGCCTTGCACGTGGCTGACCTGGGTTTGATTCTGGGTACCCCCTATGGTCCCCTGAGCCCACCAATAGTGATCCATGAGTGCAGAGCCAGGAGTAATCCCTGAACACTGCTGGGTGTGACCCAAAACAAAACAAAACAAAGAGTAATTTATGATGTATTTGGGCATTGATTTCCTTGAGGTTATGTCTTCTTGGATTTAATAAGTTTGTTTTGGGGAGAGGGTTTGGTCCACACCCAATTATGCTCGGGGGCTACATGTGGTGGTTGGGAATTGAATATGGACTTCCACAGGCAAAACATCCACTCCAGCCCTTTGAGTTATCTTGTTAGGTTTAATGAGCTTTCATATTTTTTGCTAACTTTGGAAAGTTTCCAGCCATTTGTTTCTTTACCTATTATTTCAGCCACTATCCTAAAGAACATGGATAGAGAGCCAGAGAGAGAGCTCAGTGGGCTGAGTGCATGCTTTGTATACGGGAGGCCAGGTTCAATCTTCAACATCACATAGTCTCTTGAGCGTTGCAGGGAACAATCTCTAAACACAAAACTGGAAATAGACCCCAAGCATTGAGAGGTGTGAACCAAAGTGACTAGAATTTTAATTACATTGGTGGTTTCATCAGTTTCTCATTGTTATTTTGTTCCACATAAACAGTAGTATGACCAGCTGCGTTTCAAACTATTAGTTGTTCCTTTTATAAAAAATAGTGATTATGGGGCCAGAGTGATTATATAACAGGTAGGGGCTTGGCTTGCATGTGGCAGAAAGGGTTCAATCCCTGACACCCCATATGGATTTCTGAGCCCTGCCAGGATGATTCCTGAGTACAGAGCCAGAACCAGGAGTAAGTCCTGATCACTGCCAGGTTTGTTCCAAAATCCAAAACAACACCAACAAAAAGATGATCCTAATAATGCCTTCTTGCATTAACACTATGAAATATGAAATACATACAGCTTTACTGACTCTTTTCAGTAAATGCCTACAATTTACATCTCTTTATATCCTTTTGCCCTCAACTTCCCCATGGCTGTTTTAGGTGTGTCTTTTTGGTTTTGGGGTTCCTCCTGGCTCTGCACTCAGGAATCACTCCTGGTGGTGCTTGGGGAACCATATGGGATGCCTGTGATTGAACCTGGGTCAGCCATATGCCAAGTTCAAGACAAGTACCCTACCTGCTGTATTTTCTTTGGACCCAGGTGTGTCTCCGATAAACAGTCTATTACTGTGTTTAAGAGAAATTTAATATGTTTGTATTTGTCTCACTTGGTTTCTTGTGTATACTCCAACTTATTGAAACTGAGAACAAATTTGGGTGTGTTTTTAAATTCCAGTACTTCCAGTCCCTGCCAGTGCAAACTTGGCCTATCTCTGATCCCTCATCCCCCTCCTTTATAAAAAGGGATGGCTGCAGTCCTTCAGAGAATTGTTTGAGGATCAAATAAGATGATGCATTCTAATTATTTGGCAGACGAAAGCACATGTGCAGCATTAAGAAAGACCTTTATTCTCTCTGACTTCCTTCCCCTTTAGATAAACTTGGGCACACATCTTGTGACAAAATAGGTGCTAAAGATACTCAGTGACCAGGGGATAGAAGCATCAACTCTTCTGTGGCAGATATCAGGAGAGTGGTGGTTAGAGAAAAGATGAAGACAGGAAGAAGTCAGTTAAGTCCTGGATCACATGTGGCACAGAGCAAGTCTTTTCCTGCTTTAAAAAGTATCAGATCTTCAAAGTTCAGGGGAGCTACTAATCTGAAGTCCCTAGAGCAGCCCTGGGGAAGTATGAAACTCTACAGTATGGCTTTAGGCTTAGGTCTTTTTGATCACTTAACTGAGAATGTTTCTTAGAGGAGTTTTCCCTGCACTTTAAACCTTCTCTTTCAGCCTCTCTTGTCTACACTATGTGTGACAAACTGGAAATCTGTGTTTCACCTTTACTGACCTTGGGAAAATGCTCAAATATGGAGAAAAAGAGGGTGAGATATTGACAGTGAGGATGAGAACATTCTGGGGGCCAAATGATTCACATGTGAATGAATTATAGGAAAAAGCAAACAAACAGGAGGGAAGGCCAGCACACTGACAGGAATAAGGCTGCAATTACAGTTAAAGATCAATTGTCAGAGGGTCAGGGATGAAAAGTTCTGAGAGTTCAGAGTGAGTTTCAACAGAATGCTGGCATCACTCAGTCCTTATCTTCAGGGGACTCATGTGCCAAAGAAAAGGCAAAACTCAATACAGTAACATTATTGAGTACATTATTGCATACCAGGCTGGTGTGAGCATTAGGGCCCCAGGAAGATCACACAATTCTTCCTTTGTAAGGATCATACTTCATAGGGAGACAGTTTTGTAAACATATGTAAAGACACAGGACAGAGTGTGGTAACTGTCTCAGGGAAGGCACCAGTTACAGTATATCCATTCACCAGGCAGTAGGGGCCTATGCTATGAATGCTGAGAGGAAGACATGGCCCCTGTGTTCGGTAACCCCTCAGGCTGTATACTATGCACAGAAAAAATATAGCATGGTAGGAGGATTAAGAGAGGTACACACCAGGTACATTCCAGGTGCTCTGGAAACAGAGGGCAAGCTGAAATCTCAAAAAGTTTTGGGGAGAGGGGCTGGAGCGATAGCACAGCGGGTAAGGCGCTTGCCTTGCACGTGGCTGACCTTGGTTCGATTCCTAGCACCCCACATGGTCCCCTGAGCACCGCTAGGAGCAATTCCTGAGTGCATGAGCCAGGAGTATCCCCTGTGCATCGCCGGGTGTGACCCAAAAAGCAAAACAAAAAAAGAGTTTCGGGAGGGGCTGGACCAACAGTACAGTGGGTAGGGTGTTTGCCTTGTACACGCTGACCTGGGTTTGATCCCTGGAATTCCATATGGTCCCCCAAACACAGCCAGGGATAATTCCTGAGTGCAGAGACAGTAGTAATCCCTGAGCATCCCAGGGTGTGACCCAAAAAGGCAGGGGAAAAAGTTTCAGGGAGGCTTTGTTGGGAAGGAATATTTGAAACATTTTGAAAGAATGTGGCCTGGAAGGATAATATAGTGGGTAGGGCTTTGAACACAGTCAATCTGGGTTTGATACTCAGTACCATACATGGTCCTCCGGGTACTGCCACAAGTGATCCCTGATTGAAGAACCAGGACTCAGCCCTGAGCACCTCGAAGTGTAGTCCTCCCCACCCCCATAAAAAAATAGCATGTGAACAGGGCTCCACACACATACACAAAGGCTGAATGAAATACAACTTTTTTAGGAACCACAGAGTCCTAGCTGGCATACAGAAGGTGGCCTCAGCAGAAAACAAGACTGGAGTCAGGTCACAAATGGTCAGGAACGGCAGAAGGAGCTTGAGGTTTATCTTACAGGGTGGTGCTTTGAAAACATTTCACATCACTTTCACATGATCATGTAAGGATAACTAGAGAAGTTTCTCAGGGCCCAAACTGACATACATATATAGGCATCTTTGTACCCCATTCAGAAATTTTTGCTGTATAGAAACCACACAGGAGAGCTTTCCATTATGAAGTGACATGATAAGATTTAGTTTGCAGGAGCCCATTGAAGGCTGGTGGGGTGCTGGGTTGGGGGGAGAGGCAGAAGAGGCCAGAAAGGAGTTCCCTGCTGAACCCAGGATAAGAGGTGCAATACACATCACAATGGTGAAAAGAGATTAGAAGTAAGTTTAGAAGTAAAACCATCAGGGCTGACGGCTAGTAAGATGTGGAAGGATAGAGGGAGAAATGGACAAGTAAGTATGAAGCAATATTTTTGATTGCAGTACATGAAGCATGTCAGAGATTGAGGGAATTGAGCAGACTTCATGGAAAAGATAACTTCAGTGTTAGAAGTTACAACTTCGGAGTTAGAAGCGAACAGGTGGAAAGAGGCAGATGTGAAGATACAGGGGTGCACGTATGCAGGTCTTTTCCTTAACTAAGCAGGAGAGGAACAGTGAAGAGGAACCATGTGGGAGCATGAGACCGGACTCTCTCTGCCCAGAGCATCTTGAAACCAATAGTCTGACAGGAACTTCAGTTTTTCTCTGAAGACTGATCAAAATCCTCAGCTCAGCTGTCCTCTCTCTGAGATGAGTATAGGGGCAGTAGAATCCTTTGGAAGCTTCTACATCAGCATGAGCAGTTTTGTGTCCACCAAGGGTCCGGGTCACCAAATGCAGAAATATTTCCAGACCCAAAATCTGTCCTCAAAAATCTTATTATATATATATTTTTGCTTTTTGGGTCACACCCGGTGATGCACAGGCGTTACTCCTAGCTCACACACTCAGAAATTACTCTTGGCAGTGCTCGGGGGACCATCTGGGATGCTGGGAATCAAAGCCAGGTCGGCCACATGCAAGGCAATGCCCTACCCGCTGTGCTATCACTCCAGCCCCCAAAAATCTGTCTTATTCTTTATGCATTGTTATTACCCTGTTCTTGGTCCTTATGGAACTCGGGATTCATAGATGTTGAACATCTGAGGAGAGACAGTGTGGTGCCCTAGACTGTCTCTGGTCACTGAAGTACTGTGATATGGATCTTCAGGTGAACCATGAGCGCTGAGCTGCGGCTGAAGGCCTTCCCACAGTCACTGCACTTGTAGGGCTTTTCCCCGGTGTGGATTCTCTGATGCTCAATGAGAGAAGAACTCTGTGCAAAGGCCTTTGGACACATCTTACACTGATATGGCTTCTCCCCTGAGTGGGTTCTCAAATGTCGGATCAGTGCCGAGCAGTCACTGAAGGCTCTCCCACATGCATCACACTTGTAGGGCTTCTCCCCAGTGTGGATGCGCTGATGCTGAGTAAGGTGAGTACTCTGACTGAAGGCCTTGCCACACTCCTCACACTCGTAGGGTCTCTCCCCAGTGTGCACCCGCTGATGCTGGGTGAGGTGAGTGCTGCGGCTGAAAGTTTTGCCACACTCCCCACACTTATAGGGCTTCTCACCAGTGTGGATCCTCTGGTGTTGAGTTAGGTGGGTCACCCGGCTGAAGGCCTTGCCACACTCCTTACACTCGTGGGGCTTTGCCCCTGTGTGGACAACCAGGTGCTGGGCTAGGTGTGTACTACGGCTGAAGGCTTTTCCACACTCACCACAGGCATAGGGTGTCTTCCTGGAATGGCTCTTCTGGTGTGCCTCCAGGGTCAAGGGGCTTTGGAATGTTTTCCCACACTGGCCACACTTGGAGGACTTCCTCCCAGAATACAGACATGGTAGCTTTGTCCCGTAACCATCCAATGGATTAAATTTCTCTTCTGGAGGAGTGTTGTCTCGGGAGGTGAATTTTGTCCACACATTGGGAATGTTCCCCAAGGCACTTGATTCATAGTCGGGTTGCTCTGTAGGGGTATCCTTGTGAAGCACTACTGATGCTTTCCTGAGATCTATTTCTTGAGCAACAGACTTTGTCCAGATAACCCCTGCGACTCCCACCTGCCTCTCTGAGCTGCCCTCAGATTTGCGGGAATTATCAAAGGCAGGTCCCAGGGAAACACCTCCCACAAGGGTTTCAGTGGCCCTGTCTGAAGGCTCTGACTCTTCTGAATCACTCTGCTTGTAGTTTGCCTTTGACAGTTCAGCTTCCGGTTCCCATCCTGAAACAATCCAAACCACAGCATGACCATTCTCTCCAAACTAGACCTTCTCCTGTTTTTTCTCTATAAGGAAAATGTGGACCACTTCTGATATTTTGTCTGTTCCAAAGAAAAGTTTTTCATTTTTGCAATCTGGGACGAGATGACAAAAGGGCACAGGACCTTCTGGACCCCCCCAAAATGAAATTACAGGTTCTTGTCCTCCCTTCCTCTCCCCTTCCTCAAATGCTTCATTTTTCAAGGCTCCTGATTTTGACTTAAGTGTCAAAAGGAAAACTCTAGTATGAACTGATATGAATGAGGGTAGGGCGAAAGAGAGAGGAAGATATGGAGTGATGTGGGTTGTTTGTGCTAGGTGCTGTATACTTGCTCCCTCCTGACAGACCCCAGCTCCTTGGAGTTTCTTCTCTTCCCAGTTCCAGTTCCATGTTCTTCCTAACAGGCATGCTCACCCCAACATCTGCTACCATTAGATCAAACCAAGGCAGGCCAGACCCTATCAGGAGGACTGTCTACACTTTTTTTTTTCTACAACCTAGTAGTGCTCAGGGCTTACTTCTGTACTAACTAGCTCTGTGCTCAGGTGTTACTCTTGGTGGTGCTCAGGGGACCATATACGATGGTAGGGATCCAATCCAGATTAGATAAGTGCAAGGCAGCTGTATTTTTGCTGTATTATTGTTTCAGTCCACATTTCACTATGAACATTTCACTCTGAATTGATTCAGATATGGGTCCTCCATGGACGGACCATGTGTGTGGTGTGATCTTCTGGTCTGGAGACAGTTTCTTGTGTGTGTGTGTGTGTGTGTGTGTGTGTGTGTGACATCCAGTGGAACTCAGGGCTTATGCCTGGCTCTGAGCTCAGGGACCACTACTAGTAGGCTCAGGGAACCATAAATAGGGTGCTGGGGATCAAACCCAGTTTGTCCATGTGCAAGGCAAACACCCTACCCACTGGGATGGGGCTAAGATTTGATATATTGGGTTATCAGAGGTCAGTACTAAGGGGCTCAGAGAGGATACATAGGGATACCTGGCTTCTATTTCTCACACCTACTCCAACATGAAGGCCTTTCCTGGTACTAGCTATTTAGACCCAACCAGTGAAGCAAGCTCAGCCTGAAAGTCTCGTATTGTCTTCCTTTCTGGGGTGTCTACATTAAAAAAAAAACACAAAACACAAGCCTTGGGTTGCTCTGTCAATCTTGAAAAGCTGCTTAAGAATGAAGCTAATGTAAAGAAAGCCAAATGAGAAACAGAATGAGAGAGAAAGAGTCTGGAACTAACCATGAATCCTCCCTACTTGGTCATCAGCAATCAAAGCAGAGTTTGAAAGAGGCAAAAATATGAGAATCTGTGACAAAACAAATCTGAAAGCTGCATTCCCACATTCCAGTCCAGATCGAACCCCTGCTCTCCTTACCTTTCTTATCCAGAACCTGAGTCACATCTTCCACCATCATGGCAGCCTCCTCACTGCTCTTGGGGCACTGGGCCCCCACCCAGGACTGGATCACAGGGGGCAGTGCCCCCAAGAACTGCTCCAGCACGAGAATCTCCAGAATTTGCTCCTTAGAGTGCATCTCTGGCTGCAACCACTGGCGGCACAGTTTCCAGAGCTGGGCAAGTGCATCATGTGGGCTGGATGCCTCCTCAAAACGGAAGTGCCGGAAGCGCTGACGTGCAGACTCAGGTTGGGCAGTGCAGCTAAATTCCTGGACATGGGGATAGTCAGTCTCTTCATCCTCCACCTTCACTCGCAGGAAGTCATCCTGTGTCCCGGGCACTGTGCTCAGGGGGCTCTTGGGAATGGCCATTGGGCAGTAGCACTCCAGGCAAGACACAAGATGGAGTCTGGGAACTGGGTCTGTAGGAGGATCAGAACTTGGTCATCATGTGAAACCTGGGGCGCTCCTTCACAGAGTAGGGACTTACCAGATGTGATTCACTCTTCACAAAGACACAAATTATCAAAGTAATCATAATAGCACCCACTGTTCTAAATACTAGCAAATAGCAACAACTTTAAAATTCAAACTAAACTCAGGAAGTAGAGTTTTCTTCCCATTTTATGGTTACAAAAAGAGACATAGAAGAAGAAAAATTTCCTAAAAGTGAAGGGATGGATGGTTGCTCAGTTAGAAACCAAGGCAGCCTGACCTTCCTGGAGTCTGGTTAAGGTATGCATAGCCCAGAGCCAAGTGCTATATATTTTGTAGTTGCTACTATTTTGTAGCTTCTGAGATGGATACTAGGATCACTCCTTTTAGCCTTTCCTCTTTTCTTTCTTTTCCTTTTCTTGGTTGGTTTTAGAACCACACCAATCGGTCCTCAGGGGCTATTCCTAGCTAAGTGCTAATTCCTGGCAGTATTCGAAGGACCGCAAGGTGCCAGACTGTCCTGAAAGCAAAGGCTGGGATCTAGCCAGTTAAGCTATCTCTCTGTCAACTTTTTTCTTTTCTAATGTATGTATTTAAGGTCATACATTTTCCTCTAAATAAAGCTTTAGCTGCATGCCCTCAAGGTTTTGTTTTCCTTTTCTGTTTTTTTTTGTTTTTTTTTGTTTTTTTTTTTCTGGTTTTCTTTTCTTTTTTTTTTTTTTTTTTTTTTTTTTAAATTTTATTGAATCACCATGTGGAGGGTTACATAGTTCTCAGGATTATGTCGGTTATACAGTTCTCAAACACCCTTCACTTCACCAGTGCCCATCTTCCATCACCAACCCCCCCAGTATACCTGCCGCCCCCTCCCACCTCCCCAGTCCCAACCCTTGCACATGATATGTTTCACTTCGTTTACGCCTTATTTCGATTACATTCCATGTTTCAACACACAACTCACTACCGTTGTTGGGGTTTCCCCCAAAAAAGAAAAGCAGTCCTATTGCCAAGGAGGCATTTGATAGTTCTCCATTGCTAAGAATATAGAGATATTAAGTCCCGCTGTTTGTTACATAGTTTTTCTTTTTCCCCCTTGCCCCGCGCCACCGAGTTCACGCCTGTTTTAGTAATCGCCACGCTGCCTGACAAGGGAAAAAAAAACCGAAAAGGATGGTTATTTCCCGTCATCAGCAGGCGTGGGGCTCTGGCTTAGTTGATAGACTTGTAGAGTATCTGCAAGCAGTCTCTAGAACCGAAGGTCTTGCGCTGGTGTCGGCTCCGGCTCGAGATTCCACCAGCGTCCCGCTCTTCCTTGTACATAATTTTTCCCCTTATATCCCATTCCCACGCCACCAGGTCTGTTTGCTTAATGGACATCACACTGTAGTTGATGACACCCCGCGTTTCTTCCCGAGAAAGAAGAAAATTTCTTCTCAGCCGGCGTGGGGATATAGCTTAGTTCAGTCTAGTGAGATGGCTACCACTTTGATTGCCTTCAATATTTCAGCAACAGACTTATTATTAGGATCTCCCACAAAAGTCCGCCCCATTAGAAAGGAACCATTACATATTGCTCATACTAAGATGACATTAAGTTGCGCGGCCGCGGCAGCGGCCGCGCGGTTTTGGGTTTCTGTATAAAGTCCAGGGAAAGTACAACCAGAAATAACATCACTATAAACTTTTACCCTTTTATGGTGCTCATAAGATGGAGAAACCTAGAGAGAGGCTCGGCGTCTCCGTTTTGCGCTCAGGAAAACCGCGGCCCCTGCGCTGTGCTCAGGAGGGAGGAGTTGAGAGAGAGACAGGTTAAAAGAATTGGGGGATGCCCGGGTCCCACAGCTTCAGCACGCCGTGGGGTCTCTGGTCCCATGCCGGAATTAGTTCAGTGGGCTGCTTGGGGTCCGAGGGCGCTCCCTCGGGCCCCTCCATCATGCTCCTTCCACAGCCGGGTCCAAAAGGCTCCTTTTCTGTTTTTAAGGAGAAATACCTGGTCAACGTGCACAGGCCTCACTCCTGGTTCTGTGCTCAGAGATTATTCCTAGTAGGACTTGGGGGACTATATGAGGTGCTAGGGATCAAACCTGGGTCAGCAGCATGCAAGACAAGTGCACTACCTTCTGTACTATCTCTCCAGGCGCCTGCACACTCTCCTGTTTTGTTATATCTTCATTAAATATTTGGTTTTAATTTTTTTTTCTACGGGGTGGAAAGATAGTTCAAAGGTTTAGCATGCATGTACTGCATGTAGAGGCTAGGCACCAATCCCTGCATTGCATGCTCCCCTGGGCATCCCCAGGGACTGAACTGAAAACAGCCCTTGAGTACCACAGGAGTCAGGAGTATGACCCTAAACCCCCCCCCCCCAATTTCTGTTGTAGTTTCTTCCTGACCTGTGAATTATTTCGAACTCTGAAATTTCTCTTTTGTTTTTGTGCCACATTTGGCGGTGCTCAGGGCTTACTCCCGGATCTGTGCTAAGGGGGATCACTCCTGACAGGCTCAGGGGACCATATGGGGTGCCGGGGATCGAACTCAGATTGACCGCGTGTAAGGCAAGTGTACTATAAAATAGCTCTGGTGTCCTTAGAACTCAGATTTCTTTATTAAAAAATAATTGTTTTTTTTTCTCTTGTTTTGGGTCATACCTGGTGGTGCTTAGAGATCACTTCTGGCAGAGATGGGGGATCACCTGGGGTGCCAGGGATTGAACTCAGGTAGGGAACTTAGGATGTAATTCAGCCTTAACTGTTGTTCTATTTCTCTGACCCTGGGGTTTTATTTTCTTTTTGTTTTTTAGACCATACCCAGTGATGCTCAGGGGTTACTGTGGCTCTGCACTCAGGAATCACTCCTGGCAGTACTCAGGGGAACATATGGAATACCTGGAATCAAATCCGGGTCAACCACAAGAAAGGCAAGTGTACTCGCTGTACTATCTCCCTGCACACCTCCCCGGTTCTGCCCCTGGGGTTTTCTAACTCACTTTTGACTGTCGATTACTGTTAAGTTCACAAAATGGGATCTGGAGCCAACAGTACAGTGCTTGTGTTACAGCACAGCTTACTCAGACTTGATCCCCAGCACCCTATATGGTCTCCTGAGCCTGCCAAGAGTGATTCCTGAGGGCTGGAGCAATAGCACAGCGGTTAGGGCTTTTGCCTTGCACGTGGCCAGCCTGGGTTCAATTTCCAGCATCTCATCTGAGCACTGCCAAGAGTAATTGCTGAGTGCAGAGCCAGGAGTAGACCCTGTGCACTGATGGGTGTGACAAAAGAAAAAAAAGAGAGTGATTCCTGACTACAGAGCCAGATGTAAACCATGAGCAATGCAGGGTGTGGTCCCACACAAAAAGCAACAACAACAAAAAGAAAGTGAAAGGGCATTCCACAGAATGGAAGAAAATGTTTGCAAATCACATATCTGATAAAGGACCTATATCAAGAACAACTCTGTAATAAAAAGTGAAGTAACCTAGGCCTGAGTGATAATAGAGGAGTAGGGCATGTGCCTCACACGCAGCTGACCCAGGTTCCGTCCCCAGCAACCTATATGGTCCCCAAACCTGCCAGAAATGATCCCTGAGTACAGACCCAGGAGCAAACCCTGAGGACTGCTGGGTGTGGCCCCACTACACTACCACCACCAACCATCCACCCCCAAAAGCCAAGTTACTTGATCAAACTATATGCAAAGAATCCACTAGACATTTCTCCAACAAGGATAAACATACAAATGGCCAACCAATAGATGAAAAGATGCTAAACAGGGACTGGAGAGATAGCACAGTGGGTGAGGCACTTGCCTTGCATATGTCTGACCCAGGTTCGACCCTGGCACCTCATATGGTCCCCCAAGTCCAACCAGGAGTAATCCCTGAGCTCAGAACTGGGAGTAAGCCAGAACACCATGAGTTTGCCAGAAAAAAAAAAAGATGCAAAACATTATTAACTAGTAAAGAAATGCAAATCAAAACTACAATGGGGAGGGGCCAGAGAAAAAGTCAATAAGGTACTTGCCCTGCATGCAACTTTCCCTGTTAGATCCCCCAGATAGTCTCCCCAAGAGTGAAAACCACAAAGAGTGATCCCTGAGCACTGAGCCAGAAACAGCCCCGGAGTATTGTCTGAATGGCCCAACCCTACTCCCCCCTTAAAAAAATAAAACAACAACAATAAAAACACACTATGAGAAATTGGAAAAATGGTATAGCGGATGGGCTAGAGAGATAGTACAGTGGGTAGAACAATCGGCAGAGTAGAGCTGCTTGTCTTGCATGCAGCTGACCCAAGTCCAATTCCCAGCAACCTGTATTGCCTCCTCTCCCCAGCCTCTGCCAGGAGTGATCCTGGAGCACAGAACAAGGAGGAAGTCCTGGGCATCAATGGTGTGACCATAAAACAAACGAACAAAAAAGAAATAGTGCAGGGGTTAAGGCACTTGCCTTCTATTTGACAATCCCTGCTTTTTGTCTTTGTTTTTGGGCTGCATCTGGCCATGATTAGGGCATGTGACTGCACTCAGAGATTATTGCTGGTGGTACTCATGGGACCATATGGGATGCTAGAGATGGAGATGGGGCAAGACAAATGCCCTACCCACTGTACTATCTCTCTGACCCTTCTATTAATTTTTTTATACTTCTTGTGGTAATCAGGGGTTACTCCTGGCTCTGCACTCAGGAATTACAGCAGTGCTTGTGGAACCATATAGGATGCCAGGGGATCAAACTTGGGTTGGGCGTGTGCAAGCTTTATCCATTGTAGCATCTCCCCAGCCCCTGTTCCTGTTTTTTTTTTTTCTCTCTTTCTCTCTCTTTTGGTTTCTAGGCCACTCTCAAGGTGCTCAGGACTTACTCCTAGCTCTGTGATCAGGGATCACTCGTGGTAGGGCTCGGGGACCATTTAGGGTGCTGGGAAATGAACCTGTGTTGGCCCCATGCAAGTAAAGTTCCCTACATGCTGTACTATCACTCAGTCCCTGGTCTGACCCCAGTACACAGTCCCCTAAGCACCAGGCAGTAACTCCAAAGCACTGCTGGGTGTGGTCTCCCCCAGTTTCCTAGCAAAAAAACAAAATAAAGCCCCATAATGAAATATTTTCTTACACTTGCTAGAACAGTTAAAATAAGACATAACTGTTGTCATAGGTATAAAGAAAATGAAAGCATATTATAAATATATAGAAAACAAAATGGAACCTCATTACGGAGAAGTAAACTATAAGTAGGGTATGTAAGATGGTATAGCTACTGTAAAAAATAGTCTGGCGGGAGCGGGAGTGATAGTATAGCAGGCAGGGCGTTTGTTTTCCTTGCACACGGCTGACCCAGGTTCTATCCCCGGCATCCCATATGGTCCCCTCAGCACCACCAGGAGTAATTCCTGAGTGCTGAGCTAGGAATAACCCCTGAGCATTGCTAGGTGTGACCCAAAAAAGGGAAAAAAAATAGTCTGGCATCTCTTCAATTACACATGGCAAAATTACTATCTGACCCAGAAATTTATTTCTAGGCTCATACCCAGGGAAAATGAAGACTAGTGTCCACATAAAAACTTGTACACAAAGGTTCACAGAAACATATGATAGTAACAGCCACAAAGCAGAAACAACTCAAGTGACCATCAAATAATGAATGGGCAAAATGGGCATACTTATGATAGAATATTATTATTCATAAATTGGGATAAAGCACTGATTATGCTAAATCATAAACTCTGAAAACAGTATGGAAGAAGACAGGTACAATAGTAGTTCATAGAGAATAGTCTCACTGATATGAAATATCCAGAATAACATTCAACAGACCCACAACTCCCAACAATATTGTTTATATACCTTCTCCCTTTCTTTCTCTTCTGTGTCAGTCCTAATGCCCACTTGCTTAAATTCCCTTAAAGTCCCCTCTAGACAGAAATAGAGAAAATAAAAAAACATGAAGAGCCATGATCTTGGGCACAGGGAGATGTAAATGTTAATAAAACAAGCCCCAAACCTAATACCATTCAGTGGCAGCTGGCAACTTTTGGCAAGCTGTGTTCTAGCTGCTAACTCTGAAGTTCATTTGAGTCTCTTGTCCCCTTGCTCTTGCTACCCACATTCCTTTCAGTTTGTGTCCCTCGTCCAAAATTCCCTCTGCAGCTAGCAAATCAGAGTCTCCCAGGTCACACCTCAACTGCTGTTTTCTCCAGAAGTTGTCCCAGAATCTGGGAGCAGGTTTGGTGTGTGTCCTTTTGAGTATGGTGGGTGCTTATCCAGAGAAAGTGGGCATGTTAGAGCCACAGCTCCCAGTATGAGGGCGAAACTGATGCCATGACGAGCTGCAGCTAACATTAAGTCTCAGCTAAGCCTCAGTTTCTGTTCCCTGGAGTCAGGACTTGCAGTTTCTGGTAAACTAATTGAATAATTCACCTAGATAAGAAACTGGGCAGTTGATCTACTAGTAGACTATAGACTGAACATGAAGTGCACTCAATACCTCTATTGCAAACTACAACACCCAAAAGGAGAGAGAACAAAAGGGAATGCCCTGCCCAGAGGCAGGGTGAGGTGGTGGGGGCTGGGGTGGGGGTGGTGGGAGGGATACTGGGAGCATTGGTGGAGGAGAATGGGCACTGGTGGAGGGATGTAAATGATCACTGTGTGACTGAAATGCAAACATGAAAGTTTATAAGTTTGTAACTGTACCTTTCGGTGATACACTAATAAAAAAAAAAAAGAAACTGGGCAGTTGGATCTGGCCAGTCATGAGGGGGTCACGGCACCCTTCTTGGAAAGAACCCCAAACTGTTACTGGTACCTGCTGTCTGATTGCTGACCACTGATGTAATAAGGTCAATGCTAAAAATAACCTAGTATATAAACTGCTTTTAACTCTGATCCCTATATAAACTGCTTGTGATTTGGAGTCAAGGTCCCTGTCAAGACTCCACTGTGCTGAATGAGACTCGGACCCTAGCTCGAGCTAGCAATAAAGTTCCTTTGCTTTTGCATTATCATGTGTGGATTGGGTCTCTCTGCAAGTGGGGATCTGAACACCAGGACCCCCACTGAGAGCAGGTGCATTGTAAACTGGCACTGAGTAAGCGGAAGGCCTGAAAAAGGTGGAGCTGGTCACCCACAGATGGGCACAGCTCCCGAACTCCCCTCTGTACCCCGAATCTACCATTCTAAGAAACTCCCCGCCCCCAGGCCAGTTTCTGAGACCCACGCACAATACTCCTCAATCCACCACCTCAACACTGGTTCGGGAAGGCCGTTGGCGCTAACCAGCAGCCATGAGGATCGCGGCTCCTACCTCCACCCGCTGCTGAGGGAGACGCTGGCCCTCAGGTCAGGCCTCCCGCGGCGGCCCGGCGGCCCGCAAACAGGCAGCCGGAGCCTGGGTCACCCAGGGCGCTGAGGGGCATGTCCGGAATTGGTCACACCATTGCCTCGGCAAAGAACGAATTCTGTCATGAGCTCGGGGAGCTCTGCCGATCGGCCGGTTCCCGCCGCGCTGACGGAGTAACCAGCCGGCCCCTGGATGAGTGCGGGCTCACAGCGATCGCCGCCTCCTCCCTGCACCCGCCGGAAAGGCGTCAGCGCGCCTCGGTGCGACGATCTCCAGGGCGGCGCGATCTCCGGGGAGCCGGCGGACGAGGCGGCGGGAGCCCGCCCCGCGCCGCCCTTCAGGCGCTCAGTCCGTCGGTTCCATCCGACCGACCGGACCCGCACTCAGACCTTCGCCCCCCGCTCGGTTCACCGCCAGCACGCGAGACGGTCCCGCACATCCCGCAGCAGCACCGCGGGAGCCGCGGCCAGGAGCCCCACCCGGACGCTTTCGGGAGCCTAGGCGACGGCGCCAGTGACGCAGGCCCCGCGCGGGCTCCGGACTGCAATTCCCAGCAAGGCTCGCGGCACACTCTCGCCACGCGACTTACGACCACCTGGACTACAACTCCCAGCAGGACCAGGGCCCGGGCCTGGGGCACAGGCGGCCTCGTCCAGCACCACTGGGGGCGGTAGAGGCAGGGGGCTGTGCAGGAGGCGGCCCGATGGCGCGCATGGGGGTGTGGTGTGAAGGGTTGCGTGCGTGGTGAGTGTGGATCAGTGACCCTGATTTCTCCACCCTGCGGGGTGTAACCCCGAGGTGGCTCATTCTGTACCCACCCGTGGACGTCTGTGTGACTTAAGTCACCATATGTGGTGCTCATGCAGCTGGATGTGGGTGTTCACTCAAAACTTATGAGGCAGAGATGGTGGTGACAGGGATGTTCTGATAACAGCTCGAAGGTTCCAGATTGACTGATTATAGTGTTGTTACTGTGACTGTGGGTGTGATTTCGTGATACGTGTGTGCAACATTGTATGAAGGTGTGTGAGAGACTGAACAGGAATCTCCCATTGGGAACCCTGGACAGAGGATGGCAGTGGCCCAGATTCAGGACCAAGGAGGGAAAAGGTGACATCTTGTGACCATGTCCCCTGCATTTCCTCAGGCCTTGGCCTGGAACCAGACTGAGCACTTGTGAACCCTCTACTCAAGGCTCCTGGGGAAAAGACCCATGTGCTCTGACTACTGAAAACTGCCTTGGACCATTCAGCTGGGGATCTGGAGACTGCATAGGGTTTGTGTGTTGTTAGAAACTTATGTCGGGCTGGAGAGAGAGTGCAGGAGGGAAGGTGCTTGCCTTGCATACAACCCACCCCAGTGAGATGCTTAGTACCAAGCACTGCCAGGGTATCCTGTGCACAGAGTCAGGAATAGCCCCTGAGCATAATAGGGTGTGTCCAAACCACCCCACATTTCAAATTATTTAGAAAAGATCAAGAGTTAAACTGATTAAAACATTTTATTAAGAAAACATTGCAGGGGGGGCAGAGCGATAGCACAGCGGGTAGGGCGTTTGCCTTGCACGCGGCCGACCCGGGTTCGATCCCTGGCATCCCATATGGTCCCCCAAGCACCGCCAGGAGTAATTCCTGAGTGCAAAACCAGGAGTAACCCCTGAGCATCGCTGGGTGTGACCCAAAAAGCAAAAAAAAAAAAAAAAATTGCAGGGCTGGGAAAATGCCTCAAGAAGCTTGGCATGTGGGAATCCCAGGTTTAATTCTTGGTTTCCTAAGTACTGAACTGCTAAGGGCAACTCCCAAACACTACTGATTGTGATCCAAAAACTTATACCAAAAAAAAAATAGATCTAGGACTGATGAGATAGTATAGTGGATGAGAAGCAGGTCTTGCATGGGGCTGACCTGGGTTCAATCTCCTAATCACATATGGTCTCTCGAGCACCACCAGGCATGATCCCTAAGTACAAAACCAGGAGTAAGTCTTAAGCACTGTTGGGTGTGGTAAAAAAAAAAACAAAACACAATCTCCAGCTTCCCACCAAAAAAGAAGGGTTAAGGTATATGCCCTACATGTGGCTGATTTCAGTTTGATCTCCAGTACCATAAGATGCTCTGACCATCACTGAGACAAATGGACAACCACCAGAGAGCACCACAATCAAGTGTGTAACACAACCAAATATGTGTGACTTCTGGTCACTGTATCAAAACTAAAAAGGGAAAAAAAAGAGAAGTTAAAAAAAATAACCAGACTACTGCAGTAGGGCAAAAAAATTAGTAGAGAAGTGGGCTCAATTAGAAAATATAACATGAACAAATGGAAATGTATAGTAAAGGTGCAGGGAAGGGAGTTAAAGGGACACTATATTAATACATGGAAACCTACAAAGGTTTTCTTTTTGTTGTTTTGGGGCTACACCTGGAAGTGCTCAGGGGTTACTACTGGCTCTGTGTTCAGGAATTATTGCTGGTGGTGCTTAGGGGATCATATGGGGTACTGGGGATGGAACCCAGGTGTCCTTGCGCAAGGCAAGCACCCTACTCACTATACTATCTCTCCGACCCCACAGGTTTCCTTTTGATGATGTAATTTAGCAAAATTTTGGGCTTAACAGTGATGACACTTATGACCAAACCCTGAGGTCTAATGTCTGCCTCTTACAGTCAGTACTCACTGCTTTCCTGTTCTCTATGCAGGGTCTGGGGAGCTCTTTACAACACTAACATTTGGTATAAGATACACATGAAGGGGCTGGAGCAATAGCACAGCGGGTAGGGCATTTGCCTTGCACGCGGCTGACCCGGGTTCGATTCCCAGCATCCCATATGAGCACCGCCAGGAGTAATTCCTGAGTGCAGAGCCAGGAGTAACCCCTGTGCATTGCTGGGTGTGGCCCAAAAAGAAAAAAAAAGATACACATGGATAGAGCCAGGGAGATAGTATAGCAAAGCACTTGTCATGCACGTGGAAAACCCTGTTAGACCTCTGACACCATATAGGCCTTTGATAGCCCTTCTAACCAACCCGTCAGGAATGATCCCTAAGCACAGAGCCAGAAGTAAACCCAAAGCATGGCAGGTATACCCCATGGCCCCCCATCCCTCCAAGGAGACTATAAGCCCCAAGATGGAGAATGACACAGTGAACAAAGTGGTGGGACTAAGGCAGAAGCATGGAACTCCCACTATTAATTCTTGAGCTGGTATTCAATGCAAAGGCCCAAGAATATGATGCTTCTTAGGCATGATGGAAATGCTCGGGGTCTCCAGAGCCACACATGCTGGTGCTCACAGTTATCCAGGACATACCTGGCGATGCTTTGGGGACAAAATGCTGCCAGGAATTAAACCTTTGTCAGGTATAGTATGCTAGGCATGTACCCTAATAGTTGTACTATTTCATGGCCCCTGGAGGTATTGTGGTTTGTTTTAATTAAAAAATAATTTTGAGGCCATACCTAGCAGTGCTCAAGGATCACTCCTGGCAGGGATTGAGGGACCATACGGGATGCAGGGATCAAACCTTCATTGACTGCATGCATCCCCATCTGCTGGACGATCAGTCCAGTCCTTGGAGGTCTTAGTTTTCTATCTGTTGTTGGATAACATTGGTTTGACCTTGCTCTACCAGCAGGGAGCTTAGGTTTACTGAGTTACTCCCACCACAGTGCTCCCAAGGCACACCCAATTCCATCAGGCACTCCTAATTCTCTGTGTTTGTCTGTAACCTCTCCTTTGTGTCTGCTTCCACTATCCGTTAATCACTTGTATCCCCAAATTAGATCCTGTAACCTGTAAAGTCAAATTCTTCTGACAGCTCTGGATTTTGTCTATGTAAATGAAATATTGCTTTACTCTTTCCCTGGACTGGAGTGATAGCACAGCAGGTAGGGTGTTTGCCTTGCACGTGGCCAATCTGGGTTTGATTCCTCTGTCCCTCTCAGAGAGCCCAGCAAGCTACCTAGAGTATCCCACCTGCACGGCAGTCTGGCAAGCTACCCATGGCATATTCGATATGCCAAAAACAGTAACAAGTCTCACAAGGGAGATGTTACTGGTGCCTGCTCGAGCAAATCGATGAACAACGGGACAACAGTGCTACAGTGCTACTCTTTCCCTATGCCCTTTGCATAGTTTATTTTAGTGCAATGTCCCTTTTGTACAGACATAGGAGGAAGACAGTTAATGCTTTGCTTTTGTAACATGGGAGTTAACCGACTCCGAATAATATTTACTCCTCAGCATTCCTCCTATTTACCTGATTTAAGCCTCAGTTGCCCTTAGTTACTAACACCCCAAAAGGAGAGTCCTGGTGAGGGATAAGGATGAACTCTGGGGGCTGGAGGAATAGCACAGTGGGTAGGGTATTTGCCTTGCAGACAACTGACCCGGGTTCGGTTCCCAGCATCTCATATGGTCTCCTGAGCACTGCCAGGAGTAATTCCTGAGTGCAGAGCCAGGAGTAGCTCCTGTGCATTGCTGCGTGTAACCCGCAAAAATAAATCAAATAGTTTATAAAAAAAAAAAAAAAAGGATGGACTCTGGGCAAGCTGCAAGCTACTGTGGCATCAAAATGCTAAGCACCATAAATATAATAAGTTAAGAGAAATGTCATGGAAAAAACTCTGCCATGACTCAAAAAGTAATAACTGAAGTAGAACTTTTCTGGGGTTAGGAAAGACTAACCTGGCCTGAGGACTGTAGTCTGGGGTATCTAGTGAGATGTCCCCAGGAAGAGCTACCCTTTAAACTTAATATATCATTCTGTGTCCATACAAAATGACTAGAAATATTATTAAGAATTAAATTTAAGATGACTGTTTAAATGGATTACTAGTTAAGGAAAAAAGAAAGCAATATACCCATATATGGAATTCCATCCTTGGGCAGATCTCCTAGTAGGGATCTAGAATGCTAAGCTTCTAAATGAAATTCTATCCTTGGGTGATTCTTCTAGAAGAACTTTCCCTGAAGGGTTTTATATATCTTTTTATTGTTATGATAATATTCAACCACACCTATGTGTAACTGCTACCCCCAGCCCTTTAAACGTTGTGAGACTTGAATAAATGGCTACTAATTAGCAACCACCTGTTCCTTTACACATCCATTGCTATCAGCAAGTCAGGGTGACAGTGATGGGCCTCGAACACACCAAGGAGACCCTTGGGTCACCGCAGGTGGACTGGACTACTCCAGACAGCAACATCTATAAAGTGGAGTAATCCATCCTTCATTCTTACAGGGATGAATCTTTTTTTCAGATCCACTGCCTTGCCCCATCTAGTCCCACACTGTGGCGAAGCTTCAGGCTCTTGGCTTCTCAGTACAATAAGGGCCCAGGACTGGGATTTGGGAAAATGAAGTACTACTGGGTGAGAATAGGCAGCAGCAGAAGCAGCAGAGAGCAGGTATGGTCAGAGCCAAGATCCTGTGGGATGGGCACAAATACACAGACACATACAGTGACTTAGACACACATACTTAGACACACACAGTGACACACAGAAACACAGACACATGTCACAGTACATGTATGACAAAGACACATACACAGACAACAGTGACTCAGACCACACAGACACAGAGAGAGGCACAAAGACACAGATCCGTTGACTCAGCCGTACAAAGATAAAGACAGAGATAAAGGGGTTGGAGAGATAGCACAGCGAGTCAGGCGCTTGCCTTCCACGAGACAACCCTGATTCAATTCCAGGCATCCCATATGGGTGCCTGAAGGTAGTTCCTGAATGTGGAGCTAGAGTAAGCCCTGTGTGGCCCCAAGACAAAAATGACAGAAATAATAGAAATAGACACACACACACACACACACAGCGACAGAGACACAAAGACACAGAGAGAGATACACACAGTGACAGATACTCAGAGACGGAGACACAAAGATACACAGTGACTCAGACACACAGACTAATACACCCTCCAGGCCCTTCGAAGCCTCGCCTGCCTGCACTAGAGCTTGTCGCAGCGTCCTGATCCCGAGAGGCCACCGCAGCCCGGGTTGGGTGAACTGCGAGGAAGTCTCTCCGCCGCCTGATGAAAACGGACCAAGAACCTATCTGTGGCACGACACGGAGGGGCTGGAGCAAACGGGGAAAACGGAACGGCCAGAGCAAACCTCAACGAACTGTGGGACGCCCCCGACGGGAAATGTCCCGAACAGAGAGAGGAGGTTCCTGGCTGCCGCGGGCGGGGCCGGGGGCACAGGAGCAGCTCTGCGGCGACACTCGGACACGCAGGGGGAGCGTGCCCGGCACCCGCACACCTGCGACAGACGGACCTCCCCTCACCTACTTGCCCACGCCACCCTCTCCACCGCCCGTGGTCGCAACGTCTCTGGAGTGACGTGGAGTTCCCCGCTCCGTCCCGCGCGGCCTCCTCGCCGCGCAGCCGCGGCACTTCCGGCCGCGCGGCCGCCCGGACTCCATCTCCCAGAGCGCCCCGCCGGGCACAGCCGCTCCGCTCTCGGCCGCGCTCCAGGGGTGACGCCTCTCGGGGCACTTTCGCGCAGTTTCTTTTAATTCGTGGCCTGTGTGCTTTGTTTCTTTCTTACCACGCGTACACTTACACACATCTGTATTTACATAGATTGCCTGGGGATTTCTTCACGGAAACCGTATATCCTGTAAATCCTTCAGCAATTGTTCCCTAAGAGCAACTGCTTTTCTCCACACAGCAGAAAAAGGACAATGAAACCGCATCACCTCCCGCAGTCCAAGTTTGAACCCTCCCAGCAACGGCTACCCTTTTGTTTTCTTTCTTCTTTTTGTATTTTGTGCTACACCTGATGGTGCCCAGGGCTCTCTTGGTAGGGCTTGGAGACCCTGTGCGATGCCAGGGATTGATCCCAAGTTGGCTGTGTGCAAGGCAAGCACCCTATTTGTCCCATCTCTCTGGACCATACCTTTTTTCTTATTCTTTGTTTGGGGGCGCCTAGTGGTGCTCAGGAATCGTTCTCGGTGATGTTCAGGGAGACTATGTGGTGCAGAAGACCAACCCTGTTCCTTCTGCTTGCCAAGACCTCAGGTCTTTCTCTTCCCTGTTTTTCATTTTATTCAAGCCCCAATTAATTACAACATACATTGCGTTTCCATCTAGAGTTGACATCAATTGGAATGGTACCTCAGCATCAAAAATTGCAATCGAGGATTTTGGGGGGGGGGTGTAGGGCTCTCAAGGGGATCCTTTTTGGGTGATTGGGTGATTCTCTGTGCTGCGAAGAATGCACTGGCTGCTCCCGCCCTGTAGTGCTGGTTATGTTGGCCACTAAAATAGTGCTCAGAGGCTCAGGGCCAACTAGTAGGTTGCTGAGGGTCTTCCAAGGCTGGTGTGTATATTTTTCAGTGTATCATGGGACTCCATTAAAAAATTTAGATAGGACCTGCGTGATAAAAATTACTTTCCCTAATTAAAGTCACAATATGATATATGAAATTTCATCCATGACTAAGTCCATGTGAATACAGAGTGACATTCTGTTACCTTATCCATCCCCAATAGTTGATCATAAGGTAGAAAAACGCAGGGGAAAAATAATCTCCAGCTAACTACCTTCCCTTATTACCTTTAATTTTTTTTTTTTTTGGTTTTTGGGTCACACCTGGATGACAGGGGTTACACCTGGCCGAGCTTGGGGAACCATATGGGATGCTGGGAATCCCGGGTTGGCAGCGTGCAAGGCAAATGGCCTACCCGCTGTGCTATCGTGCTATTGCTCCAGCCCCAACCTCCCCTTATTACCTTTAGATGAATACTGTAAAATAGCTTTCTATAATGGTAATTGAAACCTTTTTTTGGGGGGGGATGGGTTGCAGCCACACCTGCTTAGGGGTTATTCCTAGCTCTGCACTCAGGAATTAACTCCTGGTGATATTCAGGGGGCCATATGGGATGCTGGAGATTAAATCTGATTTGCAGCATACAAGGCAAGTCCCTACCTGTTGTACTATGGCTCCAGCCTTGCCAATAGTTATGACATTTTAGTGTAAGAGTGTGTGAACAAAAGTAAAAAATGAAACAAATAGTCAAACTTTAATTTGAAAGAGTTAAGATTTTATTTTTTAAACTAGTAATAGTTTTACATTTTCCAAAATTTAAAAATATCAAAAGATATAATAAAGCTTGTTCCTTAACCCCAAAACTAGTATGCTGGTTACTTTGCCCCCTTTCAGAATATTTATGTATAAGTTTATTTTTTACAATGGAAACAAGGCATAAGATGCCATTATACCTTTTTACTTAACAATGTACCTTGGAGTTCTTTCAAGATACACATTAGTATATACAGTCCACATTTTTCTGGTGGGTGGGTTGAGTTATACCTGGCGGTGCTCAGGGGTCACTAGTGATGGTGCTTGAGGGACCATAAAATGTGTTACCCAAGACAGACCTGGAATAGAAACACCTTAACCCCTATACTCTCTGATCCAATGACTTCGCAATTTTAAGGCTGTGCAGATCTCCAGTCCAGCACAAATCAGCTAGTCAATCACAAATCACAAGGTGTGGGCAGTGGTTTATTTCCAAATTTCCAGTCTGAAATAATTACCATAGAGAAAATGATAAATGAAATGTATCTATAGGATTCATTCTGAGAAATAAGTTCAAAGATTTTGTGTTTGTAATTTTGACAGCATAGGATAACTTGCTCTTCATACAGGCTATATCAATTTATACTCCATTAGGAACTAACTCCTTCTTTTAGATAAAAATCAAGGCTGTATGGGGGGCATATTGCTACAATACTGAAAGTTTTAGTTATAAGAAATTCACTGTCATAGAAAAATTCTGTTATTGTAAAAAGCATGGGTTACAAAAGAACTAAGAAGGGATCATAACTTTTCTAAATCCAAGATAACCATATAACTATACATGTATGTATATGTATATGTGGACATATATATGGAATCCTAGAGGATTCTACACCCTTTCCCCCACAATACAATTTAGTGTATTTTATGTAAATATATATGTATATTTTAAGAAAAAAATGAAAGAAAAAACAAAATGTTCTTTTTGGCTTTTTGGGGAGGGACTTTGGGTGACATCCAACCAATGATCAGTGATCATTCCTGGCAGGCTTAGGGGACTATAAGAGATGCTGGTAACAGAACCACCGTCAGCCGCATGCAAGGCAAGCACACTATTTGCTGTACTATTGCTCAGACCCCCAAAACTTTAAACATTCTTAGTTCTTCATGATAATCACCATCTCCGGATGGTGAAAAACAACCTAAGAAATTGAACTTTAAATAAATCTTTATACTTTCATACACTGTTACTTTTATAAATAAGCCAGTATTTACCTAGTTTACTGTAGGAAATTACACAAAGGAAGGATGAACTGAAAAGGAAAATGGGAACTTTGCCACATTCTTCACTACCTGTAAGATGGAGATGAGTGCCAACAGTGAGCTGCTTATTGTCAGCTAGTTTCTGAGAGTTATGAAAATGTGACTATTCACAACCTGCAATTTTGGGGCCAAGGTAGAAGGCATAACCAATCCCAGGCTCAGCTTCCAGAACAGTCTTGGTTGCCCCTTCCCAGAGGGCACCAGTAAGCTGGCGCATCCTAGAGGCTACACCACATGGTTGAAGGTCATATGCAGGGTTTAGGGGGCTGAGAAGGTAGTATAGGGATGCTGTGTGTGTGGTTGATCCATTTTGATCCCCAATCCATGGGCCCCACAGCATCACCGGGTGTGGCCCTGGAAGAGCCCAAGCATTTTGGTGGCCAGGGTAATCCCAGCACGACACTGTATCCTTGGTCCTTCCTGGCCAGGGTGGTCAAGAATCCCTAGCGGATTCCGCACCCCTCCCTCTACCCTGCTCCCTGCCTCCTGAACAACACTTGGAAGATCCAAATACAAGCAAAAGAGGGTTTTGCAGGGGTCAGGGAGATGGCACAGAGCAAAGGGCTTGAGTGCTCTGCATGCAGGTGCTCTGGATTTACTCCACAGCACTGTGTAGCTCCCTAAGGATAGTGGGAGTAACCCCTAGACACTGTTGGGTGTGGCCGACCCCTCAAGAAAGTAGCTATAGCTGGATCACCTTTTATATTTTGGGCAACATCCTGTAGTGCTTGGGATCACTTCTGGTGGAGCTTAGGGGACCATATGTGGTACTGGAAAAGAACCCGGTCAATTGCATGCAAGTCAAGTAAGCACCTTGCCTTCTATAGGGTTTCTCCAACCCTGGTACTGGAATCACTTCTTGAATACAAATTTTTGGGATAAACCCAAGCAGTGCTAAGGGGCTATTCCTGGCTCTGTACTCAGAAGTGACCCTTGGAAATGCTAAGGTGACCAAATATGGTGTCATGAAATCAACCAGGGTCACAGTTAATGCTGTCACATGTAAATCAAGTTTTTTGGGAGGTGGGGTTGGGTATATCTTGCTGTACTCAAGGGTCACTACTGATAGGGTTGAGGAGACCAAATGCAATGCCAGAGATTGAACCTGGGTTGCTGCATAAAAGGCAAACATCTTACCTTTTGCATTCTCTCTTGCCTATGTGTGTTAGAGACTAATCCAAGGGCTCATACATGGAAAGCACGTGCTTTAGTCCTTTGAACATCTCCATGGCCCACATCTTTGGTTTTTATAGCCCATGTGCTATGTATGAGATACTAAATATCACATCTCAGTCATAAAATTGTTTTATGCCAATAAAAATGGGGATATAACTCAGCAGCAGATCCTCGGCACTGCAAAGCATGAGCTACAGAGCTTGTATTACAGGAGGATGACCCTAGCTCAAATATAAATAAAAGTGTTTTAAAGATACTTACAGATCATTCATAACCATGATGAAAGGCATGACTTCTGGGACTGATGTGAGATATCAACTAGCATTTGTTAAAATTAAACAATATAGAGTTGTTAGGACAACCCTAATTTCCCATGAACTTTTTATCATCTGATTTTGGGAGAAGTGTGGGTGAGGGCCAAAGAGATACAACAGCGGGTAAGGTGCTTGCCTTGCACAATGGTGACCCCAATTTGGTCTGGAACTAAATGTGATCCTCTGATCACTATCTGACTCGAGCTAGGCATGGCCCCCACCAACCCCACTGAAAAAAAGTGAAAAGACATGTGGCTGACAGTGAAGTGTGCTCCAGTGACTGTAAATTCAGAACTGGAGCCACTGGGGGATGTATATACATAGATAATGACCTGTTTGCAACATATGAATTGAATTCTTAAGTCAACTTCACATATAAACACAATTTAATCCTGGCATGCTTAGAGTATTACACCCAATTTTCCAGAAGTATTATGGCATTTTGTTCAAAAATTTTGCCATCATCCATTTGTATCTTTCTGTAATGAGTTTTCAAAATGGACAATGGCAAAATGCCCCTCACAAAATTCAGGAGTCAATCCTATAGCCCATGAACAAGAGGGAAAGCAATAAGCAATGCCCAGGTCTCTAAGTATAATATTTCACACAGTGACATTACAAGATATCCCGCCACTTAGTACATGTTACCCTATTACCAATTACCTTTGTTTTCATTATACTTTATAAAATAGGCTATACACACACACAAACACACACATATATATTCTTGACATTCACATATAGATAGGTTACATTATGCATAAATTCATTTCTTGGTAACAGAGGGACTCAAGACAAAACATTTATGCTTTCAGGGGGCAGATTTGAGAACCACCTATCTCAGGTGTTTGGGAAGCTTCTTTTCCTTAAGAAACCAGGAGTTACCTTCAGCATTTTTAATCTGTCCCTCTACTTATGAAAATACTATGTGGACTTTCCACATTTTTATAACCAGAGTTCAAAAGTCATCTGTAGTTTCTCCCCTATGAGGATTCGCTGATGTCAACCAACACTGAAGCACCCACAGAAGGCTCTTCAACCCCAATAACATGCACTGGGTTTTTTTCTTGCATAATCTCATGGATGTCAAACAAGGCAAGTGCCCTGCCTGCAGGCTGACCTGTCTTTGTTCCGCCCCCAATATTCTCTCCTGAGTGTGCCTGACGACTGAGCTGTGAGCTACGGCGCCTGTTTCGTCCATGGGGCTCCTCCCTGGTGTGAGTTATCTGGTGTCGGATAAGATGAGAACTCTGAATAAAACACTTTCCACACTGATTACACTTAAAGGGCCTGTCACTACGGGAAGCACTCTCTTCTGGACTCAAAGTGGAGTTGCAGCCTAGTGCTTCTGCCCATTCCTGCTTCATTAGAGATGAAGTCTGCTTAAAGATTAATCTCTGGCGACACTCATAGGGTTTCTCCCCAGCATGCTTTCGCTGATGCTGGGTCAGGGAGGAGCTGTGCCGGAAGCCCTTCCCACAGTGGTTACACTCGTAGGGTCTCTCTTCTGTGTGAGTCCTCAGATGCAGGAACAGGCAAGTGGTTCGAGAAAAAGACTTCCCACACACACTGCAGGTGTATGGCTTCTCTCCAGTGTGTGTGCGTTTGTGTCTGCCGAGGGAGGAATTCTGGTTGAAAGCCCTCCCACAATCCTGACACTCATAGGGCTTCTCTCCAGTGTGAATTCTCCGATGGACAGTGAGGTGCGTACTATGACAGAAAGACTTCCCGCATTCAGCACATTTATAGGGCTTATCTCCCGTGTGGATTCGCTCGTGCTGAACCAGGGAGGAGTTCTGGCTGAAGGCTTTGCCACACTCTTTGCACATGTAAGGTCTCTCTCCAGTGTGGATCCTTTTATGCACTGTGAGGTGCGCATTATGGTTAAATGACTTCCCACAGTCTGTACACTTGTAGGGTTTATCCTGTACTTGGCTTCGGGCAAGGTCTGTAGCCTGAATGGCCTGACTGGACGCTTTGTCATAGTTGCTGATGTCACAAGGCTGCTTTTCTAAGGAGGTTGTCTGCTCAATGCCTAAACTTGAATTAAATTTCAGATTTGTAACATGTGAGTCATTAGTAGTGAAATATTTTTGTCTAGAAATCTCCAGGAATTGATCTGAATTTGGGACACGGTCAGCCTCAAATTGGAGACTTTCATAGCCTCCATCTTTAACTGGTGCTTCCTTGGAACCAAATTCCAATTGCTTCAAATCATCCTGGTCCATCTTGAACTCCTCTATATGGTTTTTACCTTCCCATTCTATCTTCAGTGTGGCAGGATAGGGAGTATTCAAGATATGGGATGACTTCTCCTCAGGAAGGCCCTCCTGCTCCTTGGGTGACATTCTATTTTCAGGTCTAAGCTCCCAGCCTGAAATAAAACCAAAGAACTCTGAGGAGGCAATAGAAAAACAAGAGGGGGAAAGGTCCCCAAACCGTGGACATAAGTCCTACCTACCTGCCCAGATATCACTAGACAAATACAGATTCTCCCAAGGGTCCCATTCAAATATATAGTCTTACTAATTCATTCAACCAACATTTTGGTTTTAGCCATTGTGACAGTATAAAGGGAAGGGTGCTTGCACTGCATGCGGCTGACCAAGGTTCGATTCCTAGTATCACATATGGTCACTGAGCCCCACCAGGAGTGATCCCTGCAAGCAAAGCCAGGAATAACCCATGTACTATACCACATATGACCCAAAACAAATAAACATTTTGGTTTTAAAAAACTGGGTGATACCAGTGGGAATGTTGACTGGTCCAGCCTTTCTGGAAAACATAAAGAATCACTTCTAGTGGTGCTCAGGGGACCACACGGGATGCCAGGGATACAACATGAATTAGATGCATGCAAATCAAGTGGCCTACTCACTGTACTATTGCCCTGACCCCTCAATCAAAATCTCATAGTCACCTGCTTCAGGACATAAACTGACAAGCAATCTATAGTCCTCAGCTCTGAATGTGAGACTGGCAAAGTTGTTGCCCTGACTGTTCAATCAGTCAACCAGTGGGTAGTGACACAAAAAGATTTGACAGGTGACATAATAGCTATTCATTCTATAACCTTAAATATTAAAATAGGGAGATGTGCTGAATTATCCAGGTGGACTCAAAGTTATCCCAGTGTTTAAGAGGAGGAGGAAGCGATGAGACTAAATGTGAAACACAACTGAGGCAGAGAAGTCTTGGTTAATAGAATGTAACTAAATAGGAACCTCAGTCCTATGAATATATGGAGCTGAATCCTGCCTACAGCCTAACATGACTGAACGGAGAATGTTCTCCAGCCTCTGATAGTCCCTCAACCCAAACCCCTGAGTAATCTCTTGACTCGACTTTGTGAGATCCAGAGGAAACAAACCACTCTGGTTAGACAGTGGTAGTAAGAAATTTAAAAAAATGTATGTTGTTTTAAGTTGCTAAGGTAGCACTATTTGTTGCAGTCATGGCAGAAAACAAATATATCTGTGTTTGTTTTGGCCATACCCGGGGATACTCAGGAATTATTCCTGGCAGTGCGCTGGGGAGAATATGGGATGCTGGGAACTGAGCTGGCCATGTGCAAGGCTAGTGCCCTACCTACTGTATTACCTCACTGGCCCAGAAAACAAATAGATTTGCAAAAACAAATATAGATACTCATGTTTCTTGCAAAATCTAAAGTATTTAATACCTGGAGCAGTAAATGGAGATAAAGCAATGACACTGACAGATGAAAAGCCCTACTCTGAGGGGCAGTGGAGGCAGATACTGATCAGATTTTAAGGCTTAGTTGGAAGATAGAAGAGCTCAGTTTTCAGAAATAAAGTTTGCTATGCAATATAATAAAGTGGAGGCACACTCATGTCTTCAGGTCTCCTTGGAGAACAAACACCAAATTCTACAATCTTCTAGAGTCAGAAATGCCCCTCAAGGAAGCACATGCTCTCTATCCTTATAGCACAGTGAAGTAAAGATGTACTTATTTTCTATGGCTCCTGTAACAATTAGCATGGCCATGCTCCTTTTGGAATTTATATTATTTCTATTTCCAGCTTTTATTTAAGAGTCTCCAACATGAACTTAAGGGTATCCAATATGACTACTAAGAGTACTCTGGGAAGCTTACACCTGGTTTACACTGGACTTTGCCATTTCCTTTTGCCAATTTTGTTTTGTTCCTATGCGATAATCACTGGATCTACAGGTGAAGGACCCTGACACACCACCTTTTCAAAGTGGCTTATATGCAGCCATCTCTTTGGCTAGTCCCATTAAGGATTCCCACTAGAAATATTCTCACCTGGATAATGGTCCTGGGCAATTCCTCTCTCCATCACCCATAGCTCAGCCCCTTGTTCCAGCTGTGAGATGACTTCAGGTTTGGGAAGAACAGGACCTTGAAATGGTTTAAGAACAGGACATGAGGATCTAGAGAGCGAAAGAACCAGTCCAGGATCCCGTCCCAACTTCTGCCCATTAAGACACAGGGATGCTTTAGAAAGTCAAAGTTTTGTGTTGGAATAGAAAAAGATCAGGTAACCTTCCTATCACCCCACCTATGTATTTCACAGGAAATGAGATTCTAAAGTTTCATGGGACCTAAGGTCAAGAATTCATATCTGATGCATGTAACTTATAACCCATGGGGAGTCAATGATTGTAGGTAACTGTCAGTCAGCCAGAAAGGAAGCCTTACCCACAGAAAGCAGGTGCCCAAAGGTTTCCAGCATCACATCACGGTATAGAGTCCTCTGGGCAGGACCCAGATGCCCCCACTCTTCCTGGGTAAAGTCCACAGCCACATCCTGAAAGGTGACTAGCTCCTGAAATACACATATCTCCATTAGCTAGATCATCCCCATTAGTACTTGCAGGAGAAGGAATAGGAAAGATGAGCAAGAGAACTGAGAATAGGTTAGTGATGTGAATGTCATCTCACTGGGTACCTTCTTTGCTATGCATGCAGATATGGCCTGTAGAGTGTGAAAAAGTGAGAGCACCAAAGTAAGATCAACAAAGCCAATCATGGCTCACCTACAATTGATAAGATGATGGTGTGAAAAAAGACTGGTCAAAACCAGTAGCTTGAGCCTATGAGGTAAAAAAAAAATCTGGGGGGTGGGAAGGGGTTTGGGGTCACACCCACCAAGCAATGCTCAGGGGTAACTCCTGGCTCGGCACTCAGGAATTAGTTCTTGTGGTGCTCAGGGGGCACCCTATGGGATGCTGAGTTTCAAACCCAGGGCAGCCACGTGCAAGGCAAATGCTTTACCCACTGCACTACTGCTCTGGCCCTCTAAAAAATTGCTTTAAGCCACCAAATTACAGAATAGTTTTCTATGCAGTAACAGTTAATAATCCTCAGATTCGAAAGGGTCTGATAAAAATATTCAGGGCTCATCATGCTACCTGAAAAGTTGAAATCAGAAACTCACCTGATAAAAGTAAATGAAATGGGTCAACTTAAGAATCTCTAAGTGGGGGGCTGTGATAGCACAGCGGGTAGGGTGTTTGTCTTGCACGCGGCCGACCCGGGTTCAATTCCCAGCAACCCATCTAGTCCCCTGAGCACCACCAGGAATATTCCTGAGTGCATGAGCCAGGAGCAACCCCTGAGCATCTTTTTGGATTACCCCTGAATGTGACCCAAAAAGAAAAAAAAAATCTGTAAGTGGGGGCCAGAGCGACAGTACAGTGGGTACGTAGGGCTTCTGCCTTGTACACAGTCAACCTGGTTTCAATCCCCTGCATCTTGTATGATCCCTTAAGCACCACCACATCACCAGGTGTGGCTCCAAAACAAACAAGAACCTACAATGGGGACCAGGGACATGGTACAGTGGTAGAGCACATGTATTTCTTTGTCGTTTTTTTTTTTTTTTCTTTTTGGGTCACACACGGCAATGCACAGGGGTTACACCTGGCTGTACATTGAGGGATTATTTCTGGTGGGGCTTGGAGGATCATATGGGATGCTGGGAAATCGAACCCAGGTTGGCTGCATGCAAGGCAAACGCCCTACCCGCTGTGCTATTGCTTCAGTCCCCCATTTTTTTTTTTTTTTTTGGTTTGTTTTTAAGTCATACCTGGAGTAGCTCAGGAGCTACTAGCTCTACAGTCAGGGATCACTCTTGGTGGGGCTTGGAGAACTATACAGGGTGCCTGGGGTCAAACCTGAGTTGGTTGAGCGCAAGGTAAGCACCCAATCGCTGTGATATCTTTTCAGCCCCATAGCACATATCTGTCTTGCACATGAGGCCCCTAATTTGATGACTGGTACCACATGGTTCCTGAGCATTTCTGGGTGTGGCCTTTGTGACCCAATATTGCTAGGTATAGTTTCTATTCAAAAGAAAAGCAAAACTCTAAAGGATACTCAATCTATGAATGGTAATACAGGCATTAACAGGGAATTTATATCCTGTCTGCATGGACAACTGGGTATCAGAACGAATTATATGAGAAAATGAGAAAATACAGGTTCCAGGTATGACAATCTCAGGAGAAACTTAAAAAGTAGGTAATCAAGTAAGTAAAAAACATTTTTAAAATGTTTATCAATTTCTGTAATCTAATAAATACCCTCTGAAGTCTGGTTTTGGCTATGGTCTAAAGACAGATTATTTATGGATTGGAACCTTGGTTCTTCACTTTCTTCTCAAAGTATAGAGCAAGTACTTACCTTCAGTACTGTTTCCTGTCTACAAATGATCACTCCAGGGGGCTGTGACAGGATGAAGTGGCTATAAAAATATTCCCTATGGCAGACACACTACTGGAGGGTGTGGTGCTGGAACACTGTTTGCATGAAACCTTATCACTAACAGTACTGTAACTCAAAGTTAAAATAAATAAATAAATAAATAAAATATGTCTATATATAAAAAATATATGGGGCTGAAACAATAGAACAGTAGTGCAGGGTGTTTGTCTTGCATGCATTCAAACCCGGTTTGATTCCTGGCACCACATCTGGTCCTCTGAGCCCTGCCAGGAGTGATCCCTGAGCTCAGAGCCAGGAGTAAGCTCCGAGCACTGCTGGGTGTGGCCCCCAAATCATAAAAGAATAAAAGTTTCAAAATAATAAAAAATGTTAAAAAACCTTCCAGGAGCTGGAGAAATAGTACAGGGGTAGGGTGCTTGCCTTTCACGTGGTCAACCTGAGTTTGAGCCTTGGCAAACTGGATCCCGAGCTCTATCATGAGTGATCTGAGTGATCCCTGAGTGCAGAACCAAGAGTAAGTAAGCTGTGAGCAATGCCAGGTGTATCCACAAAACAAAGAACAGAACGAAACAAAAAGAACACTGTTATTTACATTATATTTATATTATATATATTTATATTTATATTATAGAATACAGAGACAGTACGTGAGGTAAAGTGGTTGCTTGGATATGGCTGACCTAGGTTCTATTCCTGTCACCACACAGATTCCCCTAAACAATGCCTGGAATTATCCCTGAGTAGAAAACCAGGAGCAAGCCTTGAGTACTGCTGGGTGTGGCCTAACCCACCACCCCCAACTATCCCAGCATTAATTTCTACAACCTACAATTGTTACGTAAATGTTTAAAAAGTACCCTGTGGATAAGATTAAGAATTTTAAGATGAGGGGCTGGAGCGATAGCACAGAGGGAAGGCTGTTTGCCTTGCATGCAGCCAACCCGGGTTCGATTCCCAGCATCCCATATGGTCCTCTGAGCACCGCCAGGAGTAATTCCTGAATGCAGAGCCAGAAGTTACTCCTGTGCATAGCCAGGTGTGATCCAAAAAGAAAAAAAAACAATGTTAAGGTGACAACTTACTTGGACTATCCCGTTGGCCCCTACCTACTAAAGCAAATGACCCTTTCTGTTACTTATTCTCATAGGGACTATACTATACTGGAGATTAAATCCAGGGACTTTCACATGCTTAAGACATTTCCCTGACTGATAGTACAGTGAGTAGGGTGTTTGCCTTGCACGAGGCCAACCTGGGTTCAATCCCTAGTATCCCATATGTCCCATATGGTCCCACAAGCACCACCAGGAGTAATTCCTGAGTGAAGAGCCAGGAGTAACCTTTAAGCATTGTTGGGTATGACTGAAAAAAGAAAAAAAAAAAAAGAAAGAAATTTCCCTGACCCACATGATACTTTAAAGGGAAAATCGGAGATTTACTTATAGAAGGCAATGTAGTTACTAAAACAAGATGTTATGTTACTGGCTTTGAAGTCAGATAAAGGCTCATGAAGCAAGGAATACAGCTCTAATAGCCTGAGAAGGAAACAGATTTCCCACAGGAAAGGTGGCTCTGCCGACCCCTTGTTTTTAGGCAAGTGAAACTGTTAAGATAAACTGTATGGTTTTAAGTCAACAGGGGAGGTTACCTGTTACAGCATTCATTTGAACACTGATACACTAGCCTTTGAGCTCTGTACTTAATCATGGCTTCCATAATGGCCTACGAAGACCCTCAGCCTTCGCATAGTATCTCCGCCTCTCCTGAGCAGAGCTGACTTGTGTTACTGACAGACTTTGGAAATATAATAGTGTGAATCCAGTTAATAAAAGGCACTGATTATAATGGCTTCCACAATGTTTTGCCTAATAATTTGCCCTATTGCTTTCACTTTGTTCTCTCCTAGACCATTTACCCTAAGAAGAAATTGAAGCCTCCTGCCATCTGTCACAAGAATAAGCCATCCAGGAGGCAGATCCTCCAGCTACAGTGAATCCTCAGTAACAGTCCTTACTCATTTTTTCAGCGCCAGGGATAGAACCCAGGAATACAAACATGTGAAACATGTGCTCCACCACTGAGCTACATTCCAAGTCCCTAAGGTAATATGCTGACTGTAACCTGCTAAATTCAAATCAGAACAACCAGCAAAGTCATTCTAGAATTCCTACCATCAGAAACTTTTCAATAATATCTACTGGTGTTCTAAGTTTTTAATTACTTCTTATGCAACAGACTAATAATATACTTTCTACTAATTCTCTGTTACTACTGAAAAACACTCTCTTGACCAAATTACCAGATTCCTCTGAGTATCTCCTCAACTAGGCCTTGATCTTTGAATTTCTATGTCCATTTTAATTTTTTTTTTTTGAGGGTCACACCTGGAAATGCTCAGGGGACTGTAAGCATTCAATACCGGGGATTGAACCCAGGTTGGCTGCATGCAAGTCAAATGCTTGCGTGCTGTACTATCTCTCTGGCCCTCTGTCCATTTTAATAATTAGGGAGGGGCTGGAGAGAAAGAGTGAACTGGGCATCTGCATGAAGCTGACCTGGGTTTGATCCCCAGTATCCTATATGGTACCCTAAGCACTGCCAGGAGTGATTCCAGACTGCAGGAGTCACCTCTGAGCATCAGTGGGTGTGACCCAAAAAGCCAAAAAGCAAAAATAAAATAAATAAGGGCAACACCCAGTAATGTATGGGGGAACTGCATGCAGTAGCAGGAATTCAATTCAGGGCCCGGCACACATTAGGCTTCTGTTCTACCATTTGAGCTATCTCCCTGGCCTCCTTTATGTCCAGAATACACTTCCCAATTTTAGTAAATTATTGTCAAGTTGGTTTAGCCAGAATCATTCACAGTATCTTTTAAAGTCTCTGTCACCCACATTTCGCTGCATAGTATCTGATACATTTGGCCCACTTTAGCAAGAATCTGGTTAGATATCACATCCCAAGAAATTCAAAAACGATGAACTGGGAAGATAGTTCAAAGCGCTGGAGTGAATGCTTTTTTTCTCTTTTTTTAAAGTTATTTATTTTATTGAATCACCATGTGGAAAGTTACAAAGTTCTCAGGCTTATGTCTCAGTTATACAATACTCAAACAACCATCCCTTCACCAGTGCCCATATTCCACCACCAAAAACCCCAGTATACCTCCCACCCCCGCCCCCCATCCCCGCCTGCGTAACTGATACATTTCACTTCATTTTCTCTTTACCTTGATTACATTCCATATTTCAACACAAAACTCACTATTGTTGGAGTTTCCCCCCAAGTGAATGCTTTAAACAAGAATGGTGCTGGTCAAATCACTTATACCATATCCCTGAGCATGCTTCAGAGACCTCTAACTAAATCTCAAGTGATCAAAAGTTACAGTTTTCCTGTGACCTACACAAGGCTGAACAGACCAGGGTAAATCGGAGGGGGACAGATTTGCCTATTGCCGGCCCAAGCTGAATCCTCAGAGTCTCTTGCTCCCACAATCCAAAATCACTGCCACGACCCAGACAGGACTCCACTGTCTCAAGACAGACCTCACTGAGATATAATCTGCTGAAAATTTGGGTATGCATGTTTTGTGACTGAAATCTCTAGGTTTCCTCGGTGTTGGGATGAACTACCTCCCCCCCACTTCCCTATACTCCTGGAAGCACCAATAGTCACCCCCCACAAACTAACTCCAGCACCACCATGTAAACTCTTCTACCAGCCTTACTTCAGAGACCTATAAATAAATCTCAAAAGAGATCAAGGGGGCTGGAGCGATAGCACAGCACATAGGGTGCTTGCCTTGCATGCGGCTGACCTGGGTTCGATTCCCAGCATCCCATATGGTCCCCTGAGCATCGCCAGGGGTAATTCTTGAATGCAGAGCCAGGAGTGACCCCTGTGCATTGCCGGGTGTGACCCAAAAAGCAAAAAAAAAAAAAAAAAAAAAAAAAGAGAGATCAAAAGCCAGTTAATCTCAGGCCCACCCATGCAAGACTGAACAGACGGGTAATTCGGAGTGAGGGTCAGCCTGGTGCCTGCCCAAGCAGAGCACATGGCAGCCACTTGTTTCCACGATCCAAAATCACCACTTGACTCCACCACCTCAGGAAGGACCACACTAAGCACTGTAATCCCACTGTTCATATATTTGCTCGAGCGGGCACCACTAACGTCTCCATTGTGAGACTTGTTACTGTTTTTGGCATATCGAATATGCCATGGGGAGCTTGCCAGGCTCTGCCATGCGGGTAGGATACTCTCAGTAGCTTGCCGGGCTCTCTAAGAGGGAAAGAGAAATCGAACCCGGTCGGCCACATGCAAGGCAAATGCCCTATCCGCTGTGTTATCGCTCCAGACATAATCTGATATAATTTACTGAAAATTAGGGTATGTGGGTCTTGTGACTGTAATCTCCAGGCTTTCTTTCTCCCCCCACCTCCCTGTACTTCCAGAAGCTCCACAGTCATGTCCATACCCAAAGCTGCCACCTATTTAAAAACCTACTACAGAGAAGAGAGTTCAGTGTTTGCCTTGCAGAGCCCACCCAGGTTTGATCATTGGTGTTCCATATAGCCTCCTGAGCACAGCAAGGAATGATTCCTGAGTGCAGAGCTAGGAGTAAACCCTAAGAATTGAGAAAACAAAACAAAACCAAAAACTCAAAAAAATAACTCACATAGAAATAAAAAATACACGAGAGAAAAAACTTAAGAGAACTGTTGTACATGCTCTGCATCCAAAAACCTGGGTTTGCCATATGGTCTCCAGAGCACTGCCAGGAGTAATTTCCGAATGCAGACACATGAGTAACCCCTGAGCACTGCAGGGTGTGACCCAAAAAGCAAACAAAAAACACACACACAAACACACACACACACACACACACACACACACACACACCTGGGTTTGTTCCCCGACACCCCGTAGTCCCAGGAGCATCAGAAATGACCTTGAGCAATGAGTCTGGAATAGTCACCACATACTGCCTCCAAACAAAATAAAGAATACAAATAAAACACACCAGGAAATAAAAAAAAATTCCATGTTCATGAATTGCAAAAATTAAATAGCTATTATGATAAATTTGTGTGTGTGTGGGGGGGAGCATACCCACCTCTGTGTTCAGGATTTTCTCCTGGCTCTGTGCTCAGGGATCACTGATAACAATGGCTATTATCAATATTTCTCAGGGTACCACAGTGGGTGCCAGGTAGGAATAGAACCTGGGTCAGCCACATGCAATGCAAGTTTCTTACCTGTTATACTATCTCTCCAGCCCCAGAAGAATTGTTAAAGTGACTGCCTCCAGAACCCTCCATGACATTAAAGCTAAAAGCATCTTCGGATGAAACACCACCAACCAAGCAAGTGGAAACACACAAACAAACGGGACTTCATTAAACCAAGAAGCTTCTACACTTCAAAGGAAACAGTGACCAAAATACAGAGAGAGCCAAGTGGAATGGGAAAGAATATTTACCCAATACCAATCTGATAAGGGATTAATACCCAGGAATATACAAGACATTAGAACAATTGTACAAGAAAAACCCCTCCAACCCCACCAAAATATGGGGAGAACAAATGAACAGAAGCTTCCTCAAAAAAGAAATACAGGGGCTGGAGCAATAGTACAGTGGGAAGGGTGTTTGCCTTGCACGTGGCCGACCCAAGTTCAATTCCCAGCATCCCATATGGCCCCCCCAAGCACCGCCAGGAATGATTCCTGAGTGTAAAGCCAGGAGTAACCCCTGAGCATCGCCAGGTGTGAACCAAAAAAAGCCAAATTAATTAATTAGTTAATTAAAAAGAAACACAGGGGCTGGAGTGATAGCACAGTGGGTAGGGCGTTTGCCTTGCACGCAGCCAGCCGGGTTCGACTCCCAGCATCCCATATGGTCCCCCAAGCACCACCAGGAGCAATCCCTGAGTGCATGAGCCAGGAGTAACCCCTGTGCATCACCAGGTATGACCCAAAACAGAAAAAAAAAGAAATATAAATGGACAAAAGGGACATGACAAAAATGCTCTACATCACTAATCAGGCAGATGCAAATCAAAACAACAATGAGATATCGTCTCACACCACAGAGACTGGCACACACCAAAAAGAACAAGAACAACCAGTGCTGACATGGAAGTGGAGAGAAAGGGACTCTTCTTCATTGTTGGACTCTCTTTCATTCAATGCCAATTGGTCCAGCCTTTTTGGAAAACAAAATGGGCATTCCTTCAAAAACTAGAAACTGAGCTTCCATATGACCCAGCAATATCATTACTGGGAATATATCCCGAGGATGCAGAAAAGCACAGCAGAAATGACATCTGCACCTGTATGTTCACTGCAGCACTGTTCATAACAGCCAGAACCTGGAAACAACCTGAGTGCCCAAGAACAGGCGACTGGTTCAAGAAACTTTTGTACATCTACACAATGGAATACTATGCATCTGTTAGGAAAGATGAAGTCAAGAAATTTGCTTATAAGTGGATGGTCACAGAGAGTATCATGCTAAGTGAAATGAGTCAGAAAGGGAGGGACAGACATAGAATGACTGCACTCATTTGTGAAATATGAGCCTGACACCCAAGGATAGTAGAGACAGGGCCAGGAATATTGACCCATGGTTGGTAGCCTGCCTCATGAGCTGGGGGAGAAGGCAGCTGGAACAGAGAAGGGATCACTCAGTCAATGATGGTTGGAGGGATAGTGTGGGATGGGAGATGTGTGCTGAAAGTAGTTAAAAGACCAAACGTGATGGCCTCTCAGTATCTATGTTGCAAACGTTAATGCTCAAAAGTAGACAGAGAGAGAATATGGGGAAAATTGTCTGTGCCATAGAGGGAGGAGTGGGATAGGGGGGTTATACTGGAGACATTGGTGGTGGAAAATGTGCACTGGTGAAGGGATGGGTGTTCAATCATTGCATGACAGAAACTCAAACATGAAAGCTTTGTAATGATTCAATAAAAAATAAATATATACAAATAAAGTGACTGCCTCTTCAAGCATTATACAGATTCAATGTAATTCCTATCAAAATTTTAGTTGCATTCTTCAAGGACATAGAACAAATACTACAAAAAGTGTATGGAACCTTAACTCTCCCTACAAACAGTCAACAAAATTATAAGGAGGAGGAGAAGTACAATAATTCTAGACTTTAAATTACACTATAAAACTATATGGTATTGGAATAAGATTATCAGAAATGACAACCCAAATATTAATTTCAGAAGTATGGAGAGTTAACTAAGACAAAGGAGATAGGCGTCTTTATGAAGAGAGGCTGGAGAGGGATGGAGAGATAGACAGTGGGTAGGGATGTTGACCTGCACGCAGTTGACTGGGGTTCACCCACTGGCATCCCATATGGTGCATCACCAGGAATAATCCCTGAGTGCAGAGCCAGGAGCAAACCTAGAGCACCACCAGGTGTGTTCCCCAAACTAAAAAAGAAAGCAAGAAATTGCATATATACACATAACTGACTACTACTCAGCTGTAAGAAAAAAATAATTTCCTTTTGCTACAACTTGATCTTAGGTGGTATCATGAAGGGAAGTCTAATTTATGACACAAATGCCAGTTTGATCTCATTCCTATGTGGTTTATAAAGAAACAGAGAAGGAATGGACAAAGGTCAATGTAAACAAACCCTTGTACTCTTGAGAACAGTGGGTGGTATGATCAGAAGGGGATTAGGCAGAGGGGTGATGTAGCAGTGACAGAACAGAGTGCAGTCTGGCACTTATGTCGTGGGAGAGCGCAGTAACTTTGAATACCTAAGAAAACACAAACGTTAACACTGTAAACCAGCTTACCGCTCTAATAGTAAAGTTTTAAAAAAAGAAATGGTCAGTTCACCAGATTTACTCTCACCCTCGCCCCCCTCACACAGCCCCACTTTCCACCGTATTCGGAGTCGGACTCCATTTTGTCAAGGGGGCTCCTCTCCCCTATTTTCGTTTTTCCTGCTTTCACCATGTCCAGTCTGGTTTTTCCTCCTCACTGCTCGTCCCGGAACGACAAAAGCACACCAAGCGTGCTCGCATTCACATCCAGTCTGCAACAACCTGCACTTAAACCAGCCGCTGGCAGCCTTGGAGGTTCGGGTCGAGGAAAGCAGGCGGGCGGGCCGTTGGCCGGGCTTCGCGGCCGGGCACAGACGCGAGTGGCGGGGGCCATTTCGAAAACAGCCGCCCAGCTCAGCGTTCCGGCACCGCCCCGACGGCCTCGCACGCGCCGCAGTCATCCGCGCGGTCCCGCAAGGCCCACCCGCGCGGGTCCCCGGCAACCCCGCCTCCGCGCCGCGGGACCCCAGCACGACCCGGAACGCTCGGCCCGGCCCGAGGGGCGGAGCATCGGACTCCGGGCCCGCCAGCCAGAGGGCGAACCCTGACTGCTTCACCGGGGCCGGGACCCTCTCCACGGGGAGAGCAGCTGAAAGGACGTGCCTCGGTGTCCTCGCCCGGCGTGTGAAGACCGGGAAGCCTCAGAGTCTGGCGGACACACTCGGCCGGGCCCGCGCCCATCGTAACTATTTTTGTGAAGATGTATTGTTACCTGTGGCCGCTGCGGCGGCGGCCCTGCGGCCAACTCTAATCCTGCAGCTTCCTCCTCGGAGTCCATCCTGGACCGACCGGTCGGGGACAATGACCCGGGAAACTCCAAACTCGAGAGCCAACCCAGCCACAGGAATCGCCCGATTCGTCGCCTGCAGGACAATGGCGGCTGCACCGGCAACACTGCAACTACATTTCCCAAAAGGCGTCGCGGTGCACTGCAGCGTCCGACCAATGGGGGCCATTTCTCGCCCAGATTTTGACCAATGGAAATTTCTGGCTTTGGCTATGGGCGTTTCCTCCTCTAGCCAATGGATAGCTCTAGCCACGCTATCCTGGGCGGTCAGTGTCAAGGCTCTCTTGCCGCGGGTTATTGGGGCACTTCGGCTCCTGGCTCTGCGGGGCGGATGCTCCAGGGGAGTTTTGCTTTCAGCCTGCCCACTGAAGGCACAGCAGTGTTCGCGGTCCTTCCTGTGTGACAGGCAGTGTCTGGTTGGTGTCCATTTTCTCCCCGCCGGATGGCGGGCAGCGATCCAGTCCCACTCGTGTGGATGATGTCGGTGACAACAAGAGACCTCAGTTCAGCATGGATGGTACGCAGTGAACGCCCTTTCTGAACGACGAGCAGTGAACAGCAGTGACTGCCCTGCCACCTGTAAGTGCCCTTGTGCCCGGCCGCAGTGACCTTGCCGGCACGACGGAGACCCTCTCAGACTGAGGCTTGCTATGCCCAGGTATGGGACCTCCCCTCCCCATCCCCTTATACTGTTTGGAGCACAGACTGCCAAAGTTTGTCAGACAGCTCAGGGGCTCAGAAGCTTGCATCTTTCAGGCCAACTTGATATCATTTTCCTTCCCTCTCAGTACAGAACTGGGAGCAGCCCCCAGCACCATAGCCTCAACTATCCCCAGGCCACCCAAATAAAATTTCTATGATCAAAATTACATAAACATTTGATTGTTTTTTTTTCTTTTTGGGTCACACCCAGCAGTGCACAGGGGTTACTCCTGGCTCTGCACTCAGGAATTACTCCTGGCAGTGCTGGGGGACCATATGGGATACTGGGAATTGAACCTGCGTCGGCCGCGTGCAAGGCAAACGCCCTACCCACTGTGCTATCGCTCCAGCCCCACATAAACATTTGAAAGATTTAAAGCTTCGAAAGGGAATTCCAGGTCTTCTGAAAACTGTTCATGTTCAGTTTTTCTGTTTGGCATGTTCACTTTGTGGTGTGACTTCTGTGATTTCTGGAGATCCGTTTAAAAGCTTTAGGGCCGAAGTGCAGAGGCTACTTGCTTTGCAACCATCAAATGGGGTTTGATCCTGGTATCATATATGGCATCCCAAGCCCCACCAGGAATGATCCCTGTGCACAGTGCCAGGAATACTACCCGGTGTCTCCCAACACCTCCTTCCCCAATTAAAAAAAAATTAGAAGTTTATTTGAAAGAAGTCTTTCTTCAAAAGTCTTTCTTGTTTTGCTTGTATGAAACCCTGGGTTTAATCTAACATACTATGTAAAATTTATTTTGTAAAAGGAAGAAAAAGAAAATGTTGGCCAGGTTGCAGGTGAGCCATAAAAATATTCTAGAGTAGGGGCCAGAGCGATAGTACAGCAGGTAGGGCACTTGCTTGGCATGTGGCCAACTTGGCTTGATTCTGGCATCCCAGATGGTCCACCAAAACCACCAGCTGTAGTTTCTGATAGTAGAGCCAGGAATAACCCCTGAGCATCACTTTTGGTGTGGCCCCAAAACAAAACAAAATTCTTAAATAATCTGTTGTCTGAAGGACCCAGGCATACAAAGTACAGATCTTCGTCTGACCCTCTGACCCAAGTATACAATATACATAGGGGTGAGTGACAGTGGCAGCGGCTGGGATGGAACATCACGTTTTCCCAGTGTTGCCTGGCCCTTCCTGCTCTAGAGCACTCTGGCACCTCCCTGAACTCAGCCTTAGGGTCAGCAGTGACAGAAAGAAATGGTGTCAAGCACTTTTTTTCACCTGAGCAGGTGACAGAGGCTGTCATGGGAACCATGTGTGAGGAGCCTCCAGAACAATTGTTTCTGGGCCACATAGGGCTGTGTTCAGGACTTGTTCTTGGTAGGGTTCTGGAGACCCTATGCAGTGCCAGGGATCTAACCCAGGTTAGCCTTATGCATGACAAGTACCTTAGCCCCTCCCTGTACCTCTCTCTGGCCCCCAGGAAGAAACAAATTTTCACTCTACTGGGAGTCCAACAAAATTTCCAAGTATACCCCCTTCTCTGTGGAAAGAAGTCCCAGGAGAACCTAGATTTTCTTCTTAGCAGCAAGCCCCAGAGAGTGGAAAGTTCTATCTCCCCATCCTCCAGCTCCACTATTAGACCTTTTTCCTTCTTCTTTTTTTTTCTTTTTGGATCACACCCAGCGATGCTCAGGGATTACTCCTGGCTCTGCACTTAGGAATTACTCCTGGTTGTGCTTGGGGGACCATGTGGGATGCCGGGGATTGAACCCAGGTCGGCCGCATGCAAGGTATACTACGCCCTACCCGCTGTACTATCGCTCGGGTTCCTTCTTTTTTCTTTTTTTCCACTCACTCTTTTTTTTGGTCTTCTTTTAAAATTTTTTGGGTTTTGGGTTCCACCTGGTGGAATTCAGACCTGACTCTTGGCTTTGTGCTCAGGGATCACTCCTGGTGGGTTCTGGGCGAATACAGGGTACTCAGGATTGAACCTTGGTTGGCTGGGTGAACAGCAAGTGCTCTACCCACTGCACTGTGGCTTCAGTCAGGCCCTGACCGCCTTAACTATCCATGTTAGCAAACATTGTTATGTGGCTGTGACTTTGCCTTTCTCTTCCCTTTGTTACCATTATTGTCCTCTGGTTGTCATGACAGTGCAGGGAGTGTTACTCAAGATTGGTCCCGACCCATGAAACACTCAGTCCCAGTGCATGAACACCCAGTCTTGGTCCATGAGCCCTTGGCTATGGTGTGTGCTGTGGGTGAGACATCTGCTGTACTCTTTCAGCCTTAGTGTTCACTAGGACTTGCAATCCTGCTGAAGTAATTATACACCTTTAGGGACCCCAGAGAGCAGAGCTGCTGGGACCATGCTCAATCATGTGGGTGGCAGAGTGAGTATAGGAGTTTGTGAACTGATGTTTACAAAGCTGTCACCAAGCCATCTTCCAGGCCGATGTGGTTATAATGTTTAATGGATACAGTGTATTGTGTCTTCTTTTCTTTTCTTTTTTTTTGGCTTTTGGGGTCATATCCGAGATGCTCAGGTGGGTTTACTCCTGGCCTTGCACTCAAGAATTACTCCTGGTGTTGCTCAGGGGACCCAACAGGATGACGGGGATCAAACCAAGGTTGGCAGTATGCAAGGCAAATACCTGCTGTACTATTGCTCTGACTCCTGGTTGTGTTTTCATCTGCTAAATATTTTCCATATTACTTATAAAACCTGTTCATATTAGTGAACCTAGAGTACAACTATCCTTAAAACATTCTGAGTCTACCAATAATTTTCCATGATAATACTGCTAGGAACAGCCCCAGTGGACAGGATCAAAGCAGGGACCCTGAGAGGAATAAGAAGCAAGACAGTAAGAGGAAAGTATAGAGTTGGGGGTATCAGCTCCGTGGACTGAGTCCTTCACAGATGCATTTGCTTTGAGCAGAAATGATAAGAGAACAACATTATTTGATCTGGTTACTAACTACCCCAATCTAATCAGGCTAAACTTACAGACATCTGAGGTCCTCAGACTATCTATAAGAATAAATATCTTTATTATGGGCTTATCTCAGGATTGTTTCCTCAAGGAAGACAAGCAGAAATAGAGAATAGTAACAGGACCTACCTTAGTGGCTTTCCACACTAGCTGGTACTATTTTCTGGCCCCAAGGTTCCAGTTTTTCTGCTTATTTAGCATTTTTCTTCATCCTCCCTATCTAAACCCTTTGTTCCCGGCATAATACTATTTCAGAGGTCAGAGACATAACAAATGGGATAAGTGCATGTTTGATGAGGGAGGCTGATTACCACTATTACATATTCCTATGACCAGTGCCAGAAGTGATTCCTGAGCTCAAAGTCGGAGGTAAATATCACTCTTAAAAAATAATACAACTTTAAAATTTTAGTGTTAGTGAAGTGGCTCAATGGAAGGTCATGTGCCTTCCATATGTGGGACCCTGGGTTTGATTCCTAGCACCAAACACACAAAACATTCCCACATTTCCTTTCTAATCATGTTCGTTTGGAGTATGGATTTGGGCAACCCAGCAGTGCTCAAGGGTCACTCCTGGTGGTGCTGGAGATCAGACACATGCTACATGCAAAGCAAGGGCCTTACCTGCTGTATAATCTCTCCAGTTCAATCATGTTCTTATTAACATGGCTAGTATTATAATTTCTCTCTCTATAGCATGTTCTCATGTAACTGAATGTTTTTTGGTGTGGATGCCTGCCAGATCTACATTAAGATCTCTGTCAGGGCTGGAGAGAGATTACAGGGTTAAAGTGCATATCCGGGGCCGGAGCGATAGCACAGCGGGTAGGTCGTTCGCCTTGTATGCAGCCGACCTGGGTTCGATCCCCGGCATCCCATATGGTCCCCCAAGCACCGCCAGGAGTAATTCCTGAGTGCAAAGCCAGGAGTAACCCCTGAGCATCGCTGGGTGTGACCCAAAAAGCAAAAGAATAAAAAAAAAATATATAAAAAAATAAAGTGCATATCCTGTATGTGGCTCACCCCAGTTTGATCCCTGGCACCATGTAGTCCACTGAGCACCACTGGGTATGGTCTTGGGCACCTCCTAGCACCAGTGGGTGGTTGTGGTAATCCCAGGCTCGCCCAGCCAGCCCTGCATCTTTGGAGTCTCATGTTGAAAACCACCCTGGTTCAAAGACAACTGCCAGGAAGGCCTAAAAAACCTGACTATTCTTTACAGATACCCAAAATAGACATTCCCCTAATTTCTCACCATTCCCAGTAATATGTTACAGAGATAGGTGATCTGATTGGGTGTTTTTTTTTTAATAAAATTTCATTTTTTTGTATTTATTTATTTATTTATTTATGTATTTAGGTTTTCAAGCCATACTCTGCTGTGCTCAGGACTTACTCCTAATGGTGTTCAGGGGACCATATGAGACACTGGGGATCAAACCCGGGCCAGCCACATGCAAGACAAACACCTTACCTGCTATCTCTAGCCCCAGGTTTTATTTTTAATTCAAATATCTGATGGGAATAGCTGCATTCTGAGTTCCCCAAGTTCTTTTAAGAGACATGACTAAGGTCCAAAGAGAGATCTCAGTGGCTTAGAGCACTTGCTCTCCATGTTGTAGGCCAGATTTCAGTCCTTAGCACCACATGGTCCTGGAGCACCAGTAGGAATGATCCCTGGTAATAGAGCAAGAGTAGGTTGTGTGCACTGCCAAGTATGGCCCCAAAGCACAAACACAGAAGCACCAAATAAAAGTTTTCATCAATGGTCATGTTCAGCTTTTAGCCTAAAGTAGAAATAAATGCACTTTAGTGTACAAATTACAAACTGCAGTTTGGAAAATGCAGTTTTCCCAGGGTTTTACTAGAGATCTTGATTTAGTAGAAGCAGATAAACCTGGTAATATGCAACTTCTGTATATGCCAACACAATTTTGATGCATGTGGTCATTAGCCTACACTTAAGAGTTATACCATAGTTAACTGACGTCTAGTAATGGACTGTCAGTGGCTTTTTCATACTCAGGGTTTCTTTTTTTTCTTTTTGGTCATACCCAGAGATGCTCAGGGGTTACTCTTAACTCCGTACTTAGGAATTATTCCTGGCAGTGCTGGGGATAAATGGGATATATGGGATGCCAGGGATTGAACCCTATATGGGATGCCAGGGATTGAACCCAGGTCGACCGCATGTAAAACAAATGCCCTACCTGCTGTACTATCAGCCCCTCATAGGGTTTCTATCCCATTAAATTTCTCATTTTGATTAAGAGACATATTACAACTAAAATTATTTACATTTCAACATTCATAAGTCTTCCCTCCAGTATGAATTCTTCTAAGTTGACACCACTGACTAAAGGATGTTTCACAATGATATTCTTAGGGTTCTCACAGTGTGTTTTCTCTCTCTGCTGTTTTGGGGATGATCAATCATTTAAGCTTTCTCATAGTAATCACATTCAACAGGGCTTTTCTCCAGTTTGTATTCTCTGGTGGTCAGTAAGGTGCAACCTCTAACTGAAGGCTTTTATAGACATGTCACACTGGTATTATACTCTGATGTCAAGTGAGAGGAAACTCTGGCCAAAAGTTTATCCACAATTACCTACATTCAGAATGTTTCCTTGCAGTGTGAGTTCTCTGATATTCAGTATGGTGGGACTTTACAGTAAAGTACAGTAAAATACACTCTATAATACTGATTGCATTTATATGGCTTTTCTCTAGTATGAAGAGAGATTTCTGGTAAATTAGAAGATGCCTGGTAAGTTAAGTGCTTCATTCAGATGATTTTCCAAACTGGTAATATTCATAGGGTTTCTCTCCACTGGTCCTTTTTATTAAATCAAAGCTTTTGCTGAAGAATTTCCACATAGTACACTCATAAGGTTTCTCTTCATCATGAACTCTTTCATAAGGTGCATGTCAAAGTGAAGGATTTCCACATTCTTAACATTTAGTTGATTTTGCTGATTCTCCACTGTGAGTTTGCTGATTGTACAATATATCCTTTTAGCCTTGCTGTTGGGAACTTAGGTTTATTGGGTTACATCCATCACAGTGTTCCCATTCCTTTGTTTATCTGTAAACTCTTCTCTGCACCCTCCTTCCCAACCAGTTAATCACCTTTTCCCTAATCAGATTCTGATAGCTTGTAAGATCAGATTCTTCTAAAGACACTGAACTTGTATTGTAAGTTATGTCTTTTGCCTAGTTTACCTTAAAGCAGTGTTCTTTCTGTATGGATATATGAAGTCAGTTAATATTATGCTCTTGTAACTTGAGAGTTGACTCCAATAATATTTATTCCTAGACATATGTTTTCTCGACTCAGTTGCTCTTAGTTCCTAGTACCCCAAAAGCAGGCTCCTGATGAGGGACTGAATGGACCCAGGGCAAGCTGTGAGCTACCCTGGCACTGAAATGGGCCAGGCCAAAGCGCTACAATGCTCAACTATATGTTGAGAGCATGGTCATGGACAAATGCTGTCATGGTAAAAGGAGTGATACAGCAGGTAGTGCATTTGCCTTGCACTCGGCAGACCTGGGTTCGATTCCCAACATCCCATATGGTCCCCTGAGCACTGCCAGTAGTAATTCCTGAGTGCAGAGCCAAGAGTAACCTGTGTGCATTGCTGGGTGTGACTCAAAAGCCAAGAAAAAAAAAAGAACAAGAAATGCTGTCATGATTCAAAAGTAACGACGAGATTAGGACCCTAATGGGGCTAGGAAGACTAACCTGGTCTGAGGACTGTGGTCTGGAGTATATAGTGAGATGGCCTCAGGAAGAACCGAACTTTAAGTTTGATATATCTGTTACCCAGCCACAGCCATGCACAAGGCTATTCTCCACACATGCGGCTGCACGACATCTAATAGCCTAGTTCTTCCTCTTGGAGAACCTGACAAGCTACCAAGAGTCTATTGCCCGCACAGGAGAGCTTGACAAGCTCCCCATGGCATATTCATATCCCAAATACAGTAACAGATATATACATACCTCTCGGAGAGCCCAGAGAGCTACCAAGATATCCCGCTTACACAGCAGAGCCTGGCAAGCTAACCGTGGCATATTCGGTATGCCCAAAACAGTAACGATAGGTCTCATTCCCCTGACCCTGAAAGAGCCTCCGATCATTGGGAAAGAGTAAGGAGAGGCTGCTAAAATATCAGGGCTGAGTGGAATAGAGACGCTATTGGTGCCCGCTCGAGTAAATCAATGAACAGTGGGATGACAGTGATAGTGTTATGTATCACTGTGCTCATACAGAATGACATTGCTAGAAATATTAGGAGTAAATTTACTATAATTTTTTATGTGGATTACTAGCTGAGGAAAGAAGAAAGCGACTCACCCTGGATGGGATCCCGTCCGTAAGTGGCTCTCCTCGTAATCCGGAGTAATCTCTTTTGATGAGATTTTGTCCTTGAGTTAATCTCCTGGAGGAGTGGTTTTACACCTTTGTTGATTTGTTAATATTCAACCCCACCTTTTTATCACCACCTTATGTGATTGTTATATAAACTAAGACTGTAAGATCAGAGGGGGCTCCAGAGAGAGAAACAGAAGGACTCTGGAGAGTGAGATCAGAAGAGAGATCAGTAGAGAGATCGGAAGAGACCAGAGGAGGGACTACAGAGACAGAGTCAAAGATAGAGAGATAGATAGAAGAGAGCACAGTGGCACACACAGAAGCAGAGCATAAAGGAGAAGGTAAGAGAGAAGGAGAGCCAGCCAGAGGAGGTAGAAAGAGTCAAGGGAGTTGTCAGAGCAAGAAGCAGTCAGAGTCAGAATCCAGGGAAGAAGCAGAGAATGAAAAAAGTAGAGTACAGAAGAAGAAGCAGAGAACGGGAAGAAAAAGAGAATCCAGAAAGTCAGAGAGTCAGAGTTAGAATCCGAGGATCTGGGATCTAGGAATGAGGGGCTAGGAAGGAAGAGTGTGTGAGATGGGAGAGATGAGAGATTGAATAAACGACAACTAATCAGCAAGTAGCTTGGTCCTCGTTCTTCCTTCGTCTGCTCACCGCCAACAGCCATCCCGATCGATCCAGTTCATATAAAGCAGCTCGAGAGCACCAAATACGAGCTGAGAGAGCACCGAGGCGAGAACCCGCAAACACGTCACCCGTCTGCACGCGCGTATATTTTTTACAGTATGGAATTCTGTGTGGAGGACTCCCACACTGATTATATTCATAGGACTTCTCTCCATGTGAGTTCTCTTCTCTGATGTACAACAAGGGCTTGGGCTGAACTTACCTTATTATGTACATTCATATGGTTTTTCTCGGGGCTGGAGCAATAGCACAGCGGGTAGGGTGTTTGCCTTGCACGCGGCCGACCCGGGTTAGATTCCCAGCATCCCATATGGTCCCCTGAGCACCGCCAGGAGTAATTCCTGAGTGCAGAGCCAGGAGTAACCCCTGTGCATCGCCAGGTGTGACCCAAGAAACAAAACAAACAAACAAAACATGTTTTTTCTCTAGTTTGTATTCTCTGGTGTACAATAGTATAAAATTCTGTTGTGAAAGTGAATGGAGACACTATTATTGAGTCAGTACTGACAGTGTATCTGTGAAGATTTTTTTAAAATTTCTTATTTCTATCTCTACAGTTTTAATTACATTCTCTGACAGAAGGCTCTACTTCTTTGCTGATTTTTTTTTATAGCAGGTGAGATCTGACCAGCCTTGTTTGTTTTGTTTTGGTTTTGGGCCACACTCAGCATGTTTGGGAATTACTCCTGTAATTTGGGCTCAGGGACCAAATAGGATGCCAGGGATTGAACCTGGTTGGCTGCATGTAATGCAAATGCCCTACCTATCACGCTGACCCCCAGATCAGCCTTTCTGATGATTAACAAAAAATAAATTCCTGTTTTAACATTTTAACATGTGAGTAAAGCTTACAGAAAGGTGTTCTTGTGGTTAATGTTGGAGGTAGAAGGCTTACAGACAGCTTCTCCCACAGTCAAACTCACAGTGGTCACTAGGAATAGTGCCTCTGAGGTATCATTTGACTCCAAGAGTTCTCCTGGCACTTCCTTTGCCAGTCCTTCCAATCTTGCACTTCTAACCACACTGACCAGGGGTCATCTCCGGAAGACAGTTTTACTTCCACATGGTAGGTTGGTCCTTCCCTAGCAGTAACTTCTCTAGAAGGTGAGTCTTTCAGTGTAGTCTTTCAGTATGAAAGAAACCCAAAATACCTGAACTGCTACAGTAGCATGAGAGGGGAGGGTGGCACAAAGGAGACTGCAAAGTATGAAAGTGACCTGAGGTTTGTTGCTTGTTTCGTGCTACAGTCCACAGACTGTAATCCATGCAGAATGTGAGAGGAAAAATCCACAAAATAGGAAACCATTGGTAATATACAAATAAAGGTAAAATTAATGAAGAGATGATGCAGGAATGCTGATCCCCTGAAGAAAGCACAGAAGAAAAGAATAAGCTAGGAAGTCAGCAATTAATGAAGAAGCCCACAGGCCAGGGAGGTTCTCCAAGGGCTTCACAAGTAGGAAGTGTGGGTTTGCACCCTGGCACCTCATAGTTCCTTAAGCACTGCCTCGGTGGCCCCAAATTTTAAAAATGAAAATGGAGAAACCCATGGAAGTTATTGGGTCTCATTGCCTGTCTAATTATCACAAAAAGATAGCTGTGTTCTTACGTCTGGGAACGTGTTAATATGATAATAGGTACTTGCAAATATGTTAGGATCTCAAGATGAAGACTTGTTCAAGATAGACCCAAATGTCTCAGAGTCCTTAAGCTGAGACTTTGAGAACTGGGAGATGGCTCAAGGGATGGAGCAATGACTTTACTTTACATGCATAAGTGCTGGGTTCAATCACTAGAAAGGAAACACATGTCCCTGAAACTTCTGGAAGCTACACTTGAGCACAGTAGGTGTGGATCAAAACAAAAACAGTAAGATCTGATACACTCAGAGAAGACATTACAGACCAAAATATATATATATATATATATATATATATATATATATATATTTTTTTTTTTTTTTTTTTTTTTTGGTGGGTGACACCCAGAGATGCTCAGGGGTTACTCTTTTACTCCTGGCTTTGCACTCAGGAATTACTTTTGGTGGTGCTTAGGGGACCATATGGGAAGCTGGGAATTGAATCCAGATCGGCTGCGTGCAAGGCAAATGCCCTACTCGCTGTGCTATCGCTCCAGCCCCCCCCAAAAGATACGATTTAAAAGCTGAAATGCAAGCATATTTTTAAAAACCGTGAAGTTAAAAATCAAAACTGAAATGATGTGGGCAGAAGCGAAGAAAAGACAAAGCCACAAGCACTTCTAAAAATTTTCTCCTGAAGCCTCCAGGGGAACAAGACTGTTCATGGCTGGATTTCAGCATAATACTTTTAGGTTTCTATCCCCCAAATTTTGAGAATCAATTTGGTTTTGTTTTTAGAACCTGGTAGACCTCAGGGTTTACTCCTGATTCTGCATTCATCAATCACTCCTGGCAGGCACAGAGGGATCCATAGGGGGTACAGGGGACCGAATCTGCACCAGCTGCACCAAGGCAAGCGCTCTACCCACTATACTACCTTTTCAGCCCCATTTGTTATTTTAAGCCACCTGTTGGAAATTTGTTAGAAAAGCCACAGAAAACTAACAGGGGGTATTAACTATGATTCAACCAAATTACTGATCCAGACTTAGTCTACACCAATACTTATTTAACATTCTGGGTGGGCCCCCAAACAGTGTTCAGTGTTCCAAGGGGCCACTCCTGGTAGTACTTGACACGGCTAGGTATGTCTGAGGATTCACTGCTAGGGCATAGTAGTGCTGCCCGGGTCCAGTATTGGGAACTTCTGGGGCCACCCTGGTGACAAGGGCTTCTAGGGCTATACCCAGTGTTGTCTGTGGGGCCAGTGTTAGGAACTTAACTTGGGTACCTTGGATGCCAGGTATGCATTCCAGCCATGTTAGCCAGTTGGCTGTTTCTGGGCCACCTAACGGTGCTCAGATTCTTCTTTTCTTAAATTTTTGGGTCACACCGAGATGCTCAGGGATTACTCCTGGTTTTGCACTCAGGAATTACTCCTGGCAGTGCTTGGGGGACCATAAGTGATGCTGGGGATTGAACCCAGGTCAGCTGCGTGCAAGGCAAACACCCTACCTGCTGTACTATTACTCCAACCGGCCCTCAAAGCTTACTTCTGGTTGTACTCCTGCATCACTCCTGGCAGGCTCTGAGGACTGTATGCGGTACTGAGTTTCAAACCTGGGTCGGCCATGTGCAAGGCAAATGCCCTACCCACAGTACTATTGCTCTGACCCCAGTATCCTGGCCATTTAAAAAAATTCCCTCCCTCTTCTCAGCTTTATCTTTACTGTTTACGTGATGGTAGTGAGTGGAGTTTGCACATCTGGCTACCGTGGTTATATTGTTTTTGCAGTCCCAGGACTTCACACACACAAGGCAATTGCTTTACTCCTGAGCTAGTTTCATCGTTTTCTTTATATGGCACTGGGATCTGACAGTAGGTCTGCAAGGATAGTATCTAGTACAAATAGACATCACATCAGATAAAGTGGCTGATGTCAGGACAAGAAAACCACGTGTGAGAAATGTCCACATAACAGTGAAGTGTGTTCTCCATGGTCTGGATATGGAATGACTTGCTAATGTGAGAGCTGCTCTGTTGAGGACAGAAGTCATGGTAGAGACTATCCTAGGTTTCCTGGGAGCAACCCGTACTAAGGCCACCTCTTCTTTCCTTCCCAGTCTGCTCTTTGCTGCCTGGGATGGTGATGGGGTGCAGGTGCTTTCTGGTGTTGCCCCGGTCTTTACATCTATATCAGACCTCCACCCCCACCCTTTAAGCCCAAAGTGGTATCTACTAGCTCTGAAGCACTCTAACCCCACCCTGGCTCCCTGAAGTTTATCTTCTCCCATACCCTCAGTACTTGCTTCAGTTGTTCATTGTTAATTCCACACCTCAGGAACTCATAGAACTTGCACTCCAGTTCTGTTCTGTCTCTAAGTTATGGTTTTTGTTTTTTCTTTTGGAGGCGGGGGCACACCTGGTGTTACTCACGGCTTGCACCTGGCGGTTTTGGGGGAATATTTGGGGTGCTGGGCATAGAATTTGGATCAGCTGCATGCAAAGCAACTACCCTAACCATTGTAAAATCATTTCAACACCTAATTTTACATATTAAATCATCAAAGAAAATACACTTGGCAGGAAAAAACATACAAATTCTACAACAGAAATATTTATTTATCCAAGTTTTTTTTTTTTAGTCCCTGTCATGTGCATAAGTATTTTACCTTGAATAGATTATCATCATATTAGACATTTTTGGTACCAGACTTTAAAAACCTACAAAATAATAAACACTCTTAAACTTCACTAGCATTTCAATGACTGAATAAACTTATAATGGCAAATCAAGTTAGTAGCTTGCAACCAGGTCATGAAGAACCAGGTTGAAAAGATGCCATCTCTTCTGCTAGTCTGAGAACTATAAGGCAGTCCGTTTCTTCTTGAGCTTGGCTTTACTGTGTGTTTTCTGGTGCCCAATGAGGTGTGAGCTTTGGGTGAAGGCCTTTCCGCATCTGGTGCACTTGTAGGGACGCTCTCCTGTATGCGTGCGTCGATGCCTGATGAGATGGGAGCTCTGGCGGAAGGCTTTCCCACAGACCCGGCAAATGTAGGGCTTGGCCCCAGTGTGCGTCCTCAAGTGCTGAGAGATGGCTGAGCGATCATTGAAGGTCCTGCCACACTCTTGACATTCAAACGGTCTCTCTCCAGTGTGAACTCTCATGTGCTGTGTGAGTGAGGAGCTCTGAACGAATGCTTTCCCACAATTCTGACACACATAAGGCCTCTCTCCTGTGTGGATTTTCTTATGTACAGAAAAGTATCTTGGGTTACGAAATATTTTACCACAGGCACTGCATCGGCAAACTTGGCTCCCTTTACGAATTCTGGTGAAGGTTATCTGCTGAGGGTTCCGGATGAAGATTTTCCCACTACTTTCCCTAGCTTTTTCCTCTCTGCAGCTCTTTTGATGAATTTTAACGAATGGAGTCTGTTTCACATTTTTAACCTGCGAGACACGCTTGCGTAAGTTTTTCTTAGGAAGACTTTTTGGGAGTGAAACAAGGCTTTTATCAGAAGTACTATTTGCCTGGGACCTGAGATTCTGACAGTGCTTCTTAGGGAGGGTCTTTTCCTGAGTAGGCTTCACCCGTTTCAGTGCACTTTTTGAGACTTTGGCAGTCCCAACACGTGGGCTATCTCTGGAGGTGGAGGGCTGGGCTTCCTTTTGTGAGACTACTTCCATTGTCAGCTCAGGGGATGGTTCTTGCTCAGGAATACTAGACTCTGAAGTTAACTGTTTATTTTCCAGTGTAGTATTCCACCCTGAAAGAAACAAAAGGGTGTGGACACTCAGAAAACTGCTGACCTGCACTGACAGGACTTGAACGTCAGAGGGCTCAGGGAAATTACTGAATGTAAAGTGCATGGTTTACACATGGGACACCCAGGTTCGATCAACACTGCATGGTCCTGAGAAGTACCAGGCATGTGACCCTTGACCCCAACAAAGAATAAAACTGGATGACACTTAACCAAGTATAGCCTTGGCACCTGGAGAGAAGACCAGTAAAAGCATGAAAACAGTAAGAAGGGGAGCAGTGAATATGGTGGGATACAGCTGCTTCTCAAAGGTACCTTCAGAGTGAACAGTTAAGCAGTCCTTTATTGTACCGTTTTGGTCCTCAGACCATGTCCAGTCTTTATAATGACCCCAGAGAAAGATGGACCCCGACTCAGTACTAAGGGGTGCTGTGAGGGGAAGGGGCAGCCACAGTGCAAACTCACCCACAGAAACCAAGTGTCCAAAGGTTTCTAGCATCACATCGTGGTACTCAGTTCTCTGGGTCAGGTCCAGCAGCCCCCATTCCTCCCTGCTGAAGTCCACAGCCACGTCCTGGAAGGTCACTGAATCCTGTAATGTCACACTTGGCGTCTGTTCAACAGTAGGCTGAGGAAGTTGATCATGGAGATGAAACAAAGGGGGCTGGGAATTCTGACATTGTTGGTGTGATAGGGATACATCTGCTGTGGGAGTTTGTTTGGAAATAATTGACAAGGAACCCCCTCAGAGGATGTGCTTTTTCTTACAAAGTCAGAGTCTAGGACCCAGGCTGTAAGCAGAGTTCCTACTTCACCAAATTAAAAATGACACGAGCAGGGCCAGAGAGACAGGACAATGGGTAAGGTGCTTGCTTACACATGGTTGACCCAGGTTTGATCTCCAGCAGCCTATACAGTCTCCTGTGGAAATACCCTTCCCTCCCCAGCATAAAACAAACAAAACTCCACATACCACAAGCAGACCAGCATCTCTCTTCTCCTGGAAATGCCTCCCCTTCCCACTAGGCCCTCTTCCCTAGCATACCGTATTATTCTGGGAAGAGACCTTCCAGTAGAACAAATCCCTGGCTGTGGCCAAGGGCTGATTTAGGTGACTCTTCCTCTTTTTTTCTGTGTTAGACTCACACTGCCCTTTCCTGAATCTAGAAGGTATTCTACCCAGGAGAGATGGAAGAGTGCTATATCCACAGGCTGAGCCCGACAGTCTTGCTATTGTTATACAAATGACATATGACCCACTCATAAGCCTGAGTCATCTGTAGCACCAATAGCACTAATTGGTGCTATCACATCGACGTGATCTTTGGTGAAACTTCAAGCTGCTACAGGGGAACTGACAAGACCAGGACCTGTTCTGTTCCCCATCACTCAGCTATGGTTTACTTGGATTCAAATCCCTGATTTTTGTCAAAAATACCAAATTAAAAAATATATATATATATGTAGAATAAAATTTATATTCAATATTTGCATGGGGCAAAAACCAACCAAATAAACAAGACCCCCAAAAAACAACAACAAATAAAGCACTCCTAAGGATGAGGTTTCCTTGTTCTACAGTGGAACTCAAATGTGTCCTCGCACCCGTTTCTTAAGTATAAATACTTTGCTCTTTCCTCCTGCACGGACACTTTCTGATCCTGGTTGAGTCTTTTCTTGGTCACCCCAGTGACACCATAGTGGCTGAAGAGTGGGCCTGACTCACAGGTGATGCTGTGCCCAAAGAAGGAAAGCTAACATGCCTAACTTACCTCAGGCAGTGCCTTCTCTAATTGGGCGGTCATGTCTTTGTCTTTCTCTTTGTGAGCTGTGACATCCAGAGAGCAGGTGGAGCCTTGGGTGGGTAAAGCTGGGAGGAGACATCAGCAGAAGGATCAGCTAGCTATGGGGTCAGCACTCCTGGGGCGAGAGCAGCCTGTGTCTTCCACCCTCTCACAAGGACAGTTCTATCCCTATATAGAGGTACCTTCTCAGACCTCCTCAGAGGTAAAACCCCTATTTCTGGCGTCTATCTTTTCTTGGGCTGGAGCAATAGCACGGTAGGTAGGGTGTTTGTCTGCATGCAGTTGAACCGGGTTCTATTCCTCCGTCCCTCAGAGAGCCTGGCAAGCTACCGAGAGTATCCCGCCTGCAGAGCAGAGCCTGGGAAGCTACCCATGGCGTACTCTAAATGCCAAAAAACAGTAACAAGTCTCATAATGGAGACGTTACTGGTGCCCGCTCGAGCAACTTGATGAACAAGAGGATGACAGTGCTACAGTGCTATCTTTCCTTCCTTTGCTACTGACCGTGCCTTCTGATGATCTAGACTTACCCTGGCCCTCTGGACTAACTCCCACTTTTCACCCCATAAATACCCATTTGATGCCAATTAACAAAATCCCCTCCACTTTAGAAAGTAACAGCCCTATCTGAATTATGGCCCCATGTCAACCATAGTAGCATGAGATCCCAATTAACCTATGTCTGGCAAGACCATGGGTTCTACTGTGAAGATTCCACCTCAAGTATTAAGAGAGGCGGGGACCCAGCCTGACCCACCAGACCAATGCTTTCCTCTATACAATGACTGGATCAAGGAAGACCATAGGCCCAAAGGCAGGACTTGGTTGGAATACTCATAAAAGTGAAATTTCAAGCAGGAGGATTCAAGTGGAGACACTCTGAAGGTGAGTGAAGCCAACAGACCAGCAGAAGTATGTTACAACGGAGAGAAGACCCTGAGTCTGGCCATACCTGAAGTCCAATTACCTTGGGACTTTACATTAAATTCTTCCCCATAGTCGATCTTATGCAAGGCTTTGTGGCAATAACACCCAAAAGTGCCAATTGAGATTATGATCACAAATGCATGATTCATTAGCATTCTGTAAAAAACTCCTTGCTGTTCTCTGTGGTACTATTTGATCTCATTCAACCCCAGATGTGAAGCAGAAGACAAACTTGCCCACTTTTTCTCATACTTACACAAGGCACATATGTTAGGTTCCTATAGACACTGTGACACCCTGCCCCAAGAGTAAGTTCACAACAACACACATATGTGCTCTTTTACAACTATTCAGAGCTCTTAACAGGAGCTTCACTGGCTAAAGATCAATGTGTTAGCAGGGCTTCACTCCTTTTGGAGGTTCAAGAGAGATGTTACTGCTTCCCTGGACTTGGGACGTGGCTCAGGGAGAATACAAAAGACTGAGTTCAATTCCTGGTACTGATATCAAATTGGAAGGAGAAAGTAAAGGGAAGAAGATACATTGTTTTCCTTGTCCAGTTTCTGAAGGCTGTCTACAATACTTCTATCGTGATCCTTTAGTTTCTCACTCTGGACTTCATCCCATCTACTCCTCTAACTCTGACCCTTACGGATACACCGGGTCCACAGGAATATCTGAATGACCTGAATATCTGAATAATCCAGATGTAGGATGCGGACACTACTGGGATTCATTATCCGAGTGACAATAGACCCCTAGATTCAGTGTCTCTGCCAGTCCCCACCCTGTCCCAACTTGGCTTCTGTGGGAAGTACTGCTCTCTTAATTCTCCCATACATTCTTTAATTACTCTACTCCAATTATGAAACTTCATATGCTAACAGAGCAACTTCTGGGGATCCTTCAGATACTGGGCAGTGCTCATGGTGAGTGAAGACCAAGTATGAGGCTTCATCACAGAAATGACACTTCATGAAGCTTCAAATACGTCCCAGACAGGTGCTCTCTGCACAGCCCATAGACTTCTTTCCCCACTTGTGTGCATACTGACTGCTACTGGGTGCCTATCTGCTTTCAGTCGTACCCTAGTCTCCATCCACCAGTCGCAACAGTCTGAAAGCAGTGCACCTTTTTTTTTTGGGGGGGGGCCACACCTGGCAGTGCACAGGGGTTACTCCTGGCTCTGCACTCAGGAATTAGTCCTGGCGATGCTGGGGGATCATATGGGATGCTGGGAATAGAACCCAGTTCGGCCACATACAAGGCAAACGCCCTACCTAGGGTGCTATCGCTCCAGCACCCCAGTGCATCTTAAAGCTCAAGATTTGGTACGTGCAGGCTGTTTGCTTGCACACAGCTGACCTGGGCTTGATCCCCAGCACTCCATAGGTCCCGTGACACTCACCAGGAGTGAACACTGAATGGAGAGCCAGGAAGAAAGCTTTGTGTGGCTCCCAAAACAAAAATAAAAAGAGCTGGGGCTGTAGACACAGTACTATTGGTAGGGCACTTGCTGAGCCATGTTCAATATTTCCCCACCCCACCAAGCCTTGAGTTCCAGTGCTGAGGCAGAAGGGAACACTCTGGGACAGACCGTGTTACCTTCTGTGTAGAAGATGCAGGCTCACTGCTGTACTACTCCATCCTTCTTTAGAAGCCTGCAGCTCTTCCATTTTCATCTACCCACTGCACTCACCTTCCTCCTCTGATACCCAGGTCACATCCTCCACCAGGGCCACCGCTGCCTGACAGCTCTCAGGGTGCTGTGACTCTACCCACACACGGAGCTTTTGAGGCAGTGCTGCCAGGAACTGCTCTAGCACCAGCAGCTCTAGAATCTGTTCTTTGGAGCGCATCTCAGGTTGCAACCACTGGTGGCAGAGCTCACGCAGCTGGGCCAGGGCATCCCGTGGTCCTGCAGCCTCCTCAAAGCGAAATCCGCGGAACTTCTGCCGAACAGCACTGGAGTCCACTGGACACTGGCTCTGCTGCTGAGTTGGCTCCCTGAGGTCAGAGCTAAAGCCCTCATTTTCAGCATAGAGGGCCCGTATCTGGGCATTCCGGGTCCGAGCTACCTCCTCATTCAATGTGAGGACTTCAACCACCTTGATCTTCATCAGGGGATTCTCAGCATGAGGCAGATCGGATTGAGAGTCCAACAGAGTCTCAGGACATTCTGTGAGTTGAAAACAGAACAAGATGATGTTTAAGAACATTTCAGAAGATGCTCCACATCATTAATCACAAGGGAAATGCAAAACAAACCAAAAACCCAAGACACCACTTCACACTCACTAAGATGGGTCTTAGAAACATGTATAGCAGTGAGTGTATCTGAAGATGTAGAAGAACTAGAATCTTCATCTGCTCTGTTGAGAATAACAGATTTGCTTCACTTTGGAAAAAGAGTTCAGCAGTTTTTCAAATAGTTTGGGGGAAGTGAGTGGGTGGGTTTGGGCGACACCTGGTGACACTCAAGGGTTTCCTCTGGCTCTACATTCAGGAATTATTTCTAGCAGTGCTCATGGAATGCTGGGCATCAGTCATGTGAAGGTATGTGCCTTATCTACTATATTACCTCTCCAGGGGCTGGAGAGATAGCACAGCGTGTAGGGCGTTTGCCTTGCACGCGGCCGACCCGGGTTCAAATCCCAGCATCCCATATGGTCCCCTGAGCACGGCCAGGGGTAATTCCTGAGTGCAGAGCCAGGAGTAACCACTGTGCATTGCCAGGTGTGACCCAAAAAGCCAAAAAAAAAAAAAAAAAATCACCTCTCCAGTACCCATCCTCAGCACCCCATTTATTTATTTATTTATTTATTTATTTATTTATTTATTTATTTATCGATTGCATCAGTCATGTGAAGGTATGTGCCTTATCTGCTATACTACCTCTCCAGTCCCCATCCCCAGCACCTCTCATCTATCTATCTATCTATCTATCTATCTATCTATCTATCTATCTATCTATCTATCTATCTATCTATCTAGGCTTTTTGGGTCACACCCGGTGATGCTCAGGGGTTACTCCTGGCTCTGCACTCAGAAATTACTCCTGGCCGTGCTCAGGGGACCACATGGGATATTGGGAATCAAACCGGGGTTGACTGCATGCAAGGCAAACATCCTACCTGCTGTGCTATCATTCCAGCCCCACACCTTTAGGAAAAAAAAAAAAAAAGATGTGTTTGTATTCTTCTGAGTTTTCAGCACACCTTTTAGTGACTTCACCAAGACATTTGAGACTGAACATTGTCAGGATTTTCCTATTATTTCTTTGTGGTTTGGGAGGCCATACCTGGCATTGCTCAGGGCATCATCTGGGGCCCCAATGATGGAACCAGGGTCGGGAGCGTGCAAGGCAAGCGCTCTACACTCTGTACTGTCTCTTCAAGGATTTTCCTATTGTTTTGAGTGCATCTAGATAGTTTAGTCTCTGCAATAGTCAACAACCCTGAAAGAAGCACTCAAAAGCCCAGTGATCTTAGTCCATTAATATGTCATAGAACTTTTAGAAAACCTTACAAGCTTTATGATTGTGTTTCACCAATGAATCACTATGGGGAGACTGCTGGTTTTTTTCTTTTTGCTTTTGTTGGTCACACCCGACGATGCACAGTGGTTACTCCTGTCTGTGCACTCAGGAATTACCCCTGGCAGTGCTCAGGGAACCATATGGAATGCTGGGAATCTTACCTGGGTCAGCTGCATGCAAGGCAAATGCCCTACCCGCTGTGCTATTGCTCCAGCCCAGAGACTGGTGTTTTGTAAAGTTCCCATCTTCCATGTGCAAACTAATAGTGGAATGAATGCAGTTCCAGGCGCAGAGAATACACATGGTTTAAATCTATCTGCTTCATCATAGTCAGGTGACTTCTCTTCTGCTCCCAAAGCACTTCTAGGGTATGTTGGCTGGAATGACCACAAGAGCTAAGGGACTTCAGAGCTGAAGACGCAGCTCGAAGAGTTTGAGTATGTACTGTGAACATTCGAGGCTCCAAGTTTAATATATGTCCCATTTGTACGGCTGACTATAGTTCTGGGGGTCCCCTTAATATCCAGGAGTAGCTCCTCAGCACAATGCTGGAAGCCTACTTTTAAAGGGCCTTCATGTAAATCTAGTTCTCTAAGTCCTAAGAAGTCAATGCTTCTATTAAAGCCTTCCATGTCCCAGTAACACAATTTTTTTCCAACAGTATGCTCACTCATTAGGTTCTTTTTGGGGGTGTGAGAAGCACACACCTGGCGGTGCTTAAATCTACTCTGGCTCTGTGTTCAGGGATCATTCCTGGCAGGGCTTGGGGAACTGTAGGGTGTGCCAGGGATCAAATCTGGGTCAGCCATAGGCAAAGCGAATGCCCTACCCTTTGTACTCTCTGGCCCCACACATTGGTTTTTACCTTGATTTCTATTTATCTTAATTCAACTAAAGTTGGAATTTTCCATTTTATCTTTGGGCCATACCTGGCTATGCTCTGAGCTTACTTATGGCTCTCTGCTCTGGGATCACTCCTGGGTGGGGTCGGGGAACCACACGGAGTTCCAGGTAAGACAGAAGCAGGTAAGTATCTTATCCGTTATAGTATCACTCTAGCCTCAATTATTGTTTTTTTCCTATCTGATAATATTCCCATTTTTCTCCATTTCTGGTTCATTTGTTCTTGCTTTTTTATCACTGATAATCTCTTATTAGGACTTTTAGAAGTATTTCCTTCAAAAATAGTCAAAATTTTTTGAGTCAAATATTTAGTCGAGTCAATTATTTCTCCCCTTCTTATTCAAGTATGTTGAAATTATCCCATACATCTGAAAACCAGGTAAAGTGGTTCTCAGACATATGAATTGGAAGACAGGAATCCTAAAGGAAGACTATGTGGCAGATGACAGAGAACATGAAGTATTCCTGAATACTGCAGACAGTGCTAGACTCTAATTAAGCCATTTAATCATTCAACAATTTCCTTTGCTCTTATGTGATTATAGTTCTAAACATTTTAAGAAGTAATACTGGTTTGTCCTTTCTCCCCCACAGAGAGCGTAGATTTATTTAGTCCCTCTACAGTGCTCCCAAGGCACACCAAATTCCATCAGGCACTACCAATCCTCTGTGTTTATTTTTAACCTCTTTGTTGTACTGTTCTTCTCCTACCTGTTAAATCATATATCCCCAAATAAGATCCCCAAATAAGACCCTGTAATCTTTAGGGCAAATTTTCTGAGGGATCTGAATTTTGTGTATATAAGTGAAATATTGCTTTCCTCTTTTTTTTTTTTTTTTTTTTTTTGCTTTTTTTGGGTCACACCTGGCGATACACAACGGTCATTCCTGGCTCTGCACTCAGGAATTACCCCTGAAGGTGCTCAGGTGACCATATGGGATGCTGGGAATCGAACCCGGGTCGGCTGCGTGTAAGACAAATGCCCTACCCGCTGTGCTATTGCTCCAGCCCCTGCTTTCCTCTTTATGTCCTTTGCATAGCTTATTTTAGAACAATGTTCATGTTGTAGAGAGGAAGATAGTTAATGCTATGCTTTTGTAACATGGGAATTAATTTACTCCAAATAGTATTTACTCCCAGATATCTGTCATATTTAGTTGACTTAAGCTTCAGTTGCCCTTAGTTCTTAACACCCCAAAAGGGGAGCCCCAGTGAGGGACACGGATGGACCCAGTGAAAGCGGTAAGCTACCCTGGCATCAAAAAGGTACAGGCTAAATGACATAAGAAGTTTAATTAAAGAGCATGGTCATAGAACAAACTGATATAACACAAGAAAGAAGTGACTACTTGAGTAAGGACCCTGCTGGGGCTAGAAAAGACTAACCAAGCCTGAGGACTGTAGTCTGGGATATATAGCCAAAATGTCCCCAGAAAAATGAGTAGGAATATTATTAAGAAATAAAATTAATGATTGTTTAAATGGATTACTAGCAAAGAAAAGAAAGCAATATGCCCTTAGATGGAATTCCCCTTTGGGTGGATCTCCTAGTAGCTATCAGGAGTGCTAGAGCCCCTACATGAGTTTAGCCTTGGGGGATCTCCTGGAAGAACTTCTCCTGAATGAAAGACTTTAATCTGTTCTTTCTTTCTTTTTTTTTTTTTTGCTTTTTGGGGTCACACCCAGTGAAGCACAGGGGTTACTCCTGGCTCTGCACTCAGTGATTACTCCTGGCGGTGTTCAGGGATGCTGGGAATTGAACCTGGGTTGGTCACGTGCAAGACAAACGCCCGAGCCATGTGCTATCATTCCAGCCTCAATCTGTTCACTTTTTAATGATAATGTTCTATCACACCTATAAGTAATTGCTATCCACAACCCTGCTGAGACTTGAGGGCCAGTGACCTTTATGAACAGCGACACTCTTATTCCATGTTATTTTGTTATTGGCTCTGGACTCTGCTCTCCTATGAACTATTTTTTTTTTTTGGTGGGGGGAGGGCCACACCCTGCAGTGCTCAGGGTCTATTCCAAGATTGGTGCTCAGGGGACCATGTGGTAACAGGGATTTTCTTATTGCTTTTTTTTGGTGGGATGTGGGGAGGGGATGATGCACAACTGGCAATGCTTAGGGGATACTCGTGGCTCAGAAATTATTCCTGGTGGTGCTCAGGGGGCCATATGGTATGCCAGAAATTGAATCCAGATCTGCCACATTCAAAGCCAAGTGTCCTACCCGCTGTACTATTGCTCCTGAACTGGTACCAGGAATTGGAACGAGGGTCATGGTTGCTGAAACCACTTAGAAGACAAGTGCCCTACCTCCTGGACCACTGATGTAGCCCTCCTATGAATTCTCTGATGCTGAGTACAAAGAGGACTCCTACTGAATGGCTTGCTAGTGTGGTTCTGTGACTCCTACAGCCTTTCTAAGCCTGTCTGCATTCCTGATGTATGCAGGCAGGCAGATAAGGAAGGCCTCCTACCATGGCAATGGCAGTACATTTCCTGGGAAGTAATAGCCCTGAAGTCTCGAAAGCCAACATCCCAGAAAACAGGAACTAAGGCCTGATAAGACCCTCACTTGGCACCAGTAACAGCCCAGAGAAGCTCCAGCAGAAACAAAAGGCCAGAAAAGGAATTTGAAAGAAGACCATCACCACTCCCAACCCTACCCGCCTTGGTAACCACCTTTGTAGAAGACTTTTACCTAGCTAGAAGCCCCATGTGGGGGCAGGTTGGAAAATCCCTATGAAAGCCATTCTCAAGGGCTGGAATGATAGTACAGTGGGTAGGCCTTGCATTCGGCCAACCTGGTTTTGATCCCTGGCATCCCATATGGTCCTCTAGCACTGCCAGGAGTGATTCCTGAGTGTTGAGCCAGGAATAGTAACCCCTCATCATCGCTGGGTGTGATTCAAAAAGCCAAAAAAAAAAAAAAAAGACCCCAAACAAAGGAAGGGCAAGTATACGATGCCTGAGCCCATGTGCTCCTTGCACCCACGAGGCCAACTAAGCACATATGTTTCCCAAGCTCGAGATGCCTGTATCTCCCCTCTTAAGATGTGTACTTTCAAGTGTAATGTTGGGATGTGTGTCTCTCTCTGCTCTTGGAGAAGCCGGGGTTCTCTTGAGTACATTACTCTCCATTCTCTCCCACTTTGTCTTCCTCCTTCCTTTCAAAACCTCCAAATAAAATCTGTCTTACTTTACTGCCTGTCTACTGAAATTCTTTTCTGCGAGGCAAGACAAGAACCCATTAACCCTGGGTCCCGGGTGGCAGAGGTGATAGAGAGAAAGTGTCCATCTTTCTCCTCTCCACTTCAAATAAGCCACCCATGGGGCCCACTGACATCATTCCCAATCCTATTATGTCTGTATGCTTAATATTTGCTCATGAAACCTTCTGCATAGCATTCACATTTGTGAAGTTTGCCGGTGTAGTATTTTGGTACAAGAACTTTTCCAAATTCAGCACAACTAGAATTTCACTGTCCAGTATGAATTCTCTCAAGTCATATAGAAATCAGTTTATGTACTTTTTTTTTTCTTTTTTGCTTTTTGGGTCACACCCGACAATGCACAGGGGTACTCCTGAATTATGAACTCAGGAATTACTCCTGGCAGTGCTTGGGTGACCATATGGGATGCTGGGAGTCGAACCAGGGTTGGCTGTTCGTAAGGCAAACGCCCTACCCGCTCTGCTATTGCTCCAGGCCCCTATAAGCATTTATTGCTATAAGTATATGCCTGGACATTTTTCCCCATTTGAATTTCATGTTGAAAAACTCAAGCAGAACTCCATTTAGGGTCTTTTTAGATGTTGGTCTCTGGTTTGAACTTTCTCTTCATTTGGAGGCTAAGATATCTGAAAATAGCTTTTTCGTATGAAGACATTTAGTCATTTAGTCAGTCTTGTTTTATTTATTTTTTGCTTCTTGGTTCACACCCAACGATGCACAGGGGTTACTCCTAGCACTGAGAAAACATTCATTTTTGTAATTTTTTTTCTTTTTGGGTCACATCCAGCAATTCTCAGGGGTTATTCCTGGCTCTGCACTCAGGAATTACTCCTGGCGGTGCTTGGGGGAACCATATGGGATGCTGGGGATTGAACCCAGGTCGGCTGTGTGAAAGGCAAATGCTGTACCGACTGTACTATGGCTCCAGCCCCTCAGTTTTGTTCTTTAGTTGTCTGTTTTTCAATAAAACTGATGCCCTACCTGTTAGGATGGGAGATGAGTGCCGAAAGCAGACTGCAGATCGATCATGATGGTCACTTAATACCTCTATTGCAAACCACAAAACCCAAAAGGAGAGAAAGCAAAAGGGAATGCCCTGCCACAGAGGTGGGATGGGGTGGGGGTGGTGGAAAGGGATCATTGCTGGTGGAGAATGGGCACTGGTGGAGGAACGGGTACTCAATCATTGTATATCTGAAACGTAAGCACCAAAAAGTTTTTAAGTCTGTAACTGTTCCTAATGTAACGGTGATTCATTAATAAAAAATCATTAACAAAAAATACTGATGCCCTGTACCTACCACATTTAGAGTACATGAATACTCTCTCAGGTCAAACAAAAGCAGAAATCTAGAGAATGATATTCCTGTATAAGTTCTCTTTCAACTACTGCTTCAATTACATCTGAGTTGCCACACATATTTGTTGGGTTTTTCTAATTTTTCAAAAAGAAATTTTGCAAGCTTTCTTATGATCATGACATTCAAAACATCTTTGCTTCCATAATAATTAAATATAAATTACACATGGTTTAATTATTAAGAAGCCATACACATGGCGATGCTTTCTCAAGCAATGGTTAGCAACCAGTTCTCATCTTGATAGCATTTTCCTAAATCACTGCCTAATGAAGATTACCCAGTGTCCCTTTCATTTCAACGGATAACTATACTACATCCTTTGCCATATTCAAGAAGAGACGCATGAGGGGCTGGAGTGATAGCACAGTGGGTAGGGCGTTTGCCTGGCACACGGTTGACCTGGGTTTGATCCCCAGCATTCCATATGGTCCCCTGAGCACCACCAGGAGTTAGTTCTGGGTGCAGAGCCACGAGTGTAACCTCTGAGCATTGCTGGGTGTGACCCAAAAAGCCAAAAAAAAAAAAAAAAAAAGGGGGTGGGGAAGAATAAGTAGAGAGGCCTGCAAACCATGTTGTTTCACTTCTCTGCATTTAAGAGACACATAGTTACGCCAGTGTTAATAGAAAGACAATGGTAAGGGATGGTTGCTTCAACAAACAGTAAAGCATTCATAAAATTTTGCACATGCTCAGGCAACAATGGAGGCAGCTGTACTGAACTGATGTATACGTTCTCTCAGTCATACCTCATTAATAGAAAAAAGTCAAGAAATGGGAAAACTCTTGAATCAATGTTAAGTGAACTGCTTGGTATAAAATTATTTTAACAAAGATGGGGGCTGGAGAGATAGCACAGCGGGTGGGGCGTTTGCCTTGCACGCGGCCGACCCGGGTTCAAATCCCAGCATCCCATATGGTCCCCTGAGCACGGCCAGGGGTGATTCCTGAGTGCAGAGCCAGGAGTAACCCCTGTGCATCTCCAGGTGTGACCCAAAAAGCAAAAAAAAAAAAAATTAAAAAAAAAAATTATTTTAACAAAGAGTAAAAGCACTTCAATTTGTAACTTTCAAAAGTTTGTGTCTTTGCCAGATTTACCAATGACATTAGCTTATACCCAAAAATCAAGAAAAAAATAATTTTCAGGAGCCATAGTGACACAACAGCAAGGAAGGCGTTTGCCTTGCACACAATTGACCCGGTTTTGATCCCCAGCAACCCACATGATCCCCCGAGTAATAATTCCTGAGTTCACAGCCAAGAGTAAGCCCTGAGCATTGCTGGGCATAACCCAAAAAGAAAAAAAAAATTCTTTTACTTTTTTTTTTTTTTTTGCACTGGGGGGGGGATGTGGGGCGGCTTGAGCCACATCTGGCAGTGCTTAGGGGACCAAATGGTATGCTAGATAGAGATCAAACCTGGGTCTCTGTACGTATAAGACTAACGTTCTACCTGTTGTACTATCACTCTGGTTCCTCTTTTACTTTTTTCTTTTTTTTTTTTGGTCACACCCAGCAAGCTCAGGGGTTACTCTAGTTCTCACTCAGGAATTACTCCTGGTGGTGCCGGAGGATCATATGAGATGCTCAGGATGGAACCCGGGTCATCTATGTACAGAGCAAAACCGCTGTACAGTCATGACGGCCCCACATCTTTACTAGGTGACAAAATACAGAGAAATAGCATATGTAGAACTGGCAGGTAGAGAGCTCAAGGAACTTAAGTGCATGCTTTGAATGTGGGAGTCCCTGATTCAATCCCTTGCACCACATTATCCTGAGTACTGTAGGGACTGACACCAGCATGTAGCCCCCAAGCACTGTTAGGTATGATCCCCAAGACAATTATGTAATAAATACATAGACAAGTGTACCTCGCTTTTTAAGCTTCATTATTACAAAAATATTTTTAAAAGTTTAAAAACCAAGTTTCATTCTGCACTTTGCTTTTACTAAGGACCTAAACTTGTACCATTCCAATTGTTTTCACCAACTGAAAGAAAAATGATCTTCACTATCACTAGCACATAAAAAGGTAAAAACACAGTAAGCATCACAGAGGTAGCTGAGCACCAACAGTGGCAGTTCACAAGGGCCTTCCCTGGAAACTACTTTCTACCAGCTGTGTAATAACTATATACTTAATGATTAAATTTTTTTTCTTGCTATTCCAAGAAGTCTGGCCTAAGAGACCATACAATTCAAGACATACGCTCTACCACCTGAGTCCCAATCCTGGCCCTCACTTCTGCTCTTACTCTACACTAGTGTTGCTCTTTGTTTTATGTATTTGTTAGTGTGAGTAGAAATAATTCCTAGAGATGTTTAGTAGGTTATTTCTTGGTTCTGGGAATACTCAAAAACATTTCCTATATGAATTAGTGCAAATCGCTTCATTTTTCCATCACTCTAGAAGAAAAGTTTTAAAGTATCTTTGTACTTCTGGATAGTAGGGAAACCTGCATTCCAAGCAGTGACAGAAAATCCCTTGAAAAGGCTTCATTTTACTTTGGAGGGATTCATGGTAGCTTTATTTTGCCCTTACTGAACCCACCTATATACAAGGAGAAGCTTGACAGAAAAATCCCTTGAAAAGGCTTCATTTTACTTTGGAGGGATTCATGGTAGCTTTATTTTGCCCTTACTGAACCCACCTATATACAAGGAGAAGCTTGACAAAAAAATCCCTTGAAAAGGCTTCATTTTACTTTGGAGGGATTCATGGTAGGTTTATTTTGCCCTTACTAAACTCACCTATATACAAGGAGAAGCTCGCTTCCCCAAACCTACTGTTACCCTTACTAAGTCTGGAACCATCACCTCTTCCCTGACAGAATGTGCCCAGCTTATTCCACTCCCAGGGTATCTCTATACCTAGAAATTCTCTCTGTGGATCAACCTTAGGAGGATGGATGGGTAGGGATTGAACCGAGGGCCTAATGCAATTAACATCTGCTACATCTCTGCCCTCATAACTGGCTTAGAGTGTCATCCCCCTACCTCCTTCAAAGTAATTCCCCATTATTTACTTCCTGCTTTGCCCCACCTTTTCCCTTCAATGCTAAGTACGATATATCTGTTTTCCATTACAGTTATGTATCATCTTTGTATTCACCTTTACAAAGGTGAACTTTCATCTGTTAAGCTATGAAATCACACTGATGTAGGGTGCTTGGTTTACTAATAAAGTGTTTAGTACACTGAATGGGACATCAGAGATCTTATACGAGTATTAAAGGTAAGAGAAAATCACATTAGACTCTGATAGCAGAGACCAGTCAGGCACTGATCACTGTGGCCTAATACGCAAGAGCCCCAACAAACTTGAAAAATCTCCCTACCTCAGTCTCTTATTAGAACATCATTTTTCTGTCACTAGTAAACAAAGTTCACCAGATATGTTACATTATATGTGACCAGAGCATCACATCCCTTCAAGCTAGTTACAGGGACCTACAAATAAGCCAGAAATGTACTTTACCTACTAATAAGCCAGAAATGTCTGCTCACATTGGGGGTAGGATTGATTTCACTGCCAGAGAGGATGAGAAAAGATCTGACAAAGCAAGACTCACAGATGGGAAGGAGAGTGCCAGAGAGAGGATCACAATAGAAGTGCTGCAAATGCAAGACACAGGTTAATTCCTGGCACAACCTGGTCACATAATCACCCCAAGAACAAACTCTAAGCACAGAACTGGGAGCAATCCCTGGAACTACCAGGTGTGCTCTCCTCAAGTATTAAAATTAAAAAATTAGGCTACAGGCGCAGAATAAAAAGTACAAGGGATAAGGCACTTGACTTGCATGTGAACAACCCTGTTTTGATGTCCCCAGGTATGTCCCCAGGCACTGCCATGAATGATCCCTGAGAAGTAACAGGTGTGGCCCAAACACCACCACCCTCATGCCCCCTGGAAAAAATGAGTCATAGTACAGGAGTTAGGTGCTTGCCTTGCCTGCTGCCATTTCAGGTTCAATGGCAGGTGCTGAGCACTACAGACTATGGCACAAATACAAAACAGAGAAGGATAATCGAAAGTTAGGTCAAAGGTAGTAACTGGGATAACAGAAAGTATCAGTGGGCAAACACAACATTTGTGCTGCTATGGCCTTTTAAGGTGATGTGTAACTCAGTCCTTTGTGCTAATAAATTAGAAGGGAGGTTTTAAATGTAAGGAATGGAAAGAAACTAGAGAGAAAACAAGAGAAAAGGGGGGATGATCTGATGTGCCAAACAAAAGGTCACTATCAAGGATGGTGTAGATTTCAAAGCTAAATAGTGCCAAGAAATCATGCTTTATTAACATCAGCTCCAATGCTCTAAAAGTACCAGCTGAGGGGCCGGAGTTGATAGTACAGCCAGTAGGAAGTTTGCCTTGCATTCAGCCAACCCGGATTTGATCTGTTTTCCAGCATCCCCTATGGTCCCTGGAGCAATACCAGGAGTAATTCCTGAGTGCAGAGTCAGGAGTAACCCCTAAACATTGCTGGGTATGACTCTAAAAGCAAATAAAAATGAAATGAAAGTAACCAGCTGAGTTCATATAATTACGTACATATACAAAAATATATAATTGCTCCTACTTCATATTTGCTGAAAAAATATTTTGTATGAAAAATTCCTGAGAATCTAATACAACAGTTACAAATATGTTATTTAGCAGCTAAGCAGGTTCATCTGGAAAAGAAGACTGCAACCTTAACAGATTTTTGTTTTGTTTTTGGGTCATGCAGAGCAGTGTTTACTCCTTGCTCTGCACTCTGGGCACCACATGTAGTGCCTGGGGTGACCCCAGGTTGGGCATGTGCGAGGCAAATGCCCTACCTACGGTATAATCTCTCTTCACCCCCAATAGGTTAGTAGCAACCACAATGAAAACCTAGCAGTGTTTGAAAAGCTAATATTAGAGAAATAGGATAAGCAGATCCCACCATTTTTCTTTTTTTTGTTTTTTGGACACACCCAGTGATGAGCAGGGATAATTCCTGGCTCTGCACAGGACTTACTCCTGGCAGTGCTCAGGAGACTATATGAGATACCGAGGATTAAATGTGGATCACCTGTGTACAAAAGAAGCGTCCTACCCATTGTACTACTACTCGAGCCTCAAAGCTAAGTATATTCTTTATCAAATTAGGCAAGTCCAGATTTCCTGGAATACAGGCAATTTATCACATTTCTATTCATAAAATAAAATCACATTACATGCAAATTTGGTTCAACCTTAATGTAATATGCAATGTCAACTGTCAATAATGTTACATTTCAGTGCAAAGCTACACTAAATATTCTTTTGTGGCAAAACTGAACATACCAATTCAGCAAAAAGGACTTTCTAAATACAATAAAAAATGAAACATTCTAACAATGCTTTTTTAATCAACCCTGACTTGACATCTATCAAACTAGATTGTTGAGAACAGCTAATAGCTTAAAAATAAGTAGAACTACCACTTTCTCACCTTGTTATAAAGCTAGAGTACTTACAAAGCTTATAGCAAGCTTAACAATATGGTGTTTACTCAGAGACAAGAGATGAAAAAAACGAGGCCACTGCACTCTGATGCCAGTTGCAGTTTAGTCACTGATGAAACGGTTATCTGGGGTCAAAGAGAAGCCTCAAATGATCGAAGGTCATGATTTGTGTAAGGACTCAGGCTCAACTCCCAGGCACTAGCAAGCACTGACCCAATAAGCAGAAGAAACTAGTTAGAAATGTTAATGAAAGAATCTGTGTCTCCTGAATAAATATCAGTACTCCTACATTATTAAAAAAAAAAATTTGTGTCTTATACTACATGTAGAAACTGTACATAAATGAGTAAGACCAAAAATACTAGAATATCAACAAGTATTGGTATAATTTTCTACTGAATGCAAAATATAAAAAAAAATTAGATTAGAAAAAGAAAATATTTACATATTTTCATAAATGGGCCAGAGAGAGAGAATAGGAGGCAAGGCACTAGCCTTAATGCACCTACTAACACACCCCTGGTTCGAATCCCTGGCACCACCTAAGGTCTTTAGGGGTTACCTCTAGAACAAAATAGCTATAATCCCTCAACACCACTGGGTGGATCCCTTATTCAAAAAGAAGTAATAAGACCCAGCTGCCTTTTCTTCTTTTTAATTCATGAATAAAAAGGTATAAAACGTGAGGGGTAGAAGAGATGGTGCTTGCCTTGCATGTCATTGACATGTTCAATCCTTGTGACCCTTGCATATGGTCTCCCAAGCCCACCAGGAGTAAGTTCTGAGTACACACAGATATGGCCTCCCAAAACTAAAAAGTTGGGGAGCTAGAGAGATAATACAGCAGCAGGGCACTTACATTGCATGTGGCAGGTCTAGGTTTGATCCCTAGCATCCCATATGATCCTCCAAGTACCACTAGGAGCAATTTGTGTGTGCAGGGTCAGGTGTGGCCCAAAAACAGGCCAAAAAAATTTAAGAAGTTGGTCCACATAGAGCTCCCACACTGAAGAAAATAAGGTGTGATAGGCAAGATAGAGCTCTTGCCTTACATGTGTGACTACTGGCTTTGTTCCTTGACACTGGAGGAAAAAAAGGTGTTGGGGAGTACAGAAAATCAAAAAGAAAATATATATATCATGAGGAATTTAACAATGTAAAAAATACATTGCACTTTCATGATAGAAATACATAAACTGAACATGTCATCTTTTTTTTTTTTTTTGCTTTTTGTGTCACACCCAGTGATGCTCAGGGGTTACTCCTGGCTTTGCACTCAGGAATTACTCCTGGCGGTGCGTGGGGGACCATATGGGATGCCGGGGATCAAACCCGGGTCGGCCGTGTGCAAGGCAAATGCCCTACCCACTGTGCTATCGCTCCGGCCCCTGAACATGTCATCTTATCTTTCCCATCAGACTTAAAAAACAATCATTAAAAATTATGGCTGGGGGCTGGGAGCGATAGCACAGTGGGTAAGGTGTTTGCCTTGCACGCAGCTGATCCAGGTTCGATTCCCAGCATCCCATATGGTCCCTGAGCACTGCCAGGAGTGATTCCTGAGTGAAGAGCCAGGAGAACCCCTGAGCATCACCGGGTGTGACCCAAAAAGAAAAAACAAAAAAAGGCTGAAGTGATAGTACAGTATAGTAGGTACGGCATTTGCCTTTCACTTTGCTGACCCATGTTCAACCCGACATTCCATAAGGTCCCCTGAGTAATGCCAGGAGTAATTTATTTCTTAGTGCAGTCAGGAGTATCCCGAGCCGGGTGTGACGCAAAAAGCCCCCCAGCCCAAAGTATGGTCAAAGCAACAGTACAGTAGGTAGGGGATTTGCTTTGCAAGTGGCTGACCTGGGTTCAATCCCTGGCACCCCCATAAGGTCCTCTCAGCTCTATAAGGAGTGATTCTTGAGCTCAGAGCCAGGAGTAAGCCCTGAGCAACACTGGGTATGGCCCATAGACCAAAACATAAAAATTACAAATCTGTGGAAGCATAAACGAAACTATCGTGTATTTCAGTACCTATGTACTTTTATTTATATTTTGCTTTGGAATCATACCTGGCAATGCTCAGGGGTTACTTCTGGCTCTGCATTCAGGAATTATTCCTAGCAGTGCTTGGAGGACCATATGAGATACCAGGAATTGAACCTGGGTCGGCCACGTACAAATCAAGTGCTCTACATGCTATACCATCACTTTAGCCTCTTTATATGCTTTTTTTTTTTTCTTTTTGGGTCATACCCAGCGATGCTCAGGATTACTCTTGGCTCTGCACTCAGGAACTACTCCTGGCGGTGCTAGGGGAACCATGTGGGATGCTGGGAATCGAACCTGGGTTGGCTGCGTGCCAAGGAGAACACCCTACTCACTGTGCTATTGCTTCAGCCCCCTTTATTTACATTCTTAAAGTACCAGATGGCAATTTTTGATTTCTAGTCTTTAAGCTTACATTTTGGTTGATCTTGAAGTTTCTAGAAAGTTTACCTAGAGAAAAACCAACTTTTGTGGAGTTAGAGAGATAGGATATTGGGTATTGACAGTTGCCTCAAACATGAGTTAGATCACTGGTACCACCAAGAACCATCCCCAATCCCAGTGTCAGGAATACACCCAAGCACCCCAAAACCAAAATCAACTTCTGTGTGCAAAAACAAAGTATGCAAAGTTTTCTGCAACAACTTGAATGCTCTTCAAGAGGAAATGCTTAAGGTCTGAAGCTGTCTAAAGTATATCTAAGTATAACAGGCTGGAAGTTGGTTTGAGGACTGAATTCCTGGGCCCCAAATAACTGAGCCAGGAGTAGCCTCTGAGCACTGCTGGGTGTGGTCTAAAAAGAAATATAGATCACCTTTTGTGTAATACCCAACCCAGATCATCTATTTGTTTTGTTTTCAGGCCACACACACACATAAACACATGAAGGCCAGAAATAAACCACCTAAGGGCAGAAAACAGTGAAGGGATCAGTAGCTGGCATTAATGAAAACCTGCCATCAGTAATAGCTTCCTCAACCACCGAGTATACCATTCTCAAAAGGTCAAAGATGAAGAGCCTGATTTAGTATGATTGTAGCAACTCATCAGTTAACCTCACAATCTACCCCCATCACCCCCCATTCACCTTCTAAGTCACCATTTGTTAACCAGTTGACCCATTCCCTGCCAGGACTCTCATGTGCATAGATCTCACCTGAAAAGGAGCTGTGAATTCCTCTCTCCATGGAACAGAGCTCTTCCGCTTCTTCCAACTGAGATACGACATCTGGTTTGGACAGCTGATGTTCTGTTCAAGGAAAAGAAACAGAGCTAGCGGTCTGTTTGGTAGAAAATACTTTCCTGCAGTGATACATGCTTGTACCCCCACATTTTCTGCTGCCAGGACATGCTTTCTGGTTTAAGGCTAAGAATAATCTTAACCATTTCCTTTGTAGTATTTTCTTTTGCAAACTCTTAAGCTAGCAAAAGTGGCAAGGGAACACCTTGCTAGTGAGATGAAAAGGAAGTTGGAGGATTCTGCTTTTCATAATACATGGCAGCTGTGACCAGAACAGGGCTATGCCTCCCTGATTTGTCTTAACAGAAACATGATGCTGGAGTTGCTGCCACGGACAGCTAGAGGTTTGGTTCATACTCACTGGAAAAGGAGGCATCAGAGTCTTTGAGGATATATCTATGCCACTGGATACTGACACTTTTGTCCTCTTGGAACTTGTTACGAAAAAGCATCCCCATCTCCACTAAAAACATCCCTGAGAGTCACCTCCCCAGAATTCAGGGCTTCTGAAGATGGCCTTACTTAAAGCGTAGCAGTCAAACCCGAAGCTGCACTTTTTGCACTTTTCTTCCATCTACAAAGTGAAAACTCAGGTTCCACTCTGATCTTTGGCAGCCTAAGCCCACACAGACATACACTTCAGCAGGAGCACATGGATGCAACAAAGCACAGACTTTAAAGCAAAAGTCTTTATTGCTGTGGAATCTTACCCACTGTGACCAGGTTCCTGTAGTTCTCCAACATCACTGCCCTGTACAGAGACTTCTGTTCAAGGTCAAGCAGACCCCACTCCTCCACCGTAAAGCCCAGGGTCACATCTTCAAAGGTCACTGGCTCCTAAAACCCACATATTACCATTTAGCTGGAGCTGTCATCATTGCGTTGGCAGCAGGGGAGCATGTGACTCAGCATACGAAAAAGTCACTGTCACCCCGCTGCTCATCGATTTGCTTGAGTGGGCACCAGTAACATCTCCATTGTGAGATTTGTTGTTACTGTTTTTGGCATACTGAATATGTCACGGGTAGCTAGCCAGGTTCTGCCATGCAGGCGGGATACTCTCGGTAGCTTGCTGAGCTCTCTAAGAGGGATGGAGGAATCAAACCCAGGTCGACTGCGTGCAAAGCAAACGCCCTACCTGCTGTGATATCATTCCAGCCATAATAATTTTGAGCATATATATTATACATATTATGTGTATATATACATACTTGTACATATATATGAGGATTTATTACAGAATGAGATGCAAAAGGTGAGCAAAGAGAACGTCAAGAGAGTCAAGAATGACACCAACATTTCTGCCTCAAATAACTGAAAAACAACCGCCATTTTCTGAAATATGAAAAGTTGCTAGAGTAGCAAACCTGGACTAGTTGAATGAGAAAAGCAAATAAAAAATTATGTGCTCAAAATAGACAGATTAGGTTATAATTGAATAAGTTAACTCAATGATGAGTTGAATCCTTTATACAATGTCTATATATAATACTATTAAATGAAACCAAGTCAGCTTAATGTTGAATCACAACCTACACTTTTGCTATAATTTTTCCCATCGGTATTTTTGGAAAAAGTAGATAAGATCATTGTATAACATCAGATTAATTATGTGAAAGAAATAGACCTTAAAAATCAGACAATTTTGTATTTAAACAGAAATAGATTCTCAAACTTGCTCCATCAAAATTCTACTTCATAAATGAAGTACCAAGAAAACCCACACGTGTACTACTAAAAGGGAATAAAAAGCGTTTATTCAACTTCCACAGGAAGATTGTATAATTCTGGCAGTGGTCAAGTATACACTCAGTCAAAAATCTAAATTTTATATAAATACTTCTTTGCTCTTACCAAGGCTCAGAAAATGACCATCTATTTATTATGCAATGGTACTTGTTACTTGTATGCAAACTGGTATAATCAAAAAAGTGGATAATCTGGATTTAACACCAAAAGAGGTAAAATACTAGATGTGAAAAAGTAATTTTTTAAGAGCTCCAACTTAAAACAGACATTCAGAACTGGAATCTTCAGAATTTTCTGAAGATTTTTCAGGATAGTAGAAAATTCTGAAGATTCCAGTTCTGAATGTTTAAGTTGGAGCTAAAGAAGATTGTCCACAGCATACGATAGTACTTTTTCTATAGGAAAAGTACTTTCTAGATTTTCTGAGATTTCACGACTCTCATCCTAGGCTCTAGTCTTGGAAACTGAAGGAGCCTGCATTTGACCCTATTCTGATCACAGCTAGGAAGACAATACATGAGGCTGGAGACTTCTTTTTTTTTTTTTCTTTTTGCTTTTTGGGTCACACCCAGCGATGCTCAGGGGTTACTCCTGGCAGTGCTTGCCGGGGATCGAACCCGGGTCGGCCGCGTGCAAGGCAAACGCCCTACCCGCTGTGCTATCGCTGGCCCCGAGGCTGGAGACTTCTTGACGGAAAAAAAAAAAAATCCTTTTTCATTAGCCGTTGCGGGGGAGGGAGGTGCGATAATTAGCCGGGGGACTGTCTGATAATAGCCACCAGAGTGGAATCCCCGACGACGGTTCCTCAAGATAAGAGAGACCCCGCAAGCCCCCACCAGCTTCGGCTTCCTTGCCCCGTCAAGGCTCCACTCCTCTCCCAGTCCTCGACTTCGTGGCACTCTAGCTCGTGGCCCGCCTCCAGCCTACCGCGGCGGGGTCCCCTCCCTTGCCAGATGCTGTCCTGGAAGGGGCTTCCCACCACCTCCAGGGAGCGCAGGGGTGCTTCTACTCACACGGAACCACGCCGTCGGAAGCCCGGAAGCCATGACTTCCTCTCGCTAGTCAGGTCTCGGGCAGTCCTGAGAAGGTCGAACTGAGGGTGAGGGAAGAGCATCGGACTTACTTCCACAAAAGCCCAAAGGGATGAGTGGAGGAGCGCCGCCCAGTCCCACCCGAGGACAGAGGACAGTCGCTCCCCTCTTTCTAGCCCCCACGCGCCCGGAAGGGGCGGCCCGCCGCTAGTCCCGACCACGCCGCGGGACTGCTCCGCGGCAGGAGGACTGCAGGGAAGACAAGGCTCCGGGATCCCGGGTGGCCTAGGGAGTGGCTCAGGCTGCCCACTCCACACAGCTCCGACGGGCGCAGCTTCACTTCAGCACCCACCTGCGCGCAGCGCACAATGGCGTCCGAGTGCCCGCGGCTAAGTGCGTAACCCGTCGACCCGGACTACAACTCCCAGAATAACCCGCGGGACAGCGCCCGTCCTCACGCGGCGGCGGCCATTTTGGCAGCCCGCGAGCGGCGGCTGGCGACGCCAGGCGGCGACTAGACCTGCGGCCTTCTGGTTGGGCCGAGGACTCCTGGGGTGGAGCACGCCGGGTCACCGGCACCGGCCCTCGCGTGGATAGCGACACAGGTTTACAGACATGCCCCGCTTCGAAGGCGACCACGCGAGGGGCAAACCGGAAATTAGACGAAGACGCCGGCCGAATCGTGGGCGGGAATAGTTGTTTTCATGGAGTGGGCGGGACTAGTCGCCGCAGGGGCGGAAGCGGAGCTGGCCACGCCTCCCGCGGCCGCCACTCACTGTAGAGGAGCGGGGAAAGGTAGATGGGGCGAGGCCAATCTCGGAAACTCGGGGCGAGGGGGCGTGCGCGCGGACGTGAGGGCTGGGCAGACACCCCGCGTTCACGGGGCGGGGCGGGGGCGGGGACGGGGCTTGTTCCGGGACCTTTGCCCGCTTGGCTCCTAAAAGTAGTTTTAGGTTACCGTAAATTTACAGGAGAGGGTTCTGAAGTTAGGCCTGGGTTGTAGGGAAAAGGGAGTGCATTGAGTTTGAACCAAAGTGAGCACCAGCAGGGAAGGTATGCCCCACACCTGGGAGGGATGAAGTTCTTGGCTTAAATCTTCCCCTTTCGTGGGAAGAAGGGACTCATCAGTTGTACCCTGAGAGACAGGGGCTAAGCAGGAGAAAAAACAGGTTTTGGTCAATGAAACTTACAAAAGGGAAAGAGAAACTGTGGTTTGGAACTGGATTCAGCTATTCTGGATAGGTGGACTGTTATGATCTATTATGGACTAATCTCAACTACAACTACTCTCAACTAGTTTTCTAGATAAACTAAACAGAATTCTTTATAACGCTAAACTAAACAAGATTCTTTATAACATTATTCTACAAGCCAGCATCTAGATGTGTATTTTGGGGGAGAGCGTAACAGAAATGGGGCCATGACGACTGAGATCCTGTGCTGATCCTGTGCCTTGTCCTGAGAGTCACAGTGCCCAGGTCGAGGAAGACGTCTTTTTTTTTTTTTTTTTGCCTTTTGGGTCACACCCAGCAATGCTCAGGGGTTACTCCTGGCTTTGCACTCAGGAATTACTCCTGGCAGTGCTTGGGGGACCATATGGGATGCCGGGGATCGAACCCGGGTCGGCCGCGTGCAAGGCAGACGCCCTACCCGCTGTGCTATCACTCCAGCCCCCCGAGGAAGAAGTCTTAAGGTGCTAGGATTGGGGTGCGTGCATCCTTGGATCTGGCATGCTGGCCTCTTCCGTGGAGCCCAGGACCAGGTCCTCTTTTCCTTATAGTCTATATCAGTCTATATCTTGTGTTCTGGGGTCACAGGATCACATGAGATCTGTGTTGCCTACTTACTGCCTGGGCATTCACCTATTCTGAGCCTCAATACTCTTTTTCTAGCACTTTTACACAGCCCTTTGTCTCACTTCAGAACACCCCTTCTACCGCGTGCTAAATGTGTAGCAGACTGTTTTATTTCATGACCTCTGGAATGCTACCACCTGACTGCACGTTTTTCATCTGTTATTGCAGCTGGCCAGTTAGCTAGTCTGCTGGTTTTTATCTGTTAGTATTTATACAGATCAGAAAGATGTCTTAATTTTTGTTAGAATAATGCTATTTTATTTCCTTTATTTTTTGTTATTTACAATAAAATACTATACATATTTCATGAGTAATTTGGTCCCTTCTCATTTTTATTTCCAAATGGTTTTACAGGCTCAGAGTTATCTCAGTGGAGAGGACATCATGTTTTGCATGTGGGAAATCTGGTTTCAATTCTTAGCATTGTATTGTCCCCTGAGCACTCCTGGGTGTGGCTCAACCCATGATACTGTATTTACTTCTGGACTTGCTGTCCAGGATCACTTCTGTTGGACTAAGGGACCATATGTGATGCCAGGGCTGGAACTCCAGTTCAACAAATACAAGAAAGACACCCTATCCACTGTACTCTCTCCAGCAATTTTTTATATAGCCTTAGACAGTGAGGCAGCCATGTTAGTCCTGTGCTAACAATTATTTTGATTTGCTTTTGCTATGGACCTTTCTAGTTGTTCTCTGTCATGTGTAGTCCTGGGGATCAAACATACACAAGAAGTATATGTCATGACTTAGGCATATGCAACTCTTGTTGATTTTGTTAGCTTTGATAAAATGAGGTATGGGAGGAGGAGACAAAGTTCTCAGGGGGTCTGAAGCACTCCCGACTGTACTTGGCAAATCTTAACAGAGGCTCATTTACAGCCTATGGATGCACGAGTGCTGCCAGGCCTGGTCCGGTCCAGATCCATGTGATTCTGGGATCAAACCCTGCTCGTTACTGTCTTCCTGTTTCCTGGAACTTGAATCCTTTAACATCATTAGGAAGTAGGCATCCATGACAGACTTTCTGTTCTTTTTTTATTCTTTTGTTCTTTCTTAATGTGATACTAGAAAAAGACATGACTATAGACTCAAGGGTGATTTTTATTAGTTTGTTTTTTGGACCACACCTGCTGATTCTCAGGGTTTTGGGCTCAGGGAACCTACCATATGAGATGCCAGGAATGGAACTCAGGTTCGCCACTTGCTAAGCAAATACCTTACAGGCTCTAATATTGCTCCAGCACCTAAAGGGTGATTTTATTTTGGCCGAAGTGGGCGGTAGTCAGGACTTAATACTGGTCCTCACTCAGAAATCACTCCTGACAGGCTTGGGAATGAAAGGCATCAAACCCAAGTTCGGATGCTAGGCATCAAATCCAAGTTGGGTTTGATATGGACTGCTAGGCATCAAACCCAAATTGGGTGCAGGAAATGCAGGTGCCCTACCTGCTGTATTATCACTCCAGTCCCTAAAATAATAGTTTTTTTTTAAATTTTTTTTTTATTTTTTTATTGAATCACCAAGTGGAGGGTTACATAGTTCTCAGGATTATGTCAGTTATATAATACTCAAACACCCTTCCCTTCACCAGTGCCCATCTTCCATCACCAACCCCCCCAGTATATCTGCCGCCCCCTCCCACCTCCCCAGTCCCCACCCTTGTACGTGGTAAGTTTTACTTCGTTTACGTTTATCTCGATTACATTCCATGTTTCAACACACAACTCACTACCGTTGCTGGGGTTTCCCCCCAAAAAGAAAAAGACAGTCCTATTGCCAAGGAGGCATTTGATAGTTCTCCATTGCTAAGAATATAGAGATATTAAGTCCCGCTGTTTGTTACATAACTTTTCTTTTTCCCCCTTGCCCCGTGCCACCGAGTTCACGCCTGTTTAGTAATCGCCACGCTGTCTGACAAAGGGAAAAAAAAAACCGAAGAGGATGGTTATTTCCCGTCATCAGCCGGCGTGGGGCTCTGGCTTAGTTGATAGTCTAGTAGAGTGTCTGCAAGCAGTTTCTGGAACCAAAAATCTTGCGCTGGTATCGGCTCCAGCTCGAGATTCCACCAGCGTCCCGCTGTTCCATGTACATAACTTTTCCCCTTATATCCCATTCCCACGCCACCAGGTCTGTTTGCTTAATGGACATCACACTATGTTTGACACCACGCCGCGTTTCTTCCCGAGATAGGATATTTCTTCTCAGCCGGCTTGGGGATATAGCTTAGTTCAGTCTAGAGAGATGGCTACCACTTTGATTGCCTTCAATATTTCAACAGAAGACTTACTATTCTTATTAGGATCTCCTACAAAAGTCCGACCCATTAAGAAGGAACCATTACATATTGCTGACACTAAGATGACATTAGGTTGCGCGGCCGCAGCAGCGGCCGCGCAGTTTTGGGTTTCTGTATAAAGACCAGGGAAAATTCTGCCTGAAATTCTATCACTACAATCTTTTACCCTTTTATGGTGCTCATATGATGGGAAAACCTAGAGAAATACCAGGCCCCCCCGCACTGGCGGAAGTGGGAAAGCTCCCTTGTCCTCCTCAGTCATACTGGGGCTGCGGGCGCGGCGAAGTGGGGAAGCCCACGTGGCTGCACTCTCTTTAAGTGTCCGATGTGGGCGGAGACCAGTACTTCTCCGCCCTTGATCTCCCGCCAGCCGCGCCGCGCCGCGCATTTGGGTGCGTCTCTCCATTTTGTGCTCAGAGAAGTGGGGTGGAGGCCGTGCTGTGCTCAGGAGAAGTTGAAGGAGAGAGAGAGAGAAAGAGAAAAAAAAAAAAGAGAAACACCGGGCCCCCGCACGGGGGGCCTGGCGGAAAAGCTCAAATCACATACTGCAGGTTGCTGGCGGGCTGCTGGTGTCCGAAGCAGCTCCGTCTTCTTCCTCCGTCATACTGGGGCTGCGGGCGCGGAGTAAAATAATAGTTTTAATAATTTTTTTCTTGTTTAGAAAATGAAGTATGCCATTTAAGTTATTGTAATTATATATTAAAAAGCATGATTTCTGGAGTCCAGAGCAAAATGATAAACATGCATTAGAAAATAGTTTGGAATTTAGAATTGCAGGAAAGGTATTGAGAATCCCTCCTCATCTTCCTTCTCTTTTTGCCACACACTTTGCCCTTTTTTTAAAAAAATTTTATCAGTGAATTACCATGAGGCACCATTACAGACTTACAAACTTTTATGCTTGCGTTTCAGTCACACAATGGTCGAGTACTCATCCCTCCACCAGTGCCCATTTTCCACGACCAGTGGTCCCAGCACCCCTCCCACCATCCCCACCCCGTCCCCTTCACCTACACTTCCCCTTTTTCAGTCACACCCAGTGGTGCTCAGGATTACCGCCTACTTCTACACTGGCAGTGCTCAGTGGACCATGTAGGATGCTGGGGATTGAACCCAGGTTGGTAATGTGCAAGGCAAGCACCTTACCCACTATACTATATACTCCAGCTTCATTTTCTGATGTTTTTAGCCACCCTGTTGGAAATTTGTTACAGAAGCCATAAGAAAATAACAGGGTATTAACAATGCCCTATTGTGAATCTTAAATGCAGGTGGCTGAACTAGCAGTAGTAGTTGATTCACTCAATTGCAAAGATTAATTTGCACTTTTCTCCTTTTAAGATACTCCACAGGGGCTTGAGTGATAGCACAGCAGGTAGGGTGTTTGCCTTACACGCAGCCAACTCGGGTTCAATTCCCAGCATCCCACATGGTCCCCTGATCACTGCCAGGAGTAATTCTTGAGTGCAGAGCCAGGAGTAACCCCTGTGCATCGCCAGGTGTGACCCAAAAAGAAAAAAAAAAAAGATACTCCACAGACATGTTTATTGAGATACTGTTTTTTTATATGACAGTCTTAAATTTGCTTTCTTGACTTGATAGTCCACCATATGATTGAATACAAGGCATACATAACTTACATAATAGGTAAATGACAATAATAGCTGGTAACACTTGGCATAACCACTGGTGGCTTTCACATGAGTGATAAACTCATGGATCTGCAAATTGACCCAGTAATATCTCAAGTTGTTAGATGTGAAAGCAAACATGTAAATAAAAGACACCTGAAAAAGAATAGAAGGACTGAGTGGAAGCCTATGGGTTCAGGTGCTTGTCTTGCATGTGGCCAACTGCAGTTCCTGCACTGCATATGGTCTCTGAACATTACCAGGAGTTATTCCTGAGCACTGAACCAGGAATAAGTCCTGAACACAGCCAAGTGGAGCCCCTATACCAAAATTAATTAAATAAAAAATATATCTTTTGTCGTTAAGACAACTCAAATTATGGCCAGAGATGCACTCAGGTAGAGTACTTGCCTTACATGTGGCTGACAAGGTTTGATGCGAGGCATCCCTAGTGGTTCCCTGAGTGCCTCCAGGAGTGATTCATGAGTTTAGAGCTAGGAGTAACTTCTGAGTATTACTAGATGTAACCTGAAAGCAAAAAAAATTCTGAAAATAATTACAAGAAACTTGAATAAATTAAATGCTGATCTAGGGGTTGGAACTATAGTATAGTGGGTAGTGTTTGCCTTGCATGTGGCCGACCTGGGGTTGTATCCCCAGCATCCCAAATGGTCCTCAAGCACTGTCAGGAGTAATTCCTGAGTGCAGAGCCAGGAGTAACCCCTGTGCATCGCTTTTTGTGACCACAAAAGAAAAAAAATGGTGATCAGGTTTCATAAGAGGAAAGAAAAACTGTTAACCCCAAATTTATCAGTAGGGTCCATGTAAGAGCCAACAGGATTATAACCAGTCTTTAGAGATATACCTGGTCATTGCACTTTTCTCTGTACTTCCTTATTCCTCAAAATGTAAGGGCATGACTTTTCCTTACAATCCAGTCATTTCAGTATAAGTTTCTGATTTATCTAAAGTGACTGCATTTGAATTACACAGGAGAAAGACAATGGTCCTTTTTTTTGCCCTCTGAGAATATACATTGTTGATTATAAATGATAAACAATATTTGTACAAGAATTCAAATGTAGGGGCTGGAGCCAATAACACAGCGGGGAGGGCGTTTGCCTTACACGCAGCCAACTCGGGTTCGATTCCCAGCATCCCATATGGTCCCCTTAGCACCGCCAGGAGTAATTCCTGAGTGCAGAGCCAGGAGTAACCCCTGTGCATCGCCAGGTGTGATCCAAAAAGCAAAAAAAAAAAAAAAAAGAATTCAAATGTGGTGGCTCTTTGACTTTTAGATGTAAACAGAAGATACACTGTTGTCACTGATAAACTTACATTTGATAAAATATAGCAGCCATTTACTGTCATCCGATTGCTCATCGATTTGCTTGAGCAGGCACCATAATATATCCATTGTGAGACTTGTTGTTACTGTTTTTGGCATATTGAATATGCCACGGGTAGCTTGTCAGGCTCTGCTGTGTGTGCCGGATACTCTTAGTTGCTTGCCAGGCTCTCCGAGACGGGCGGAGGAATCGAACCCGGGTCGGCCGCGTGCAAGGCGAACACCCTACCCGCTGTGCTATCACTCCAGCCCATGTTGTATTATCTGGTATTTTTGTGGCAAATCAGGACTGATGCAGTATAGAGCATCAGGGCTCATACTGTGCTCACCTGTAACTACAGGTAGCCACAAGTGTATTTGCATACTAAATTTAGCCACCTTTTTATGAGTCAACAATATCTTGTAGATTTTGCCATCTTCGTAGCTTATTTCTGATGTCAAAATTAAATTCTAATCAATACCTTTTCCGTATTGGTTATGTTCAATGAATTTCTCTGACCTGTATGAATTCCCTGGAGCAAAAGCCTGTGTGACATTAGTCCCTTCTGTATGATCCTCCTGCAGGAATCCTCCTCTGTCAAATAAAATGAGAACATTGCTGGAAGGCTCTTAGTTCAGTGACCACCTGTCTAGGGTTTTCCCCCAGTATGAGTTCTCTGATAGGATGTCACAAACAAGTTCTTTTTCAGAGCCTTTCCCACGATATCTACTGCCATGTTTTTTTCTCCATTGAGCACTCTATGCATATTGAGTGAGGGAGGAGAATATCATAAACTAATTACTTGAACTGCAGGGTTTCTCATTTCTGAAGATTCTTATGGGTAGACAAACTATCTCTCTTTGACAGTTTCTTACAACTAGAAGTCTGATATGAGTAAGATCTATGTCTATACCTCATGATCAGTTTTTTGGGGAGCTGGGGGGCACACCCAGTAATGCTCAGGTCTTACTCCTGGCTCTGAACTCAGGAATTACTCTTGGTGGTGCCCTTGGTGGGGACATATGGGATGCCGGGGATTGAACTCGGGTCAATCACATGCAAGACAAGCAATCTACCTGCTGTACTATCCCTCTCGCCCCTATGTTCATTTTTTTTGCCGAAGTTAGTTCTGAAATATACTAAAAAGTATTCTTCCTCAGTAGATATTCTCCCGCAGTTGTAAGGTATGTCTTACCACTGAATATCTTCATTGTTAAAAAGAGCTCTGTCCCAAGATTTCTCTATTCATATTTTTATGGTTTTTCTCCTGTATGACTTCTCTGTTACTATATAGTGAAAGATGTGAAATGTAATCACTTTCAAAATTCATTATTGAAAAAACTTTGTCTTGTATCAGAGTTTCCTCAAGAGCCATATTTTCTACATACATCTCTGCTGCTGCTTCTCTGAGTGGCACTCATGTTCCCATTCTCTACCCACTGTGAAAGTACAGAGTTCATACCCTGTGCAATTCAATGTTTCTAGGATTGTGAATTACATTCTAAGAGAATTCTGGTTCTAAGATATATGCTATATGGAGTTAAGTTATTGCAATAGATACTATAGCTCACTGAACCAAAATTATTTACTCTGTAACCCTTTACAGAAAGTTTACAACCCTTTGCTAAGTCATTGTTTTTAACTAATTTAATTTTTTTGAGGGGAGTGGGCTGGGCCACACTTAGAAGTGCTTAGTGAACAGTACTTATTCTTGGCTCTGCATTCAGAAGTCCGTATGGAGAGTCAGGAATAGAACCCAGACCAGCCGCATGCGAGGCAAGCACATTTCTCTGATGAACCATTTCTCAGCCCTCTGTTCTGGAGCAGGTTTTTTTTTCCTTTTTGGGTCACACTTGGTGATATACAGGAGTTACTCCTTGCTCATGCACTCAGGAATTAATTCCTGGCAGTGCTCGGGGGACCATATGGGATGCTGGGAATTGAACCTGGGTCGGCCGTGAGCAAGGCAAACGCCCTACCTGCTGTGCTATCAGTCCAGCCCCTGGAGTAGTTTTATTACACAGCACTATGTAATTAATACACAACATACCTTATGCTCATAACTTTGGACTAAGATGTGAAACTGCGTAGGCAAATAGATTGTTGTGGTGTGAATAAAGGCTTGGGAAGTACCAATGTGGTTCGACTTAGACGTTTGTGCTTCTGCTATTAATATGGCAAAACTAATCTGGCAAACCTGTTGTTCTAAGAAGAATGAAAGATAAAGGAAGATTTTATTTAAATCTTGGGAGCAATTTTTGCAAACTCTTATTATGGTAGAAACAATGAGAATCCCTGATCTAGAGCTGAGGTTATAGCTGAACCAAACAAAAGTACCAGGGAGTCTCATTTTTTAAAAGAATCTTGGGACCTGAGTGATAGTATGACTCGTAGGGCATTTGTCTTGTACACAGCCAACCTGGATTTGATCCCCGGCATCCCATATGTTCCCAGAGCGACACCAGGAGTAATTGCTGAGAGCAAATCCAGGAGTAAACCCTGACCATTGCTTGGGTGTGACCCCCCCAAAAAAAATAAAGCTTGATAAAATGGTAGAACAATAGAATATTCTATGTTTTGTGGTGAAAAACTGCCTAAGGAGAAGAAAACTAGAAAAAGATCATTGAAAGGGCCAAGATGTGGCAAAGGCTCTGGTGAAGAAGTCTAGGAATTAAAAGTAGATGAGAAGTTACACGCTAAGGGGTTAGAAATGTTGGAACTTAGTTGAGATACACTAGGTAGGGGCTGGAGTGATAGCACAGCGGGTAGGGCGTTTGCCTTGCACGTGGCCGACCAGGGTTCGATTCCCAGCATCCCATGTGGTCCCCTTAGCATGGCCAAGGGTAATTCCTGAGTACAGAGCCAGGAGTTGACCCCTGAGCATCGCTAGGTGTAACCCAAAAAGCAAAAAAAAAAAAAAAAAAAAAAAAAAAGAGATACACTAGGTAACCTGAATGAAGGATCTTACTCTCTAAGAGAGAGGGTACCATAGATAGACATTTGTTTTGGCTCTTGCCCAGATTTCCAGCAGGCTCATGCAACCAGCTGTGGGCCCCTTTGCTGTAGTACTGCCTACCCAGAAAACAAAGCCGTGTTCCTAGGGTGTGAATATTTATATGTTAGTTTCATTTCTCAATGGGTGCCCAATATGTGAGAGTAGGGGACCACAAGGAGGAAAAAAGTTAAGGAGGGACAGTGTTGGAAAAAGCTTGAGAAACACTGTTCTTTTTGTTTTGGGGCCACACCCTGCAGTGCTCAGGGATTACTACTGGTTCTCTGCCCTCAGCAGTTAGTCCTGGAAATGCACGGGAGACCATAAGGAATGCCAGGGATCGAACCCAGGTCAGCTGCACACAAGGCAAACACTGTAATGGCTGTACTCCAGCTCCAAGAAACATTGTTCAGGTTTCCTGCTGAATCCTGCTGAGGTATATCAGTCCAGAGCTTTGTGATCCAACAAGAGGCTCCTACTTATTTCTACTTTTTATATACTTCATTGTTTTCCTCTTTGTTAAAAATCAGTGTTTTCCCTCTTTTTTTTTCTTTTTGGATCACACCTGGCAATGCACAGGGGTTACTCCTGGCTCTGCGCTCAGGAATCACCCCTGGCAGTGCTCAGAGGACCATATGGGATGCTGGGAATTGAACCCGGGTTGGCCGCATGCAAGGCAAATACCCTACCTGCTGTACTATTGCTCCAGCTGCCAAAATCAGTGTTATCCCTCAATAAATTATGCATTTGTCTCTCAACAACTCCTATCCCTGAACTGTATTACCCATAAAGATTTTTTAAAAAAAAATCAGGAATAGAAGAGATGGAAGTTGTCATAGGAAAGTTCATACGCATTAGTAAGATAATCAGACCAGCATAGAAATGGAGAGGCTAGAGCAATAGTGCAGAGCCAGAGGTCAATCCTGAGCACAGATGTGTGTGTCCACCCTTCCCCAAAACACTGAAATGGATAAAAATTCTGAAGTGACAAGTGACCTCAAAAGATTCTATCTAGGGGCTGGAGTGATAGCACAGCGGGTAGGGCGTTTGCCTTGCACGCGGCCGACCCGGGTTCAAATCCCAGCATCCCATATGGTCCCCTGAGCACCGCCAGGAGTAATTCCTGAGTGCAGAGCCAGGAGTAGCCCCTGAGCATCGCCAGGTGTGACCCAAAAAAAACAAAAACAAAAACAAACAAAAAAAAAGATTCTATCTAGATATGCGCTAACCACTCGCTTTAATAAAAGATGCAATTAAATAACGCAGTTCAGCTACTTGGATATTATGAAATGCACACTTCTAAGATTACCATAATTTCCATATTCCAGTATTTTGGGGGGGGCACAGGGAATGGTCAGGGCTTATTCCTGACAGTGGTCGGAGGACCATATGGGATTCCATGGAAATTAACCTAGGTCAGCTGGATGCAAAGCAAATGCTCTACCCACTGTACTATCTCTCCGGCCCCTCTACCTCCATTATAACATCATGTTATTTCAATCGCGTAACAAAGATATTGGGGGCGAGGTGATGGGTAAATATAATTAAGTCTCAATCAGTTTATTAACCTTGTCAGAAGGAAGATTATTCCTGGAAGATGGATCTGAATTTACCTGGAGAACTCCAAAGAGGCTCAGAGGGGCAGGGCAATAGTACTGTGGTTATAGTGCTTGCCTTACCCCAAGTTGACTAGGTTCAATCCAATGTAGCACTGTAGCACTGTCCTTCTGTTGTTCATTGATTTGCTTGAGCAGGCATCAGTAACGTCTTCATTGTGAGACTTGATGTTACTGGTTTTGGCATATCTTTTTTTTTTTTCTTTTTGGGTCACACCCAATGATGCACAGGGGTCACTCCTGGTTCTGCACTCAGGAATTACCCCTGGCAGTGCTCAAGGGACCATTTGGGATGCTTGGAATTAAACCCGGGTTGGCCGCAAGGCAAACGCCCTACCCACTGTGCTATCACTGCAGCCCTCAATCAATGTACCCCATATATTCATTTGAGCCCACTATTAGTGGTCCCTGAGCACAGAGCCAGGAGAAGGGCCTGAGCACCTCCATTGTGGCCCCCAAACAAAAGAAAAAAATGTTTATACTGGGGCGTAGGGTATAGTTCAGTGACAGTGATTGCATTACATGTGTTAAGTCCAGAGTTTTAGCCAACATATAAAATGTGATGAGGGGCTGGAGAGATAGAACAGTGGGTAGGGTGCTTTCCTTGCATGCAGCCAAACTGGGTTCCATCCCTGGCATCCTATATGGCTCCACATACACTGCCAGGAATAACTCCTGACATCATTGAGGATGGTGCAAAATCAAAATGAAATGAAAAAGGTAGGAGCGATAGCACTGTAGGTAAGGCATACCCTGTATGTAGCTGATCTGAGTTCAATTCCCAATATCCCAAATGGTCCCCTAAACACTGCCAGGAATAATTCCTGATATAGAGCCAGTAGTAACTGCTGAGCACAGCCAGATGTGGCTCCAAAACAAACAAACAAAAAATGAAAGAAAAATACACTGTTCTTTCTAGCACCTAGGAATTCCACTTCAGCCTTTGTCAGTGGCTATTGGATCTATTAAAGTACTTGTCTAATCTAGCGACTGGGTTCATGGATTTTCACACATTTCTATAACATTTCTGAATGTTTTGTTTGTGTTTTGTTTGCTCAATTTTCTTGGGGCCTATACCCAGCTGTGCTCAGGGGACTCCTCCAGCTATGTGCTTGAGGGTCACTTTATTGCTTGCGGGACAAGCATGCATTCAGCCTGGTAAACTCGGTTGTCATGAATGTTGAGGAAAGGCAACTGTTATGTGTGATATACGGTAACAATTACATATTAATACATGGATTAAGGCTCACATCTCGGTGAAGGAATTAACTCTTATTTGTTTCTAAATATCTCAAGTCATTGCTTTTCCCAGGTCTGAAAAAAACACGCAAAAAAAATCTTCAGTGGCCGAAAGCAAAGCGCGCTCTCTCGAGGAATCAGCGGTCCTCGGCTGCCCCCTGCAGGTCGGACCAGTGCTCCGCGCGCAAGACTGACTTGTGAGGTCTCGGCTACTTCTGGTCAGCTGTCACATCCAACCCAGAGAGTTCCTAATCCGCTCACCTGGGGTTACACTAAAGTTCCGTGGGTGACCAAGAGTGACGTCTTGTATAAATCGCCATTTCTCGCCGAAAGACGGCGCCGCTGAAGCGATAAAGCTAGGCGGCACCTTGTCGAGAACAGGCGGGAGGATCACGCCAGAGCAGGGTGCGGGGGAGGGGTCTAGAACCACGCCGCGCGCACACGCATTAGGACGTGCGGTCTAGCCGCGGCGTGGTTCTGGAAGGTGTGCGCGCCGAAACCTCATAAACCGATGGGGGTTGGCGCACGCGCGTTGGGTGGCCGGTGCGCGCGTGAGAGTGTGTGTGTGTGGGGGGGGAGCGGGAGAGAAATAGGGTGCTGTTTAGACGCAAGGCATTCTGGAAGAATTCTGGCTTTCTGCGGGCGCACTGAAGAACAGAAAGAGGGTGTAGGACCAGGTGGTGCGCACGCGTATTAGAAAAGACGAGCTAGGTGCTGAGCCTTGTGGGAGATGTAGGCCGCGGAAGCAGGCACGCACAGGAAGGGGTAGAAGGGCTTTCTGGGAGATGTAGGAGGCGGGAGCACGCCCACGTGCGGCGGTTGGGTTAGGCCCAGATATCGCGCTTGCGAACTGGCACGCAAAAGTAGGCGGGTTGGGTGGTTACTACGGGTCCTGAGGGACTTGAAGAGGCGGGAATACGCAACCACAGAGCTCTTGCAGGCGCTGCATATTGGCCTGTCTTTGGGGACACAAGCGATGGCCGTGATTCCTTCTGGGAAATGTAGGCGGCGGTAGGAGGTGGGGGGAGTCTTAAACGTGCAGTGAGAGTGTTGTTCATTGCTCCCAACAGAAGTCCGCAGAGCCTTATGGAGATGAAGGCAGCGAGATCAGGCCAGCGCAGAAGTGGCTTTAGAATGAGACGGCGATCACGCGCGTCTGCAAAAGGCTCTGTGGGAAGGATTGCCGCGACACCTTTTGGGAGTTGGAGGCGGCGGGCACATGCAAGCACAGCGGCGGGGTGGGTTAGAACCCGAATTCATGGACGTTAGTGGGGATGCGAGTAGGGGTGCGGTGGGTGAGTGGTCTCTGCCTCAATGCCTTCTGGAAGATGTAGGCTGCGGGCATTGGTGAGCGCAGGGGAGAGGGGCGTGGCGGCAGTGGATGTTAGAAACCCGGGAGTACTGGCTACACTGAGGGTCGTCCTTGGTCTTACCCATGTTTCTCACGTTTGTTCATTTGACTTCATCCTGCATCTCGTTTGAGACGGCCGTTCCCCGGAAATATAAAAACCAGGTTATTTTCCAGCCAAGCCTCGGTCAGTTCCCTGCAAATAAATGAAATGGAAAGTCAAAAGATAATTAAAAAAAAAAAAACAAAACTAAAAGACAGTAAAAAAAAAGTCTGCATGAAGGCCAGAGTAGTGGGGAAGGGCGCTTGCGTTGTAAGGGATCCCTGCCATCCAGAGCCCACCAGGAGTAATTCCTGAGAGCTGAGCCAGGAGTAACCCCTGAGTACCACCGGGTATGGCTCCAGAATACCAAATGAATAAAATTAATTAAAATAAAACAAAATACTGTACAGTAAAAAGTTAGGTATGTGGGGCTTCTATGATAGTACAGTGGGTAGGGCATTTGCCTTACACCCAGCCAACCCGGGTACAATCCATGAGACTCCATATGGTCCCCCAAGCACTGCCAGGAGAGTGAATTCCTGAGTGCAGAACCTAAGTAAGACCTGAGCACCGCAGGGTGGGCCAAAAATTAATATATGTATATATATATATGTGTGTGTGTGTGTGTGTGTATTTGTATGTATTTTACAATTTCTAAATTAACCACTGAAACCTACATAGCTACCTTTTTTTTTTTCTTTTTGGGTCATACCTGGCGATGCTCAGGGGTTACTTCTGGCTGTGCACTCAGGAATTACTCCTGGTGGTGCTCGGGGGACCATATGGAGTCTCATGGATTGTACCCGGGTACAATATGGCATCGTGGGATGCTGGGAATCAAACCTGGGTCGATTGCATACAAGGCAAATGCCCTACCCCGCTGTACTATTGCTCTAGCCCCTACCATTTTTTAAAATAAAAAAAATTTTATTGAATCACCGTGAGAGTTACAAACCTTTCATGTTTGAGTTTCAGTCATACCATGATTGAATACCTATCCCTCCACCAGTGCACATTTTCCACTACCAATGTCCCCAGTATACCCCCCTCTCCCTACCTCTATGGAAGACAATTTTCCCCATACTCTCTCTTTACTTTTGGACATTATGGTTTGCAGTATAGATACTGAGAGGCTATCACATTTGGTCCTTTATTTACTTTCAGCATAGATCTCCCATCCCGAACAATTCCTCCAACCATCATTGACTTAGAGATCCCTTCTCTATTCCAGATGCCTTCTCCCCCAGCTCATGAGGCAGGCTTCCAACTATGGAGCAATATTCCTGGCCCTCTCTCTACTGTCCTTGGGTGTCAGGCTCATATTATGTTACTTTTATATTCTACAAATGAGTGTAGTCATTCTATGTCTGTCCCTCTCTTTCTGGAGTACTTTTTTTTTTTTCTTTTTGGGTCACACCGGGTGATGCCCAGGGATTACTCCTGGCTCTGCAATAGGGAATCACTCCTGGCAGTGCTTGGGGGACCAAATGGGATGCCGAGGACTGAACCCGGGTTGGCCAAGTGCAAGGCATGCCTTCCTGCTATACTGTAGCCCCAACCTGTCCCTCTCTTTTTGACTCATTTCACTTAGCATGATACTCTCCATGACCATCCACTAATAAGCAAATATCATGACTTTGTTTTTCCTAATAGCTGCATAGTATTCCATTGTGTAGATGTTTCTTTAACCAGTTGTCTGTTTTCAGGTGCTCGGGTTGTTTCCAGATTCATAAGTAAGCTTAATTTCTAGTTTTTGAAGGAATGCCCATACTTTTTTTCCCAAAAGGGCTGGACCAGTCAGCATTCCCACTGACAATGAAAGAGAGTCCCTTTCTCTTCACATCCATGCCAGCACTGGTACTTTTGTTCTTTTGAATGTGTGCCAGTCTCTGTGGTGTGAGATGATATCTCATTGTTGTTTTAATTTGCATCTCCCTGATGATTAGTGATGTAGAGCATTTTTTCATGTCTTTTGGCCATTTGTATTTCTTTTTTGAGGAAGCTTCTGTTCATTTCTTCCCATATTTTGGTGGGTTTGAAGGTTGTTTTTCTTATATAATTCTACTAATGTCTTGTATATCCTGGATATTAACCCCTTATTAGATCCATATAGAGTAAATATTCTTTCCCATTCCGTGGGCTCTCCATATTTTGGTCACTGTTTCTTTTGAGGTGCAGAAGCTTCTTAGTTTAATGTAGTCCCATTTGTTTATGTTTGTTTCCACTTGCTTGATTGGTGATGCTTTTAGCTTCAATGTCATGGAGGGTTCTGCTTACATTTTCCTCTATGTACCTTATGGATTCATGTTTTTTTTTTCTTTTTTTTTGGGTCACACCTGGCGATGCACAGGGGTTACTCCTGGCTCTGCACTCAGGAATTACCCCTGGCCGTGCTCAGGGGACCATATGGGATGCTGGGATTTGAACCTGGGTCGGCCACGTGCAAGGCAAACGCCCTACCCACTGTGCTATCTCTCCAGCCCCATGGATTCATGTTTGATATTGAGGTCTTTAATACATTTTGATCTGACTTTTGTGCCTGGCAGAGGTTAGAGAGAGGTCAGAGTTCATTTTTTTGCAGATAGCTGTCCAGTTTTCTCAGCACCATTTGTTGAAGAGGCTTTCCTTTTCCCACTTCACATTTCTTGCTCCTTTATCAAAGATTAAGTGATGAACTCTGGCCCATTGGTCTGCGGGTCTTTTTCTGGTCCAATACCATACTGTTTTAATTACTACTGCTTTGTAGTACAGCTTGAAGTTGGGGAAGGTGATGTTACCCATCTTCTTTTTCCCAAAAGAAGATACCATTTTAATAGCTACTATTCTAATATATAAAATGAAATGCTGAAATTAATCAAATGATCCAGAGAAAGCTGCAGTAATAATTCCATTATCAAGGTACATGTCACAGCAAACAATGATCAGGGATATCGTGGCCAGGGATGTGGCTCAGCAGTAGAACACTTACCTGGCAAGTATGAGGATCTGGGTTTGATATACAGCCCATCCTCCAAATTATCAGGGATATTACATTCACTATACAATGAGAGGAGGTGAAATTAATCAAGACAATAATTCTAAATATGTATGCACCTAAAACTAGAACTCTAAAATAAATGAAGCCAATACAGGCAGAATAAAAGTGTCCTGGTCAAGTAGTGGTGGTGAACGGGTTCAAAGTTCTGGAAGACTTTCATCAGAAGACTTTCATCTCTGCACTTCATGGCTGAAGCATTACCAGGTATAGCCTGCTGGTCCATGAACACTGCTGGGGGGGGGGGCACCCCAGCAAGCTTCAGAAAATAAAGATGAACTAGATCTAAAATAAAGTTGGAATTCTAACATTCCTCTGTAGTAGGACAATTTGACCCTATGATAATAAACTTCATTTCATCTCCCACTTCTGTCTGCTGTGTATAAGGGAAACCCCCACCTGCTGTACTATTGCTCCAACCCCATAATTTTTCTAGCTTTTTAAGAATAAAAATGAGGGGCTGGAGTGATAGTACAGCGGGTAGGGCGTTTGCCTTGCACACGGCTGACCCGGGTTCAATTCCCAGCATCCCATGTGGTCCCACAGTACTGCCAGGAGTAATTCCTGAGTGCAAAGCCAGGAGTAACTCCTGTGCATTGCTGGATGTGACCCAAAAAGAAAAAAAGAATAAAAATGAGTCAATTCTGTTCAATCTTTTGCTTTCATGATGTTCTTAAGTGATTAAGTATATGGATTAGAGATTTCTTCCTGAATTTTTATTTTAGAAATAGTTTTACAGAAAAGTTTCAAAAACTTTAGTAGTTTCTAGAATCAGCCTCCACAGTGTTAACCTTGATATGTTTATTAAAACTAGAAAATTATTTGGTTCAAATAATGATATTACAAATTTTAGATTTTATGCTTTTTACATTATAACTTATTTGGGGAGTTGTAGATGCAGTTTCCCACATTGCATTTATTTTTGTCTCCCTGGTGACCTCAAAATGTGACAATTTGTCATTCCTTCACATCCTCAACACTAGATTACTACTCATTTTGCAGAATATTGCTCAATTTTCTTTTTTGGTTTTGCTTCCTGATTGAGGTGATTTTTCTCTTTTGTCAAGAATTCCAGGAAAATAATGTCTAAGGTGGTACTTAAAAGAGTTCTTCCTGTGTTTGAGAATCACCTTTGATTTTGCTTTGCTAGCAGGAACGTAGCAGGTTCTCTAGGCCTCCCACACCACCTGGTCTTTGCTGTGAGCCCATGCCTTCACCCACTCCCAGGGTAAATGAGTAGTGGGATTGATCGTTTATTTGGTGCATATCTGTGTTATTTTAAAATTTTATCTTATGTGCATACATAAAGCTGAGAAGTCCATTTTCTATATGGTTAAGTTGACTTTTGTATTGCTTTCGCCCTCACATTGGTTTCTAAAATTCGTAGTTAACTCTCTTAAATGTCTCAAATGATATGGATTTTCAGCTTCTAAATAAAGACCCTCAGTGAATGAAGGTTGCAGTTTAACATTTTAATTAAGAACATCATCACATGGAATGACTTTGGTACACGATGCAGTAAATAAAATTAAGGTTCTATAATAATATCTCCCGAGTGCAGGTTGATATAAAAACCGGAATTGGAGTCCGGAGATAGTGCAGGTTTAGAGAACACACTGCAGAGCGCTGCAGGCATGTGTACCTGTCCAGGTGGCCAAGACCCTTGACCTGACACTGACCAATTTGGCTGAGTACCCGGAAGTGGCCACAGGGTCCCTTAGCACGGTTTGGGTGCCCACCCTTACCAAAACAGAAGCCAGAGCAACAGAGGCAAGCGGGCAGAGTGCTTGCCTTGCACACGCCGACTAGGGTCTGATCTTCATAAGGTCCCACAGCATTGTACCTGAGTACAGAGCCAGGTAGTTATCCCTTGAACTTTGCAGTGTGACCCCAAAGTCAAAAAACCCAATAACGGTAAACGGGGAAAAGGAGTTGCACCCGCTGCTCTGAGCAGCTGTCCTGGCAAGACGCGAGAGTCCCCGGAGCGCGCAACTGAGTGCGGAGCCCAGACGCGGGCACGCGCTCTCCGTCCGCCGGGAGACCCCGGGCTCGGGGACGCGCACATCCGGCGCGCGCTCTGCGTCCCAACATGGCGCCGCCGACCTCGCGGGTGAGTGCAGGCGCGACCCTGACCTCTCGGCCTGCGGCTTCCCGCCCGGCGTGACCAGTGAGTGTGTGGAGTCCCGCGGGCGGGGGCTGGGCGCGTCGCGGGCGCGGCCGGGGGTGTGGAGCGAGAGCCGCTCCTTCCCGCTCGGGGTGGGCCCTCGCCGCGTCCGCTCGGCCGCAGCGCTGCGGGACGCAGGTGGATCGTGGCCGTCCCCATCAGTCCGAGATCTGGATGGTTTCCAAAGTGCTTCGGAGTCACACCGGCAACCTAAACCTCAATTGGGATTAATCACCGTCCCTTCCCCCCCGAAGTGTCCTTATCCTTGGCTAGTGAGATTTTGATTGTTCGAAACTTGGGCTCCTTAAGGTGACTTTTCTTTGTTTGGGCGCTCAGGGGCTGCCCCGCGCTTTACTGAGGTGCCGGGAGGGATTTAAGAGGAGTCACTGGCGTGCCAGGCTGTTAGGTCGGCCCTCGCCGGACCCCTCCCAAGGGCTGAGTCGTGCCGAGACACAAAGAGAGATCAAACACAGAAGCAGAGTTTATTCTCACTCACATAAGGGATGGTCTGCGGGTTCACAAGCCCAAAAGGCTTGGAACCCCGAGCATTGGCAGACAATATATATTCTTTATCAGGCAATACAACAAGATACAGTTTATCAAAACAGAACATAACTGGTCCTTACACATGACGGCTATGTTCAATTTTATCTAGGTACAGCAGATGCCGATGCACATTGCCACACATTCCTTTTCTTACCTTACGTGGGACAGAATTCGGTGGTTAGAACATATGGACTTCCCATCTTTGCATTATCTTCAGGGAGAGGCATTTGTTAGAATGAGGCAATGATCTTAGGTGCTGACTGTCTCTGTCAAGCTTAAGGGGAGGCCAGAGGAGGTGCTCATTTAAAAATTGCTGCACTTGGGGGCTGGAGCGATAGCACAGCAGGTAGGGCGTTTGCCTTGCACGCAGTCGACCCGGGTTTGATTCCCAGCATCCCATATGGTCCCCTGAGCACCGCCAGGAGTGATTCCTGAGTGCAGAGCCAGGAGTAACCCTGCTGCACTTTTTTGGGGGCTAGAGTGATAGCACAGCGGGTAGGGCATTTGCTTTGCATGTGGCTGACCCGGGTTCGAGTCCCAGCATCCCATATGGTCCCCTGAGCACTGCCAGGAGTAATCCCTGTGCATGCTGGGTGTGACCCAAAAAGAAAAAAGAAATTGCTGCACTTTTACCTCATACTTCAAAATGGCTTTGCTACTGCCTCTCATTTCCCCCTTTTTCAGTAATTTGAGTTGGTCATCAGACCCACTTGTGATGTACTCTGGGCATTCTGATCCTCCCAAGAATTCATACTGCTGCTGAACAACCATAACCTTAATGTTGTCGAATTTGTCAGTAACAAACTTAGCCAACCTATTAAAAGTGCACAGTCCAAAAACTAGCACACTTGGGGCTGGAGCAATAGCACAGCGGGTAGGGCGTTTGCCTTGCACGTGGCCGAACCAGGTTTGATTCCCAGCGTCCCATATGGTCCCCTGAGCACCGCCAGGGGTAATTCCTGAGTGCAGAGCCAGGAGTAACCCCTGTGCATCGCTGGGTGTGACCCAAAAAGCAAAAAAAAAAAAAAAAACCAAAACAACAACAACAAAAAAAACTAGCACACTTAAGAGCAAGCACAGAGGACCTATGCCTGCAGTGAGCAGCCCTGCTATCCAAGGGGACCAGTTAAAAAGAGATTCGTACTAAGTTATTTCATTCCTTCTTTGTTCATCCTTATCTTAGATTATGCTGGATGACTCCTGAGTTATTAGCATAAAACCAGCACCTCTCCTAGTGCCACACCCAAGCCTCCTATTTTGGAAAGAGGGGATCCAGCCCTCTCTTATTCTGGAGGGCAACCTCACTGGTATATGTAAAGAATGCTCCAAATGTCTCACATTTGTTTCGAGTGTTACTAAGTTGATTTACTCAGTTTACTCAGCTTCTTCCAGTTCTGCTCTGCCTTTACTAGGGTGGCTGTCTCTGCACGATCACTGCAGTTCCCAGACGTACAGCTCGCCCTGGAATGAGCACAGGGACCCTTTTCTGCCTGAAGAGCACTAAATGCTGCTACCCACCTTCATCCGAGTATGTATGCATCTGAGGCATTATATGTGCGAAGATGCCCACAGGTGGGGGCTGGTCTTTCCCCACTATTAGTGAGGAAATTTAGCATGGGCTAAGGCCGAAGGTGCAGGCAGACTAAGAGCCTCTTGGGCCGCCGGTAGATGGGGAGTCTGTTCATCGTTATGGGACAAGACATGGGTGTTCCATCAACTTCTCTCAAACTGGAATCTTCCAAGGTGTACTTTTCTGAAAGGAAACATGTTCCTGCCCCCTAGAGGTCTCCTCAGGTGCGTCGGGGTTGTTCACCCCATGTATACCTGGGAGCGTAGAATCCTTGAACATTGCTCACCAGGGAAAGATTTCTTATCTCCCCTGAGGGAGATAAGAAATTGAGACCCAAGGGGGTCTCAATTCCACCCCCACGTAGAAGGGTGGCTCAAGTTTCACACACAGTACCTAGCTATTTCAGGGGCAGTTTGGTTAAACAGATGATGAATCGAGTCCAGTTCTTTTAGACTTAAGCTCTCTTTCACCCCATCCCCTCTAGTGGAGTAGTCTTGGTGGGGGCTGCAGTGGTTACCAGATTGATGAAAGTTGCAGCTTCCACTGACTCAGGGCCTATGACTAGGCCAGGGTGCATAGAACTCAATTCTAAGTTGTTTTTTTTCTGTTTGGGTCACACCTGGCGATGCACAGGGCTTACTCCTGGCTCTGCACTCAGGAATTACACCCTGACGGTACTCAGGGGACCATATGGGATGCTGGGAATCAAACCCGGTTCAGACGAGCGCAAGGCAAACACCCTACCCACTGTGCTATTTCTCCAGCCCTCACCAATTCTAATTCTTGTAGGAGGCCAATGGGCTTATAGGTTTGGGTAAACCCTATAATCTTTTATAGGGTAAATAGCATTCTGGGGTCCTAACTGCTAATACATATGCTGATTCCTCCAGTATTTCCCCCATACCAGTCAGCAGTTAACTATGAATTTCCTCTTACAGTTAATACCCTAGTGTAGTCACTTTACCAACAAGTCCTCCATCAAAGGTGTGGCTGAGAGTCCAGGTGTAGTGTTGAAGTAGGTTTAGGAGCGTTCTCCCTCCCACAAACTCATAGCCAACAGACTCAGGAATGGTGGCAGGATCCAGGTGCTGCTGTTCCCAGGTCTCACGGCATCCTTTTGGGCTGAATTGGAGGCCAGCTTAAGTTTCAGCGCGTCCTATGGGTCTGGGCAGAAGATTATCCACCTCCGAATGTTGGATGGAGAAGCTGCCTTCTTTTTTTATTCTTTTTGGGTCACACCTGGCGATGCACAGGGGTTACTTCTAGTTCATGCACTCAGGAATTACTCCTGGTGGTGCTCCAGGGACCATATGGAATGCTGGGAATCGAACCCCGGTCATCCGAGTGCAAGGCAAATACCCTACCTGCTGTGCTATCGCTCCAGCCCCGAAGCTTCCTTCTTTAAGTGAGTTCAGTAGATCCACAGCTGCAGTCTGTTTACCTTACCTATAGTAGGAGTAATAAAATGACAATATAAGGACACTTCCATCAGGGCTTCAAATTACAAGCCCATGTTCTCTTTACTGGGACCCCATCACCAGGGTTCACAGTGGAAAGGGCTTGGCTGATCTGCTGTCCTTTTTGCCTTGGTTGCATTTTTTACATTCTTCAGTTCTGTAGAACTGGCTGTAGCTGCTGGAGTGACCTAGTGATCTCAGAGGGTTTAGTTAACAGGACTTCTGGGAGAGATACAGGCAACAGTGGGGAAGGTCTGTCATGTTCAAAAGGGGAAAGCTTTCCAGGTACAGGGAGCACATGACCCACAATAGGGCAAAAGGCAGGTGCATCACCCACCCCTCACCAGTTTCAAGGGTTAATTTAGCCAAAACCTCCTTTCGGGTCCGATTCATCCTTTCCACTTGTCTTGAGCTCAGTGGTCTCCATGTACAATGTGATTTTCAGTCTGTCCCTAGAGATTTTGCCACTTGCTGTGAAAACAGCAAAGGCCAGACTGTTGTTTGGTCCTGTGGTGAGGGGAATTCCCCACCTGGGCACAATTTTTCTAAGATTTTCTTGCTCACCATCTTTGCCCCTCAGTCCTGGTGGGGAAAACTTCAATCCAGAACAAGTGTCAAACACTAACAGGTATTTAGAACCATATTTCCCTTGTCTTACTTTCATAAGGTCCATCTCCCAGTGCCTCCTGGCCTCCCGTCCCCTCTCCCTAGCTCCTGGTTTAACTCCCTCATGGACTCTAGTGTTCACCAGTTGGCAGGTTCTGACCCTGTCAGTACTCCTTCAGCCATCTCAGTCCTGAGATAATAAAAAAATATCCCCATTAGTTCATCCAATGTACTAACTTCCAAGTTTGTGCTCCAGTGTAAGTCCCTCACCAGCCTGTCCCCCATTTTCCTAGGTAAAAGGACTCTAGCAGATTCAACCCGCCACCATTACCCCCGTCTTTCCCAGCCCTCCTGTCCTGCCCTCTCCTCTTCCTCCTTACTGTGTATCGTATCCTGGGGCAACTGGGGACCTGGGAAAGTAAGATAGTGTCAGTCAGGACCACAGGGTGGGCTGCTTCATCAGCCCTCGGGTTTCTAATGGCCTTGGGGGACTTTCCTTTCTGATGTGTAGTGCAGTGCATTACAGTTACTTTCTTCGGGTTCCAAACTGCTTTTATAAGAGTCAGAAGCAGGGCCTGGAACAATAGCACAGTGGGTAGAGTGTTTGCCTTGCATGTGGCTGACCCGGGTCGATTCCCAGCATCCCATCTGGTCCCCCGAGCCCCGCCAGGAATAATTCCTGATTGCATGAGCAAGGAGTAACCCCTGTGCATCGCCAGGTGTGACCCAAAACGCAAAAGAAAAAAAAAAAAGAGTCAGAACCAGTTCTTCGTGCTAAATCTCCTTTCCAGTTGATGTTAAGAAACTTTGCTCCTTCTACAGTGCTCTGTGTATATGTAATATGGCAAAAGCATGCCAGTTATCAGTATAGATGTTTATTCTCTTACCTTCTTTCAGCTCCAGCACCTTAGTCAAGACTATCAGTTCGGCCTTTTGGGCAGATGTATTTGGCATCAGCTTTTTACTCCACAGAACACTATCAGTGGTATATAGCACAGCTCCAGCCTCTCATTACCCCCTCTTATGGATGCTGCCATCTGAATAGAGAGTTATTTTGGGGTCCTTTAGAGGCATGTCAATTAGGTCTGCTCAGCTGTTGTAGGCTTGCCAGATTACCTTGCAGCAATCATGCAGTAGTGGCGCCTGGCTCTTGGGGTCTCCCTCAGGCAGTAGTGGCTGGGTTTAGGCTGGTGGCCACACTCAGCATTACTCTGGACCAATCCAGGAGCAGGGCCTGGTAGTGTGGTAGTTGGGGTTTGTTATTCACCCTTGGAGGCTCCCAGAACAGCCCTTCCAGGGTGTGAGTTGTCACCACCTCCACTTGTTGCTCTAATGAAAATTTGTTGGCTCAAGGACAGGCTATGATTCTCAGGCACTTAGGCCACCAGCTGCCCTTGGGTCCAGTCCTTTGGACAGATAGGCAACGAGTTTTGCCAGGGCGCAAGCCTCTGGGCAAGCACTCCCTGACTTATCAGGAGTTTCTCATTCACATGCAGCCTGAATGGTTTATCTATGTGTTAATGCTGGGGCAGACACCAGGGTCCGTTTTGGCATCCCAACTGCCTCTATTGCCTTGGGAGTCATCTGCGAGTCCTTCTCCCTGCCCTTTAAGGTTCCAAACAGGGGCCTCACCAATTCAGGATAGCCCGGGATCTATAAATGGCAGTAACCCAGGAATTCCCGTACCTGCCTTTGGGTCTAGGGGACAGGTTGCTGCTGGATTCCCCCGGATCTGAATCTCAGATAGCTTTTGCTTCCTCTGCATCAGTCTATAGCCCAGATATGTTACCTCTGGTTGGTACAGCTGCACTTTTCTTGGCCGGCACCCTGTGTCACTGTCGTGGAGGTCACCATCCCACAGTGATCTGAAGGTTCCCTGGTGTGTTTGGGGCCAACCCATGTGTCCCTACATAGCTGACATTGGACAAAGGAATGGGGGCCACTTGGCTGGTAGGTAATCAGCGTCTGTTATTCAAGTCTCACAGCAGTTACTTATAGAGAAATTGTAACAGGTTGGGGGTAGCAATTACATATAGGTGTGGTTGAACAGTATCACAAACAATGAACAGATATAAAACCCTTCCTTCAGGGGAAGTTCTAGAAGAATCACCCAAGGATAGAATCCTTTAGAGGCTTAGCAATCTAGATCCCTACTAGGAGATCTGCCCAAGGGTAGAATTCCATCTAAGGGTATAGTGCTTTCTTCTTTCCTTAATTAGTAATCTATTTAAATAGTCATCTTAAATTTATTTAATAATATTTCTAGTCATTTTGTATGGACACAGTAAGAGATATAGTAAGTTTAAAGGATGGCTCTTCCTGGGGTCATGTTGCTATATATCCCAGACCATAGTCCTCGGGCCAGGTTAGTCTTTCCTAACCCCAAAAGGGTCCTACTTCAGTCATTACTTTTTGGGTCATGTCAGAGTTTGTTTCATGACTGTGCTCTTAACTTATTATACTTCTTTTTTTTTTTTTTTTTTTGCTTTTTGGGTCACACCTGGTGATGCACAGGGGTTACTCCTGGCTCTGCACTCAGGAATCACCCCTGGCGGTGCTCAGGGGTCCATATGGGATGCTGGGATTTGAACCCGGGTCGGCCGCGTGCAAGGCAAACGCCCTACCCGCTGTGCTATCTCTCCAGCCCCTTCTTTTTTTTTTTTTTCAGTGAAGTAACATTTTATTTTAGAGGGTCTTAGGGAAGGAGGAAGGGGTAAGTGTAAAAGAAAAACCAGTAGGAGTAACGCGCTCAAGAAAGAATGTGGGCTCCTCCGAAGATGGAGAGAGCTCTACACACATCCTAGCACTGGACACGAAAGCATGAAAGTACACATCTCAAGGGGGGAGATGCGGGCAACACATGTGCTCGGGCACCACATGTGCTCGGCCACGAGGGCACAAGCAGCACATGGGCTCAGGCAGCATATGCGCCTTATTATACTTCTTATGGCGCTTAGCCTGTCTGTTTTTGATGCCAGGGTAGCTTGCAGCTTGCCCTGGATCCATCCTTATCCTTCTCTGGGACTCCCCCTCTTTTGGGGTATTAGGAACTAAGGGCAACTGAGGCTTAAGTTAGGTAAATATGAGGGATGTCCAGGAGTAAATATTATTCGGAGTCAATAAACTCCCATTTTACAAACGCATTAACTGTCTTCCTGTGTCTGTACAAAAAGTACATTGCACTAAAATAAACTGTGCAAAGGACATAGGAAAAGAGAAGAGAAAAGCAGTCTTCGCTTATATATACAAAATCCAGAGCCCTCAGAAGAATTTGACTTTACAAGTCACAGGGTCTTATTTGGGGATATAGGTGATTAACAGATAGGGGAAGAAGAGCACAAAGGGGGGGTTAAAGATAGCATAGACATTGGGAGTGCCTAATGGCATTGGGTGTGCCTCAGGAGCACTATGATGGGTGTAAATCAATAAACCTAAGCTTCTTGCAAGGAGCATGATGGGGAAAGAGGACAAACCAAAGTTAAACCTAAAATGCTTGAAACTATAGTCCAACAACCCTGTAGCCTCTTTCATCTAGTAATTTAAGGCATATCCTGGGTGTCACTCTCACACATTGCAACTTCAGGGTGCCTAGTAGCAGACCGTCCACATACTACAATAACTGAGAATCTGGATGCTGGGACAGAAAGCTTCCAGGTGTGCAGCCAGAGCTTCCCCAAGATGGTTGGGAATTCTTAAATCCTTGAGGGAGTCTGGTCCATGTGAGCTGATTGGCCAATATCCAGCTCTGTCCAGGTGAAAGCAAACAGGATGATTGAACTGAGCAAGGGGCAGGGGCAACACAGAAAAAAAAATCATCTTTCAAGTCTTAACAATATAGACCTTGAGAGTTGGAGACAGAAGACTGTATATATATATATATATATTTTTTTCTTTTTGGGTCACACCCAGCGATGCTCAGGGGTTACTCCTGGCTTTGCACTCAGGAATTACTCCTGGCGGTGCTTGGGGGACCATATGGGATGCCGGGGATCGAACCCGGGTCGGCCGCGTGCAAGGCGAACGCCCTACCCGCTGTGCTATCGCTCCGGCCCCCATATATATAAATTTTTTAAAGAGCATATGGGTTTGGCACTGTGGGATGCAGGGTCTCGACTTGCTTGTTGTCTTCCTGCATTGGGAGGTAATTCCATGTCCCTGGTTTTTGGACTGACAGCAACAGGGTGTTCCAGGATGACTTATGCCTGCATGGAGCAGCCGCTGAATGTGCTTCACCATTCCCTCCTGCACCACTTGTGGGATGAGGTATTCACACTTCATAACTGGGCTGACCCCACTGAGGCGCTGGACCACCACCAGGGTGAGATGTTGAGCAAACCCAGGAGGATTTTCCTCTCCCCAGACAGTCAAATAAAAGTCTTTAATGTAGTCAAGAACTCTCCTCCATACACCCCTCCTGTCTTTCCCACTTGGATGATGTAATAATCTTCCAAGGGAACAGTCATAGCTATTACCTGGGGTTTTCTGAAAGTCACCCAGGATCCTCTTCAAAAAAAAAAAAAAATGTTTGCCCTTACTTTGTGTAACAAGTCCCTTCCCATCAGAGGGTGTGGGCAGTCTGGCATCAGAAGAAATGAATGAGTCACATTCCCTTTTGCTAAAACTGTTGGTGATAAATTTTTAAGTAGATATCTTCCCCATGGCCCCCTGTATCTTAGCTGTTTGTCCCGAGAGTGGTCCCAGTGGTTTCTTTAGAACAGATTTTGCTACTTCTGTGTCAACCAGGAAATACATTCATTGTCCCCCAACAGTAGCGGTCACCTTGGGTTCTCCAGGGGACTCAGAACACTGGCCCTGTTCATCTCATCCAGATCAAGCACCTTAGTTGTCCCGGTTGTCTTAGTTGTTCCCTGGTCTCGCCTGGGACATTCCCTCTCCCAGTAGCCTTTCTCCTTGCAAAGGGTGTACTGATCTTTTCCCAGTCTTGTTCTCCTTGGTTGTCTCTGGTTATCCCTCCGTCTTCCCTCTCCGTCTTCCTCTTCCTTCCTAACAGTTCACCACAAACACTTTGGCTAGCTTTTTGGCCTGCGTGTGTTCTGGAGAGTCTCTATTCATTAAGATCCGTTGAGCATCTTCCATTAGCTGACTCGTTAACTTTTCTTTAAATTTCTCCATCTTTTTGCAGCTTTTTCCAGATGCCTGGAGCTGATAGAGCAACAAAAACCAAATTTCAATACTTTTCTGTTTTCCAGTGCTTCTTAGTCTATGGATGCAGACAGTCAATAAGCATCTATGAGTCCTTCCAAAAAGGATGAAGGAATCTCCGTAGGTCTGTGAAGGAGTACACTAACCTTGGACAGGTTTGTAGGCCACCATGCAGACCCCTGGAGGCCCCCTAGGGGAAATTAGTGATAGGTCTAAAGATGCTCCCTACCATCATTGACTATTCAGGTCCCAGTTGGGGCGGTTTGCAGGGAATCTCAGATTCTTGATAGCCTCATCAGAGGTGGCCATTGGCTGTGAGGTCGTTTTTTAACAGCCTCTTGCCTGATTAAGTCTCTCTTCTGTTGTAAAGAGAGCACTTAGCAGCTGCTGGCAGTCATCCCAGGGTGGCTCTTGGGTATAAGAAATAAACTCCAGGGGCTGGAGTGATAGCACAGCGGGTAGGGCGTTTGCCTTGCACGTGGCCGACCCGGTTCTATTCCCAGCATCCCATGGTCCCCTGAGCGCCGTCAGGAGTAATTCGTGAGTGCATGAGCCAGGAGTAACCCCTGTGCATTGCCGGGTGTGACCCAAAAAGCAGGAAAAAAAAAAAAAAAGAAAGAAACTCCAGGGGCTGGAGTGATAGCACAGCAGGTAGGGTGTTTGCTTTGCATGTGGCCGACCTGGGTTCGATTCCCAGCATCCCATATGGTCCCCCGAGCACCGCCAGGAGTAAATACTGAGTGCATGAGCCAGGAATAAACCCTGTGCATTGCCAGGTGTGACCCAAAAACCAAAAAAAAAAGAAGAAATAAACTTCAGGGATCAGAGCAATAGTACAGCGGCGGGTAGGGCATTTGCCTTTCACACGACTGACCTGGGTTCAATCCCTGGCATCCCATATGGTCCCCCAAGCACCACCAGGAGTAATTCTTGAGTGCAGAGCCAGGAGTAACCCCTGAGCATCGCTGGATGTGACCCCCCAAAAAAAAACTCCAAGGAGCTGGAGCAATAGTACAGTGGGTAGGGCATTTGCCTTGCATGTGGCTGACCCAGGTTCGATTCCCAGCATCCCACATGGTCCCCCGAGCACCACCAGGAGTAATTCCTGAGTGCAGAGCCAGGAGTAACCCCTGTGCATCGCTGGGTGTGACCCAAAAAAGCAAAAAAAAAAAAAAAAAAAAAAAACAAAAAGAAACTCCACGGATAGATAAGTCTCTAGGAGGAGTCCTTACTAAAGGAGGGATTATGAGACTTCAAATTGTAAATATTAGAGGTGGGAAGAGATCGGTAAAAGACTGGACCGTGCTCAACATCCCCAGCAGGTGGACTTGTCTCAAAGGAAACATAGGATAAGGGGCTCTCCGCTAAGATGTCTCCGGTGGACCATATTTGCTGCCCTGAGTCTGAGGAGACAACAGAGGTTCCCCATCATAGTCTGGGGCCTTTCCTTTCCAGATTCACAGAAAGTGTTGAGGGGGTGAGTAGGAGTGGAGGAGACCAGAGTCGGATCATCAAGGATATTGGGTTCAGAACCTGTCAGAACAGAGGCTGCTGTAGTCCTCTCTTTGAATGGGAAGGTTGAAAGAAAGAGTCCTGGTTATGAAGGTGAGTAAGGAGCATCTTAGAGGATCAGAAAGACTTCAACCTACAAGGTTGGCCGGGATTTGACAACGTCGATTCAGATGATGGTGTAAGGAATTTGGCCAGGATGATCAGACTTCCCGCACCACTTGCCAAAGACAATCTGCCCAACAGGATAACAAAGATTCAGATCAGTCATTCTCCTGTTTAGGCCATTTCACCTCAAAGAGGGACCTTCCAATTCGCAGAGTGTATGCAGAGTAAAATGGTCATCAGTCGCACCAAGGCCCTTTGCCTTTTGGTCCCATACTGACCAATGATGCACCATATCCAGGACAGTGGATTTCTTAGCAGATGAATTGCCCATTGTTCTGGAGAGCACAAGCTTGGGTAGACAGCTCTCAGATGCTCACCCGGCCGGATCTTAAGGTCACCATGACATTGAGGAGTACAGGTATTATCCCCCACCTGGTTGCCACCTGTTTTCACGGGGGGCCCGCTCGAGCAAATCGATGAACAATGGGGCAAATCTCCATAAGCTTTTACAGTATTCACAGAACCGTGGGTTAGAGCCCACTCAGATTCCATAGCTGGTGCGGTGGGACCACCAGGCTCTTACCACACTCTCTTACACTTTTGCTTCCTCTCAAACCGGGTGACAGATGTCACACATCAGAGAAAAGTTTAGAGAACAATTGAGCCTCAGTAGAGCCTCCATATATTAGGCTCAGCCCTCGTTGGACCCCTCCCAAGGGCTGAGTCGCTCAGAGACATAGAGACCAAACACAGAAGCAGAGTTTATTCTCATTCACACAAGGCACAGTGCTGTGGGTTCACAAGACCAAGAGACTTGGAACCCTGAGCACTGGCAAGGCAGACAATATATATTCTTTTCCAGGCCATACAACAGGCTACAGTTTACCAAAGCAGGACATAACTCGTCCTTCACACATGACGGCTATATTTCAATTTTATCTAGGTACAGCAGATGCTGATGCACATTGCCACACGTTCCTCTTCTTACCTTATGCGGGACAGAATCTGGTGGTTAGAACAAAGATGGAACTCCCATCTTTGCATTATCTTCAGGGAGAGACATTTGTTAGGATGAGGCAGCGGCCTTGGGTGCTGTCCATCTTTCTTGAGCTTAAGGGGAGGCCAGACAAGCTGCTCATTTAAAAATTGCTGTAATTTTGTCTCATGCTTAAAAATGGCTTTGCTACTGCCTCACAATGTAAGCACTAACCCCTCTCCTGTTGTACACCTCTACAAGTTATTGTGTACTCCGGGTCCTCTAAACATTATTTAAAATAGAATAATAGTAAGATTTGCTCTCCCCTTCTCAGCAAGTAACTATTAGCTCTTTGGCACTCTTTCCCATCAAACATTTTATTTTGAAAAGTTTTACATCTTTTGCAAGTGGCAAGTGTAGTTCAGTGAGCTCTTGTGAAATCATCCAGATTGTAGCACTATAGCACTTCAGGATTTTAGTCCCGTTGTTCATTGATTTGCTCGAGCGGGCACCAATAACGTCTCCATTGTGAGACTTGTTACTATTTTTGGCATATGCCATGGGTAGCTTGCCAGGCTCTCCGAGATCCAGATTGTAAAGCTATGAATACTTTTCCACATTATATTCTTTCTTTTTGCCTCAAACACAATTGCACACACATTTGCTCATTTATTTTTGCAGCTGGGTTTGGACTCAGTCTTACACATGCAAGGAAAGTGTTCTTCCACTGAGCTACATCTGTGATGTCCTCTTTTTTGTTTGGTTTTTAGGTCACACGCAGCAATGCTCAGGTATTATTCTTGGCTCTGTACTCAGGAATCACTTGTAGAGGTGCTCAGGGAACTCTAGGGGATGCCAGGGATCAAACCCTGCCTGTCTGCGTGCAAAGCAAACAGCCTACCTGCTGTACTATTGCTCCGACCCCTGACCGCCTTTTTCTTTACTTAAAATTATTTTAACTGAAAAATCTTTTCCTTTGTTGTTAGTATTCCAAATGGGAGTCACATATGACTGGCTGCGGCACTGGGTCATCTCAGGTGTGTGCTCACCAGCTGTCACGTGAGGCTTCAGTGCTCTCACACTATCTCAACTGAGGCACTTACTGAAGGTTGCTGCACTTCCTTCATTGTGGTGCTTGCACACATACTTGTTGGGGACACAGTTTCTCATCCCCTCCCCCCACATTAATTTTTAATAGTGAAAAATGTGTGTGTTTAGAAATAGCCAATAGAAGTCAATTTAAATGGTCCCATTGTTGCTGGTAACATCTAAGGTATTATGGTGAGGTATTATGGTGAGGTATTATGGTGAGGTATTATTATACATCTAAGGTATTATGGTGAGAGCCAGCCAAACACAAGCTTGCTTTTCTCAGTTTTGGTGAGAGTGATTTGGTCACCTCAGTGATCAATGTCACAGAGGTGCTTCCCCGGCTGTTTGATGACCTCGACATCCACAGTGAACACAGTTTGTTGTCTTCATCTTCCTGACTGACTAGGTGCTCAGAGAGAACTTGATGATGGGTCTAGCTGTTCTCTGGGGTGCTCTTCCAAGGAGATTGGGACTGCTGGATGAACTGCATGGAGATTGGACCTGCTAGATGAGCTGCAGTGTTTTGGACTGGCCTAAGGTAGGAGAGGTTACATCGTGTGTGTCTAAGGTAGGAGAGATTACATCGTGTGTGTGTGTGTGTGTGTGTGTGTGTGTGTGTGTGTGTGTGTGTGTGTGTGTGTGTGTGTGTATGTTGCCGTGACATGTTTCAGCACTGCTTTGTTGACCCTAAAAAGCTTGTTTTGTTGTTTTTGTTTTTAGGCCACACCTAGTGGTGCTCAGAGCTTACCCCTGATTGTGTGCTCAGGGATCTTCTGGTGATGCTCAAGGAACCATATGGGATTCCAGGATCGAACCCAGATGGGCCATGTGCAAGGCAAGCATCCTCCCTGCTATACTATCACTCTGGCCCTTGGAAGCTTTTTCTTTGCTTTATCTTGAGGGAGGTCCTTTATCTTGAGGAAGGTCCAAAGCTTCCTTCTTTGCCTTCAGAACAATCTTTGTGGAGAGATTAGGGTTGCATTTCCTCCTGACTCTGAGTTCGGGTCACTCCTGGTGGCGTTGGAGGAAACCATATGTAATGTGAAGAATGGAACATGGGTTGGTCGCATGCAAGGCCAGCACCTACTTCGTGTTCTGTCCCCCAAGTCATAGGGGTTCATTCTTGTGCTTACACACATCCTGGTTGTGGTGCTTTTTGCAACTGCGTAGTACTAATGCATGTGCTTCTTAGGTCATACTTCTTGACCATGATGCCTACACATCTTTTCATAGTGGTGTTCACGCTTCCAGCGGTCTGCACCCTTTATTTATGCTCACACAGATCAGAGATTGTTGGGATACTGGAAATCCAGAAAGCAAAGCTATTAGGACTGTGCTCAGTACTTATGGTGATATCTGGGTTTACAGTTGCTCGCAAGACTAATTTTTTTTTTTAATGTAAGAGTACTGCTGTTTATTTAGCCATTGATTAAGCTGATTGAATTGGGCATGAACTTCACATTACTTTTTTTTCTTTTTATTGAATCACCGTGAGATACAGTTACAAATCTTTCATGTTCGAGATTCAGCTGCACAATGATCGAATACCCATCCCTCCACCTGTACACACTTTCCACTGCTGATGTCCCCAGTATTCCCCCCACCCCCAACTATCCCAGTCCTTACCCTGCCTCCATGGCAGGCAATTTCCCCAGTACTCTCTCTCTGCTTTTGGGCATTATGTTTTGCTGGAATTTTCCCAACATCATTCAAGCCTGCCTGCCAAAGGCAGATGCTAGATCATTTATTGTCCATTGCTTATTTTGAATATCTTGAGTGCTGTGGCTGCGCACTTCTGGAATCCTAGATTGTAAATGGTTGGGTTCCAGAGACATTTCTGTAGGACACTAATCCATTTTGGGATTTACCTGGATGACTCTGGACCAGGGCTGTTGGTGCACTAAGATAGCACCCGGAGGCACATTGTGGGTGTGACAGCCAGACCGATGAGCGGGCAGGGAGCTGGGGAGGGACAGCCTGGTGCCTTTGCCATTATCAGCATGGAGATTTAGTCCTGGAACCCACATACCTGGGCCTTGCTTGTGGAAGCTCTAGTTCACCAGGATTCCATCTGGAGTAGGCGGGAAGACTGCACCTGCTCCATTTGGGGTGCCCTGGTGAAATTGGCTCGGTATGGAGCCCGGAGAGATCTCTGACTTTGCGGTGTCTTCCAGGACGCGTTGTTGTGGCAAGACTAATTTCTAAGCTGCTAAGATATCCCTCACACCCTCTACAAACTCCTTATATGTCACACTGTGCAACACACCAGCCGGTTATTGCACAGTGAGACAGTCTGGGGGGCTTGGCAGGCTTCCCAAGGTTATTTAGAAGTAGGCTGAGAGCATGGAAAGGAGATTGGCTGAGTCATTGTGGTTAGAAAATGGAGCTGGGATGAGGGTGGTCTGTGTTGTTGAAAATGGAAACTTCCTGCCAAGGAGAAATTGCCTAGAGTTTAATGTTAACCTGCTTACATATGGGGTGGAGGAAGGAGGGCAGTAGGTCAAGAGTAGGGGAGCCTTGAAATGAAAAATAGCCAATCACTGAAAATGGAATTAGGGCCTTGGGGAGATCTCAAGAGCTCTGGTGCATACCTGGTGTGTTTTAGGCCCAAGTTTGATCCCTGACACTACACTACCACAGTCCCTTGAGTATAATTCTGGTGGTCTTCACTAAATACCACAGTAAGTGGCCTTTGTAGAAAGGAGGGGATTGGATTATTGCATTGAAGACCCTATGGATCAGTGAAGGGCAGTGCTAACATTGGTAGTGACTGATTTTTGTTCAAGAATGCTTCACAAGGAACCATTCTCATGGTGGTTATTCACAAGGGTGGGAAAATTGGATGTGTTTAGAGGGCTGAGGCCAAACACAGCATTGGGCCTATGTGGGTTCTTTTGCAGAGTTCTAGAGGCTGAGGAAAAAAACTCTTAAGGGGCCAGGGTTGTGGCTTCATGGTAGAGCACATGCTTTGAAACTGTGCAGCCCATTTTCAATCCTTTGCACAGCAGAAATGAGCAAAAACCCTTCAAGGATGAGTACCTGGGAGTAGAGTGGTATGCAAGCTTGGTACATGCCTATAAAACTTATTTTCTGGGGCTCGAGAGATTGTACAGCAGGCAGGGCACTTGTACACTGCTGACCTGTGTTTGATTTCCAGCATCCTGTATGGTCCCCTTTGACTGCCAAGAGTGATCCCTGAGCACAGAGCCAGGAATAAGCCCTTGTACCACCTTGATGTGGCCCGAACGCAAAACTTTTTTTTCTCATGAAAGATTTTTCTTTGGAGTTGGAGTGGGCCTTCATAGTGGAGCTCAGGAAGTCCAGGGCAGCCTTCCTGCAGTTCTCAGCCAGCTGAGCCAGAAGGTCAATGCAAGGATGAGAATGCCAGGGATTCCATGGGCCACCCTACTAGTACTGGTGAGCTCCATGCTGCATCCAATGATGCTCATGTGCCAGGTATCAGACTAGGGTCAACTGCATGCTAGGTGTGTACCTTAAGTCCTGATCTCACTCAGGTTCCACAATAACACCATGTTAAGGTATATTGGTCAGTGGTATGTTACTAGGTTGTATATTACTAGGTTGTGCATCCATCGTTATTATCTATTTCTAACATTTTTCATGATCCCCTCAGAGGAAAATAAGTGCCCCTTATCAGTCAGTCCTCATCTTCTCTAGCTCTCACAGCTCCAGGAGCTGAAGTTATACTAAATGCTTAGTTTAGTATATGTTTAGGATAATATATACATTGAATATAAACATTTAGTATACTATCTATGTTGATTATACTATACTCAGTGTTTCATATAAATGATCATTCATTTTCTAATCATTTTGGGGGTCTTACACTGAGCATGTTTTCTAGTTTTGTGTTGTAATTATTAATACTTAGGTTTTTGTTAAGGATGAATAAAATTCCACTGTATGGCTGTGCCACATTTTGTTTATCCATTCACCAGATGATATCCAAACACTAGAATGTTTGAGTTGCTTCCATTCTTTTGACTAATGCTTTAGTAAATATATAAATAACACTTCAGTAAACATTACATATTTTTGTGTTTTAGTACATAACTTTTGTTTTTGTTACCTATAGAAATGGAACTGATTGTAGCTACACTGGTTGGCTTGAAATGAAATCATTTTGGTTTTGATTTGTATTTCCCTGATGGTTAATGATGTTGGTTATCTTTTCTTGTTTTTTTCTTGTTTGTTTGTTTGTTTTTTGGGTCACACCCAGCTATGCTCAGAGGTTACTCCTGGCTCTACACTCAGGAATTATTCCTTGCAATACTTGGAGGACCATATGGGATGCCGGGGATCAAACCCGGGTCAGCCGTGTGCAAGGCAAACTCCCTACCCGCTGTACTTTTGCTCCGGCCCCTTGATTATCTTTTCATGGTACTTATTGATCATTTGTTTTTCTAAGGGACAGAATGGTCTGGGCCATCCATCTGGCAATTCTTGGCCATCCAAGCACAAGGTTCCATGAAGACAAGGTTGTAGTGCTGAAGATACCCAGTGTTGGGCTGTTGATCTAGAGTGGTGGGAGTTACCCTGGATAGCAGTGCCTTAGCAGGTACATTATCTGTACATGATTCACCATTTTGAATTGTCTTTCCACTTATTAATTTTTAAATTATTATTTTTTAATTTTAAAATTTTATTTTCATAAGATTGGTCACATTAATTGATTACATTCAGTATTTCAACACTAATCCCACCACAATTACACCTTCCCACCACCATTATTTCGAATTTTTCCACCACCCTTTAAGCCTGTCTGCCATAGGCAGATGCTAGGTAATTTATTTTCTATTGCTTATTAGGAATATCTTGAGAGGTTGTGCAGCTGTAAAAAGCGGCCGCAAGCTCTTGGAATTCTAAAATTGTAAATGATTGGGGTCCGGAGAAATCTCAGTAAGGGAGTTATTCCACTCTGAGATTCATTTATGAGTGTCTGGATCAAGAACATTAATGCGCTTAAAAGGCCATGTGCCTAGAGTCTTCAGTCTCTGGTTCCTCGTACCTGGGTTTTTCTTCTGGAAATTTGTGGCCTCCGGGGTTTCATTTGGAGTGGGCAGGGAGAGGACACCTGCTCAATCTGAGGTACCCCAGTGAAATTGGCTCGGCACAGGTCCAGAGAAATCTCCACCAAGCTGCTATCCCCGGGATCCAGCGCTGAGTCATTGGATCAAGGCTGTTGATGCACTTACATGGCTCCCGTAGGCAGTTTTTGGGTGTGAAACCCAGGACCCTGAAGGGGTGAAGGGGCAGGGAGACGGGAAGGGACAGCCCATCCCTGCCTCCTCTGTGTGGCCTGGAGGTCTTTCCACTGTTTTAGTAATGTGCTATAAAGCACAAAAGTTTTCCATTTTGATTAGTTCAGTTTAGTCTGCTTTTTCAATTGCGTGCTTTGGCATTTTATCCAAGTTTCACAAAAAAATGCTTGGGTTTCCAAGTACTACTGCCAGTGATACTCACCAGGGCAGTGAAGGCAAATTCAGTGCTTGGGATGGCCATGAGGTGTTGGGAGCCACCATTGCTGTATCTGGCAGTGCTGGAATTGGGGCAGTGTGCCAGGGATTAGTGGTGGGGCCTATGTGCTATTAAAATTTTTGTTATATTAGGCCTGTGACCCATTTTGAGAGGCAGGGATGGGGGTGGGGTGGGTAAGAGAAGAGAGAGAGGGAGAGGAAAGCTTTTATAATTAATAGTTTTCACAAGGACTTTTACTTGCCTACAAGAAATTTAATTTATTTTTGGCTTTTAGGCCATACCTGACAGTTCTCAATGCTCATTTCTGACTTTGTGCTCCTAGTAGGACTAGTGTAACATATGTGGTACCAGGGAGCGAACCTGGGTTGGTCACATGCAAGGCAAGTGAACTACGTGCTATATTTTCATGGCTCAACTACCAGGAATTTTATAGATATTTGCCTTGCACTTGGCCAACCTGGGTTCGATTCCACTGTCCCTCTCAGAGAGCCCGGCAAGCTACCAAGAGTATCCTACCCGCATGGCAGAGCCTGGCAAGCTACCCATGGCATATTCGATATGGCAAAAACAGTAACAACAGGTCTCACAATGGAGATGTTACTGGTGACCACTCGAACAAATCGATGAACAACGGAACAACAGTGCTACAGTGCTACTAAATAGTCATATGAAATCCTATGAGAATCAACAAATGGGATTCAGGAATGTGACCTAGGTAATATGACATGTCTTGTGTATGTGAGACCCTGGATCCGTCTTGGCCTCCTTGGCACTACTGTGTGCCCATTCCCGACTCCGTCAAAAGAATTAGAAAGGCTGGCAAAGCAGTCCAGTGGTAGAGTGTATGCTTTTATGTAAGAGGCCCAGGGCTTGGTTCATAAATGGAAAAGATACAACACAAAGAAAGGCATCTGCATTAAAAATATCGATTTCTTGGTGAAAATGCCTGAGTAGAGTTAGCCTATGTTGTTTCTTGATCTAGTGATCAGTTGGTGGCGCAGAGACAAGCAAGACACGTGAAATGAGAAAGCGTGGAGGGCCAATAGTTCTCTCAGACAGATGGCACTGATCAAACCCGGCAGCTTCCTTTTATTTTAATACAGTACACTAGGGCATACATCACCAAATCCATGTGGACAGAAGCCTATTGATCTTAACAAGGCACAGACTTGCTCTGTCAATGATCAACCTCCCGACCCCATATTTCAATCATCTACATTTCTGTCTAGACAGGATGTCCCCTCTAATTTTACCTAACCATAGCATAGCATAATCAATCAGTGTTAAGGAGCAGCTGCACGGTGACATGCTGATCTTAGCCCAGTACAATCAGAGTTCCAAGCCGCTTGCAGCCATGGAACTTCCTCATGACTCTGGTCGGGCTCCAACAGCCTACATGCCACAGGGAGCAGTTATCCTGGACACTATATGGTTGAAGAGAAATAGGACATTCCATTGTCTACAGTGAAACTGAATGAAAGACCAGAGACATAGTACAGAGGTTGAGACACTTGCCTTGCACGTGGACAGCCTCGGCTCAGTTACCTGGCATTCATGATCTCCCCCTCGATGAACTGAGATGTGGATGGTGCTTGCTGGAACAGTGAGTGTTGGGAAGTGACCCAGAGAAGGTATAAATAAGAAGACACTGCTGTCATGGGAGCAGGTGCTAAGCACTTATGTAGTCAGTGGATGAGTTGGAAGTGATCAAGCTGGATGGGTTTAGTGTTATCCAAGGACAGAGTCAGTTTCTGGCCAGTGTCCGAGAAAGCATTCTCGAGGTCTGAAGTCTCAGCATGTGCTGGCGCATGTCCACTTTGTAGATTGCCTTGGACACCCCCCTCATAGAGAGGAGGAGAGGCTAGAGAAAATCAGAACCAGTGGGCAGCAGGGACCAGAGCAGACAGCGAGGAGAATTCCAAAATATGCAAACAGCATCAAAATGAAATTTTACAACAGAATTTTTGTGTTGTAATGCTAAAAGGAATAGTATATATTACTTATGTTGGAGGGCTGTGATAAACGTTTTGAAAACAATCTTGATTGGTGAAATTCAGCAGTGTCTGTTCCGTGTGTGTGTGTGTGTGTGTGTGTGTGTGTGTGTGTGTGTGTGTGTGTGTTTTGGCCCACACCATTTTGAAAACAACCTTGATGGTGAAATTCAGCAGTGTCTGTTCTGTGTGTGTGTGTGTGTGTGTGTGTGTGTTGGCTCACACCATTATTCCTGACAGTGCACTGGGGACTGTAGGATAACATGTGTGTGTGTGTGTGTGTGTGTGTGTGTGTGTTGGCTCACACCATTATTCCTGACAGTGCACTGGGGACTGTAGGATAACATAGCCTCAGGTAGTTTAGGTTTATTGGGTTACTCCCATCACAGTGCTCCCATTCCTCTGTGTTTATTTGTAACTTCTTTCTTTGTGTTCTGTTGACTTGTAAATACTGTTTTTCTCTTCTCCTTGAGTCCTTTACATAGTTTATTCAGAGCCAAGTCCTTTTGTATGGGCACAGGAAGAAATACACTGATGCTTGTAGGCTAGCACTCCTGGCAACATCTTGCCACAGACTCAGACAGCAGCATTCAGGCTAGATTAATCATTCCTAACCCTAGCAAGGTCCGAATCTAGTTATTACTTTTTGGATCATGACAGCATTTGTCCATGACCAACCTCTTAACTTATAGTTAAGCGTTAAGCGCTTTGACCAGGCCCATCTCGATGCCAGGGTAACACACAACTCACTGCTTGCCCTGGGTCCGTCCCATCCCTCGTGGGACCCTGCTTTTGGGGGTGGTAGGAAGTAAGGGCAGCTGAGGCTTAGGTCAAGAGAACAGATGCCCAGGAGGAAAATATCATGTAGAGCCAAATGACTCCCAGGTTACAAAAGAGTAGCATTTGCTAGTCTTCCTGTGCCCATACAAAAGCACATTGCTCTGAATAAACTATGTAAAGGACTCAAGGAGAAGAGAAAAACAATATTTACAAGTCAACAGAACACAAAGAAAGAAGTTACAAATAAATACATGGGAAAGGGAGTACTGTGATGGGAGTAACCCAGTAAACCTAAACTACCTGAGGCTATGTTATCCTACATCTCCTCCTTTTTCTTTTTGGGTCACACCTGGCGGTGCACAAGGGTTATTCCTGGCTCTGCACTCAAGAATCACCCCTGGCGGTGCTCAGGGGACCATATGGAATGCTGGGAATCAAACTCAGTTTGGCTGCGTGCAAGGCAAACACCCTACCCGCTGTGCTATTGCTGCAGCCCCCTCCCCCTTTTTCTTTTTACAAAAAACACAAAATTTGAAAATGAGGAACAATTCCAAATCACAAAACAATTTCAAATCACAATACAGTCTTATTAGTTGTACTAAAATTTCAGTCCAGCCATGGCCCCAGAGCAGTGCTTGTACTAAAGTGTCCAATTGTTCTGCACTGTCCAGGGGTGATGAGAGTCACCAATGATAAAAGTCATTTAGTCCCATTTTGAAGAAATAAAGTGTCTGGATCAAAATTGAAGAGTTGTTCCTGTAACCGCATCAGTAGTGGTTGCAGCAGTGAGTCTCAGGGGAGTAGCTATTAGGAGTCCGATAAATTTCAGGAAGCACTGGATCAGTAGAGGAGCACTGGAATGGGAGCATCACAACTTCTGGCAGGAGAACTTCAGCAGGGGAATACAGCCATTCTCTGGCCAGGTTAATTGGCAGTCATTTGTGCAACCTAGCTTATGTTTGAGAAAAAAAACTTTTAAAGTTATCAGATGCTTTGACAATTGGGGTTTGGTCTCCATGCCTGTGGATAAAGAAAGAGACAGAGGGAAGCTCCAATGCAAATGGATATCCTAGAGAGAAATGCAAAGGTGTTCCTCTTAAAAGCCATTCCTTTCTCCTTCAGGAACCTGTGAATTCCAAGGAAAAGGGTAAAAGTAAAGTATTGTTAATTCAAAATATGGAGGCCTGGTGTCCAATCCACAACTTGTAAAAGAGGTATAAGGAATGCTCTAAATGTGACCTCATGATATGTTAAAGGGTCTAGAGGCCTTTGCTCTTGGTCCTCTGACGCTGGCTCCTCTTCTTCCCATGTGACTTCCAGCTGAAATCAGTTTGGCGATCAATCATGGCTGGAATTTGAAGGATTGTGAGTCTCTGGCGGTCTGAGATCCACAACAAGTGGATGAATTCTACTTCTGACGTAAAGGGATCCAAAGTTTTTCAGTGCAGTTATCATCTGTAGAAACAAAAGCATAGTCTTTTCCTCGAAAAGACTGGCTCGGCAGTCTATGGCCCTGTGGTTTCCCTTCTTACACCTGGGACAGGGCCCAGGACTTGCTCTCACAGTAACACAGTTTGGGGGCGCTTTGCAATTTTTAAAAAAGTGGTCTGGTTCTCCACAATTAAAACATCTTTTCTGAGCTTGTCTCTGTAGTATACAGGTCTCAACAGTCCTAGTCTGCACCTTATGTTTAACAGAACCAACATTCCTGCATGCTTTCAAGTACCCCATTATGTCTTCCTTCTCCTTAATAGGGAGCCCAATGACCTGGCAATCCTCATTAGCATTTTCAAAGGCCAGTTGTTTAGTCAACTGCTCCTGAGTTTCCTTGCCCTTAATCTGCATTTCAATGGCTTCCATCAACCTTCCTATGAAGTCTGCATAAAGTTCTGAGGCTCTCTGGACAATCTTTGTAAAACTTCCCTTAAATTCTGCTTCATCAACCTTCTCCCATACAAGCAGGGGTGCGTCATGGACATTAGCAAAAACAGCACGAGGCAAGGTGAGTTGCCTTTCTGGGTCCTGCCATTCCCCTTCACCAATTAACATCTCATAAATCAATTTAATCCCTGAAAAATTTTGTCCAGCATGGCCTAGGCATTGAACCTTTGCCTTGGCCTCATCACTGAGCCACATTCTCCACTGCAAGTACTGAGAAGGCCTTAAGCACGTCTTAGCGACCATATGAAAATCCTGAGGTACCCAGTAGGCCTTTTCACTCCAGTCTGTAAGATACTCCCTACAGTACGGAGATGTAGGCCCATATGAGACACAGGCCTTTTTGAAATGACTGAGAGAATCTATTCTTAATCTGCGATAAGATGGAGGCCTCTTCTTCTCTACCTGGACTGGACAATTGGGAGCATGTCCCTGTTGGGTCCGGAGCCGCAAGAAGCAGAGACGGGCCAGTCTTGCAAGACAAAAGTTTATTCAGACCAACATGCTGGGGCTGCACCCCTAGTAGATGCAGCGATTTGTGCTAGATAGGGCAGCCTTTTTATAGGGCTTGAGTCCTCTGGGTCAGTCACGTTTGTCACGTAGCCTCGTCCAGAGCCACTTTCTTAGAATTCGTGTATCCGAAGACATTCTTTCAATCTCCTTGCCCTGCGTCAGGAGTTACTATCTGTAACGCTGTGGGACCAGAGTCGCTATCTGGGCTCTGTGTCAGGGGCGGAGTCGCTACCTGGGGTTTGTCCGGAGTTATTATCTGCTGGGCCGGAGTCACCATCTGCTGGGCTGGAGTCACCATCTGCTGGGCCGGAGTCACTATCTGCTGGGCCGTGGGAATGGAGTCACTATCTGGGCTCCTTGTTTTCAGCAACTCCTTCTGTGAGCGGGTCCCTATCTGTTAGGCACATACGTGAATTCCAACCCAACTGACAGGCAGATGTCAGGATGTAAGGGACAGGATTCAGGCATAGTGCATTGTAATATACAGTTTGGGGGCATAAGCATGGTTACAGAAGCAGAACAAAGCGAGGTTACAAAAGTCAGGAGTGGGCTGCCAACCATTTTAACTCAATATAATTTCTTTCAACTTAACATCCCGAGTGGTCTGGAGGCCGCTTTGCTGAGTCACTCTCGACTCAAAATCTGTGGAAGTAGCAGACTCATAATTCCCATCACTTTCATCTGATGCACTGGAAGTGGAGCTATGTTCACCAGCCTCAGAAATATTTTTACTATGAAAACCCTTTTGAGACTTAGGTACGGGAGGAGCTGAGGCCGTATTATCCTTAATATTTTTCTCCTCCTCAACTGTGCTTTTCCAAAACAGGAGAATAGAATTAACAATCTCCCATGTAATCCAGAATTCCATGGGGGATCTTAGTCCCTTCCTTAGATGCCTTATAGACATTTTTCTTAACTTTTTTCCAAATCTTGGTTTCTAGAGTCCCTTCATCTGGGAACCATGGGTTAACCTCATAAACTACCTTAAAGCAGGACCAGAGTTGGTCTCTGGAAATGCAGAGTTCCGGGTCTCCTGTTCTGCGGGAGAGACACTGAATCAAGTCCATAAATGTCTTGGCCTGTTCAGTCTGGTTTGAGAATCTATGAAAGATCTTGGGAAGGCCCAGAGTCTGCCCCATCTGAGTTGGGGATTGCTGCTAGGATTCTAATTCCCGACACACTAAAAAATCCTGTTCTACCACTCACTTTTCTAGAGTGGGGGTACGCCAAACACTATTCTTACCTTTAGTTGGTTGTTCAGGCCTGCTTCAGGTACGCCAGCTGTAAAAAACTATCTGCCAGGGGGGCAACCAGGGGATGAGGCTATGTTATCCTACAGGGGACCATATGGGGTGCCAGATCATCCGCGCGCAAAGAAAGTGCCCTACATGCTGTACTGTCTTCCCAGCCTCTGTAGTGCCTGTTTTAAATTCCCTAATTTAATACTGTTTTCCTCATTTTGGTTGTAAAATCCTCCTGTATTATTGTTATGGTCATTTGTTCTTTGGCCATAATCTCACTTGCTCTGGCATTCAGCCCTCATTGACTATTCTTTGTTTTTTCTTTTTGGGTCACACCTGGTGGTGTACATTGGTTACTCCTGGCTCATGCACTCAGGAATTACTCCTGGCTCAGCTTGGGGGACCATATGGGATGCTGGGAATCGAACCCAGGTCAGCCTCGTGCAAGGCAAATGCCCTACCTGCTGTGCTGTGGCTCCAGCCCCATGTCATTGACTGTTTTTGTCAGAGAAGGGCAGATTGGGAAGAAGTTCCACAACTCTGGATAGCTTTTGTATTTCTTTTTTCATCTTTCATTGTTTTCGCTGCAGTTGTTTTTGGTGGGAAGGGGTTTATGCCAAACTCAGAAGTTCTCAGAGCTTACTCCTGGCCCTGAACTCAGGGATTACTCCTGGTGGGCTAGGAGAGCAATATAGTGCTGCCTGGAATCTGCCTGGAATGAAAACTGGGTTGACCATAGGCATTTGCCATACATACCCTACAAAATTCTCTCTCAAGCATCCAAGTACTATATTTGAGACATGCAGATCATGGTTGTGAAACTTGCAGGGCTTGCACTTCTTGGTGCTCACACTTTTTTTTTGTGGTGGTGCTTGGGTGGTTGTACTCTTTTTTATAATACTTGACTGTGCTGCAGCTAAAAAGTCCCATATCACTTTCAGTACCAGAGATCACAAATAGTAGAACTGCTGGATTGTGCCCCGCATATGTGGTATGCCAGGAGTTTAAATGTTTGGCCTTATATATGCTTGGAATTTCCATACTCTATACCTCTGCACTATTCTTCAGGGCCTTTACATTTTGGGGGGGCCTCCCAAGTGGAGCGCCTCCCAGAGGACTGGGAGCCACTCCTGGCAAAACTTGGTCAACCAAGCTGCCGGTTCCATATTAGGTCCCAGGGATTTGATGCTTTTTAGGCCTGTTGTGCTGGTTCTGGGGACATTGGAGCCACCCCAGAGGTGCTTAAGCATCTCTAGGGCCACACTACAGGTTTTCAGGAGGCCATGTAGAGTGGGGATGAACCTGGGTCCCGTGCTTTATGTAAGGTATATTTTCCATACTACCATGTTATCTCTTGGGCCTTCATTATTCCAAAAAAGAAACTCCCTGCTCATTAGCAGTTATTTCCCTTTTTCCCAGTTCCTGCAGCAAGTGGCAGAAACAAGCAGCTTGGTATCTGGAATGGCCTGTCCTGGACATTTCATGTAAATAGGTTATACAGGATGTAGTCTTTATGAGTTCTTTCACTGAGCATGTTTATTGTTGAAGCCTGTCTCCATACTCCATTTGTTCTTGATAGTTCAGAGACCTCACTTAGCCTAGAAGGAGGTTCAGTGAAGAAATAGGAGAAGTTTATTTGAAAAAATTGGGTGTGTTCTTGGGTTGGCCCTACAGGCCCCTGCAAGGCTGGGGTAAAGCCACGCCCTGGGAAATGCCTAGTGGGATTTTAAATTATCATGGGCTGGAAAAGGGAACAGAGATCAGTGGACCGGTATGTCTAGTCTCACCTTTTATCTGTCTGGGTTCAATGTGAGGAAGCATGGAATGCAGTCTGATGCCAAGTGGGTGTGAGTCCCGTCTCCATGATGGGGCAGAGTGACTCAGATTCCGGGAATGTCGCTATCTCATCAGCCGATGTTCTTATGCCCAGAGTGTTTTATTCTGTAAATTTTTTCATTTTGCTTGTCTATTAATAAATTAATAGACATTTATTTTGATTGTCCCCATTTTTGGATGCAGAGTCTCTTGCCCGCATGCCTGGCTGTCTTCCCCGGGGCCCCTCAGAGGGGATGGGCTCCAGCTTCCCTCCCCATCCCAAGCAGAGCTCCCACGGCTGAAGACCACCGGAACCTAGCTACAGCCATGCTGAAGGCCCCTCTCCACACGTTCGGACAGGCCTCATGCATGAAGGTACCGGCAGAGGAACCCAGGTGTGTGTAATCCCATCAATGGCCAACATCCAAAGAGAGACTTAGAAGTAAGCTCTCAGAAGCGATATCTTTAGCCTACTTCTCCCTCTGGGAGAAACTGGCAATCTTCTGAGAGTTTCCTGCCCGCATGGGACAGCCTTACAAGCTTCCCATGGTGTATTCATATGCTAAATCCAGTAACAAGCTGGATCTCATTCCCCTGACCCTGAAGAGCCCCCCCAGGGCAACATCGTTAGGAGGGCCTAGTCGAGATAGACTTCTAAGATCTCAGGGAAAGGACAAAATGAGATGTTACTGAGCCTGACCGAGAAATCGGTGATTAACAGGATTTCGTGATCGTGATCGTCCCCATTTTTATCATGAATAATGCTGCTATGAAGCCATAATTCATATGCACATTCTTATGTGTGTATAATTGCATTTTTCTTGAGTAGATACCTTAAAGTGGAATTGCTGGGTCATAACTCCATAGCACCAGGAGCCACCTGGTGGTGATGGGGGCTATTCCCGGTATGCTGCTTGAGTGGTGGTCAGTACACTCTGGAGTGCTGAGGATTGAAGTGAGTCCTCCAGCCTTCTGAGTTATCTCCCCAGCTCTCCATTTTTCATTTCTGTGGGAATCCCATTAGCTACTCAGGCCTCACCCTACTCAGGCAAGATAGACCAATTCACAAAGTATGCAGCAAGGTGCTTGGCATGTGTAAGGAGCCACAAAGCATGGTGCCCGGTCACCTGTCTCTCCATACCACTGTTGAACAGTGAGAGTGTAGCAGATGTCAGAGGTCTTAGTCAGACCTTCAAAGTGAAATTGTTTTTCTTCTATTTTTAAATTTTTGTTTTAATTTTCTTTTTACAGGCTAAACTTGCATTATTACATTTCAGTCATACAATGTTCGAATACCAATCCCTCCACCAGTGCTCATTCTCCACCACCAATGTTCCCAGTATCCCTTCCACCACCCCCACCCCTTCCCACCCCATGCCTCTGAGGCATTCCCTCTTTCTCTCAAGTTGTTATGGTTTGCAATACAGGTACTAAGCAGCCATCATGTTTAGTCCATAGCCTACTTTCAGCTCGCATCTCCCATTGTGAGCAAGCCCTCCAACCATCATTTACTTAGTGGTCCCTTCTCAGCTGCCTTTTCCCTCAGCACGTGAGACCGGCTTCCAAGCTGTGGAGCAATCCTTCTGGCCCTTATCTCTGCTACAAAGTGAAATATTCTTTTCTGCTTTCAAAATGAACAGTTCTACTATTTCCTCTTTGGATGTAATGTATACCTTAATGTCCTGTGTTTCTAAGTTAAGGTTTTTCATAATGTATTAGAAAACACCTTTCATAAGGTGTTTTCTAAACTTCCTGTCACAGGCAAAGGGTTTTACTGTCTTGAGTATTTTGACTATGAATCTGGGTGAGAGTCTCTCACAGTTCCAAATTGAGATAAGGTGTAGGGACTGTTTGCTCAGATTACCTAGTAACAGAGAGAATTTTATCAATGGGACTTAGCTGCATCCTCATTTGTCATGTTTTTTAAGAGAGGTGGGATTGGGGCCACACCCTGTGGTGTGAAGGGCTGACTCCAGCAGTGGCAGTCTCAGGGATGGTGCTGGGAATTGAATCCAGGTCTGCTGCGTTGAAGGTCTTCCTTTCTCTGTGCTCTTTTGCCCGTTTCTGGTTCTAATCTGAGTGCAGTGTAGTTGAGATTTTGCTGTGTCCCATTGTGGTCTTAACTTTCTGGTTTTTATTTTAGGGCTACACGTGACAGTCATGACTCTGTGGTCAGGGATCATTCTTAGTGGGACAGGAGACTGATCATATGAGGTGCCAGAGATCAAACCTGGGCGGGCGGTGTGCAAGGCAAGCACCCTACCCACTGTACTAACACTTTGGCCACCAATCTTAAGCTTATTCTTTGATCTGGTTTATGATCAGTATTAATGAATATTCCATTAGTCAAGTGTTTGGCTCTAATTATTGGTACTTGCTTTCCGTCCAGCTACGTGATCTGGCTGGCTAATAACAGTGTCTACTGCTTATCCGTAGTTCGCTTTCTGAATTTTTTGTTTGTTTTGGGGTGACACCTGGAAATATTCAGGGCTTAACTCCTAGTTCAACACTCAAAGATCACTCCTGGTCGTACTTGAGGGACCATATGGGGTTCCGGGTATCAAACCTAGGTTGGCCATGTGCAGGGCGAGCACTCAACCTGCTCTACTATTGCTCTAATCCTGTCTAAGCCACGTTATTTTTTTTTTTTTTTTTTGGTTTTTGGATCATACCTGGTGATGCACAGGGGTTACTCCTGGTTCTGCACTCAGGAATTACCCGTGGCGGTGCTCAGAGGACCATACGGGATGCTGGGAATCGAACCCGGGTCGGCCGCATGCAAGGCAAACGCCCTACCCGCTGTGCTATTACTCCAGCCCCTAAAATTTTTTTAATGTTATTTAATTTAATTTAATTTTACTTTGGTAGAGGGTTTGGCCACACTGGGTAATGCTCAGAGCTTACTACTGGCTCTTTACTCAGGAATCACACTTGGTGGCTGGAGCAAGTGGGTACAGTGGGTAGGGTGCTTGCTGACCTGGGATCAATCCCGGCATCCCATTTGGTCCCCTGAATTTCTTCAGGAGTGAGTCCTGAGTGCAGAGCTAGGAGTAATTCCTGAGCACTGTTGTGTGGCTCCAAAACAACTGCAACCAAATTTTAAAAAGGGAATTACACTTGGTGGGGCTTGAGATACCATCTGTGTATCAAGTTCCTGTCTGACCTACTAGGGCCATTTATGTTTATTGTTTATGACGATTTTGTATTACATACTTTCTGTGATTTCCACCTAACCACCCTCTGATCGATCTGGTTTTCTTTTATTATTATTCTTTCATACAGCAGAATTTTCCCATCAGCGCTCTTTACACTTTAAGCGGATTATTCTCGATTGCCTATTGAAGGGTTAACGATCTCTGTACTCTACCCACTTGTGCTGATAGCATCTTACCCTCTCTGGTCAAGACATCCTAAACATCTGCAGATACTGTCTTGTACCCTTTTGTAAAAAACTAAGCATGCCAAAGGGCGTGTGTGGCTCTGTCTCACAGCCCACATTTAGTGCTCTGGAACTGCTGTGTGTGGGCTGGATTGGGACAGCTGTTGGCCAAGGACAGACTAAGGAAGAACGAGGACCAAGCTGGTTGCTGATTAGTTACCATTTATTCAGTCTTCCTTCTTTCTCATCTCCCACACTCCTAGCTCTGTCCTTTCTCTAGATCTACTGTCCTTTCTCTAGATCTAGATCTAGATGGATTCCCCCTCACTCATCTCTTCCCCTACTTGTTTCTCCCACCTTGCCCTCTAGGCTACACCCAGCCAGGTAGCAAAATCAACATAAGAAAGCCCTTCCTGAGGGCCATCAGGTTCAAAGCAAATACTACCTAAAGGCATTCTAAACCCCTTCCCCACTGTCAGCAGGCAAAATACCTCTTAACGTTTTTCTCCTTTCCTTAGTCCAAGAACTTATTCACATCTTAATACTAGTGATTTTTGTGTGGACATAGCAAGAGATACATTGAGGCTTGCAAGGCAGCTCTCCTAGCAACATCTTGCCACAGACTCAGACTACAGCATTCAGGCCAGATTAATCACTCCTAACCCTAGCAGGGTCTGAATCTAGTTATCACTATTTGGATCATGACAGCATTTGTCCATGACCAACCTCTTAACTTATAGTTAAGCATTAGACACTTTGGCCAGGCCCATCTCGATGCCAGGGTAACACACAACTCACCGCTTGCCCTAGGTCCGTCTCGTCCCTCGTCGGGACCCTGCTTTTGGGGGTGCTAGGAGTAAGGGCAGCTGAGGCTTAGGTCGAGAGAACAGATGCCCAGGAGGAAAATATTGTGTAGAGTCAAATGACTCCCAGGTTACAAAAGCATAGTATTTGCTAAGTCTTCCTGTGTCCATACAAAAAGGACATTGCTCTGAATAAACTATGCAAAGGACTCAAGGAGAAGAGAAAAACAATATTTACAAGTCAACAGAACAATAAGAAAGAAGCTACAAATAAACACAGAGGAATGGGAGCACTGTGATGGGAGTAACCCAATATACTTAAACTATCAGAGGTTATGTTATCCTACACCCTTTCTTGGCTAAACTCTCTGTTTGAAATAGTCACTCAGTGGACTGTGCACCTGTAAAGTTTTTTTTTTTTTTTTTTGCTTTTTGGGTCACACCTGGCGATGCACAGGGGTTACTCCTGGCTCTGCACTCAGGAATTACCCCTGGCAGTGCTCAGGGGACCATATGGGATGCTGGGATTCGAACCCGGGTTGGCCGCGTGCAAGGCAAACGCCCTACCCGCTGTGCTATCACTCCAGCCCCTCACCTGTAAAGTTTTACCTTATGTGTATAGTTTTGTTTTGTTTTAAATTTTATTTATTTTGGTGTGTATGGGGGGCGTACCGACTGGTGCACAGGGCTTACTCCTGGCTCTGCACTCAGGGTCATAACTAGTGGAATTTGGGGGACTTTTTGGGATGCTGGGGAATCTAACCTGGGTTGAATGTGTGCAAAGCAAATGTCCTTCCTGCTGTACTATCGCTCTGGCCCCTACACTTACTGTGTTTTTAATTTGTGAGTAAGGGTTTGGTCACACCTGGATGGGCTCATAGTGCCCTGTGGGGGGGGTGCCAGGAATTCAAGCCAGGTGTCAGCTGGTTACAAGGCAAACATATTACCTGTTTTTCTATCTTTGTGGCCCCAAATACTCTGTTCCATACTTGAGCAGGTTCATAGATCAAGAACAATGTAGGAACTTGAGTACAATGACTTTTCCCATCTTCCCACCATTTTCCCATTTTACCCAGGCCATTGACATCAGTTTAAGCCCAGTGTAACCCCTGAGTCATTTTATACTACCTTTCATTTATCTATGCTAGATTTGGGTTTTTTAACCATTCCCAGTGACTCACAGGTCCAAGGCTACTTTTACTGATACTTAACTCAGCAGTGCAAACTTGACAGTTGGTGGTTGGGCCTGGTGATGCTCAGTGTGGGGGGTGGGGGGGCTCACAATTCTTAGTCGTGTACTGTCTGATTTCTTTTTCCTGCAAGAGCAACTCTTTCTATTAAATTTGGCTAATGTCCTCTGCATTAAACTCTTCTCTTTTTATTTTTTTCTAATTTTGGGGGGTGGCACACCTGGTGATGCTCAGAGTTTATTCCTGGCTCTACACTGAGGGATCACTCCTGGCAGTGCTTAGGTAACCATATCCGTTGCCAGGGATTGGCTGTGTACAGGGGTCCTACCTTGCTATGCTATCCTTAGACCTTCCCAGCTTCTGTATTTTCTTATCTTTTCTAAAAAATATATTTGATGGGGGCCTGAGTGATAGTTCAGTGAGTAGGGTATTTCCTTGCATATGGCCATCCAGAGTTTGATCCCTGGCACATTATGTGGTCTCCAGAACCCATCCAGGGGTGATCCCTGAGTGCAGAGCCAGGAGTACACCCTGAGTACAGCTTGGTATGGCCCCCAAAACAACAAAAACGAAAAAAAAACATTTAAGGCAATTAGTCACCAATACTTTTATTTTATTGAATCACTGTGAGATACAGTTACAAAGTTTTCATGTTTGAGTTTCAGTCATAGAGTGATCAAACACCCATCCGTCCACCAATGTACATCTTCCACCACCAATGTCCCCAGTATCTTCCCCCCATCTAAGCCCTCCCCCTGCCTCTATGGCAGACAATTTCCCCCATACTCTCTCTACTTTGGGGCATTATAGTTTGCTCATATTTTCCCACCACCATTCAAGCCTGCTTGCCAGAGGCAGATGCTAGGTAATTTATTCTTTATTGTTATTTTGTGGCCACGTGCTTCTGGAATTCTAAAATTGTAAATGATTGGGGTCCAGAGACATCTCTGTAGGGAGCTAATCCATTCTGAGATTCATTTGGGAGTATCTAGATCAAGGCTATTGATGTGCTGAGATGGCGTCAGAGACAGATTTTGAGCGTTGACAGCCAGGAGCCCAGGCGGGTGGGGAGATGGTGAGGGACGGTCCATCTCCACTGCCGCTATGAGACCTGGAGTATTAGTCCTGGAACCCACATACTTGGGTTTTGCTTCTGGAAGCTCGTGGCCACAAAGATTTCATCAGTAGCCTGCGGAGAGGGCACACCTGCTTCATCTGATCACCGATACTTTTTATTCCATTATCAGTAATATGTTTTCTCCTTGGATTCTGTGTTGGTATAGATTGGTTTTTATTTCTGCCTAGGATGCTTTCCAAATCTGAAATGCCTAAGACAGACTCCTGGGCAGGGAATTGCATCTGTTCTATGTCTTGACGACTACTGAGCAGACTGACCACCCAAGCCTACCCAAACTATATATCACACTTAATTTAATTTTCACTTAATCTGAAATATGCAGAGTTTCTTTTAAAAGTTTTTTGGTAGTTGTTTTTATTTTGGGGCAGCACACCCAGCAATGTTCAGGGCTTGCTCCTGGCTTGGTGCTCAGGGATCATTCCTGGTGGCGCTCAGGGATTGAACACAGACTGGCCTTGTGCACAGGAAGTGTCCCACCTTCTGTACTATAGCTCTGCTGCCTGTATTTAAAGATTTTGTTGCATTTGTCTGAGTTACGGTGAGAATGAGGGTATATTTTCTTTGATTTTTCTCTCCCTCAGTTAAATACCTCTTTTCTGTTCTTTACCCATTTTTGAGTAGGAATTTTTTTGGGGGGCCATACCCAGTAGAACTCAGGGCTTATTTCTATCTCTGCAGAGGGCTCATTCTTTCTTTTTTTTTCTTTTTGGGTCACACCCGGCGATGCACAGGGGTCACTCCTGGCTCATGCACTCAGGAATCACCCCTGGCGGTGCTCAGGGGACCATATGGGATGCAGGGATTCGAACCCGGGTCAGCGGCATGCAAGGAAACGCCCTACCCTCTGTGCTATCACTCCAGCCCTGCAGAGGGCTCATTCTTGGTGGGCTAGGGTATCATATAAGGTACCTGGAATTGAACCCAGATTGTCTGTACGCAAAGTAAACAGTCTTTTCTTTTTGCTCCCAAATATTTAGTGATTGTCTATTGTATTTTCAGTATTAGAAATCAAATTCTGAGCATTGCACATATATGGCATGAACTCTATATCACTTTATCCACATCTCTGTTGAAATCAAATGTGCTATTTCTGGTCCGTGTTTCTGTTTAATGTATGTTAAGCCTGAAGACAGTAGCAGACACAGGAAGCTGCCTGTTCCCTAGTTTGAATTTCATATCTACTCTAAGGACTACCCCAATCATGAAAGTTTATACATAAACTTTGATTTGTATGTTTAAGTCTTTATCCAAATGTGCATTTATGTGTGTATATGTGTGTGTTTCTCTGCTAGGGCTCAAAGCAAGAGCCTCATACATGTAAGACATGAACTCTTACCACTAGACATAGCATCTTGCCCCCACTCCTATTTATATATTTTTTTAGTTTCAGTAGATAATTTTTATTTACTTTTGCTTTTCATAAAATCCTAGGTGTGTCTTTTTTCTTTTCCTTTCTTTTTAATTTTTTGATTATTTTTTAAATTAATTTATTTTTTAATTAGTGAATCACCGTGAGGGTACAGTTACAGATTTATACATTTTTGTGTTCGTGTTTCTCTCATACAATATTTGAGAACCCATCCCTTCAACAGTGCCCATTCTCCACCACCAATAAACCCACCATCCCTCCCACCCACCAATCCTACCTCCCCCCACCCCACCCTGCCTTTGTGACAGGGTATTCCCTTTTGTTCTCTCTCTCCAATTGGGTGTTGTGGTTTGCAATAGGGGTGTTGAGTGGCCATCTCGTTAAGTCTCTAGTCTACTTTTAACACGCATCACCTTTCCCCTGCGTGGCCTCCAATCACATTTTACTTGGTGTTCCCTTCTCTATCTGAGCTGCCTTTTCCCCAGAATGCCCCACTCCTATTTTTAATTACTTATTTGTTTTTGGCTTTTTAGGTCTCACCCACTGATCCTCGGGGGTTACCCCTGGCTCTGCATTCAGAAATTATTCTTGGTGGTACTTGGGGTACCATGTGAGATCCCAGTGATCAAACCTGTGTGGACCGTGTGCAAGGCAAACATTCTATCCACTGCACTATCGCTCCAGGCCTCCCACCCATATTCAAAAAAAACTTTTCCCCCCCTGGGTTGGAGAGCTATTACAGCAGGTAGGGCACTGGCCTTGCATCCTAGACTTCTATCCAGCACTCTGAGTTCCTCAGAGCCCTACAGGTAATGATTTCTGATCACAGAACTGGGAGCAAGCACTAAGCACTGCCCACAACCAAAACAATAAACTGAACAAACTAATTTTTATAAGGTAGGACTGTAATTTTTCCTAAAGCGATATGGACCGCCACTTGTGTTGCTGCTATGAAGTCAGTGAGAAAGAAGGTTTTAGAAGACTGTAATGGTGAAGACAGTAGCAGGTACTTACAGGAAGTTGTCTGTTCTCTAGTTTAAACCTAGTATCCACACTAATTCTGGTCATTGACAGATGCAAATCTTTCAGAACTTTCAGGTCTGTGAACCTGTACTGTGTCCAATCCATATGGCAAGAGTCTTATTATAAAACGGAGGTGAGACTTGCTCATTTAGCACTGTCATAAGCACATTGTAAAGATAGGACTTCGAAAATGTGTACTGATTGTTGGTAGGCACAGTGGGTAATGTGGGTAAGCTTGCATATGATGTGACTCACGGTCCCATAGAGGTTTCCAGTAAGAGGATTTCAGTAAGATATGACATCTAGACTCCATCTCCCATGCTTCCAGTCAAAAACTAATCCTTTTGGTGATATTTGCTCTCATTACTATTTCTGCTACTTTTCTCTAGAAATACTGTGTTCTTCTCTTGGACTTATTTCCACAACCCTTTGACTCACTGTATCTACCCCTTTGTACAGATGTAAATGAAAAAGAAAACAAGTAAAAATAGTACGTCCACATGCTTGGTACATCCACATGCTTGTCCTCACATTATTTAACCCAATTTCATGTACTTAAGTCTGTCTTTTTATGTTCTACTTTTCAACAGGGGATACTAGATTGATTATGACAGCTCAAGATCTTCCTCAGGAAGAAATTTCTTGTCACAAGACAATGGAAGGATTTAAGGGAGAGGGTTTACATTTCTCTATTCTAGGTGAGAGCTGGGACTGTAAGAACCAGGAGGGACATTTGAAGCAATCAGTTTTAAGTCAGGAGAAATCAGGGACTCAGAAAGCCATTTGTGAATATCCTGGATTTGGGGAGCATTTCATTGCAAACTCAGACCTTGCAACAAATGGTTTCCATATATATAACTCAGATATCAAAAGTTTGGATTGTGACCCAGTCTTGCACAATTGTCAGAAAAGTTACACATCTAAGAGAACTGGTGACAGTGACAACTGTGGAAAAGCCTTCAGCTATTCTATGGGAGTTAATCAACTTGGAAGAAATCAAATGAGAGAGAAATGTTGTAAATACACGGAAAGTGTTGAATCTTTCCATTTTGCCCCTCTTGGTGAGCAAAAAACAAATAAAGGAGGGAGGAGATTGTTTAAAGATAAGGATTTTGGGAATATCTTTAGTCTTAGTTCATCTCTTAATGGAAATAGGAGGAATCACTCTGGAGAGAAATTACATAAATGTACTGAATGTGGCAAGTGTTTCAAACGGAATTCTTCCCTTACTTTACATCACCGAACTCACACTGGAGAGAAACCTTATACCTGTAATGAGTGTGGAAAATCCTTCTCCAAGAACTACAATCTGGTTGTACATCAAAGAATTCATACAGGAGAGAAGCCCTATAAATGCAGTAAATGTGAGAAAGCCTTTAGTGATGGGTCTGCTCTGACACAGCACCAGAGAATTCACACTGGGGAGAAACCTTATGAATGTCTAGAATGTGGAAAAACGTTTAACCGAAATTCATCCCTGATTTTGCATCAAAGAACTCATACAGGGGAAAAACCATATAGATGTAATGAGTGTGGGAAACCTTTCACTGATATATCTCACCTCACAGTGCATCTCAGGATCCATACTGGGGAGAAACCTTATGAATGTAGCAAATGTGGCAAAGCTTTTCGAGATGGTTCATACCTCACCCAGCATGAGAGGACGCATACTGGAGAGAAGCCCTTTGAATGTGTGGAGTGCGGTAAATCCTTCAACCGTAACTCTCACCTCATCGTGCATCAAAAAATCCATTCTGGAGAGAAGCCCTATGAGTGTAAGGAATGTGGGAAAACTTTTATTGAGAGTGCTTACCTTATCAGGCACCAGAGAATTCATACCAGTGAGAAGCCCTATGGTTGTAACCAGTGTCAGAAACTTTTTAGGAATATCGCTGGCCTAATCCGGCACCAGAGAACTCATACTGGTGAGAAGCCTTACGAGTGTAATCAATGTGGCAAATCTTTCAGGGACAGCTCCTGTCTCAACAAGCACCAGAGAATTCACACCAAGGAGACCCTTTATCGATGTTCAGAATGCGGCAAATCCTTCAAGCAGAACTCTCATCTGGCAGTTCATCAGACACTCCATACCAGGGAAGGTTCCAGCCACTGTCTCCAGTGCGGAAAAACATTCCAAAGGAATTCATCCCTCATCCGACATCAAAGAGTACACCTTGGCGAACAACCCACAAAAACATAACAAATGTGTGTCATGCTCACTTCCCACCTGGCTCTCCTCAAAAATAATTTCTTCAGAATGACTTCTTCCAGTTGGGAGAAAAGCCCATTTGGGAACTCCTGCAGAAAATGTAGGTGGTAATAAATGTGAGGGGAAAACTCTAAGGATGATTCCATTTATAGCGAAAATAATAGCATGCACACCGGATTAAACTTGTGGATGTCAGAAGAAATTTTCCCTGAGATACCCACTTATTCTTATAACAGAATGTTTTAAAAACTGGGAATGTGTTTTGATTGCTATGTAATTTATATGAGAATTCTTTTAATAGGTTGTATTTACCTTTTTGTACCTGAGCAAACTCTTAATAGGATCAAATTAAATCCCTGAGGGAACCATTTTGTAGGAACTCTTACTCTCATTTCTACAGCAGAGCTATTCTGGTAAAAGATCCCACACTATACAGCAATGAGAGAATTAGAAATTTTGCTCTTTGCATGTTTTGTTGACCATCTTTAGATGCTGGGGACATGTTTCAGTTTCTTTAAAAAATTGAATCACAGTGATATACATATTTTCAAAGTTGTTTATGATTACATTTCAGTCATATAATGTTCCAGCATTCTTCCCTTAACCAGTGTACTTTTCCCACCATCATTGGTCCCAGTTTACCTCCTGCCCCTGCCCCTCCCCCCTGCTACTATGGCAGGCACTTTTTCTTTCTTTTTCCTCCTCCCCTTCCTTCCCCCTCTCCTTGCTCCCGTCCCTCTCCTGTTCTTCCCTTTCTACTCCCTTTCTTTCGCTCCCCCTCTCCTTCCCCTCCTCCGTCTCCTATTTCTGTCTCCCCTTCTTCCTCCCTCTCCTTTTGAGCCTTATGGTTTGCAATAGAGATAATGAAAGGTTATCAGGTATATCTCTGCGTACTTTCAACATTCAGTTAGGAATATATTTCATAATGGGCAACTGGACAAGTATGAATGAACAGTGAATTTTTTCTCTTTGAAGAAGAGTGAAAGAGGCTTATACTAAGATGAAAAGAGCTGCCACTAAGAAATATGGTATGCTGCTTTAGTTTTTAAAAAATTCTAAGATGTTATGCTTGTTATTACATATCCTCTTTGTTGTTGAGGATTTTCTAAGTTGTCCTGTGTAACCAATATGAACTGTAAAGGTTTTGTTGCCAAGCTTGAAAATGCTTTAACATGGCAGACACCAACAATACCACTTAAAATAGAAAATGTACTGTAACTTTAGTCATTTAAAGATATGTGTACTTCTGCTGTAAATTGGAAGTTGATAGTGAAAAAATAAACTTTTTTTTTAAATGGAATGGTTATTCTTTTTTTTTTTTTTTTTTTTTTTACTTTTTGGGTCACACCCAGCGATGCATAGGGGTTACTCCTGGCTCATGCACTCAGGAATTACTCCTGGCGGTGCTCAGGGGACCATATGGGATGCTGGGATTCGAACCCGGGTCGGCTGCATGTAAGGCAAATGGCCTACCCGCTGTGCTATCACTCCAGGCCCTGGAATGGTTATTCTTTTGATACAAGTTGTATATTGGTGTGTTGTTGTTGTTGTTGTTGTTGTTGTTGTTGTTGTTTGGGGGCAGGGCACAACTGGCAATGATCTGAGATTACTCTTGACTCTGGATTCAGAAATTACTCTTGGCAGTGCTTGTGGGACCATATGTGATGCTGGGGATGGGGGCAGATCAGCTGCATGTAAGGCAAGCGCCCTACCAACTGTGCTGTTGCTCCGGCTCTTAGCCTTTTTCTTTTTTTTTTTTTTTTTATCAAAATAATGGGCAATAGGGGCTGGAGTGATAGCACAGCGGGTAGGACGTTTGCCTTGCACGCGGCCGACCCGGGTTCGAATCCCAGCATCCCATATGGTCCCCTGAGCACCGCCAGGGGTAATTCCTGAGTGCAGAGCCAGGAGTAACCCCTGTGCAGAGCCAGGTGTGACCCAAAAAGCAAAAAAAAAAAAAAATAATAATGGGCAATAGTACAGTGGAGATGACACTTGCCTTGCACACTGCTGACGCGGGTTCGATCACCAGCACCCCGTATATTCCTCTGAGAAACTCCAGGAATGATTTCTGAGTGCAGAGCCAGTAGTAATTCTGAGCATTGCCAGGTGTGGCCTCCCTACCCCCTAAAAAATCATATCAAAACAATGTACAACTGCTGGGATTGGAGATAGTACCACAGCTAGGGTTCTTGCCTTGCATGCAACTTACTCATGCTAGATCTCCAGCATTCCACATGGTCCCTCAAGTACTTCCCGGAGTGTTTCCTGAATGCAGATGCAGGAGCATTTCCCGGTGTGGTCCCAAAATTAAATAAATATAATGTGTATTCAAAAAATTAAATTTTGAAGGGCTGCCGAGGCCCACTCTCACCACCTGTGTTCAGTGGTCTTGCGCTGCTTCCCCCACCCCAGGGCAACTGATGGTTATGGGCAGATAAAGGAGGAAACAAGGGTCAGGCTGGTTGGTATCAATTGCCGTTTATTCCAATCTCATCTCCATTTTCCTCTGATTCTCCTTCTGCTTCTTCCTCCCTGATCCCTTTCATCCTTCTTTTGGATCCTGCTCCTTCATGCTTCTCCTTCCTGTTTCTGCTTATCCCCATCTCACTCTTACAGACTTTGTATCTGCCAAAGCATTAGGAGTTGGGGTAATAATTACACATAGGTGTGGTCATACAATCAACAGAGGTAAAGTCCTTCCCTCAGGGGAATCTTCTACGCAGATTCTCATTCAGTAAGATGACCCACCCAAGAATGAAATTCCACCTGTGGATGTGTGTCTCCTTTCCTTAGTCCAACAAACATACCACCATCACTATCACTGTCATCCCGTTGAGCCTCAATTTACACGAACAGGCCCAGTAACGTCTCCATTCGTCCTAGCCCTGAGATTTTAGCAGACTCTCTTTACTTGTCCTTCCCAATGGTGCCACATTAGAGGCTCTTTCAGGGTCAGGAGAATGAGACCTGTCATTTTTACTGTATTTGGCATATGAATACAAATACATATGCCAACAAACATTCATAATATTAGTCATTTTGTATGGACAGAGTAAGAGATACATTAAGCTTATAGGATTGATCTCCTGGAGCCATCTTGCTGTAGATTTCAGACTACAGTGCTCAGGCCAGATTAGTCTTTCCTAACCCTAGCAGGGTCCTAGTCTTGTTACTTTTTGGATCATGACAGAATTTGTCCATGACCATGCTCTTAACTTACAGGTTAAGTATTATGGCGCTTTGGCCTGGCCCATTTCAATGCCAGGGTAGCTCACAGCTTGCTGGGTCCATCCAGTCCCTTGTCAGGACCCTGCTTTGGGGTGCTAGGAAGTAAGGGCAGCTGAGGCTTAGGTCGAGAAAGCAGATGCCCAGGAGTGAATATTAGTCGGAGTCAATTCTCAAGTTACAAATGTCGCGCGACGCTTCGACCAGCGAAGAAACACGCAACTCGGAGATCCTTCTTGCCACGATTTATTCAGGGACTTTCCATTGAAGGGGGAAGGAGGGGGAACGAGGAGGAGGAGGAGAGAGGGACGCACAGAGGGGGAACCTCTAGCTAGGTGACTTCCCCCCTTATATACCTCTTGCTGCTTGTTTCCCGCCCAAGTATCTGCAGCTGATAGGCTAGTTACACCTTGTGGGCGTGACAGGACATCCTGTTTCCTTATTAGGAGTTGTTTTCGAAGCACGGTGCAATTAACAAGGAGCTGGTGTTGTTTAGGAAATACGGTCCTGTGGAGGCTCTCCACATACAAAAGCATAATATTACTGTCTCCCTGTGTCTATACAAAAGGACATTGTTTTAAAGTAAACTGTGCAAAAGGACATAGAGGAGAAAAGCAATATTTCACTTATGAATAAAAGTCGTCTGCTTAGAAGGATCTGACCTTTCAAGTAACAGAGTCTGATTAGGGGAAAAAGGTGATAGACTGATTAGAAGCAGAGCACAAAAGGTTATAGCAAAGGAATGGGAGTGACTTGGGAGCACTGTAATGGGTGTAACCCGATAAACCTAAGGTCCCTGTGGCAAGGGAGAAAGGACAAACCAATGTTATCATACAATTATGGTTTGAAGAGCTGAGTGCATGTTTTGCATGAGGAGAACCTGGGGTTTTATCTTGGACACCACAGGTCTCTCAGGCACTGCCAGGGTGGCCTCCCAAAAAGCGGAAATAAATCTGGGAGTTTTATGTATCATGTTTGTTAGAAGGGACTATATCGGGTCACAGACCACCCATAAACCTGAGTGGTAGTGGGATATCCAGGAGGAAATCCACAAAATTAGCATATCCAGACCCAGAGCATTAAAAAAAAATTTTTTTTTATGACTTGGATTTGGTTGGGAGGTTTACCATCTTGAGGAGATGGTGAGTCTCGGAATAGGTAGATGGAGTCAGCACAGAGAGCTATGTTGAGCTGGCAGTTTGCTCTTAAGGGACTCCTATGGTGGTCCTGGGAGCTGCATAAGCTGTTGTCCGAGCCCTAGTGCTCAGGGTTCTCCCTTTTGATATTTTTAATTTCCTGTTACAGTAGAGTTAAGCTTAACACCACTGACATTTTCAGATCTGAGTTAGAAACCTGGTCAGTCATCTCAGACTTTCCTCTGCTATTCTGTGATCCAGGAGCCCATAAAGGAGCACAAAGAGAGGATCTTGTTCCCACTTGCCATCAGTTTATGGACAATCTACGTGAAAATAGGCTGGTCCATGTGCAAAGGGGCTGTTTTCTTCTTCCTTGGCAAAGGATTTTATTTAATCAGACTTTCTGTGGAAGTTATTGTTGAGTTCCAAGTTGCCATTTTCTCTATCTGGGACCATCATGGGAAATGCATTTTGTTTAAATCACAACTGTTCTTTGTTTGTCATAATGTCTTTTACCAGCAATGTTAAATGGAAGATGGGAGAAATCTTAAACACATTTACACCCCACCAAGTTCTTTACTCTCCAAGCTTGCCCCTTTTCTGCAAATGACCTGACTTCACGAGGTTTTCAAGCCAGAAATAACAGAATATGGAAGAAAACAGAGGTTAAGTAAGGAACTGGAAGGAAAGAAAAGAAGAAAAGGAGAAGGAAGTAACCTCAAATGAAGGCATGGAACCAGTCAGCAGCCTTAGGAAATCCCTAACTTTAGATTAGCTTTCTCATTGTGCAAACATTGTGTGGTCTCATCCTTGACACGTCATCCTCATATTCAGCCATATTCTACCCAGGTTTCTTCAGTTCTCTTGGGCCAGAGGGTGGACAGAACTTGGATTGGGTTTTTGCTGGTTCCAGAAATTTAAAGGTTGTTGCTGGGCACAGATAGTTCACAAGTTGAACATAAACTTTTATGAAAGAGGCTCAGGTTCAGTCTGTGGCACTGCATGGTCCCTGAAGGCCCCACCCCATTTATCATATATATATGTATATATATATATATACTTCTATATGTATATTCATGCTACAGTACTCTAGACAAAACAACTGAAAAAAATATAGTCCAGATAACATGAAAGTTCTTGATAGTTTTTTTTTGGGGGGGGGAATCCACACCCAGTGATGCTCAAAGATCAATCCTTGCAAGTTCAGGGGCCCATGTGGGGTGTCTGGCTTTGAACCAGGCAAGGCAAGCAGCCTAACCTGCTTTTCTATTGCTCTGGCCTCAGGTTTTTACTATATTATGCCAAATTATAAGACTAGATCAAGCAAGGTCTTTGCTAGAATCATTCCTAGCAAGCTCTGGGGATCACATGGAATGCCGGGGATTGAGCCGAGAGCAGCCGCATGCAAGGCAAGCATTCTAACCATTGTTCTTTCTCTTAGGCCCTGTTGAGTAAGGTCTTTTTTTTTTTTCTTTTTCTTTCCTTTTTTTTTTTTTTTTTTGGTTTTTGGGTCATATCCGGTGATGTACAGAGGTTACTCCTGGCTGATGCACTCAGGAATTATTCCTGGTGGTGCTCAGGGGACCATATGGGATGCTGGGAATTGAACCCAGGTCGGTTGCTTGCAAGGCAAATATCCTACCCGCTATGGTATCACTCCAGCCCCTGAGTAAGGTCTTTGTTTTGGCACATAGCAATGTGACTCTGATCCAGTTTCTGCATAGTGCTGGGGGATCCTGGGGTGTTGACCCTGGGGGCTGCAGGCAGCCCCTTTTTCCCAGTTGCCTTCATGGTGACCTACATTCTCCTAAAAAGATAGAGCTGTTAGGACTGGACCCCTGTTAGCAGTGTCATGCAGGAAACTGTGGTCACCCCTAGGATAAACAAGTGTTTCAGGGCCAGAGCTTTAATACAGTGGGAAGGGCATTGACCTTGCATACAGCCAACCCAGGTTCGGTCCCCTGGGATCCCTTATGAGCACCACCAGGAGTAATTCCTGAATGCAAAGCCAGGAGTAACCCCTGAGCATTGCTGGGTATAACCACCCCTCCCCCCCAAAAAGCTTTTCATTCTTTTTTAAAATTTTATTTTCATAACATTAATAATAGCTGTTTATATTTAGTATTCCAACACCATCCCACCACCATTACACCTTCCCAACACCATTGTTTTGTATTTTCCCACCACTACCCAAACCTGCCCTATAGGCAGATGGTAAATGATTTGTTTTGTATTGCTTGTTATCAATAGTATACGATATTGCGAGGCTGCTCTAGTGGTCACACAGAAATGTTTCTTTTTTTTGTTGTTTTTTGGGTCACACTTTGCGATACACAAGGGATTACTCCTGGCTCTGTACTCAGGAATTACCCCTGGTGGTGCTCAGGGGACCATATGAGATGCTGGGAATTGAACCCAGGTCGGTCACATGGAAGGCAAATGCCCTACCTGCTGTGCTATTGCTCCAGCCCCACCGTGTTTTATTCGTTTTTTTTTTTTTTGGCTTTTTTTGGGTTACACCCGGAGATGCACAGGGGTTACTCTAGGCTTTGCACTCAGAAATTACTCCTGGCGGTGCTCAGGGGACCATATGGGATGCTGGGAATCAAACCCAGGTTGGCTTCATGCAAGGCAAACGCTCTACTCGCTGTACTATCACTCCAGCCCCGTGTTTCATTCTTGAGTGGGACTAGGAAACAGAAATGGGGAAGAAGGGAAGAGAATCGCCCTGTTAGTATAGAGAAACATGTTTCTGGATAAGGAGTTCCTGGGGATGGAGAACTAGTCAGAGCCTTTATTAAGTTTCAGGTAAGACCCAGATGTTGGGCAGATATGTGCTGGGACATAGGGAACCTGAGACACTTGTTCTCCAGAAGGTTGTTCAGAACAAGTATGGGCATAAGTGACCTTGCAGGTCTAAGTGTCCTCAATACCCAAGCAAACGGCAGAATATAATTGTGAACCGACTCACCTGTGATGCCTCACCCAGCATCTGGTCCCGAGGCTAACCACTAGCCTGACTGGTAATGCCAGTTTTTATTTATTTTATTTATTATTTTTATTATTATTATTATTATTTTGCTTTTTGGGTCACACCTGGTGATACACAGGGGTTACTCCTGGCTTTGCACTCAGGAATTACTCCTGGCGGTGCTTAGGGGACCATATGCGATGCTGGGAATCAAAGCCAGGTCGGCCACGTGCAAGGCAAACACCCTACCTGCTATGCTATCACTCCAGCCCCATACTTTTGTATATTTTATATGTGGTATTGATTCACGCAGGTAGATTAGGGAAGGATCTCCCTATATCATGGCAGTGAAACTTCTGGAAAGTATTAAAGCCCTGTCTTCCCTGGGCCCCTTGGAGGGGGTGGGTTTCAGTGGGTTTCAGTTCCCTCCCCCCCTAGCAGAGCCAAAGACCTCCGTATCCTAGCCACAGCCATGCTCAACGCCCCTTTCCACACACACGTTCAGACAAGCCTCATGCATGAAAGAACCGGCAGAGGAACCCAGGTTGTGGGATCTGGGGCTGAGACCTCCAAGCCTGCTCAGATCGGGACTGTGCCTCTTCCGCACAGATTCCCCATTTTATAGTAGCTAGGCGGTCACACCCATGGACTGCCCCCAGCGCCGCCGTGCAATCCCACCAACAGCCAACACCCAGAGACTATAAAACCAAGCTCCTGGAAGCAAAGCTGCTGCAACATCTTATAGCCTGGTTCTCCCTCTGGCAAGAGGCAAGAACTGGCAAGCTACCGAGAGTTTCTTGCCCACATGGGAGAGCCTCGCAAACTCCCCATGTTATATTCATATGCCAAATCCAGTAACACACTTGGTCTTATTCCCCTGACCCTGAAAGAGCCTCCAACACGGCACCATTTGAAAGGACGAGTAAAGAGAGGCTTTTAAAATCTCAGGGATAGCATGAATGGAGACGTTACTGAGACCGCTGGAGCAATTGACAACTGGATGATTATGTTGATTAAAGCCACCAGTTTTAACTTTGACCCACCTTGTGGATACAGTGGATACAGAAAGCAAGATCTGGTAAGACCTCCTGCAGCTGCCCCTGAGGAGAGTGAACCCCTTCCTACAGAAAGGACCTGAGGAAATTACTTGAGAACTTCCCTGTAATCTGATTAAACCTCAGCTAGCCCAGATCAGAGAAAGATGGACCCACCCTCAGAGAGAAGATTCAGCAGAACAAAGAGGAGTTTTCAAAGTGGATCATGGACCCCTCCCAGCTCTACCCCCTTAGCAACAACCTTAGTAATGGATTTTTATCTAACTACAAAGCCCCACTTGGGGGCGGATTGGAGAAATCCTGTAAAAGCCAACTTGAACAAAGGATGGGCAGGCATACGCTGCCCAAGCATGCCTAAGCACATGTGGCCCCCGCATCTCCACTCTCGAAATGTGTAATTTCATGTTTTCATGTCTAATACTGGGATATGTGTAGGGGCTCTCTCCATCTTTGGAGAAGTCTGCATTCTCTGGAGTGATTTACTTTCTCTCTCTCTTTCTCTCTCTCTCTCTCTCTCTCTCTCTCTCTCTCTCTCACACACACACACACACACACATAAACACACACACACACACACACACACACACTTTCCCTCCTTCTCCTTTCTAAAAGCCTCCAAATAAAATGTTTTACTTCACTGTTTGTCTACTCCTGAAATTCTTTTCTGCGAGGCAAGACAAGAACCTGGTAAGCTCTGGATAAAGTCCTCAGAATGACTGACTTTCTCACAAAGAGCAATTCCTCATCCCAAGCTTAGTCTGTGGCTCCTGGAGAAATTGGGTAGCAGGGATCATCTCCCATGCCAAGAACAAGTGGATGTCAGGTGTGGCTTGACAGCCACCTCAGGGACTGTTGGGGCTCTGGCCTGTGACGCGCAGAGGCTCACCGCAGACTCTATCAGTCCTAGTCTTCCAAGAGGGCCTCAGGGTGGAGGAGGCAGATAGTAGAAAGTGACCATTTCCTCACCACCTCACTTAAGCCACCCATAGGGCCACCTATTTTATAATAACACTATGTTGTGTTGCTCAGCATTATTTCATGAGCTGGATTCATTCATACTGTAATTCCATATAGTTAATTTCGCAGCTGTTTAATATTCCGGTATGTATTTATGCTTTAGCCTATTCTGTAAAACCGTAGTTCTTATCAAGAGGTGATTTTACACCTTAAGGGACTTGTGGAGACATTAGACCTGCCATGATGATTGATGAAGGTAGACAGGAAGCTAATAAGGACTAGTGGTACAGGAGTGTTCCCACAGCAATAAATTAGCTCAGAATATGAGTAGTAGGTTGACATATGTTGGATTATACTTCTAAGCATTTTTTAAAATTTTTTGGGTCATACCCGGTGATGCACAGGGGTCACTCCTGGCTCATACACTCAGGAATTACTCCTGGCGGTGCTCAGGGGACTATATGGGATGCTGGGAATCGAACCCGGGTTGGCCGCGTGCAAGGCAAACACCCTACCCGCTGTGCTATCACTCCAGCCCCACTTCTAAGCATTTTAAGAAGTAATATTGATTTGTCCTTTCCCTACAGGGATCTTAGTTTATGTCTTTTTTTTTTTTTGTCTTTTTGGGTCACACTGACTGATGCTCAGGGATTACTCTTGGCTCTGCACTCAGGAATTGCTTCTGATGGTGCTTGGAGTACCATATGAGATGCCAGGAATTGAATCTGGGTTGGCTATGTGGAAGGAAAACACCCTACCCTCTGTACTATCAATCCGGCCCCAAGAAGCTTAGGTTTATTGGGTTACTCTCACCATAGTGCTCCCAAGGCACACCCAACTCCATCAGGCACTTCCAATCCTCTGTATTTATCTTTAAACTCTCCCTTGTGCTTTTCTTCCCCTATTAATCATGTATATTCTCAAATCAGACCCTGTAACTTATGAAGTAAAATTCTTCTAGGGGCTCTGGGTTTTGTAAATGTAAGTGAAATATTATTGCTTTCCTCTTTCCTTTATGTCATTTACATAGTTTATTTTACAGCAGTGTCCATTTGTAGAGACACATGAAGACGGTTATTGCCGTGCTTTTGTAAAATGGGAGTTAATTGACTTCGAATATTATTTACTCCTGGTCATCCATCATATTTATTTGACTTAAGCCTCACTTCCCCTTTGTTCCTAACAACCCAAAAGAGGGATCGTGGCAAGGGATAAGGATGGATCCATGGTAAGCCATTGAAAAGGGATAGGCTAAGTGCCATAAGAAGTATAATAAATTAAGAGCATGGTCATGGGATAAACTCTGACATGACCTAAAAGCAAGTGACTGAATAAGGACCCTCCTAGGGTTAGGAAAGACTACCTGGTCTGAGGACTGTAGTCTGGGATATACATTAAGATGTCCCCAGGAGAGCCACCCTTTAAGCTTAATATGTCTCTTACTGTGTTCAAAGTGACTTGAAATATTAAGGTGTAAATTTTCTGGGGGGGGGGTCACATCCAGCAATGCTCAGGGGTTACTCCTGGCTCTGCACTCAGGAATTACTCCTGGCAGTGCTTGGGGGAACATATGGGATGCCAGGGATTGAACTCAGGTCGGCCAAGTGCAACACAAACGCCCTACCCACTTTACTATAGCTCTGGCCCCAAGATGTAAATTTAAGATGATTGTTTAAATAGATTATGGCAAAGGAAAGCAGAAAGAAATACAATCTTAGATGGAATTCTGCCCTTGGGCAGATCTCCTAGCAGGAATCTAGAATGCTGAGCACTTACATTTTTTTTTTCTATTTGGGTCACACCTGGCAATGCACAGGGGTTACTTCTGGCTCTACACTCAGGAATTACTCCTGGTGGCGCTCAGGGGACCATATGGGATGCTGGGATTTGAACCGGGGTTGGCCATGAGCAAGGCAAATGCCCTACCCGCTGTGCTATCACTCCAGCTCCAATGCTGAGCACTTAGATGAGATTTTTGTCCTTGAGTATCTCCTAGAACTTCCCCTGAAAGAAGGGCTTTACATCTGTTCATTGTGTATTATAATGTTCAACTGTGATTTCTCTATAACTTAAATGCTGTGAGACTGAATAAACAGCCACTGATTACCAAACAGCCTGGCAGCGCCCATTCCTTTGTTTGTCTGCCGCCATCGGCCATCTGGGGGGATGGTAATGGGGCCTGAACACATCAAGGGGACTCTTTGGTTTCCGTGTGTGGACCAGTGACACCCCTCCCAGAACAGCACACATGTATATGCATTTGGAGGGGTTCATATTCTAAGATAATTGACTTCATAATTACAAACCTTGTCTCATGTTCCCAGTATGAATTCATACCAATTAGTGGTTTGTACCTTGATGCTCTCTTGGTTGCTTTGGCTGCTATAAAATACAACTCAATGTTCCACATCAGAGATAGATTGGAATGAGAAGGAAGCTGTCACACGGGACTTACTCCACTTTGATACATCTCTAGCCTGCAAGCTGTTGGAAAAGATCTCTGCCTTATTTGGGCTTTATACTTCTGGACTCCAGATCATAAGAACTTCTACCCCATGTCACAGCTTCTCCCACTCACCCAATGGCTAGACTTGGCAGAAGTTGGCCATTCAGGGTCACGTGGTGGGTGTATGTGTTTTTTTTCGCCACAGTTACTGGCTCTAAGCCATTCAGACATCCTCTCCTCTTGTACCCACAGGGCCTTCTGTTCCCACAGGCCATTCCCAGTCTTTTTTGCAGGGGGGGGTTACACCCGGCAACGCACAGGGGTTTCTCTTGGCTCTGCTCTCAGGAGTTACTCCTGGTGGTGCTCAGGGGACCATATGGGATGCTGGGATGTTGGCCGCATGCAAGGCAAATGTACTACCCGCTGTGCTATTGCTCCAGCCCTGCCATCTCCAGTCTTACTTGCCCTGAGCCATCAGTGTTTGCAACACTCCCTTTTCTGTCACCAGGTCCCCTGGGAGCTGTAGTGTTCTTTTTGATCGCAGGGTCTCAGATGATTCCTTTGTGTGGAAGCAACAAATTTTATGTCCTTCCTTTGTTGGGCACAAGTGGAATTGCTAGGGGCCCTGATGTGGCCCTGATGGGGCCATGGGGCCGAGACTTTTGAACTGAAAGGAGCAGGTCATTTTGGATATGGGGCTGTCATTCCAGGGGCTATTCTCTCCCACAGCAGTGATAACAAACACAAGGGCACAGACAGGTTGTATAGACTTATCAAGAGGTATGTCTGATAGAATGGTGAAGAGCTAGCATTCCCCAGTCCACTAGAGGTCAAGCCACATTTACAGTGTGAGATGCTCAGAGAGGCCAGTGGAGTCTACTGGACTTGTTTAGGTGGGCCCTTCACTCCCACCCTGATTACCTGATCTTGGGAGGCCTCCATAAAGAAAATGTGGGAACTTTAAAGAATGCAATTCCTATCTAACTTCCAGTGAAGTCTTTTGTAGACTTAGAATAGAGAAACTGTAAGACCGGGTAGGTGACTCAAAGGGTTGGAGGGCAAGCTTTGCATGTGGGAGCCTCAGTGGTCCCCAAGCATTTTTTTTATTAGTTTATTTTTAATTAGAGAGTCATCGTGAGGGTACAGTTACTGATCCATACATCTCTGTGCTCATGTTTTCCCCATACAAAGTTCGATAACCCATCCCTTCACCAGTGCCCATTCTCCACCACCCGTAAACCCAACATCCCTCCCCCCATCCCCAGTCCCGTCTCACCCCACCCCACCCTGCCACTATGGCAGGGAATTCCTCTTTGTTCTCTCTCTCTGATTAGGTGTTGTGGCTTGCAATAAAGGTGTTGAGTGGCCATTGTGTTCAGTCTCTAGTCTGTATTCGGCCTGCATCACCCTTCCCCCACATGACCTCCAACCACATCAAAATAACTTTTTAAGGTTGTGCCGGTGCTGGCTCTCTGAGGTTACACAGGGCTGGCTCTCTGAGGTTGCGCAGGGCTGGCTCTCTGAGGTTACTCAGGTGCTGGCTCTCTGAGGTTACACAGGGCTGGCTCTCTGAGGTTACTCAGGTGCTGGCTCTCTGAGGTTACACAGGGCTGGCTCTCTGAGGTTACACAGGTGCTGGCTCTCGGAGGTTGCACAGGTGCTGGCTCTCGGAGGTTACACAGGTGCTGGCTCTCAGAGGTTACTCAGGTGCTGGCTCTCTGAGGTTACACAGGGCTGGCTCTCTGAGGTTACTCAGGTGCTGGCTCTCTGAGGCTACACAGGGCTGGCTCTCTGAGGTTACTCAGGTGCTGGCTCTCTGAGGTTACACAGGGCTGGCTCTCTGAGGTTACACAGGGCTGGCTCTCTGAGGCTACACAGGGCTGGCTCTCTGAGGTTACTCAGGTGCTGGCTCTCTGAGGTTACACAGGGCTGGCTCTCTGAGGTTACACAGGGCTGGCTCTCTGAGGTTACTCAGGTGCTGGCTCTCGGAGGTTACACAGGGTTGGCTCTCTGAGGTTGCACAGGTGCTGGCTCTCTGAGGTTACACAGGGCTGGCTCTCTGAGGTTACACAGGGCTGGCTCTCGGAGGTTGCACAGGTGCTGGCTCTCTGAGGCCACTCTGGTGCTGGCTCTCGGAGGTTGCACAGGTGCTGGCTCTCTGAGGTTACTCAGGTGCTGGCTCTCAGAGGTTGCACAGGTGCTGGCTCTCAGAGGTTGCACAGGGTTGGCTCTCGGAGGTTACACAGGTGCTGGCTCTCGGAGGTTACACAGCCAAGCATGTTTTTAAATGCAAATTAAAAGCACAGAAAGGTATTATCACAATCTGTCAAAATGGCTATAATAAAAATGAACATCAGGAGTGGAGCAGTCAGGGAACGTGGGTTGCATGTGGCCGAAGCAGGTTCCATCCCAGGAGGCCCATGTGGTGCCCCAAACCCCACCAGGAGTGTATCTCTGAGCTCAGAGCCAGGAGTAAGCCCTGAGCATTGCCGGAAAAAAACAAAAAGCACCAGAGTCTGGTAGGAATGTGGAGAAACTAGTTCACAAGTAAATTTAAGAAGAGTGGCAGTTTCTTGCAACGTTAAACATGTACTTGATTATTGGACGGCCCGTGATTGCACTCAGGCACTTACCCCAGAGAAACAAAGACTCAGAAGCATCACACTACTGGTGACTGTTGTAGATTGCTTGTGGCAACTTCATTTTTTTTTTTTGTTTTGTTTTGTTTTTGGGCCACACCCGGCTGTGTTCAGGCTGTGCTCAGGCTTACTCCTCCCTCCTCATCCTGGTTACTCTTGGCTCTCTTTCTGCACACTGTTGGTCCCTACTGCATACTATTGGTCTTCCCTCTCCATCTCAGACCCGCGACTGCTTTCTGCATCTCTCTTCATCCTTGACCTTTTAGGTTGCTGCCACTCGTCTCTACGTCACTGTCGTATGGTCTCTTCATCTCTTCTCGATTCCTCTCATCTCCTTTGCTTCTGGTGGTCCCGCCTAGTTCTTTCTTGCACTTTCCCTCCCCCTGTTTACCCCGTTGCCATGGTAGCTGCCCTGCGGCAGGCGCGGGGCAGCGCCGCCTCTGATTGGCTGTCTGCTCTGCCAATGCTGCTCGCCCTGCCCTGCCTATGCATTGTGGGAGTTGGGGTCGCGGGTAGCGTCCGGTGCACAAGACGGGTCAGTTGTCCGCCATCGCGCCGAGCCCAAGGCTGAAACGAGGTTGACGTAGTGTTGTGCAGACTGAGCTTCCAGCCATCACGCTGTGAGCTGCGCCAGCATCTTCTTTTGACGTTCGGGGAGGAGCAGAGGAAGAGAAATCCCTGGAGTGGGAAGAGGTGACGGGAAGTTCCCGGGGTGCGGGAGGAGGCGGGGCGGGGACTGGGAGGGCCCAGGCGCTTCAGTAGAGAAGCAGGTGCAGGGATGCGGGATGCGGAGCCAGGCCCAGGAGAGAAGTGGTGGCCATAGTGGGGGTAACAGGGAGAGACACTCCTAGTGTGACTGACCTGATGGGGGGTTGCCTCTAATATGAGTGACATTTGGCTGGGGCGCCCCTCGTGAGTGTGCTCGGGTGCGGGGCACCCCAAATGCGAGATTCGGGGGCATGGCTGGGCTGGGGTGAGTCCTGACTCTGCCCCTGCCCCGGAACGCCGAGGGTGGCCTTTCCTGAAAGAGGGTTCTGTGGGCTGGAGCGCGCCGGGCATGCGCAAGCACAGGGTTTGGGCTCTGTCCTACGCTGTGGCCCTTATGGCTGAGTCCGATCCAAACCATGAAGAGTGGTGGTCCTGAAGGGGGCAGATACAAATACAGATACTTCCGTAGAACTGAAACCACTGAGGGTTTTTCCAAAGTCATTTTGAAAAAAGAATTTTTTTTTTTATGATAGAACAGCCTTAAAGCAAGGCCATAGAGGGCTAGAGAGATGGCGGTGAAACTGGGGGTCAGTGCCCACTGCAGGACTGTGAAGGTTGAGATGGGCAGTCCTGGGAGCAGTGGGGCAGAGGTCAGTGGCTTTCGAGCCCTGGCCTCCTGGCTTTTGCCAATCAGTGTGCTCAGTGTTTGCTGAGTGTTATGACTTCAGCCATTTCTCTTCCTAATTGTGCTCAGTTGAAACTGAACTGATGAGAGAGCAGTCTCCCTCCCTGGTGTCCCCACCCTGGTAGGACTCAGTCTTCTACTGAGCCCTACAGTGGCTTCTGCAGGCCAGGACCATTCTAAAACTGGGCTCACACCTCTCTCCTCTGCTTTGGAGGAGGCCTTATACCTAACCCTTCTATGTTGTTTGAAACTGAATTCTCTGTGTGTTTTGTACTTCGAATTTTGGGGCCAAGAGAGGTAACTCAGTGGGCTGAGCACATACTAGGTTCACTCCCTGGCACATCATGGTCCCTGAGCACTTGGGTGCGTGTTGCAGGAAAAAAAAAGTTTTTGAAATAAGCAAATCTGATGATGATAGAATGAATACATAGAATAGAGTGAAAACCATCTCCAGGTTGGAAAGCCTGGAGAGACAGTATAGGGGAAGATACTTAGCTTACATGCACCCCACCTGTGTTTGATCCCTGGCACCCCATATGGTCCGCTGAGTCCTACATGAGGAAGCCCTGATCATTGACAGGTATCGCCCAAAAAAAAAACAATAAATGAACATATGTCACTAGAATGAGTTGGCTAATGCTTTAAGATTTTTATATCTGGGCTAGAGCAATAATAATGGCATTTGCCTTGTAACAGCCCACCCAGGTTTGATCAGCAACTCACAGGGTCCCCTAAGCATTTCCAGGAGTGATTCCTGAGCACAGAGCCAGGGGCAGGTCCTGAGCACTTTTGGGTATGGTCCAAAACCCTATGTATTACATCTTTGTTAGATCATACTGTAATTTTTCCCCTGTTATATGACTGGACTTTTTGTGTCTGTGTAGTACCAAGGATCAAGCCCTAGGACTTCAAGTTTCACATAAGTCAGATACATTCTCTACTGCTGTGCAGTATCCCTCATTTCTTTTCTTTTCTTTTTTCTTTTTTTTTTTTTGCTTTTTGGGTCACACCTGGCAATGCACAGGGGTTACTCCTGGCTCTGCACTCAGGAATTACCCCTGGCCGTGCTCAGGGGACCATATGGGATGCTGGGATTTGAACCCAGGTCGGCCGCGTGCAAGGCAAACGCCCTACCCGCTGTGCTATCTCTCCAGCCCAGTATCCCTCATTTCTGAAAATTTTTTTTGGGGGGGCAGATTGAGCCACACCCAGCAGTACACAGGACTTACTCCTATTCTGTGTTCAGGGGGTGTCATTCCTGTCAGGGCTTGAGGTGTCATGTGTGATGCTAAGGATCAATCCTAGGTCAGCTGTGTTCAAGGCCTCCTCTGCTAGCCCCTTGAATTTTTTTAAGCCTAGTAATATTCTTTTTTTTTTTTTTGGCTTTTTTGGTCACAGCTGGCAATGCACAGGGGTTACCCCGGCTCATGCACTCAGGAATTAACTCCTGGCAGTGCTCAGGGGACCATATGGGATGCTGAGAATCAAACCCGGGCCGGCCGCGTGCAAGGCAAAAACCCTACCCGCTGTACTACCACTCCAGCCCCAAGCCTAGTAATATTCTTATAAAATGAGCTTCATCTCCATTTTTGTATATATATATATTTTTTTGGCTATACCCGGCAATGCTCAGGAGTTATTCCTGAGTCTGCACTCAGGAATCACTCCCAGTATTGTTCTGGGGACCAGATCAGATGCCGGGAATTGAACCTGGATCAGTTGCATTTAAGGCAGGCACCCAACCTACTCTTGCCCTCACTTCATCTCCCTTTTATTTGTGTGTGAATTTATATATGAGAAAACCTTACTAAAATTTTTTTTCAGTGCTGAGCTCAAATGCAGAGACTTACACATGTAAAGCAAGTTCTCTTCTGCTGATGACTTCAAAATTATTCTGCATGGGCAATAATTCTGCATGTTCTCTGGATGTGGTGGGACTGATGGATCAGAGGCTCTGTGTGTTTGGGCTTGGTGCCCAGTCCTGGTTCTCACCTTGTAACTTTCTCCCTGTCCTCTGTAGGCCTGGACTCTGACTGACATTTTGTCCTCTACTTTCTCAAAACTGCAGTTCAGTGAACTCATCCTTGACAATTCACATCCTGCCACTGGCTAGGGGCAGTCACATTTCCTGCTGCAATTTGGAAAGATGCTGCCTCTGGAGAAAATATCTGCTCCCCGGAGTATCCCCACTCCCCTGGAACTGTGCACACTGGGTTTGGCCGATGAGGACCCGCAGGCGGATTCTGAGACTGTCCCGGGGAGGACTGCTGCAGATGTCGAGTTTTCTCGTCTGCACTTCAGAAACTTTACCTACCCAGAGGCAGCTGGGCCCTTCCAGGCCCTGGATCAGCTTTGGGTGCTGTGCTGCCACTGGCTGCAGCCAGACACATACTCCAAGGAACAGCTGCTGGAGCAGCTGGTGCTAGAGCAGTTCCTGAGTGTTCTGCCCAACCACATCCGGCCATGGGTGGTGGCGCAGCATCCTGAGAGCTGCAGGAAGGCAGCCTCCCTGGTGGATGACTTCATCAAGTCCCTGGAAGAGCCAGGTGAGGGTCCACTCCCGAAGTGAACAGGCCTAGGTGGGCAGGAAGTTGCCTAAAGCTGCAACCATCAGGGCTTTCTTGACGGTGCTGTTTCTTGTGTGGAAGGTTCAGGTGGTAATAGCTACAAGCTGTTGCAGTAACTAGGCACTGGCAGTCTTGCCTCGTGCCCTCCTTCTCGGGCTGCTACATGCATCAGGAACACTGCAGGGGCTCCTGCCCTCATGTCTGGTTTCCAGGTACAAGAAACTGGAAAGTAGCTTTAAATGGAAATGGGCTGGAGGACCGCACAGTGGATAGATTGCTTGCCTTGCATACGGCTGGCCTGGCTTCGATCTTCAGCATTGCATATGGTCCCCTGAATCCCTCCATTGAGCAGAGCAGGAGTAAGTCTGGAGCAACTCTGAGTGTAGCCCACCGCACCCCCCCTGTAAAAAAAAGAAAAAGGCAGTGTCCTGGTCATATATTTATGCTCTGTCAGGATGGGAAGAAGTAGGTGATCTTGTAAGTGTCTTAGCCACTTGGGCTCACTTTCTCCTGAGGTGTAGACAGATAATGTTGTGTTCCCCTGTGGCCACGTGTGGATCCATCGTATGCACATATGTGGGTGCAGAATACTGAAGCTTTGCTGTCTGCCATGACCGGATGGGCAGGTGAGAGCCAGGGAATACCTAGGAACCTTCCAGAACTCATTAGTGAGCAGCCTGCCTCTGGGTGAGGGTGCGGGCACTGGGATAGATGGCAGCCCAGTCTGGTTAACAGCTGTCCTCTTAACTGATTCTCTGGGGCAGGCTGACATGGGTTTCTTATGGATATTGAGCCATACATGACCTTTCTACTCCCTGGTGTCCCCCGAAGGTAGAACCACATGGTACCTTGCTGCTCTCTGCACGGCCTATACTCTGTACGCCTCATCCACAGCCTGGGCAGAAAGCTTACGGCTGGTTCCTAGAGATGGCATGCATGGTCCTAAGTCCTGCTGTGTGCATTGCAGCCCCTGGCATAACCAGGCCTTCAGCAGGGCCATTGTTCATCAGTTTCCATCCCTTCCTGGCAAGTCAGCATCTGCCCTCCCTTGTTCAGCTCCTTCCCATGATGCCGCTGCATCGGTGTTCTTGCAGTGCCTACCACTGGAGGTGTATGGGTAGGATTTCAGTCACAAGACAAGTACATTTGGAGACGGCCCTCCAGAAGCTGACACATGGGGAGCCCCATCCCTTGCCCCTAGCCCACCTGTCTCTAGTAAGGTTCTGTTGGCAGTCGGTGAGGACAGATGTGCTCTCTTCTCTGTGACTCAGAATCTTTGGAGCCTCTGCTGAACTTGAGCAAGAGCCTGGCCTGGGCACTGTCATTGGGGCAGATGTGCTGCCGTCGGGGCCTGTGCTCTGACCATAGCACCTGGGCTTCTCTGCTTTAAGTTGGAACTGGCCATTCTCCTTGGAGGCAGGAGCATCCCCTGCCGGGTTTCAGGGCACCAAGCCATGCGGAACTGCTCTCAGCTCTGCCTTCCCTTCCCCAGCCCGTCCCACACCAGGCATCGCCGAGCTTCCAGAGCAGGGACACGTCGGGGAACAGATGAGAGAGGCGAGGCCCACAGCTGCTGAGCCAAAGGTGGGTACGGCTACATGTTCTGACCCCCCTCTGTAGTGTGAGGGAGATGGGAGCCCCACACTGCCGCCCACGGGTGCTGGCCTGACTGGGGCCCCACGCTACTGGCCAGGGGTACAGACCTGACACACAGATCCCATATTGCTATCCAGTTGTGCTGGCCTGACATGGGTCCCACACTGCCATCCAAGGGGCCCCTCAACTGAGTCTGGTGTTCCTTCCCACCCACAGGGACGCTGTCCTGCAGCAGTAGCTTCTGCTGCCATCTCTCTCCTGCCACTGACCATCCTCCTTTACTCCCTCTGCCATTAACAGTCCAGCCCCACGCCCAAGCTCCTTGCTTTTGGGACATGTGACCTTTGTCACAGGGTCCATGTAGATGCCTGTCCTGGTCCTGTGTCCACCCCGCTACTTGTCCAGATCTCCTGTGCAGGGTGAACATGAGTGGCCTCAGAGGCCTTGCCTTAGCAGAGACTATTCAGTTATGTCTGGGAATAGCTTCCGTTGTCAGCATCACTTTGGGGGCTGGGGTGGGGGCTGGCGCTGAGGAAGAATAGGGATGCCAGAGCTTCATGCTTCTCACCAAGCAAGGCTGAGAGCTTCGGGTTGGGCCCTGGGGAAACGATAGGTTCGAGGCATGAGCCCTAGGAGGTGCCACCCCAGGCATGCTTGATGGAAGTGCTCACAAGGTCTACACTGCAGTTGCAGAAGCTAAAGTTTGCAGAGGTGCCTCTGTGCGAGGAGGAGTGGGGCCATCTGGACCCGGCGGTGGAGAACCTAAAGACCTACAGGAAGCTGCTCCTATGGGGTGAGTGAACCCCTCTCTATTTCCCTGACTGCCAGCCTGAGCTGGGTTTGGTTGCAGTTGGGACAGTATTTTAAATATGTGGACCTGAATCAGTTTTTACATGCTTTGCCTTGGGTGCATGTGCCTTGCCCCCCTCTTCTTTTCCCTCATAACCTCTCCCTCCCACCCCAGCTCCCTGGTCTGCACATCTGAGCCTTGCTGGCAGGAGCTACCCAAAATGGAAAGAATGGAAAGAGCTCCCCCTTCTCCATCCTCTGAGGCCAGACCTATGGGTCATGTCATGTGGACAGCTCGCCTGAAACAGATTCCTTTTTTTTTTTTTTTTGTCTTTTTGGGTCACACCTGGTGATGCTCAGGGGTTACTCCTGGCTCTGCACTCAGGAATTACTCCTGGCAGTGCTCCTCAGGGAACCATATGGGATGCTGAGGATTGAACCCGGCTTGGCCGCATACAAGGCAAACGCCCTACCCACTGTGCTATTGCTCCAGCCCCCGAAACAGATTCCTGAGCTTTACAATCCTCATTTTGTTGTTTTCCTTTGAATTCCCTCACTTGCCACGTGCCCTTTGGCCCTCCCAGGCCTTTCCCAGCAGGGAAAAACTTTCCCCATCATCCACCGTGTTCTCAGCCCTAGCTCACCAGGTCTCTGAGGAGACACAGTTCTGGGGAGCACCAGCAAGTGTCCCAGTGCAGAGAAAAGAGCTCAGATCACAGCCAGCGGTGGCCAGCTGTAGGACACGGGGCCTGTTGGTGAGTGCTTCCTATTCTGGGTTGTCTCTCTTAGTTCTTTTTTTTTCTTCACCCCCGTCAGGGTATCAGCTTGCACAGCCTGATGTTGCCTGTAGGCAGGAGACAGAGGAACTTCGGCTGGTTGAAAGGGAACCCGGAGAGGGTGGCTGCTCAGGTGAGGCTGGGCCAAAAGAAGTGGTTGAAGAGTGGGGAGCTGGGAAGATGTGCTGGCTTTTGAAGTCTGCTGGGAGCTTCTCACAGTGCCACATCCTTAGCAGAGACCTCAGTTCTGACTCCCTCATTCTTCCTCCCCCACTGCATAGCCCCTGACCCATGCTCTGTCAGAGCAGGAGGCAGTGTCCAGCTGTTTCCTTGAGGACTGTGCAGTAAACTACCCCAGAAGTCAGGTATCAGCATGATTTTTGTGATCCCACAGCAGCCACATTGCTGGTCCAGCCACATGGCCACATTCCATCCACATACCACTGGCCCTGCCATGTAGCCACATTCCCCAGAGTGGAGATCTCACATTTACTTGGCCTGGCCCCCATTTAAGAAAATTCTCTCAATGTTCCCAGAAATCTTGCCTCTTCATGTGAACAAAACCCCCTTAATTTCACCCTGGACCTCTACCGCCACCTGGATCGTTCATTCCTGGACACGGAAATGAATGTTGACACCCCTAGTCAATATCACCCACTCTGGGGAGCTCCCCTAGAAACTTGACCAGGTAGGTAGCTCAGCTGAGGTTGACCTGGATTCTCCTTCATGGGGACTCTAAGAAGTCGATTGGGTTCCAGGAGGGGGCAGGCCAGGCCTGCTGGACAGGTGTTTGGTAAGGCTTCTAAGCACTTTGCATAGGGATATCTAATAGGCCACAGTAGGTCATGTAGGTGAGCAGAGATCAGGGGATGGTGGTAGTGGTGGTGGGGGGGGCATGTATGCTGGGACCAGTCTATTGTCTTTAATAGAATCAGTTGATGTACCTTACTGGGGCTCAAAGGTCCTCCTGGTGATGGACCTGGCCCTAGCCCCATGGCCACTGTCACTTCACATTCCTGGACTCCTCTGGTCTTGTACCTACCAACTGCCATTCAGTTCACACTGATGCTCCTAGCCACAGCCTAGTCACAGACACCTTTATTACATAGGGAATAGTATTTCTTCCAGGCAGCTCTGGCACTGATAAAGAAGGAAAGCAGGTGGCCGCCCAAGTCCACTATCTCCTGGGTTTGCCAAAATGGTTGTCTGAGATGTGCATTCTCTATGCTTCTCTGTCCTCAGTCCTTTTCCTCTGACATGCTCTCCCAAGTTTTCTTTTGTTCTGCTCATACCACATGGCAGTTTCCTTCTGGGCCCTGGGGCTGTAGCTGCTACGTTCTGACCTCTTTCAGGTGTTAGGTGGTGCCAGGAAGACAAAGATGGCTCCTTGCGTGAGACGATCATGGAGAGTCTCACACACGAAATTCTCAGTTACCCCTTTATGGGTACTGCTCTGAAAAAGGATGAGCCACTTCAGAAAGTTCTGGATCCCCAGGAACAGGAAGCAAGGTCTGTCACCATAGTCCAAAGGCAGTCGGTCATCCAGCAGCCGGGCCAGGGCAGGGGCAGCACTTCGCAGAGTCTTCCTTTGCCTGTGGTATCAGACACCCAACTCCCAGGTCTTGGAAGAAAGCGGCCCTACCCCAAGGATGCGGCTGGGCCAACTCCCGAGTGTGGCTCTGCTGTGAGTGACTACAAGCAGCGCCGTGGGGAGCAGGAAGCAGCCACGGAGACAGAACCATTCTCAGAGAAGCCTTACGTCTGCGTCGAGTGTGGGGTGGCCTTTGCGTGGATCTCCCATTTCACCGATCATCTCATGAGCCATAGTGGTAGGAAGATCTATGCCTGCCAGGAGTGCTGGAAAACCTTCCACTTCAGCCTGGCCCTGGCTGAACACCAGAAGATTCATGAAAAGGAGAAGGGGTACGTGCTGGGGAGGGCCCGGGGCTGTTTTCCTGCCACGTTCGGAGCCCTTGCCAGTAGAAGGGTCAGCCATAATGTGTGAAAGGGAGCGTTTCCCCCGTGCCATCCTAGACACAGAGATGAACCACTTTGCCTCTTGAGCAGGACAGCATGTCTGGCTGGGATTCCCGGAGACCTCTCAGAGTCCTCGTACTAGGGTGACTCCCTTTAGTGTCCATGTGGATGTTAGTGACCTTATTTCTGTAGGCACTAGTGTGACTCACAGTGCCCAGAAAAAGCTTTTGTGGCTTTCCTCTTGTGAATGCACCCCCATGGGTGCACACGTGGCCTCAGGTGTGATCAGCGACACCCAGACACTGGAATATTCGTGGTCTTGTCAGGTGGACTATGTGTCCTGCAGCTTTCTTTTTATCCACTGTTTGCACTCCCCGGGCTAGTCTAGTGAACATCCTACCGCTTTTTGGCCTTTTCAAAAGTATGTGATGCCACTTTGGAATTCTCAATAGCAAACTGCTTCCTAGTTTAACTCACATGTCTTAATGTATATGGAGTAGCTTAAAATGATCACAAAAAATGCCTGGAGCCCAGTAAATCAATGCTTTCAAACTATGTATCACAGCCCATTAATGAACTATGAAATCAAATCATTGGGTGACACCGGCATTACAGGTAATGAAGTAGAATAAAATGACTCAAAATATGGTAAAATAGATGCTATTTTATGAAACCTTTCAGCCACATAAGTGGTTGTAATGTAAATTGTCTTAATGGAGTAGAAGATGGTTATTGTAATTAAAATGGGTTGAAAACACGATTTAAGGTTGATGAGATCTGTCTGCTTGAGTAAGGGTGACTTCTTGTAGCACATGAGGTGATCTTTTTACATTGAAACTTGAATAACAGTTATTTTCATTGCGTGAGCATAAACTTAAATGCTCCTTGTAGATGTCTGCTACATCCAGTACTGCCTTTTCATTAAGCAGGCAGTACTGGAGGGATGCCCAAATCACATACATCATGGGTTGAAGGGCATTCTAACCTGTGGTTGTTGCAGTTATTTGTGTGTGGTGGTGTAGGGATCCAGCCATTATTCAGTTGCCGCTCTGCACTCAGCTAGATTTTTCCCTCATTTAGACTATCAGTGGCACTTACCTAGAGGAATGACCCAGTGGCCCAGAACAAGCGAGGAACTGGAACTGTACGCTAGGAGCCTGGCCTTCCTAATCACTGCTCTGAACCTTCCTATTCTCTACCCCCATCAGTTTCCCAAAGTGGCCGTTCTTGCCCCTGGCCTGGGTGGAACAGTCTCAGAGCTCGCAGAGCTTGCCTACAGTAGGGCACTTTGTATTTCGTTCATTTTAGGGATGTAGATTTTCAGGTGGGTGTAGAGTAATTCACTTGAATGGGGTAGTAGGACAAGTACACTTGGAAACATCTTCCCAAAAGTAAGGGTGCCAGGGTCAAGATGGTGGCCACCACCAGCGTGGGAGCTGTGTTAGGTCATACGGCACCAAACATTTCCTAGAAGATCGCGCGCTAAATTCCAGTAGGTCCTTGACGGTCTCGGTCCCACCTCCGCATTCAAGATTGCGCATGCTCTCTGGAGACAAAGGCCCCCAACCACAGCCTGCTGGAAACGCTATTGCATGGGCATGCGCAACTACAAGTCCCAGGGAGCCACGCTTGGATTTAAAAAAAAATTGTGTTAGAGCTGGGATGCCAAATTTAGCAATGAAAGATACAGACCAACACCAGGAGTGATTGCTGAACATGGAGCTAGAAGTCGGCCCTGAGCTCTGCTGAGTATGACCCCAGAACAACCAGAAACTGAAGTTAAAGTGGAGAGAGAGAGGGCCAGAAGGCTCAAAGGACTAAGCACCTGTCTTGCTTGCAGGAAGCCCACATCTGAGCCCTGGCCCCGTCTGATCCCCTAGCACAACCATGTATTCCCCCTAAACAAACATAGTCTGCACTGAGAGTGCTTAATGAGTCAGAGCACAAACTTTGCATGTTTAGGTCCAATCCAACAGTACATGTTCCCCTGAGCACTGCCAGGAGTGATCCCCAAACACTGATCCAGGAGTAGCCCCAGAGTAACACCAGGTGTGCTCCCCCTCCAAAAAACAAGCGTGTTTTTTTTTTCCCCTCATGGGCCACAGATGCTTAAAGGGCCTTGAGGACAAGTGGCCTGAGAGCTACAGCCTGTGACAGTTTGGACTGTCCCCTAGCTACTCAGTGATGTGGTCCTTCATCTCCCAACTTCTACGTTACATCCAAAAGATTCATTTCAAGACCCACAACAGAGTAGATATCTGATGCCAACAGAGACATAGTTGGAGAGTTCAATATCTTTCAAGGGCAGAAAGCCACGGTGGGTAAGGGACAGTTCCACTTTGTTTACGTAGGCACACTCGAATTCCCCCACTTCAGGGAAACAGCGTGGTCCATCTGGTGGAGCAGCTCCAGATGTGCTCCCTGGGTCCTGACAAGTCAGAATGTGGGGCTGAGCCTGTTAATAGATATCCAAAGTGTGCTCCTTAAAATGGGTGGCTTTTGTTAAGTGGCCACAAGCCTGGGCTCAGCTGCTGACTGAGACACACAGAGACAGGACATATATTTCAAGGTTTTATTCACACACCAAAAGACAGTCATACAAGGGATTCAGTGCTGAAGGTTCACAAGGAGAATTAGAACCCCTAGTGTCTGTGTAATAGGTATTATATACTTTTGTTACCTCTTATCCTTTCACATGGCAGTTACATTCCTATCTTACCTAGAGTAAAGCAGATGTACATAAGCAAAATTGAGCGTTTAGAACATCCTGACTTAGCTAAACATCTGTAGTCATGTGTCAGTGGCCTTGGGTCTGGCTTGTCCTTCCTCCTCTCTTAGTTTGTGGGTAGTCAGAAAGGACTGTGTTTCAAGATGGGGCTACTTTTGTCTCTCATGTCACCCTCAGTCAACAGATCAACTCCTCTTCTTCCTCCATGTATTCTATCCCTCACATAAATTGGTAACAGTGGTCCAGGTGGGGGGAAGAGGCCTGCCATACATGATTTCAAAGGGGGAGAACTTTTTCACATCCATAATAGGGTAAATGGCAAGAAGCATCATCCACCCCTTGCCAGTTCCGAAGGTTAATTGAACCAAAGCCTCCTTAGATCCGATTCATCCTTCCACTTGTACTGAGCTCCTGGGTCTGCAAGCACATTGTAATTTCCAGTTTGTCCCCAGGGCTCTTGCCACTTGTGTGAAATGTCAGCAGCATCACCCACATCGGCACATACACATGCATGTCATGGGAGGAGCGGGGTCACCTTTTCCTTATCGGGCTGTGGGCCACCTGGTGAGAGCTAAATTTAAGGTCTGCTTAAGTCTGCTTTTAGGGAGAAAAAGTATCTTTTCCTTACAAAGGAAAGGTTATGTTTGCTACGTCCTTTCAGTTTTCTTTTCGCCTTCCTGCTCAGCCACATCAGGTCCTCCCGTGAGGAGCCATAAAGCGTTTATCAGCATCAGAGAGGAAAAGACAAGGCTAATGTTAGCTAGCAACAGAAATATTTAGTATGGGCATTAAATGGAGATCCTTCTTTTGGCGTTTGATATGCTAGGTGGGAGTTGGGGAAGGCTTGCTGGCCCTGCCCTCACGCAAACCACGCCCATGTGCTCCTGGGAGAAAGTTGTTCAACCCTCCAGCAGATGTAGTTCTACAACAAGAGGAAAGCACCTTAACGCCCAGCAGTCCCTTCTAGCAAGTGACGCCGACTTCCCGGAGCCGCCCACTGCGTTTCCCTCAGACGGCTCTTCCCTTATGGGAGTCAGAGGTGGGAGTACGGGAGGCAAGTGTCCTTCTGTTGCGGTATTTCCTAGAACTCCCAAATGCTCTTCCTCTGGTTTCCCGGGCTCACCGGAGCCGCTGACCGCTCTTCCGTCCGGAGACTGGCGCCTGCCACAATCACAACCACCACTGGTAAATTTTGGGAGCTAAGAGTGGTGGCATATAGGGACCAAAACGATAGGGCGCTTGCCTTCACGCGGCCGGCCTAGGTTCGATCCACGGCATCCCTTATGGTCCCCTGAGCATCGCCATGAGTGATTCCTGAGAGTAGAGCCAGGAATAATCCTTGAGTACCTACCTCCGGGTATGGCCCCCAAACAAAAACAGAAAAGAGATGGCATACATGTCAGAGGGTTGCCTGTGCCTAATCTGTAAACCTGGATTACGAATCAGAACTCCCTGATTGCACTTTAGAAACGCCGCTCAGAACTCCTGGATTATATTTAATAATCCCGGCTCAGAATCGGTCCTGCAAGTCTATTGGGTATTCGCACCCCGCTGCGCTTTTTGGGAAATGTAGTGTGGTTGTCCTCAAGCGCTGAGTCGCTGATTGGGGGGCGCTTAAAACTACAACTCCCAAGAATCGCCGGAACGCGCTCCGAGCTGTCGAGGTTCGGCCTCGCATCCCATTGGGCGGGTCGCTCCGCGGGGTCTTTAGGTCGCCGTGGGTGAGCGAGCCCAGGAACACCAGCGACCTCCATCTCGCGGAGGGGTGGCGGGGCGCGGACTCCCGGTGTTCGGTGGGTTGAGCTGAGACCCTACCGCCCTAGCGCTCCCGTAGTCTCTTAGTCCCGGTTGGGGGCGTGTGGCCTCTCCGCCGAGGGCCTGGACGCACCCCGACTTTGGGTCTGCCCCAGTCCAAGCCTGAGGTGATGGTTCGGAATAATCTCTCTGAGCTCGAGCCAGGAGTCAAACCTGAACACCGCCGGTACGGTTCAAAACCCACAGGGCATGTCCCTGTATCCCTCATGTCCATCCTTTGCCGGGACTTTGTAGGGTCAGGGAGTTGACGCAGCAGAGGTCTGGGTGCAACTTCAGGTGCAGGAACCTTTGATGACGGTGGGCTTGGTCCAGGAGGAGCGGGGCTGCTCCAGGCTCCTGTGCCATACCGCGACGCTCGTGATACAAGTCCCGTATTTCCACTTGCCGTGGCTTGAGGCTTGGGAATATAGGGTTTCTCACAGCCCCCTCTGCCCGTTGGAGTAGCCCTTGGATACCCAAGTCAGGCGTTATTGCCCAGTTTCGATTCCCGGCAGCCCGCGCGCGGCGCGTCCTAGGCAACGCGGGACCTGGAACTACGATTCCCGGCAACCCGCGGCTCCGCGTCAGGGTGACGTCAGAGGGTCGCAGCCATTGTTCACGGCGGAGCTGAGGTGGTTGCCGGCCGAGCTGCCGCCGCCAGCGCCTGTGCCGCGGTCTTGGAGGACGGGTAGAGGTGGCGCACACTAGGGACAGTCACGGGTAGCGCGTCGGTTCTTCCGCGTCCTCGGACCCCGAGGGACGTTCCTGGCCGCGAGGCCCCGAGCCTCCCCGTGAGAGCTTGGGCGGACGCCGGGATCGTCGCAGCCGGCCCTGCGCGCCTTTGTCTGGAAGCCCCGCGCCCCGCCGGCCTGCCGGCCGCGGAACAAAAGCCGAGGGGTCCGGGCGACCTCGCGCAGTCGCCTGACGAGAGGGCGGAGGCCACGCTGCGGGCAGGTGAGGACCCCGCCCGCGGCGACCAAGGGGCCGGAGCCGGGGAGACACGGTGTCGCCGCCTTCTCCCTCCAGAGCGCGGCTCCTGTGCGGGCTCCGCGGGCCGGGGACAGCCGCGAGGACCGAGGGTGGGTCGCGGCCCACGGAGTCCCGCACGCCGGTTTGCTGTGCTCTGCAAAAGCGAGACCTCCCCGGAGCTGCAGGACGGGGAAAGCACATGGTTTCCACTTGACGACGCGGCTCGATCCTGCCGCCACACGGGGCCCAACGAACTCCAACTGGAGTGAGCCCTGAGCCCAGACAGGATGCCCCAGAACCCGAGAAAAAAAAAAAGTGACATTCACATGAAAAAACAAAAAATCTCGGTGTGCGTCTTGTACTTGTGTTGAATGTTCAGACGGCGGCGGCCGTGCTTCTTTAACTCCCTAACATGTTCTTCGTGTCTCTCTGTGATTCCCCAGCCCCATCCAGCGACCACTCCCGAGTCCCCAGCTTATGTACCCGAGCTGGGGGAACTTGCAGTGATTGTTGTTAGATTAGACAGCAGTTGGAGACCTAATACGGCGCTGGGCTTCTAGTCCTTCCCAATGCCCTTCTCTGCAGAAGGCCAGGCAGAAAGCGCTCATGAGTGAACATGGAAGCACAAAACAGGGTTTTTTTTTTTTTTTCTTTTTGGGTCACACCCAGCAATGCACAGGGGTCACTCCTGGCTCTGCACTCAGGAATTACCCCTGGCGGTGCTCAGGGGACCATATGGGATGCTGGGAATCGAACCCGGGTCGGCCGCGTGCAAGGCAAATGCCCTACCCGCTGTGCTATCACTCCAGCCCCAAAACGGGTTTTCTTCAGGAATTCTGCTAAGTTTTTCACCACATATGGTCCCCCGAACCCCACCAGGAGTGATCCCTGAGCACAGAACCAGGAGACCTCGTGGATGTGACCCCAAAATTGTTTTAGGTCCCATACCTAGCGGTGCTGGACTGGCCGTGGGCCCCCACGTCTGGGGAATTGGACTTGGGTGAGTGCAGTACTTGTTCTCCAGTAATTGAACCAGCACCTTACTCCAAAACTGCTTTCTTACAGTTCTTCATCTTTATTTTCATGGATCTTCTGTCTGATCTTGTGTCATTCTACATTTGTCTTTAGGTTGAGATTGCAGTTGATTTCTGCCTGTCATTGGACCTCAGTTCTTGAATTATGGCTGCCATAAAGCCATGGACCTCCTGGGGTGAGTTCAAGGCATTTTTCTTCTGGACCTCCCCAGCAGTGATACTGTAACTGGGGGTCAAAACTGGGGAAGGGTTGAGAACTTTGGGAGTTGGAGGGTTTGTTTCTTGGTAATTAAAACTGAGGGGATAGAGTGATGGTACAGTGGGTAAGGTGCTTGCTTGCCTTTCATAAAGCCGACCTGGGTTCAATCCCCAGCATCCCATATGGTCCCCTGAGCCCACCAGAAGTGATTCTTGAGTGTAGAGCCACACCCCTGAACACTATCGGGTATGGTCCAAAAGAAAAAGAAAAAAACAACTGACATTTAAAAAACAAAACTTGCAGGGCTGCAATGATAGTACAGCAAGTAGGATGCTGGCCCTGCACATGGCCAACTGAGTTTTAATCCCCATTTGTTCCCCTGAGCACCTTTGGATGCAAAGAAATAAAGAAAAGATGACTTGCTCATTTTATTGTTTTGTTTTTGGGGATGCTCAGGGGTTACTCCTGGCTCTGCAGTCAGAAATTGCTCCTGGCAGAGCTCCAGGAATTTTTGGCATTTCTTAGAAAGTAGTTATTACCAGTCCAGAGAGAGACTTGGCCTTGCATGCAGGGTACAACCAACCAGTGTTCAATCTCCAATACTGTATACGGTCCCTCTCAGTACCTCAATGTGACCCCAACACCCCCACCCTACCCCCAAAAGAGAGAAGATAGTCATAAAAATAAGCAAAGTTTCTATACTATGGTTTAATTTTTACTATTCTCACATAGCATTGATCTGTAAAATAATTCTAAATAGTAGTATGATGTCATTGTATCTTTTTTTTTTTTTTTTTGCTTTTTGGGTCACACCCGGTGATGCACAGGGGTTACTCCTGGCTTTACACTCAGGAATCACCCTTGGCGGTGCTCAGGAGACCATATGGGATGCTGGGAATCGAACCCGGGTCGGCCGCATGCAAGGCAAACGCCCTACCCGCTGTGTCATTGTATCTTTAAGGGAAGTCCTGTATTTCTATAAAATGGATACAGTTTTCACCATTTGAGGGATTTTGGTCTTTGCTCTGTGTCATGTGATTGTTCTTTGGTGATAACATGTGGACATACTTCCTGAATGACTTGCCTTTGTACTTCTGGTACTCATGTGGTTTTTTTTTTTTTTTTTTTTTGCTTTTTGTGTCACACCTGACGATGCACAGGGATTACTCTTGGCTTTGTACTCAGGAATTACTCCTGGCAGTACTCAGAGGACCATATGGGATGCTGGGAATCAAACCGGATTGGCTGTGTGCAAGGCAAATGCCCTACCCACTGTGCTATCACTCCAGCCCCACATGTCGTTTTTTTAAATTTTTTTCTTTTTTTTGGGGGGGGTCACACCCAGTGATGCATAGGGGTCAGTCCTGGCTCTGCACTCAGGAAATACTCCAGGCGGTGCTCAGGGGACTATATGGGATGCTGGGAATCAAACCTGTGTTGGCTTCGTGTAAGGCAAACTCCCTACCCACTGTGTTATCACTCCAGCCCCTACGCACACCTGTCTTAATGAATTATTTCAGGATCCCCTAGACACTTGCATGACTTTGTTGTACACATAAACAGGTCTTTATTTCCATTTTGTTGACTTTGTCACTAGAATCAATGTCTCAGTGTCTCTTCTCCTAATCTGGTGCTCTGATGCAGGTATCCTTATGAACCAGTCCTGGGGGATGGCATCTGTTGATCCATGGGCCTCCTGGGGTGAGTCAAGAGCCTGTGTCCCCATTGCTTGTGTTTGCTGCTTTGTTGTCACTTGTAGGGATCAGCAGTGGGAAACCAGGTGGGGATTTTAGTCCATATTTGTCTCTGCAAAGCTGAGACCGTGATGGATCATAGTGCTCCGTTGGGGTATACATTGTGATATCCTCCAAGACAGTGCGCATGAAAATAAACATGTCATCATTTAGGTATCAGGTCTAGAAAGACTGAAAAAGCCCTGCTTCAAATAGACTGCCTCAGAAAGGGATATGTTGTCGTTCCATGTGTCTCTTCTCCTATCCGAATTTCCTTGTCTATATAATAAGAAAATGTGTCTCTTCCCTTAACTCAAGGGGGTGGACTAGGGGCTGGCACAATCCCTCCAAAGGGAAATACTTAAGACAGGGAGAATGGCTTTTGTGACTTCAGTTTTCTTCCCACAGCTCTGTGTCCTCAGGATTCTGCCTGGAGCATAGAGGAGAACCCTGATGAGGGGAGGAGGGCCACTGCGATCCCACCAGACCAGGTCCAGGTGAGATGGGGCTTCTGCTTTTTCTTGGAAAACTGCCTTATGCCTTAGGATGTCTAGCTTTCCCCTAACCATCTGAATTGGTGTGGTTTCTTGGTTTACAAAGGAGTGTGAGTAGTAAAGTGTGAGTAGTAAAGGAATAAGGCAGAAATGATCACCTCCTGCGCATGCACAGGGAGAATTCAAGATAGTTTCCTTGACTAATTGTCAGCCAAGCCTATGTAATTTGAGCTCAGTGGACAAAAGAGAGCCACCTAATCTAGTAGCCCTCTCTTTTGTCCTCTTACCTTCTTTTATCTCTCAGTGCTGAGTCAGATTGACAGTGTCTTGGAGACCTGTGTGTTTCTTGGAGGGGAACAAGGACAAGTGTAAAGCCATGTCCTGAGGATCTTCCAGTCCTTATAAGAAGATTTAGCTAAGACCTCATGTTCAGGACACAGGGAGACTGAAATGGTCTGGGCAGTAGGACAGAGTCTTACATAGGGGCTCCCAGGATGGCCAGGGTACTTTTGCTGAGGAGAGAGAAGCTGTCTGGGAGTCACAGCTTACCAGAGGCAAGAAGTGAGGAGGTGCATCAACCAAATGGGTATGGCCCTGTTTAGCAAGGTGGAGACTCCTAGGTACATGTGTGCTAGGATGGGCACTGCCACTCTGCATGACCTGTGTTCTGGGTGGAGTCTGATCCCAGTTGGGATTTTAGGCTAGAAAAGCCAGGACTGCTGCAGAGATGGGGTTTCATCTTGGTAGTATGAAACTCCATAAGTGTTGGTAGCAGGATTTCTCCTTCATCGTGGCTGAGGAGAGGCTCCTCGCAAGTTGTGAAATGGCTCAGAGACAAGCTAGTATTTTGACCTTTGATTAGGGCTGCCTGGAAATAGGATCTGAGAGGTGTAAAGTTTCTTGAAAAGGGACTCTTGACTATCAGGACATGAAGATGACACCCAAGAGAAAAAAGGATAGTAGCAGAGTTGATGTTAGGGATGTGTTACGTGCCCAACTTCCTTACTGGAGGTTGCCACTTAAGTATTTTTAATCATTGTTAAAGTGTTCGTCACGTACCATAAAGTTCACTACTTCCAGAGAGGGGGGGAGGGAGGGAAACTGGGACCATTGGTGGTGGGAAATGTGCACTGGTGAATGGACAGGTGTTGGAACATTGTATGACTGAAACCCAATCATGAACAACTTTGTAACTGTGTATATCACTGTGATTCAATAAAATTTTTTTTAAAAAAATCACTATTTCAAAATATACTACGGGGGCAGGAATGAAGCACAGTGTCTCTCGTATCTAAGGTTCTGGGTTTGAATTTCACACCCATCAATTAAATACAGCTCAGTGGTTCTTAGTATATCTTCACCATCAGCAGTATTTTTTCTAGAATGTTTTCATCACCTTGGAAAGAAGCCATATATCTACTAGTTAATCACTTTTTCTTTTTTGGAGGTAAGGGTAGGGAGATTGGGCTATAACTAGGTGTGCTCAGGGGCTGCTCTAGATCGTTCAGGTGTTACTCTTGGCAGTGTTGAGGTACCTTACATGGTGTAGGGGATTTGAAAAAGGAATTGGGATACAGAATCAGTGCCTTTACACCATGCCATCTCTTTTGCCTAATTGTCATTTTCTGTGGCAAGCACTAATCTCACTAGTCTGGATATCTTGTAAAGGGAATCATATAATATGTGCTCTTTTGTGTCCAGTTTCTATCATTTAGTCTGTATTCAATGGTTGAAGCCTATATCGATTTTTTTGTTGTTGTTTTGTGGAGGGGAGATGTGCATACCCAGCATTGTTCATGGATTACTCCTGGCTTTGCACTCAAGGATCAATGCTGAAGGGTCTTAGGGGACCCTGTCTGGTGCTTGGTATAGAACCCAAGTTTACTGCCTTTAAGGCAAGCATCTACCCACTGTGCTGCCCCTCTGGCACTGTGTATTTTTCTTTCCATGACTCAGAGGTGGCCATTTTAAATTGTTTCAGTTTCTTGGAATCATCGCGATATTTCTAAGGAAGTTTTCCCTTTTGGTCTCTGTCAGATTTACTCTAAATTCCCTGTTATGAAAGGTAAAAATAATTTCATTGTGGGGCCAGAGCAGTGGCACAGCAGGTAAATGCTTCCCTTGTACACAACCAACCGAGGTGCAATCCCAGGCATCTCATCTGATCTCTCAAATATTGCCAGAAGTGGTTCTTGAGTACAGAGTCAGGATTATCCCTAACATCACTGGGTGTGGCCCCAAAACCAAATAATAATAATTTCATTGCCTTTTAGCTGGTATTTCTAAGTTGAAATAAGCAAATATGTGATACCATAAAAACATTAATGTCTCTATGCCTCCTCCATTGTTAAAAAAAAAAAGCCAACAACAACCCAGAGCTAAGAGCTATCACAGTTTCACAGCTGACTGGTGAAGCGCATCGTGAATATGCTGTTGTGGGGATTCAGAAAGCCCTGAATTACATGCCATGGGGTGTGCTTGCCTGGCATCAGAATTTGGGGGAACCGATAATTGCTGCTGTACAGTCATTTTTAGATCCTGTAACAGACTAAAAGATGGGCCATGAAGCAATCTTTGGGAAATAAGCCAGTTGTAATCAAACACTGAATAATTCCTGGTAGCTGTTATACTCTGCCATTAATTCACCTAAGGTTTTTTGAAAAGTATTGCATTAATACCAAGAAAACAAAAACAAATACTTAATGAATAAAATCATCCTCCAGTGTCTGAAGAGTTGTGACTTCTGAGACCATGTTCCTGGCCCTCTTACCACACTCACTTTGGATTTTTCCCTATGGGAAACTCAAGACTTTAATCGTGAGTTTTGTGTTGAGTAAAGTCTTCGGAAATGCATATGAAAGTCTCGTATCCTTTATACCCTCTAAATTAAATATTTGTTGAAATAAAGCATTCATCTCTGAAAACCTCAAATCCCTTGTTATCTGAGTAGTCTGTTCTTGGGAACTCATTGGATAGTGAGGGGGACCCTAAATGCCATTATTTTGAGAAGTACAAAAAGTAATGTCCCAGCCCACCTAAAAGTACACCCAGCCTCCCCAAATAGAGCATTCATCCCCTTTCATAATCCACCTAGGTCTTCTGCATGCTAAACATATGGCACATATTAAGCATCCGTGATACTCTGCACCCATCCTTGGTTGTCTTGAGTATGTACATAGTTGATGTCCACTGCAAAGAGCTTACACTAACATAAAAAATAAAATTCTAAAGATACCAGTGAGATCTGGATTTTCCCAGGTTTTATGAAGGGCCAACTATCAAGAGTATGAAGGAAGGTAATAATTCAGGAGAGACTCACGAGTTTTTCCAGGTGAGCTGAGACCCGTAGCTGGAGCGATAGCACTGGTAGACACTTGCCTTGTTTGAGTTTGATCCCCGACATGCCATATCCCTCCCTCAAAACTTAGAGATTTCAACATTTTTCTGGTGTTAGAGTTCATGACATGATTTTTAAATGCCAAGATTAACACTTTCACATGTGTATTAGACATGAGAATACTTACAAGGATTTGTTTGAAGCAATTCTTCTTATCAGATGATTACCAAGGGAGGCTTGGAAGGGTCCAAGCAGCAGTATAGCAGGTAGAGCATGTGCCTTAAAGCCAACCTGTGTTTAATCTCCAGAACCTCATACGGTTCCCCGAGCTCTGCCAGGAGTGATCCCTGAGTGCAGAGCCAGGAGTAAGCCGTGAACATAGCTGGAGGTAGCTAAAAAAAAAAAAAAAATGACCTGGGAGCTAGATCAAACTGGTGGAGCACATTGAGGAGCTACTAGTTCCACCCTTGGCATCGTATGCCTCTTCCTACCCTCTGCCTTCAGCACATCTAGTGTGGTACTGGTAACCCTAGAGCACCTGTAGGCCTCAGCAGCGCCATAGGACCTGGTACCAATTAGGTCCGCACCCATGAGTCTCGCCTGGAGTACCCACATCCTGAGCACTGCTCAGGAGACTAAAAGACAGTTAGGGCTGAGGATGCAGATGAGGTTCTGGGATCCTACCCCCAGAAAATAACACCCTCCCGATATAACCCCAGTTTGGCAAAGAAAAAATCAAAGTGAAATTTCAAATAAGAGTTAATTACCTTTGGACAGAAGGACTTGCCTACTTCCTTTTTGTGGGCTCCTGCTCCTGAAGCAGTATCAGAACAATGTATTTCCTCTCCAAGACATCCAGAATCTGTCTTGGCTCGTAGGGGGTGATACTAGATGCTTCTCTCATGTCTTGCCTCTGTTTCCGCATTTTCCTTTGTATTCCTGAGGCCTCGATGAATTGTGGATCCTTGCAGAGGCCTTCTTACTGGAGATTGTTTTATCTTCCTGCTTGGCAATTTGTGGGCCCTTCCACTTTGTCCAGTTTAATAGAATCTCTGATCCTGCACTTTGATTTTCCTTTAGCTTTTTAGGTCAAGCTCAGTGATGTTCAGGGGTGACTCAGGCACTCAGGAATCACTCCTGGCGTGCTGGAGCACCATATGGGTGGCGGGGATCAAAATTGCACATGTAAGGCAAACTCGTTATCTGCTGTACTATCACTCCAGTCCTTTGCAACTTTTTTTTTTTTTAATTTTTCTCTCCTTTCCTCTCTTCTGGTGCTGGAGATGGAACTCAGGGATTCACTTGAAGCAGTGGGCACTGCTACTGAACCACACCTCCAGTTCTGATTCTGGAACTCTTTATGACAGATTCCATAATTAGGGAAATAAAAACATAAAAATTGACCAGTAAGCATGGTCAGCACTACTTTGACTTAACATTGAATAAACATGGTCAAAATTAATGTTTCATGATTTTTGCTTTTTTCTTCTTAATGTAGTCCCCAGTCACATTCTCTTCTCACAATTTCTGAGAACAGCTATTTATGTTTATGAAGCTAAATCATTTCCATGTTAAAATGGAGTCACTGTTGAGGCATATCTTAGTAATATTTTCATTTTTTTTAGATGTTTACTTTATTTATTGCTTTTTGGGTCACACCTGGCAATGCACAGGGATTACTCCTGGCTTTGCATTCAGGAATTACTCCTGGCAGTGCTCAGGGGATCATATGGGATGCTGGGAATCAAACCTGGGTCAGCTGTGTGCAAGGCAAACACCCTACCTGCTCTGCTATTGTTCCAGCCCCCTAGATGTTTACTTTAAATGTAGCTTTTCTACTCATCTCCCACAATGTTTACTCCATTTGCTCCCCTATGGCTGTACACTCAATTTTTTTTCTGGACAAACTTATAAAGGTTCCCTAGTCCCCCCACCAATATATTGCTGTTCCAGTCAGAGATTTTTGTTTCACTTTGTGAACACACATTCACAAACATGTGTTTCAGCATGGCTAGTATTCTGTCTAGCTTTTTAAGAAGCAGTACCACTTCTGACTGCCATTTGACAATTACAGGCTTTTAAACTTTGCTTACCTTAAGGTCACAGTTATGTTGTATTACTCTAACTTGTTTGCTTGTGTTTCCTTGATTGCTAATGAAGTTGATTATCTTTCATGATAATCATGAGCAGGCCTCTGAGAGGAAAACCAGTAAGTTGTCATTGATGAATCCAGGTTTGGAAAGATTTTACCAAAGGAGGTTGAGGTCGATTCAGGGACTTACTGGAGCAGAATCCATTGTGGATTTTAAGCTAGTGCTTGTGAAGAGGGAGAGGGAGCTTGTCAGCTAGCTATGATAAAAGTTGACACATTGGGGCTGGAGCGATAGTACAGCGGGTAGGGCATTTGCCTTTCACACGGCCGACCCAGGTTTGACCCCCAGCATCCCATATGGTCCCCCAAGCACCGCCAGAAATAATTCCTGAGTGCAGAGCCAGGAGTAATCCCTGAGCATAGCTGGGTGTGACCCAAAAAGAAAAAAAAAAGTTGACACACTGAGGTAGCAGCAGCAAGCAGCAGAAGTATGGAGAGAAACTCCCACTACCAGGCACAGGAAGAAAGGCTTTGAGGAAAAGGCTGACTGCAGGTAGAAGAGAAGTGACTTAGCAGGCTGCAAGATGATTCCTGAAGCAGATCTCTCAGTGGGTATATCTTTAGCAACTGTTTTCTTTCAAAATTAACTGCATTGACACAGAGGTAGAACAGAAAGTCTGTTTCAGTGTGCTAGAACAGAAAGTCTGTTTCCAGCATTGCCAAAGAGGGACATGTAAGGGAGCAGGACTGTGGGTTTGTTGCATGCCTTTCGTGATGCTCCACATACTCCCTCACAAGAGAAGGCATGCCCAGATACCTAAGACTGCTGACTGTTGATTCCTAGGCTATGATTCATCTTCCTTTCTCATTTTCTATTGCGTGTTCTTGTTTCTATTTTCCCTAAATATGTGAAATTTTAAGCATTTGAGTGCTTTCAAATGAGTTGAAGGGGGTGGAACATATACTTACCTGAGGTCCTGAATTCTATACCCTTTGGGGGTACCACATACCCTTCTCCCTAGAACTGCCACCTGGTTTTGTCTTCTATATATATATGGAAGCCCCAATCTAGAAACAAGAACTTGGCCCAGGAGATAGTATAGCACATACCTGTGTTGGCCTCCCTGCACCACAGGGCCCCTGACACTGCAGGGCCAAAGCAGCATCACCTCCTCGGGTCCTTGGCTAGTTGACCAAGAGTCACCAGTTGGGCCATCGATTTTCTAAGCACCACTTGGGAGTAAGAAGTTACCACTTCTAAGCTCCCTGAAGGAAAGAAAGAAAAAGAACTTAAAGGGCTGGGAGACAGAGCTTCTTGGGCTCAGGGCTTGCACGTGCCTGACCTTCTTGGATCTGTGGCAGGACGTGGTTCACTGAGTTTTGCTGCATGCAGCCCTAGAGGCCTCAAGTACCACTTGGGTGGCCCAGGTAACACCAGCACCTCAGGGCTGAGGAGCATCACATTGTCAGGCTGTCTTATTGGATTGCCAGGCTGAGAGTTGCTGCTGGGTCTCCCTGGCCTCCTAAGCACTACTGGGGTGCCCCAAAACTAATATAAATGTAAACAAGAATTTATATTCTTTGATAGTATTCTAACAGACCCACTTTGGCCTGATGGGTAATCTCTGACTGAACCCTTCCTACTGCAGCTAGGAAGATAGTCTGTGTAAATCACTCTTGAAGACCTAGATGATGTTGATCAGACTAGCCATGGTTATTGATCTGTAGTTCGTGCTTGTAATTGGCATCTATTAAGATTCTGGACCTGGTTTTGTTTTTTTATCTCCAGAGAAGGGACCATCTGCTCATACTAGCCATTGTTACTGAACTGTGGAAACGTCTAAAACCTGCTGGTGTTGTGATTATTGTGAGTCTGGGCATCTGATTCTCTTAGGGTATATTCCAAATGTGGACTACTGGTGTGGGTATGGTACTCATGTGGGCCATGTCAGAATATCGACTATATCCAGGACTGCTCCTAGATATCCTGTCGCCTCCCAGGACTCCACCCCCAGGATACAGGTGTTCTCAGACTGAGAAGGAATCTGTGCTCTTCTAGGAACTAGTGACCTTCAAAGATGTGGATGTGAACTTCACCCGGGAGGAGTGGGAACAGCTGGACTCTGTTCAGAGAACCTTGTACCATGATGTGATGCTGGAGACATATGGGCACCTGCTCTCAGTGGGTAAGGCTGGTAATACTCAAATAAACAAAGTTATTCCCATTGCAATACTTTGTTATTTCCATAGGGACCTTAGAAGGCCAAGTTGATATTGAATCCTTAGGTTCAAGGATGAAATTGAAATTTTTGTTTTGTTTTGTTTTTGCTTTTTGGGTCCACTTGGCAATGCTTAGGGGTTCCTCCTGGCTCTGCACTCAGGAATCACCTCTGGTGATGCTCAGCGGATTATATGGGATGATGGGAATCGAACCTGGGTTGGCCGTGTGCATGGCAAACACCCTACCCACTGGACTATCACTCCAGCCCTCTAATATTGAAATTTTTGATGCTTATAAAACATGAACTAGGAGAGGCCATGTTTATCCTGCCCAGATATGAAATTAGGAATTGACAGAAGAAATGTACCTTGCTAAACAAGCCTATGTTTTCCCTCTATGCTTAGGAAATCAGATTTCCAAGCCTAAGGTCATCTCTCTGTTGGAGCAAGGAGAAGAACCATGGATGGTGGAGCAAGCACTTTCTCAAAGCACCTGTCCAGGTGAGAGCAAGCCCTCAGTGGGAGCAAGGAACATTCTTCCAAGCCCTCCTTATGAGAAATGGGCTGAGTCTATTGGAGTTAGCATCCTCTGGTACATTCACAAATTTCTTCTTGGAAGTTTATTGACTTTTCTTTTTGCTGCCATTGATTCACAGTAAAGTTGCCAGCTTACTATGTACCTGTGCACTTTCATCCCCTCACTGTCTTCTCTCCTGATGCCGCTCCCATTCTCGGATGTCCTTTTCCTTTAGTGAATTCTCATTCACTTATTTGGCTGGTAATTTGCAGGGGAGAGAGCCTCCTCCCAAATAGTACTGAGAGGCCACTCCAGTGATACCTGATCCTGGCCAGATGGGCTGGTGGGTGGTTCATTAAGATTGTGGTGCTTCATGAGCCATCCAGTTCAGGGGCCACCTCAGTGGTTCTAGGGACCACTGGAGTCACATCTGTCAGGGCTCACTGGGCCTTCTAAATTACATATGATGATACCTGAGAGGCCATGTGGAGTTATGGATTGACTGAGGATGTGTGCATGCTAGGCCTGTTTCCTCACTCCCTTCCTAGCCTAGACCCTGTTTTGTAACTTTAAAATTTCCTTCATTGGGGCTGGAGCAATAGCATAGCAGGTAGGGTGTTTGCCTTGCACGCGGCTGACCTGGGTTTGATTCCCAGCATCCCATATGATCCCCTGAGCACTGCCAGGAGTAATTCCTGAGTGTAGAGCAAGGAGTTACACCTGTGCATTACCTAGTATGACCCAAAAAGCAAAAAATAAAATAAATAAATAAATAAATAAAATTTCCTTCATTGCTCAACTTGTACCTTGTAGCTATAGACTTTGTTTAAGAAAAAAAGGGGGGGGGCGCGGGTGAGGTCATCAGTGACTAATGGGACCAGATAATACATTGGGTAAGGTACTTGCCTTGCACGTTATCAACTCAGTTTCAATTCAGCAATCCATATTGTCCCCTGAACCCTACCAGGGGTCATCCCTGAGTGCAAAGTCAGGAATAATTGCTGAGTACTGCTTGTGCCTCCTCCCACCTCTTCCAAAAGAGCTGAAAGAACTCGATGGATTGGTGCACATTCTTTGCACCTAGGAAGCTCGGTTGGATGCCTGGCACTGCATTGTTCCCCCAGGCATCATCAGGAGCAATCTGAGCACTAAATAATGCTGGGTGAGGCCTCCCAAAATTAAAAAATTCTTTTAATATAGATAATAGAGTTATATGATTCATAAAACTTAAAGCTATATAAAGTAAATGTGTGAACTGGAAGAATCTCATATTTTCTCCTCTTGTCAAGATTACCTTTTTGTTTATTTCTGTTGTGCTGGAGTGATAGCACAGGGTATCACGGGTAAGGTGTTTGCCTTGCACATGGCTGACCCGGGTTCAATTACTCTGTCCCTCTCGAAGAGCCTGCCTGGCAAGCTACCCGTGGTGTATTCAGTATGCCAAAAACAGTAATAGCAAGTCTCACAATGGAGACGTTTCTGGTGCTTGCTCAAGCAAATCGATGAACAATGGAAGACAGTGCTACAGTCTGTTGTGGGGCCACACCCGGTAATGCTCAGAAGTTATTCCTGGCTCTGTGCTCATGAATTATTTTTGGCAGTGCTCAGGGGATCATATGGGATGGCCATGTGCAAAGCAAACACCCTATCTGCTGTACTAGTTCTCCAGGCCGTTTTTCTGTTTGTTTTATTTTGAATCACACACAGTGGCAGTGCTTAGGGTTTATTCCTGGTTCTCATTCAGGGATCACTCCCGGGATGTTGGGGACCTTATGGGGGTGGCCAGGCATTGAACCCTGGTTGACTGTGTGCAAGGCAAGTGCCTTAATCATTGCACTTGTGGTCTGGCTTCTTCATAGTCTTCTTTTGGGGAGGGGGAGGGAATGCAGGGTATCACACCCAGTGGTGTGTAGGGCTTACTCCTGGCTATGAACTCAGAGATCATGCCACCGGGACTCGGAACCACATGTGGTGCCAAGGATCAAACCCGGGTCAGCTGCATGCAAGGCAAGTGCCATACCTGCTGTACTATCTCTCCAGCCCCCTTTTTGTTGTATTTTGAACCATACCTAATGATGGCACTCAGGACTTACTCCTGGTACTCACTCAGTGATCACTCCTGGCATGTTTGAGAACCATATTGGGTGCCAGGGATTGATCTTTGGTGACTATATGCAAGGCAAGTGTCTTAATCCATATACTAGTGCACTTCTCATCTGGTTTCTTCACATTTTTTTTCTAAAGTGCCTCACTCCCTACACTGTTGATGTGGTCTCTTCACATATGTCTTTTCTTTTTGAGGGATGGGGTGTCACACCCAGCGATGTTCGGGACTTACTCATGGCTCTGCACTCAGGATCACTCCTGGCAGGGCCTGGGATCATTTGTGGTACCAGGGATCAAACCTGGGTTAGCAAGCGCCCTAACACATATACATACACACATATCCTGTTTGTTGGTTTGTTTGTTTTAAATGGTTGAAGATTGAATGCAGGTTTCATACAAGCAATCCCTTTTACTATAGCCCACAGTGATTTTTGCCCTATGACTTGGTGAATTTAGTGTCATTGAAATCATGCAATAGAGACTGTGATAGCGTCATAGATGACACCCTGACTTGAAGCCTCTGTGTCCTTTCTACTCCACTGGGAAAAGATTATTAAAAACATACTGTATTTTCTCTGATCTTAAATTCCTTTACCTTTTCCCTTTGCTAAATAGGCTTTGTGATCTGTCAAACTATAACTGACTTCTGAGTTCTATGAGTACTTCCGGTGGGGATGGTCACTGATCTGATTCATGACAAAAGAAAACAGTGAATTCTTCTTAGATGAAGTTAGATGATAGATGAGCAAGTGGACACTTTAAAACTAATATGTAAAGTATTACAGGCCTTCTAGGAACGTGCAGAAACTGAGCATCTCAGGTGTCCAGGATTATTCTCTCCTGCACATCCAAATTTGGTCATCTTTTCATGGGAAAATACTCCTCGATGGATATTTTTATCATCAGCATATACTTTGTATTTTGGTTAACTTCTTTTGTTAGTTTTTCACTATTTTTTTCTTGTTATCTTTCTCTAGAATAAGTCATCTTAAAAATAAATTGCATTTTCCTTTTTAGTTGATTGTCGAATTTCTCGAGCGGTCTCAGTAAGGTCTCCATTCGTCCTAATCCTGAGATTTTAGAAACCTCTCTTTACTCGTCCTTCCCAACGATGCTGTATTGGAGGTTCTTTCAGGGTCAAGGGAATGAGACCCATCACTGTTACTGGTTTTGGCATATGAATACACCATGGGGAGTTTGCGAGGCTCTCCCATGTGGACAGGAAACTCTTGGTAGCAAGCCAGGTTCTCCCAGAGGGAGAACTAGGTTATAAGATGATGAGCGGCTGCAAAGCGGCCGTGTGCTTCTGGGAGCTTGGTTTTAAGTCTCTGGATGTGGGCCATTGGTGGGATTACACGGCGCTGGGGGCAGTACCTGGGTGTGATTGCCTAACTACTGGAAAATGAGAAATCTGAGAGGTAGAGGCCCAGTCCCCATCCGAGCAGGCTTGGACGTCTCAGCCCCGGGTCCCACACACCTGGGTTCCTATGCCGATACCTTCATGCGTGAGGCTTGTCCGAATGTGTGGAGAGGGGCCTTGAGCATGGCTGTGGCTAGGCTCCGGAGGTCTTCAGCCGTGGGAGCACTGCTTGGGGCGGGGAGGGAAGCTGGAGCCCACCCCCTCCAAGGGGCCCCGGGGAAGACAGCCAGGCACGTGGACAAGAGACTCTCTTTCTCCTTTTTAGTAACATAGAAAAAATTTTTACTTTCTACCATATCCTGTACGTTCTTTATGTTCTCATGGCTTTTCTCCTCTCTCTTTATTTCAGAATGGAAGAAAAAAATTGAGAGTAAAACATTGATCCCAACACAGAATATTTTTCAGGAAGAAAAGTCCCATAGCATGAAATTGGAAAGGTATATTTGGGATGATCCTTTGTTCTCTAGGTTAGAAATTTTGGGATATAAAGACCAATTAGAAATCTACCACATGAACCAGAGCACAGCTATGAGGCAAATGGTCTTCATGCAAAAGCAAGTGCTTTCTCAGAGAGGCTATGAATTCTGTGAATCTGGGACAGATTGTAACCAGAGTTTAAATTTTGTTCCATCTCAGAGAGTTTCTCAAATTGAACATTTCTATAAGCCTGATATAATTCCTAAAAGTTGGAGATGTAACTCGGCCATAATGTATGGAGACAATATTACTTGTGAAAATAGTTATGACAAAGCCCTTTCCCAGTCCATGCAACTTATTCACCCTGTAAGAATGCAAACTGGAAACAACATTTTCAAACGTAATGATACTGTTAAATCTTTCAATCACATATTACATTTTGGTGATCATAAAAGAATGCACACAGGAGAAAACCTCTGTGAATATAAGGAATGCCATCAGATTTTTAACCAGAGCCCATTATTCAGTGAACATCCAAGATTTCACATTGGGGAAAACCAATATGATTATAAAGAATATGATAATATCTTTTATTTCTCATCCTTTATGGAACATCAGAACATTGGTACTGTAGAGAAGGCATGTAAATACAATGAATGGGAGAAAGTCTTTGGATATGACTCATTCCTTACTCAGCATACAAGCACTTATGCTACAGAGAAACCTTATGACTATAATGAGTGTGGCACATCTTTTATCTGGAGCTCTTATCTTATTCAACATGAGAAAGCACATATCGATGAGAAACCCTATGAATGTGACAAATGTGGAAAGGTTTTTAGGAATCGTTCATCCCTTACTAAACATGAACGGATTCACACTGGAATAAAACCTTATGAATGTAATAAGTGTGGAAAGGCCTTCAGCTGGAATTCTCATCTTATTGTACACAAGAGAATTCATACAGGAGAGAAGCCTTATGTATGTAAAGAATGTGGGAAGTCTTTCAATTGGAACTCCCATCTTATTGGACACCAGAGAACACATACTGGAGAGAAGCCTTTTGAATGTACTGAATGTGGAAAATCTTTCAGTTGGAGCTCCCATCTTATTGCCCACATGAGAATGCATACTGGAGAGAAACCCTTTAAGTGTGATGAATGTGAGAAGGCTTTTAGGGATTACTCAGCCCTTAGTAAACATGAAAGAACTCACTCTGGAGCAAAGCCATATAAATGTACTGAATGTGGAAAATCTTTTAGCTGGAGCTCCCATCTTATTGCCCATCAGAGAACTCATACGGGAGAGAAACCCTACAATTGTCAGCAGTGTGGTAAAGCATTCAGAGAACGCTCAGCCCTCACAAAACATGAAATAATTCATTCTGGGATTAAGCCCTATGAATGTAATAAGTGTGGGAAATCATGCAGCCAGATGGCGCACCTTGTTAGACATCAAAGGACTCATACAGGAGAAAAACCTTATGAATGCAATAAGTGTGGGAAATCCTTCAGCCAGAGCTGTCACCTTGTTGCACATAGAAGAATTCACACTGGTGAGAAACCCTATAAGTGTAATCAGTGTGAGAGATCCTTCAACTGTAGCTCTCACCTTATCGCGCACCGAAGAACGCATACCGGAGAGAAACCATATAGGTGCAATGAATGTGGAAAAGCATTTAATGAGAGTTCTTCCCTTATTGTGCATCTGAGAAATCATACTGGAGAAAAACCCTACAAATGTAATCATTGTGAGAAAGCGTTTTGTAAGAATTCTTCTCTTATAATTCATCAGAGAATGCATAGTGGAGAGAAACACTTCATATGCAGTGACTGTGGAAAAGCATTTAGTGGTCACTCAGCCCTTCTTCAGCATAAGAGAAATCATAGTGAAGAGAAAGTGTGAATAGAATTGATGAAAGATTTTTCTTTTATTGTACAATTGATAATACACTGGGGAAAAATACACTATTTGTAAAATCAGAAGGGGAAATTTTTAGTAAGAGTTCTTCATTGAACAGAAAATATATTCATCTTAGATGAAATCTATGAATAAGAAGAATATGGAAAGATTTTAGAAATTATAGAGCCCTTTTAAATACTAGTAAAAATGGAGAATTAAAATTTCCTTCATGATCCATCAGGAACCCTGCTGAAGAACATGAATGTAGTAGTGGAATATCTCTGTACAAGATCCCAACTGTGTGGATCAGTGTGCACTGTTAAAGGGAGAAATCTGTAGGAAAGGTGTTTTAACTGAAAATAGTTATTTGGTTTGTTATTTTGTCAAACCAGAGTAGTGGATGGGAAGCTTTATAGTAACATTTTACAGTAACATTTGTAAATAATTGTGGAAATGCAGACTTTATCATGGATAAATAACAGAGTATGGAATACTAAATCTGAACTTACAGTAAAAGTATTGAATGGCATATTTACTGTTGATCAAGATTAAACCTATAAAAGTTTAGTAAATTAGATTATTAATTGTGGAGAAGTTAATGACTAGGAGTATGAGATAATGGTAGAACAAAAAGTAAGACTGCATAGCACAGTGTATCAGTGTCTTTGACCACTTCTCACTGCATTGTTGGACAATTAGTTTGTAATATGTTTTATGCAATCACTGTATGTTATGATTATGGACATTGCATCAGTATATACAGTGTGAGGGAATAAAAATAATATATTTACAATAGCACCTAAAGTATATATGAATAAGCAATGTAAAAAAACATTGGGGGTGGGGGTCAGAGCGATAGTACAGCAGGTAGGGTATTTGCCTTGCACGCGGCCGACCTGGGTTCAATTCCCAGCATCCCATCTGGTTCCCCAAGAACTGCCAGAAGTGATTCCTGAGTGCAGAGCCAGGAATAATCCTTTAAGCTCACTGGGTGTGACCCAAAAAGCCAAAAAATAAAAGAAACAGGGAAAATCAACATGGTTAATTTAAGATTTTTTGAAAACTTAACAAACAGGGTTCTTACAGTGTGGTAGGCACTGTTTTGAGTGAGTTTTCAAGCACTAACTTTTCAGTTACTTTAATTCTATGAGATAGGTATTATGACACCCAGTTTTACAAGAACAGAAACTGAGGTTTGAGATATTGAGAAGGCTAAGGACACACCTAATATTTTATGGAGCATCCTGTCATTGCTTCATTGATTCTAAGGTGACCGGATGCTGCCTGGCATCAAGCCCCTTTGAATTATTGGTCCAGAGTTCATGTTTTCGACCACTATATTATGCTGACTCTCAAGTGATTTTTTTGCGTGGAGGAACTTTTTGGGTCAGACCTGGCAATGCTCAGGGGTTATTCCTGGCTCTGCAATCAGGAATCACTCTCGGCAGTGCATAGGGGACCATGTAGGATGCTGGGGATCAAACCCAGGTTGGCCACATGCAAAGCCCTATCTGCTGTACTATTGCTCTGGCCCTTCTGTGATTTTTTTTAAATTTCCTTTTTTTGCTACACCAGTGATGTTTGGAGGCCACTCCCAACATGGTGCTCAGGGGTGGCCCCCAGCACTGTTGTGGAGGACCGTATAGTGCTGTGGATTGGAAGCCAGCATTCCACATGCAGAGCAGATATTTCAGCCTTTGAGCTAATTCCCTGGACACTCCCAGTGATTTTTTTTAGGAGATTGGGGGCCCACACCTGATTATTCCTGTCTCTGCACTCGCTTCCTGGTGGGCTCTGGAGATCATATGGAATGCCAGTGATCGAACGAGGTCAGACACCTGCAAAGCAAGTGTCCAACCTGCTGTACTATCTCTCTGGGCCCAGTTATTTGGTAATAAAAGCAAGAAATGTCTAAACCATTGAGAAATAAAGTTCTCTAGTGCTCTGTCTTGAAGGAATTTCAATAATATGAGTGTTAATATCAGTTTAGAATACAGTATTTGACTTGGACATTCACAGTTACTGCATTTGGTGGGTACTGTCCCTAGAATGTCATTGCCCTCACCTCTTAAGTATTATACCATAACAGTGGCTGGAGGATTCAACTGAGTTTTGACAAATCAGAAATGTTCCTTGGGGCCGGAGTGATAGCACAGCGGGTAGGGCGTTTGCCTTGCACGCAGCTGACCCGGGTTCGATCCCCGGCATCGCATATGGTCCCCCAAGCACTGCCAGGAGTAATTCCTGAGTGCAAAGCCAGGAGTAACCCCTGAGCATTGCTGGGTGTGACCCAAAAAGCAAAAAAAAAAAAAAAAACAGAAATGTTCCTTATTGGAGTTAGGATGTTCCTTGTGGTCCCCACTACCAGTGGGAGTTCTGTTTCTCTAAGTATCCTTGAGTTCAGTGTGTTTATCCAGATAAGAAGATATCTTTGATAATTGGATTCAGAAAGGAAGAGAGGTAGGTCAGTCATCTCCTAGAGTAAGGAAGTTTCCTGCTCTTAGGTGAAAGGACAAGATGGGTAGCAGGATTTGAGTGACTCCACCAGTTCATAGATATTTCTTGTATTTCCCTAAAGTAAGTCTATTAGAGACCAACAGTCCTTCCCAGATGGGCTTCCAGGATATTTGATGAAAATACAAAGTTGAAAAAGATTCATCTAGTTCTTGATAGGTACACATCCCTTATGATTGAGAATCAGTGAACCACTGGTGTTATGGGTACTTGAGTTCAATATTTGAGTCCCGTAACTGTACTTCACTAGGTATCAAACATCAGATTCCCTACCTCTTGGGCTTAGTGCATGTGGTCACTCAATAAGTGTAATAGGGGTGAATTAAGCAAAAGGACTTTCTCATGTGATTTGTGCCAACAGCTTTGGAGATAATATTTTGCAGTGTTGGGGCTGGAGCGATAGCACAGCGTGGAGGGCGTTTGCCTTGCACGCGGCCGACCTGGGTTCGAATCCCAGCATCCCATATGGTCCCCTGAGCACTGCCAGGGGTGATTCCTGAGTGCATGAGCCAGGAGTGACCCCTGTGCATCACCGGGTGTGACCCAAAAAGCAAATATATATATATATTTTGCAATGTTATCTGAGAAAGCAACTTAATATATTGAGTCATAGTACTGACCTTGGGCTGGAGCGATAGCACAGTGGTTGGGCTTTCGCCTTTCACTCGGCCAACCCGTGTTCGATTCCTCCGCCCCTCTCGGAGAGCCCGGCAAGCTACTGAGAGTATCGAGTATCGAGCCCGCGCGGCAGAGCCTGGCAAGCTACTCGTGCGTGTTGGATATGCCAAAAACAGTAACAGTCTCTCAATGAGAGACTGTTACTGGTGCCTGCTCAAACAAATCGATGAGCAACGGGATGACAGTAACAGTAACAGTACTGACCTTTAATAATGAAAGTCAGATGCATTACAAATCTAGTTTCTCTAACGTAGGATCTCCATCGCTAGCATTCACTATCACACAAATATCCTGGCAAGTTCCTTTGTCACCCAGGTGCTTCCTCCTGGAAGGATTTCTCTCTTCTGTCACCTACCCCACAGCTGATATCAGCGTCCCCTTATATGTAGTACTCCCTGGTCCCATCTGACCTTCATTGTTTTCTCTGTATGGCCAATGTATTGCTCTGTGCCCCCATCTTCCACTCCTCCCTAGCAGAAACCTACTGGACCCAGTTGGAACTCATTCAGTGATCATAATTTCTTTCTCCTTCCTGCTTTGACTGACAGTTCTTTATGCATGTCTTTCATGAGCCTTCCATGGTTCCTTTACCCCACTCTTCTCATTTTCTACTTGAGGGTTGTTCCCCTGCATTTCTTCTAAAACCCAGCTGTAATACTCATGACCGGATCGTCATTCACTCCCTTCATCAGAGTCATCCATTCATGAGCTGCTTTTTTTTTTCCCATTTTGGGGCGGTGCTCAGGGCTTACTCCCATCCCTGCAGTCATGGATAGCTCCTGGTAGGGCTCAGGGACAATATGAGATCCCAGGATCGAACTGGAGTCAGTCTTGTGCAAGAGAAATACCCCACCCTTTGTACTGTGGCTCCACCCCCTTGGATTGCTCATTTACACATCAGATATTTCAGCTCCTCCCTCACTTCTATAATTAGTTATTATAATATTTTAACATTGCATTATCCATAGAGGTAATATTCTAATATCCTGACTTTAAGGTTTCTTTGTTGCATCAATCACACTGCTCCCTTCTCTAATGCCTTTCTGTTACCAGCACCTGCAAAATCACCATGTTTCAAACCTTTTTCTAAGCTAATCAACTACACCTACCTGGATTCCAGCGAGACAGATCCTTTTCTCATGCTGAGTCTCAGCCTATGGTATAGTTCCCTCAGAAAATAGAAGCAATTGGCAGAGGTTTTTCATCACTATGACTTCCTCCCCATTCTCACAGTCTTCCTGCCAGAGCCTATATGATTTAATTGGATGTGTTGGTCCTTAAACCTATCCCTTCTCTAACATTGCTCCCTCAATTTTCCCTTATCTCCTGCACAATCAGATTTTTCAACTCAATTATTTCCTCTTTTTTGGTGGGGAGGGCTTGGTGACTCAGTGATGATCAGGGGTTACTTCTGCTCTGCACTCAGGAATTACTCCTGGCAGTGCTTGGGGGACTATAAGGAAAACTGGGAATTCAACCCTGGTTGGCTATGTGCAAGGCAAGTATCCTATCCCTGTACTCTCTTCAGCCCCTCTACTGGATTATTTCTGTCCTATAAATAGACTTTTTAAAGGATTGATACCAAATCCTCTTCACTCTGGCATCATTTATGTCATTTTAGATAAGAAAATTTATCTGTACTTCCTTTCCAGGAAAAACTCAAAAAGTACCTCCCTCCCAGGTAATTCTATATTGGAAATATCAGTCTGTTTGTGTGTGTGTGTGTGTGTCTGTGTGTGTGTGTCTGTGTGTGTGTGTCTGTGTGTGTGTGACAGAGAGAGAGAGATTTTAGGCACTGAGATTTACAATATTGATAACCAGGTTTCATGTAAATATATATAGTGTTCCAACACCACCCTCTGCAATAGTGTCCCCCTTCTCACTCTCCACCCCGTTATTGTTTTTTTCTCTTTAATATCATTAGCATTTTCCTCTTTTTCTTGTTTTTTTTTTTTGTGGGGGGGAGGGGACCCCACCCTACTGTGCTTGCTTCTGCTTCTGGCTTTGTGCTCAGGGATTACACCCAGAAGAGCTAGGTGGATTATATGGAGTATCTGGGATTGAATTTAGCTGTGTCATGGCAAGAAGTGCCTTGCCCGCTGTGCTATCTCTTTGGCCACATCAGTTCTGGATCATTTGCTGATGGAAACATGTTAATCAGCTGACTTTCAGGGCCTTGCTGCCTAGCTAGCCTCCAGTCAGGCCATCTTTGCTGTTTCCTTCCAACCTCAATTATCTTACTCTAGGGAGTGCACATTCATATCTGCCCACACATTTTTTTTTTTTTGGTTCCAGGAATTGAACTCAGCGAGGCTGCTCATACTCTTCATAGTCACATAAAAAATCTCAAGGCTATAAAAACTAGCAGTACGCCTGAAACTTTTAAAGATAACTGTGATGTTTTTAAAAATTATTTACAGCTTTGTTACAAAGATGCTTGCTACCACAAACAAATAGAGAAGACTTGTGTTTTTTGCTCTCATCTGGTGGTTTTCAGGGCTTATTTCTGACTGTGTTCAGTGATTATTCCTGGGAGTGCTGGGGGAAGGCTGTCACACCAGGGCCAGTCAGGATCAGCCATGTTCAAATTAAGTTTGGCTCCTCAATAAATAGTACTTGTTCTTCTCTTAAAAGTTCCTTCATATAAAAAAAAAAGTTCCTTCATGTCTAAGTTAACCTATCTTCATTATCACTGCATATTACAGTTGTCTTAATTTGGGGACCAGAGAGATAGGTAAGGCATTTGCCATTATAAAGTCCACACAGGTTCAGTCCCTACTACCATGTCACCGAAATATAATCCCTCAAGCCCTGGTAGGATTGAACCATGAACACAACCAGGAGTGAGCCCCTGAACGCGGCTGAGTATTAACCAAAAACAAAGTTGTCTTTTTTTTTTTTTAATTTGGGCTGCACTTGGTGCTCAAGGCTTACTCCTGACTCTAAGCTCAGGGATCACTCCTGGTGGTATGCAGGGGACCATATGGGGTGCAGGATATTGAACCTGGGTCAGCCGCATGCAAGACAAATGATATCTTACTTGCTGTAGTATCTCTCTGGCCCAAAGGTTGTCTTTTTTTTAATAGAATCAACATCCTAATAACGCTAACTTTTGTGTCTGGATTCTTTGTTCTTTGAGAGTTATTATATGGCATTTTACTCCCTTCCCCCCCACCCCGTGTAGATTTACTTAATTTTGATGTGTCATAATTAGTTGTTCCATTCATCTTCATCTTTTTTTAATTTCATTTTTGAACTACACTCAGCTATGCTCAGGGCTTAATCATTTTTTTTTTCTTTTTGGGTCACACCCGGCAATGCACAGGGGTCATTCCTGGCTCATGCACTCAGGAATTACCCCTGGTGGTGCTCAGGGGACCATATGGGATGCTGGGATTCGAACCTGGGTCGGCCGCATGCAAGGCAAACGCCCTACCCGCTGTGCTATCACTCCAGCCCCTCAGGGCTTAATCTTGACTCTGTACTCAAAAGTCACTCCTGGCTGTGTTTAGGAAATTGGTGCCAAACATGAACTTTTTTGCTGTATGCAAGGCAAGTGCCCTATCCCTTATATTGTCTCTGGCCCCCTGTTCATCTTTTGATGTGCATGAAGTTGTTTCCAGTTTTGGTTCTTGTAAGTGTAGCTACTGTGGACATTCTGCAAGGCTTTTATGCAAGTTTTCATTTATCTTTGGTAAAAACCTGGTGATGAAATAACTGGATTGTTTTGTAAATAGGAGATAAACAGGGGCAAGGTATGATTTGGTGAGTGTCCTTTAACCTGAGATCTTTAATCTTCTTTAAAACCTGTGAAACATTATTTTAAAAGATTTTATCCCTCCATTGAAAAGTTGGAGTTATAGGCCTCTTATTCAGATGTTAATCACGTATATCTATTTATATATCCTAGTTTTCCTTTTCTGTTTTCTCATTAACTTTTCTTTTTTTTTTTTTTTTTTTTTTTTTTGCTTTTTGGTCACACCCGGCAATGCACAGGGGTCATTCCTGGCTCATGCACTCAGGAATTACCCCTGGCGGTGCTCAGGGGGACCATATGGGATGCTGGGATTCGAACCCGGGTCGGCCGCGTGCAAGGCAAACGCCCTACCCGCTGTGCTATCTCTCCAGCCCCTTCTCATTAACTTTTTACTGTTTGAATATTTCCTCAATTTGTTCCAGTTTGCTATTTTGTTCCTCAGTTATTTATTCCCTCTGTTGTGATTTCATTTTAACAATTGTTTGATATTCTTAATCTTTTTACAATGTGCTATTGTTTCCTGTTTTTAATATTGTTATCTCTCTAAGTGTATTTAATTAGCTGAGACACACTTGGTCCATGTGTTCTAATGTCTTTGTTTATGATGGAGTCTGTAACGCAGTATGTTACTTTTCTTTTGAACTAGTACACTCCAAAAAATTGCCTATTTTTAACCATTTTGTACATTTTCTTGGTATTACTGCCTATTCTCTTCATTGCCTTCATTTGTTAACATGAGATCCAGCTCCTGCATCCCCAGTGAGTTCAGGGTTGACTGATGTAGTCTGGAATGGGGAAGTTGAGTTAAGAAGGACTATCTGGGGAGATGAAACTAGTCCTTAAATCTGTCGATGATCAGAAACTTAGCCATGAAACTCAGCATCATTTCTGTTGCTGAAACACACACTCTCTCTCTCTCACTCTGTCTTGCTCTCTCCCTCCCATCCACCCCCAATGGATAATTCTTGGCTCTTTGCTCATGGATCACCACTTGTGGGGCTCGGGAGACCCTATGTTGTGCTGGAAGATTAAACCCAGGTAAACCTTGACACCTCAGAATGCCTCAAACACCACCAGGAGTGGCCCCTGCATACATCATCAAGCTCAGTGCTCTCCCTTCCCAAGCCCTGCAGTACAGACCCCTGGGCCAGTGTATGCCTCGCACATGCCTATTTTCAATCAGTTCCTTATAGATTCTTGAACTCCTGGAAGCGGATGCCTTGTGGGGCCTGATATGGTTTAAACCGCATGAGGAGGGAAGCCAGCTCAGCCTGGGGCCCAAGCACAGCTGCCAGGGATTCAATCTCAGCCCTTGTAGCAATGAGGAACATTAAAGGAGGTGATGATACTCCAGGCTTGCTTCATGGGTACTAAAGTGCCGGTCCCAGCATGTTCAGAGGGTGCTGGGATAAACAGGCATATCAAGCTTGACTAAGCAAGGTTTTACCTCTGAACTTTACCTCTAGGTTTTAGGAAAGTAAGGTTTAAATTCCTCCAGACTTTTGTGTTTAAGGTTTACTTCAAAGGATTGCCCTTTTGCAGTTGACCTTACCAGGCTGTCTACGTTTCTTTCATTTCACATAGCATAAAGCTACATGCAGACTCCAAAATTCAGTCAGAGCAAAAGATTGGTAACTTGGGGCTGGAGCAATAGCACAGCGGGTAGGGCGTTTGCCTTGCACGCGGCCGACCTGGGTTCAAGTCCCAGCATCCCATATGGTCCCCTGAGCACTGCCAGGAGTAATTCCTGAATGCATGAGCCAGGAGTAACCCCTGTGCATCGCCGGGTGTGACCCCAAAAAACAAACAAACAAAAAAGATTGGTAACTTGATTTTATCAAACTTTCATTAAGTGGTTTTCCTCTCCAAAGATCCCTGAATTTTGACACCTTTTTAAGGTTAAAAGAGTATTAAAATTTGATTCCCAGCATCCCATAATGTCCCCTGAGCACCGCAGGGGTAATTCCTGAGTGCAGAGCCAGGAGTAACCCCTGTGCATTGCCAGGTATGACCCCGCCCCCCCCCCAAAAAAAAGCACAAGCTCCTTTGTGGTCCTTCTCTAGTACCAGCTGATTTCAAGGCCGCTCCTGCTCCTCTGTAAGGCAAGTCACCCCACCACACACTCCACTTCCTCTTCCTTCCTGTTCCTTTTACTGCTTTTAAAATTCTGTTGGGACAGGGAGAATAGTTCAGTGGTTGTATGAGAATGCTTCCCCTATTGTAGGCCTGGCAGAACCTGGCCTTCACTGGGAGTGCTGGTGTTCTCTGGAACCTCAGGGCCTGAGTAATTTCGCATCCTTGGGCTTAGCATTGAGCAGCCTGGCCAAACCAGCCTTTTATCACTGGAGTGACCTGTAGGCCTCCTCAGCACTGTTTGTAAAACTTTTAAGAAATTTTTTAAATAGGGTTGGAGAGTACAAGGGGTAAGGCTCTTGACTGGCATGCTGCTGACCCTGGTTCAGATTCTCAGCACTGCCAGGGGAAACTCTGAACTCAGCCAGGAGTAGTCTCCAAGCATAAGCAGGTATGGCCCTCAAATACCTACCAAAAAATGCTTTTTTGGGGTGGGGGTCACACCCAAAGCTTACTCCTGGCTGTGCTCAAGGATCTCTTGGCACTAGTCAGGGGACTATATGTGGTGCCGGGGATTAAACTCGGGTCATCTGTGTGCAAAGGAAATGCCTTAGCCTCTGCACTATCTATCTGGGTCTCCCAAAATGCTTTTTTTTTGTAAAGCAAAATGAAACTTATTTAGATGTGGGCGGAGAAAAAACACAGAGAAGTGTGTATTCAAGAGGCTTCTCCAGAGTGGAAATAAGCAAGCAAAAAAATAGATAAGCAAAGAAATTCAAGCAAGGGAAATACATGTTGAAGGGAGAATAAGGGCTTGAAGAGTAAGTCCCAGAATGCTTTTAAAATAAAATTAAGTTCATTTCTTAAGGGCTTGAGAGAGAGCACAAAGGGCTGGAGTGCATGTTCTATGTATAAGAGGCTGGAGTTCAAGCCTCAAAACTACAAAGTATCCTAAGCATGGCTGGAAGCAACCCTTAAGCAATGATTTATGAGTAACCCCTAAGAACTGCTGGCTGTCGCCCAGTAAAAGCCAGAAAAAGAAAATGCCCTTCTGCTGATCTTTGAGATGTTTGAGATTCTACTCTTTCCTGACCATAGCAGTTTGTGTGAATAAAGTCTTTCTCTAAGGTTGACTTGGATTGTTCTGTAAATGTTGGCTTCCAACTTGTTTGATATATATTGACCCTAAGTGTTTTAGGCTTCATCAATGAATTGCCCCTTTTCCTTCCAGAGAAGTTTACAGTGCTCTTATAAGCACCCCTAGTCCTCTGAGTTTATCTTTAACCTTTCCTTTGTGTTTTACATCTCATTGTCATAATTCCCCCTCAGTCAGTCTTGGTTACTTACAAGCCAAAACTTTCTGGTAATTCTGGATTTTGTATTTAAAGTGAATAACTTGCTTTTCTATTTCCCCTATAGCTTTTTCATATTTTATTATAGAGCAATGTTCTTTGCTTAAACACAGAAAGACTGTGAATGCCATGTTCCTGATATTTGAGAGTTGATTGATTCTGAAATATATCTATTTCTGGGCATCTGTCATAATTACTTGACTCAGGCTTCATTGCTGTAGTTCCTAACACCCCAAAAGGGAGGTCCCATCGTAGGACTGGGATGGACCCTGGGAAAGCAGTGAAGCTACCCTGGCATCGAAATGGGACAGTCTAGGAAGCATAAATGTGTGATCTTGATGGAACCCATTTTGACTTATGAGACAGGACCCTCCATGGGGAAGGACAAGCTAGACCAGCCTGAGGACTTAGTCTGGGATTTACGGTAAAAACCTTGCTTGCCCTCAGAGCTCAGAGAACTAAGTTTTGAAATCTTTACCTCTTACCGTGTTTATCCAAATAACTGCAAGTTTAAAAAGAAGTAATCTTAATTATTTAATATGTACAACTAAAGGGAAAGGGGAAAGCAATATAGATGTGTCTGGGAGACAGAGCAGTCTCCTTGGGTTAATCCCCCCAAGAGAATTTCCTCCACCAAAACGGTTTACCTCTGTAAAGGATCAATCACACCTATGTGCAGTCCTATACCTCAAACCCCTTCAGATGTTCTTTATGCTAACAACTTTGCAGTAAATGGGCTGCTGTTACCATCTGTGAATCCCCCATCTCTTTGTTCTTCTGCTGGAGAAGCCTGGGGAGGCGGCTCTCAGCCACTGAATGCACGTGTCCCGCACCCATAATTTGAACTCACACCAGCTAGGGTTCTGGTCAGAAGGCACAGCTGTGGGGCTGGATAGTACAGCGGGTAGGGCATTTGCTTTGCATGTGGCCAACCTGAGTTCGATTCTTGGCATCCTACATGGTCTCCCAGCGCTTCCAGGAGTGATTCCTGCCAGGAGTAACCCCTGAGCATTGCCAGGTGTGACTCCCCCCCAAAAAAAAAACTTAAAAAAAGAAAAGCTGTAAGGCCTGGCTCTACTCCCAAGGTCTGGTGGCTGCCTAATAATCACAGGGAAGCTGTTTTGGGGACTTTTTGGCCACATCTTGGAATTACTCCTGGCTCTGCACCAAGGAGTTACTCCTGACAGTGCTCAGGGGACCATATGGGACACTGGGACTGAGCACAGGTCAGCTATATGCAAGGCATGTACCTCTGTATTATCTCTCCCACCCCTCGGAAGGCTGTCTTTGTGCTAAGATGTTCTGGGAACACAGACCTTGCTATTGCTTTATTTTATTTTATTTCCCCGCCAAGCCCTTGGTCTCCCTGGCTAGCACTTTAACCAGGAAAAAAAAATGGGACTGAAAATATGGACCAAACAAAGGTCTGAGCACAGACTTTGCATATAGGAGGTCTGGTTCGATCTCTGGCACTGCAAGTTCCCCATGAAGTGACTTTTAAGCAGGGAATAACCTCCAGTGCTCCCAGGTGTGACTCAAAATTCAAAATGGTCCCTATATAAGAAATGAACCGATGATGTAGATAACTGCAACTACATGGCGTGAAGATGACCAAGACATTGCTCGACTACACAGACCAGTGCATCATGTACAGAGGAGACGTGAAAGGGGAGGGAAGTGATGGAACCTACAGACTCAGAGCTTTGTAAACCTCGAAAGCCTCAAAGCCACACAGTCAGAAATCCCAAAAGAAATGAATGGCATCAAAACAATTGGAGTCCATGATGAACATGTGTGTCACCAGCAGGAGAGAAGGGGTGGCGAGCCTCTCAAGAAGGAACGTACTCGGGTAAGGTGCTGGTCATGCATGTGACTGAGCTAGGTTTGATCCCCAACATTCCATATGATAAGCCAAGCACTGCCAGGAGTAATTTCTGAGCACAGATCCAGAAGTAACCCTGAATATTGCCTGGTGTGGTCCATAAAACAAACCATCACCAATAAAATAGACTCCTGGTGAGACCCATACAGGGTGTCTCAGCATCAGAGGCCAGAGGAGGTCTTGCATGGAAAGCCACATTACTCCAACAGCAGCACTACTACAGTTGCCAGAGAAGCTGGAAACTAAAGGGAGCACAGAGGAGATCCTGTGAACATCTGCACACATTCTCCACATAGAGGAGATGCCTAGCATCTGCACTCACATTTTCCATGCACAGGAGATACCTCATATCTGCACTCACATTCTCCACACAGGGGACACCACATTTGCACTCATGTTCTCCACACAGAGGAGATACCTCACACTGAATTCACATTCTCCACTTAGAGGTGATACCTGACATCTGCACTCATTCTCCCCACAGAGGAGATACCTGATGTCTGCACTCACATTCTCCGTACCGCGGAGAAACCTGCCATCTCCACTCATATTCTGCACGTAGAGGAGATACATGACATCTCCACTCACATTCTCCACGCAGAGGAGACACTTCACAACTGCCCTCACGTTCTCCATGCTAAGGAGGAATATGCACATTCTCCACACACCCATTGCTAGCAAGCACATAGCAGAGCAGGGTCTCCTTAGACTGGACTAGAGCTTCATGTGCCCCAGTCCTTTGAGCTATTTTCCTATCCCAAATATTGAGAAAAGTCATGTGTCCTTTTGGAGTATTTAGTGCAAGTGGAACTGATTCCTAAACCCAAAGGGCTTCCTACACATTAAAGATCTTCTGGTCCTTTGTTGTTCTTGAATGAGATTGAATTGAAACCTCCCCTTGATAGTATGATTACTGGGTAGATGAACTACATGGCAAGGCATCTTCTGTGCCTTTTGCTTTCCAACCCATTTTCCACATTTCCAGGTGATTCCATCAATTTCCCTTTAATAAGCTTTCAGACAGCCCCTAGGACTGGGTTTCTGAAGAATGCTGAATTGCTTTCTGCAACAGTTGTCTTATAATGGAAACTGAAGCTTAGGGCTTAAATACTTGAATGAGTTCAAATATCTGGGAACTAGAGATCCCAGGTGATTAACATTTGTGCTACAAAGTCTGGCTGTTGTCATGTTTGCTGCTTATGATGTTTGATTCACATCAAATTATAATTTTTTCTGCCTCTTCACCAGTCTACACTCCCCAAGGACTCTGCCTTTGTGTTCTATTGTCCTCCCAACTAGTTAATTTGTTCCATGAAGAAAGAATTCCATGTGACAGTGTGAGCTGACCTCACAGTGGCAGCTCCAAGTCAGAACCCAAACAACGTTCCATAGGCTGTTAGTTCTCTGGAGAAATATAGGGCTGAGGCTGGACATAGATAAATATGTTCTTTCCTCCAAATGACAAAAGACTAACAATTTTGTAATGACAGACAAGGCTCAAATTTCTTTTACCTTCTTATTTTTGTTTTTAATTCAATTTCCACCTTGTTTTTGCTTGTTTTATGTAGGTGAGTTCAAACAAGTTTGATAAATAATAGGCTTAATGGATTTTTTTTCATTTGTTTCAGGGAAAGTGAAAAAAGGGGGATAATTATTTCACTGCTAAGAGTTTTCTTTTCAAGGCTTCAAGCACTCACAGTTACCTGCAAGTGTCTCCAAACCTTCATTGAAAAAAGAACATCACTTGTCTCAAATTCAACTGACTTCCCCATTGCACAGAGGTAAATCACTGTGGCACCCACAAAGGGGGTGTGGGGAAAAAAGACCCTTGCTTTGTATATCAGAGTCCTATCTCACTTTTTTTGGTGGGAGGAGTGTCTTGGCGATATCTGGAGGTGCTCAGGGCTTCCTCCTGGCTCTGTGCTCAGGGATTATTCTTGGTGGGGATTGGGGGACCATATGGAGTCCCATGGATCGAACTGGGATGAGTCATCTGCAAGGCAAGTGCCTTTACCACCTGTACTATTTTCTTGTCCTTCTTGTACAAAATATTGGACTGAATGGCACACAAACCCTAGGACAGCCCTAGGAAGGGAAAATGCAGGGTTTATTGAAGTTCGGTTTCACTCCCCCATAAGAGAGGAGTGAAGAAGCCCATGCTCCAGTTGTACACTGTTATTTCTCACCCCTGGGGTGACACCATAATGCGGATGTGTGGCAACTCCAGTATAGAACGTGCTCCTTGTTTTTGTAATGTTGAGTTTTTATTTTACTCCATGATGCCTCAGCTTTGGGCTAGGGAGTTGTCAAGGAAAAGGAACCTTGAGTTTTGCAGCTTTTGGGTTGTTCCCCTTAGTCACACCAGGCACATTCTTTCTTTTTTTCTTTTTGGGTCACACCCAGTGATGCATAGGGGTTACTCCTGGCTCATGCACTCAGGAATTACTCCTGGCAGTGCTCGGGGGACCATATGGGATGCTGGGAACCAAACCTGGGTCAGCCACATGCAAAGCAAACACCCAACCCACTGTGCTATCACTCCAGCCCCACCAGGCACATTCTTGACCTCAGGTTTTTGAGCTGGTGGCCGGGTGGTCCATTTTAAAAATATATTTTGTATTTTGTTTCTCCAAATATTTTTTGGTGTCTTATTTATTTATTTATTTATTGCTTTTGGGGGTCACACCCAGCAGTGATCAGGGATTACTCCTGGCTCTGCACTCAGGAAATATTCCTGGCAGTGCTTGGGGGACCATATGGGATGCCGTGGATCAAACCTGGGTCAGCCGCATGCAAGACAAATGCCATACCCCTGTACTATCACTCCAGCCCTGGTGTTTTATGTTTTTTTGTCACTCCCTGAAACTAATTACCAGCTTCAATTGTATTACTCATTCAGTGAAACATGAACTATATACTGGGGTTTTCTTATCTACTGTATGAATGTAGTAAATACTGTATATTTACTGACACCATGGTTCACAAAATAATATTAGATTAAAAGTGTTCGAAAATTAAATTTTGTGCGTGGGTAAGACCCTTACCTTCGTGTGGCTGACTTGGGTTTGATCGCCTGGCACCATATATGGTCCTGAGAGCCCTGCCAGGTGAGATCCCTGAGCTCAGAGCCAGGAGTAAGCCCTGAGCATGGCCAGCTGTAATGAACAGCCCCAAAAATAAATTATGTATTCTGCATTCTCTGAAAGCTATAGAAGTATAAATCATTAAGGATTGCCACTTCTTTTTCTTTTCTTTTTTTTTTTTTTTGTTTGCTTTTTGAGTCACACTCGGCAATGCACAGGGGCTACTCCTGGCTTTACACTCAGGAATTACTCCTAGCAGTGCTTAGGGGACCATATGGGATTCTGGGAATCGAACCCAGGTTGGCTGCATGCAAGGCAAGTGCCCTACCTGCTGTGCTATCGCTCCAGTCCCTGCCACTTTTTCATTTCAGTTAGTACACACAAAATCCCAGAACTCGGCCAGGATGGATAAAACAGAATAGCAGGGCAAAGTACTTGCCTTGCATGCAGCTCACCCATGGTCCATCTCCAGCACCACATAAGATCATCTGGATAGAGTTATCACTGAATACAGATCCTGGAGCATTGCCACTGGCTAAAACAACAACAACAACCCAAACAGCCTTAAATTCTTCCAGATTCTAAAGTTCGTTTGCATATTTGTATGATTTATGTAATCTGGTGTATCTGTTTTAGTGACAGTATATATGAATGCAGACACAGATGCTTTGATGTGTGAAACATTTAGAATGATAACCTGTCTTTTGTGATTTGCGTTTTTAATCCACAGAGAACTCTGTATCTCACAAAAGAGGAGCTGACCATAATCTGTAACACTGGGCAGCCACTCTTTCTTTATAAGATAGCAAATAAATAAAAGTCACTGTTTATCCAGGGTGATCCCTGAGAGCAGAGCCAGAAGGAAGCCTTGAGCACTACTGGGTATGACCAACCCCCACCCCCACCCCCCAAAAAAAATAATAAAAGTGAGGAAAGTTCAAGTGTGAGAAGAAGAATGATCTTTTCAATTACCAGCTACTATATATATGTGGACAAATCATCAGCAGCAGCATCATAATCCCATTGATTGTCGATTTTCTCAAGCGGCCTCAGTAATGACTGCATTTGTCCTAGCCTTGAGATTTTAGAAGCCTCTCTTTACTTGTCCTTCCCAGTGATGCCACATTGGAGGCTCTTTCAGGGCCAGGGGAATGAGACCCATCATTGTTGCTGGTTTTGACATATGAATATGCTATGAGGAGTTTGCCAGGCTCTCCCATGCAGGCAGGAAACTCTCAGTAACTTGCCAGGTTCTCCAAGAGGGAGAACTAGGCTATAAGAGCTTCTGGGAGCTTGGTCTTATAGTCTCTGGATGTTGGCTGTTGGTGGGATTACATGGCGCCTGAGGCAGTTTCTGGGTGTGATCACCTAGCTACTGGAAAATGGGGGATCTGGGTGGAAGAGACCCAGTCCCAATCTGAGCAGGCTTGGCGATCTCTCGGCCCCAGGTCCTACACACCTGGGTTCCTCCGCTGTTTCCTTCATGCATGAGGCTTGTCCGAATGTATGGAGAGGGGCCTTGAGCATAGCTGTGGCTGGTTCCGGAAGTCCTCGGCCACCAGGGGCTCTGCTCAGGGCGGGGAGGGAAACTCAACCCACCCCCTCCGAGGGGCCCAGTGAGGACAGCCAGGCGCGGTGGCAAGAGACTCTGCCTATGTGGACAAATAATCTACAAAATGCTCATTTATTTGTTTTAAGTTTCAAATGACATACCTGATCCTGCAAAGAACCATGATGTTACAGCACAGGAAATGCCCCCAAACACTGGCACCTGGAATTCAGGTGAGTGGACTTGCAGCCTCAGTTTTTCTGTAATATATTGTCACTATACACTATCCAATCTGAGACCATAACAGGGCCACAGAACTCGGAAAGCTGAGGTCACTCTCCTCTCACTGGCAGAGACAGCAGGAGTTGTGCTATAGATCTGTGAGCAGAGGGCTCTAACCAAGATCAGGAAGCAGATGGGAAAAAGGAATCAGGGATTAAATGGGAATTCAAATTGTGTCTGTTCACACTGGCTGTGCAGTGTACCACCTGCAGTTTTTAAAAATTAAAAATAGGACTGGGTTAGACAGATAAACTAGCAGGAAGGTGCTTGTCTTGCACGTGGCCCAAACCTAGTTCCATCCCCAGCACCACATATGGTCCTCCAAGCCTGCCAGGAATGATCCCTGTGTGAAGAGCCAGGGGTAAGCCCTGAGCCTTGCTGGGTGTGGCCTAAAATAAAAATAAATAATAAAATTTATAATGATACCCTTAGGGTATTTATGACATTGTCTCACATTTGCCTTTGGAATATAATATTAGAAGATATATGAACCAGCAGATACATCTTTTTTGCTTTTTACAAAAACTTCTTTTCTTTAAATTGTAGCAATGATTCCACATAGACCTGCTCTTGTTCAAGTAATGATGATCGCATGTATAGCTTTGACTGTTGCCCTGATATGTGGAATCATATTTTCATACATTATATAGTAAGTATATGCTAAGTAACATTTACTACTGTGAAGTCGGATATAGCAAATTAATTAGGTTTTTTTTTTTTGCTTTATTTTGGGTCACACCCAGTGATGCACAGGGGTTACTCCTGGCTCATGCACTCAGGAATTGCTCCTGGAAATGCTCAGGGGACCATATGGGAAGCCAGGGATCAAACCTGGGCTGACCATATGCTAGGAAAGCACCCTACCTGCAGTTCTATCTTTCCAGACCCTGGGCTCTCATCTTTAATGATAATAATAATCCTTATAATCACTGAATTTCCATGTCACTGGTTTTATTTTTTTTTATTTTATTTATTATTTTTTTTACATCCACAGGGATTTTTTAAAAAAATTTTATTCGTGAATCACCGTGAGGTACAGTTACAGCCTTACAAACTTTCATGCTCGTGTTTCAGTCATACAATGGTCTAGTACCCATCCCTCCACCAGATGTCACTGGTTTTAGAATGAGGACTTTATATTCCTTTTTTTTTCTCTTTTTTTTGGGGTCACACCCAGCAATACTCAGGAGTTACAACTGGTTCTGCACTCAGGAATTACTCCTGGTGGTTCTCAGGGACCATATGGGATGTCAAAGATCAAACCTGGGTCAGCCTTGTGCAAGGCAAATGCCCTCCCCGCTGTCCTATCCCTCCAGCCGCAGAAAATGGACTTTATACTCCTGTTGGGTTGAGATGTGAATAAAGGGGAGAAAGAGAGAAGACTGGAGAGCACATGCTTTGTGTTCAGGAGGCTGAGTTCCATGCCTGCACCTGTGTGCCCAGCATGTGCCCCAGCCCTCTGAGCTGCACCCACCCCTGTTCCATTTTTGATCAGCCCCTCCAGTTCTGCCCAAGATAGATGCTTCCTTCTCCTCCTCCAAATCCTGGCTCTGGTTTATGCCCAGATACCCTTTTGTCCTTCCTGCCCGCTGTACTGACTCAAGATCTATGATCACACAGTCTACTTCTGCTTCTCCTCTCCAGTTAGCAGCACTTCCTACTATCTGCTCTTCAGTCCTAGTGTGGCACGATGCTTTAGCATGGAAGTGTCCTCGTAAATTGATCTACATCTTATAAATAAATGATCATATGTATCTATATGGCTTTTCAGTCGGCTGGTACAATCTGAGGAAAGACAAAAACTCATATTGCTCTATAAGAATGTTCGGATACCACCGTTAGGGGAGGAAGAGGACTCTGAGGATGAGAGCCAGGGGGAATCCAATTACCTACTTCCAGAAAATGAGAAGGAGCTGGAAAAGTTCATTCATTCAGGTAAAGGACCAGTCTTATTAATGCTAGTTCTGGAGTCATGTGAAAGCCGAGCTGGTAGTGATGGTTTGATTTTCCTTCTTTTATGTTTCTGGGCCAGGGATGCAGTTCAGTGGTAGGTCACCTCTTTCATAGGCCTCAAAGTAGCTAAGCACAATTCTTTCAAAATTGAACTCCTAGGGGGCTAGAGCAATAGCACAGTGGGTACGGCATTTGCCTTGCACACAGCCGACCCAGGTTCGATTCCCAGCATCCCATATGGTCCCCCGAGCACCTCCAGGAGTAATTCCTGAGTGTATGAGCCAGGAGTAACGCCTGTGCATTGCTGGGTGTGACCCAAAAAAAAATTGAAATCCTAGGGGGATGGAGTGATAGTACAATGTGCAGGCACTTGCCTTATATGTGGCTACCTCATGTTTGATTTCTGGCATCCCATTTGGTCCCCTGAGCAACGTCAGGAGTGGTCTCTAAGCACAAAATCAGGAGTAAGCCCTAGTGCTGCCCTGTGTGTCTCCCAAACCACAAATAAATGCAGAAATAAGTTGAAGTCCTATTGGTTCATAATACTATATAGGTTTCAGATGTACAACTGAATAGCACTTATAGTTCACTGTAATGGTTTGGTTGTTAAAGTCAAAGTTATTGGCAATTGATGGAGATTGAAGTAAAAAAAAGAAATATTTATATTCATATCCTTAGAATGAACTGTTCTCAGTATACCATGCAGAGTGGCACAAACAGTATGGTTGCTTGATTCCTGTTTCAGTGCAGTCCCAACAGTTGAAAAGAAGTTCAGGAAACAAACCCAGACAAGACGCTTCTCTTAAACATATTTATTAATATGCTGTGTTATTTTTAAGCATAGACTATAGACAGCAGATGGCTGTCTCCATCTAATGTGGAAACAACCAAATAAAACAGAGGGCACTACCTCCAAAAGGCCTGGTTGAAGAAATGCCTATTATGCCTTGTGAGGGAAGTTGTAAACTTGTGCTGTGCTGTGTAAACTTGATTTTGTAGAAGATCTTAGATTCTTGGGTAACAATTCAAAACATTCTAGATCAAAAATATGTAGGGTCTGAAGAGATAGTACAGGGGAAAGGAACTTGCACATGGCTAACCTGGGTTCCATCCCTGGCAGCACATCACCACATCTGGTCCCCTGAGTACTGCCAGGAGTGATCCCTAAGCACAGAGATAATGTGTGGCCCAAAACGAGAGAGAGAGAGAGAGAGTGAGTGAGAGAGAGAGAGAGAGAGAGAGAGAGAGAGAGAGAGAGAGAGAGAGAGAGAGAGAGAGATGCTGGGGGGGGGCTTTTTGGGCAACACCTGACCATGCTCAAGACTTACTCCTAACTCTGCACTCAGAAATCACTCATGGTGGTCTTTGGAGGACAGTGAGGGGTTCCAGGGATTGAACCTGGCTGGTTATATGCAAGGCAAGCACTTTACCTGCTGTATTATCCCTCTAGTCCCAGGAAATCAGGATCTGATCCCTGGCATTGCATGGTGTCCAGCACCTCCAGGAATGACCCCAGAAGCACCACAGGTTGTAACCCCAAAACAAACACACAGAAATTAAGGGGAAAGGAAACACAGAGCAAGAACAGGAAAAGTCTTCTAATAGTATTCGAGATTGACACAGGTCACGGAAGGTTTGGGTAATGGCGGCTCAGGCAGTAGGAGTGAATCTTGAGAGTCTTGGACAGGCCAATGAGGGCTTCAGATCAAAGACCTGCCCATTTGCAGACCTTGTGTTAGGTAAAATTACCTGCCCTGTACCCATTGTGCTTGTCAGTCACAAAGAACATTCTCAGCGGGAAGGCTACATTGAGGAAAATAATTTCAACATTTAATTTTTACCATCCATTATTAATAGAACCCAGTATACTCTTTATTGTGTGTGGTAGGGGGCCATGATTGGCGATGCTCAGGGATTACTTCTGGCTCTTTTCTTTGGAATTACTCCTGGTGGTGCTAAGGAGACCATATGGGATGCTGGGGCTCAGGCAAGCACCTTACTTGCTTACTCCTGCCCCAGAATACATTATATTCTGGGAATAAAAACACTCACTATTTGTACTTTTTTCTCCCCATAGTTTTTTTCCTCCTCCCCTCACCTTTTTTGGATGGGGTGTGTGGGCCTTGCCCTTGGCTCTGTACTCAAGGATAACTCCTGGAGGTGCTAAAGGGAACAAAGATTGAGCTAAGGATTAAATTGGGATCGTCTGCATGTAAGACCTCATCCCCTCTACTATCGCTCCGGTCCCTTTTTCCTCCTCTTTTCTCAATTTGTATTGCTCATTTATGGTAACTCAATAACATTTGTCTATATTTTAGTTATTAAATCAAAAAGAAGAAAGCACAAGGAAAAAAAAAGATTGGAGGAAGAGAAAATGACATCATCAGCAGGGAAATCTAAGTACAGTGCAAGAATGGGGGATCTCTGAAAGCAAGTAAGTGATGCAAGATATGCTAACCAGTATGGAGAGGCAGACAACCCACTGACTAATGACTGAGACCACAGATACTTCCTCCCAGAGAACCCTGTCTTGGAGCTTCTAAAGAAAGAAATGTGATCTTAGACGACCGAAAATAAATTCCTGTGACATAGCAGTTCTTTCTCCTCGGTTCCCATAGTTCATTATTAAATATTATTTATAGGAAGATAGAAAAACCCAACTTTGTAAGTGTGAAAGATGAATTATCAGTTTATTTTCTTATACCAAACTAGGAATACAGACCATGCTGAGAATGGCACCATTAGACACAACTCTCCCAGATAGAGATATTACAAGGATTCAGATGCTGACCCCAATTCCAACACTGACACTTCATGTTGTTGCCTTTCTCGGCCCCTTCATCCATCCATCTTAGCTCTTAAAGAAAAGGCTCAGTCTCCAGCTGAGGACAATAGCCTTACATACAAAGTATGTGCACCAGCCCTTTGTGTGATAGACTCACTTACTCTTTGTTTTTATTTTTTATTTATTTACTCCCATTTGAGTTAAGGGGAAGACAGAATATGTCTCATTTTCAGGGATGGATCTTACTTGACAGATAGAATGTGGTTACAGTATTTGTGCTAATTATTTCTCATATTAAAATTAATAATGGGGGCAGTGGCTAGAGAAGTAGTACAGTGAATAGGAGCTTGCCTTGCATGCAGCCCACTTGGGTTTGATCCACAGCACCTGAACCCCTAAAGGACTGATCCTTAAGCACAGAGGCACGAGTCAGTCCTGAGCATTGCCAGGTGTGATTCCCAAAATCAAAAAAGTGCAAAAAATAAAATCATAAATATATAGCATTTTATTCTTACTTCCATTTCCATTTAGAGTTGGCAGTTAGCTCCAGAGCCAAACTATTCTCCCTCACATCACTCCCAACTTCAAATGTTGATATTTATGATATTGAGATAAATTATCTTAAAATTTATCTATTTCTTAGGGGGAAGGGAGTTACTTGAAACATTTTAAATTATTACTGCATAGATGGACTGGAGCGATAGCACAGCAGTAGGGCGTTCACCTTGCATGCGGTCAACCTGGGTTCTATTCCTTCGCCCCTCTCAGAGAGTCCAGCAATCTACCGAAAGTATCTTGCCTGCATGGCAGAGCCTGGCAAGCTACCCGTGGCATATTCGATATGCCAAAAACAGTAACAACAAGTCTCGCAGTGGAGACATTACTGGTCTCCATTTGCCCTCTCGAGCAAATCGATGAACAACAGGATGACAGTGACAGTGACTGTGTAGATATAATGATGAAGTTAAAGGTGGCTTAATTCAGTAGTTTCCATCCTTTGCCTGTATAATCACTTGGGAATAAAAATCTATCTCAGTATAACAGTAATAAAAATGGCAATAGGAACTCCTCCAAAAGTAGATTTCCCAGTGAGTTTAAATTCACATCTAGGTGTGAAGTGAACCTAAACTCAGTTCTAGGAGAGTAAAGAAAATATCCGGACCTTCTAATGAAGTCTTTGGGGATAGCCTAAGTGAATGTCAGAGACTGGTAACTTCTACCAGAAGGAAACTTTTGTTGTTGTTGTCATTTATATATTCTGAGTGAACGGTTTTTGTTTTTCATCAATTCTTTTTTGTCTTTAAAATTGTCCTCAGGTGGAATGAATGGCTGAATTACTATATCTACATTCCCGATCTTCCTCATGCTGCTCAGCTCTGCCTTTCCATCTGTTCTGTGAAAGGCCGGAAGGGTGCTAAGGAAGTAGAGTCTTTCAGAAGGAACAATAGATTCACCTCTGAAAATGCATTATGCAGCTGATTGAACTTTACCATTATTTGGATATTTCCTTAATTAAATTTTTAAAAAATATTAATACATTTATATTGGATCAGGACTGAGCCTCTTCCACCCAGATTCCCCATTTTCCAATAGCTAGGTGGTCACACCCAGAAACTGACACCCCCACCCCTGCCACCACCATGTAATCCCATCAACGGCCAATATCCATAGACTATAAAAACAAGCTCCCGGAAGAGGGCAAGACTCTCTTGCCCCCTTGCCTGGCTGTTTTCACCGAGGTCCTTCGGAGGGGGTGGGTTGAGTTTCCCTCCCCATCCAGAGCAGAGCCCTGGCTGTGTGACATCTGATTCTCCAAGAGGAAGAACCTGGCAAGCTACCGAAAGTTTCCTGCCCACTCGGGGAAGAGCCTGGCAAGCTCCTTGTGGTGAATTCATATGCCAGATAAAGTAACAGTGATGGGTCTCATTCCCCGACCCTGAAGAGCCTTTAATGCGGCACCATTGGGACACATGAGTGAAGAGAGGTTGCTAAAATCTCAGGGCTAGGATGAATGGAGACGTTACTGGGCCACTCGAGCAAATCAAAGATCAAACGGAATGACAGTGATACAGTGATTTATTTATTTTTTTACTTTTTGGGTCGCACCCGTCAATGCACAGGGGTTACTCCTGGCTCTGCACTCAGGAATTACCCCTAGCGGTGCTCAGGAGACCATGTGGGATGCTGGGAAACAAACCTGGGTTGGCCGTGTGCAAGGCAAATGCCCTACAGGCTGTGCTATCACTCTAGCCCCACTTCCTCCTTATTTTTTAAAATTAATTTTATTTATTTCTTAGAGCTACACCCAGCAGTGCTCAGGGCTTACTCCTGGTGGTCTCAGGGAACAATTTGGGATGCCAGGATCAAATCTGGGTGGCCCACGTGCAAGGCAAGCAAGCACCTTACCAGGTCTTATCACTCTGGTGCCTAGTCAAAGATATTTATATATTTTGCAGTTTTGTGTACTGAACATAGGGCCTCACAGAGGCAAGGCAAATGCTCCAGCACTGAGCTACATCTGTGGCTCAAATATAAATTTCAATATAATATGCACGTTTTAGTCATTAAATAACCGGAATGAAAATGTGCAGTGGGGTCCGGAGCCTCTGAGAACACCTGAAAATATCAGCTTAGCGTCTGCATACACATTGTTCTGGGTGATGGGTTCAGATAGCATTCCCATGGAGACAGTCCCTTTAAGAAGGATCTAAGTCCCTCCACTCTGGGCCTAGGAGCTGGGGATAGGCTGGATGGGCTTGACTTAAGCATCTTAGAAACGGTCCCTGGAAACTACATTACCCAGAAGGCCCTGCAGCAGCGAGGGTGGAAGCTCCTCGGCCTCGGTGGGGCGGGAGCCTCGTGGTGTGTCCTCCAGACTGTGGCTAGGGAGCACCGTGTCAGCCCAACGCCATCCTCGGCCCGCGGCAAGTCTGGGGCGCCGCTCCAATCCCTGATGCTCGACGAGCGCATCAGGGCCCAGTGCAGGCAAAGGCTCGTGCTCGGGGCCTCCGCTCAGTCCCCTGAGTCCTTGAAGGCACCATGGGGTCCCAGTTGTCGCCAACTGGGACCGGTACGGACCCCCTTGAGGTCGCGGGAAGCTCAGAGCGACCCTCACCGGGCCCCGTCCACGGCTCCCTGGCGAGAACACTCTGGCCGATCCTGGCTGTAATGCCCATCGGCGGGTAGCTGTGACTGTCCCCCACCCCCACCCCGACTCCTGAGTCCCACTGGGTCTTGTCAGGGTGGCCCCATTCCCGGCTCCTGGTGGCTCTGGGGTGCGGGGAGTGCGGGAAGCGCCCCTGCTCTGTCCTGGGCGTCCTGGGCTACGTGGACAGGTGCCATCACAGCGGGGTGCCACAGGTCACACTGTTCTGAGTTGACTAGTCCTGCTTTGTTTGGGGCCACACCAGGCAATGTTCCGGGTTTACTCCTGGCTCTGTGCTCAGGGATCACTTCTGACAGGACTCCGGTGTTAGAACTCTATTTTCACTTGGACTGGGGACTTGGGCTTTTAAGAGAATGACTGTCTCTAGTCTGGTGCAGATTTAGGGGCATGAGTGACCCCAGAGTAGGGCAGGTGGAGAAAGCTCAAATGAGAAGTGTTCCGTGGCAGTAGCAGGAGCTTTGGTCCTGTCACACCAGTGCCAGATTTGTGACTCCCCTAAACAAAATTTCACAGTATCGGGGCCTGAGGTAGGACTTACTCATAGCTCTGTTCTCAGGGGTTACTCTTGGCTCTGTGTTCAGGGATCAATCCTGGCAGTGCTCAGGGAGCCACATATGGTGCCTGGGATCGAACTTGGTCAGCTATAAACTAGGCAAATGCTCTACCCATGCTGTCTTCGTCAGTGAATACATCCTTCAACACAGGTGTGTTGTGGGAAACTCAGGTGCCACACTGTATTGGAGCTGGCCAAGGGTATTGGGACTCTACACAGATTCTATGTCCTGAGCCTGTTTTTTCCTCTAAGCTTGGGAGAAGGACAGGCAAGTGGTAGATACATGGGAGAAGGGATTGTGCCTCTCAGAAGTAGGCTACTGGGGAGTTATTTGTCACTGTTTTAGCAGGGCAGTGTGACCTTTGAGGATGTCTACCATGTGGAAAGGACGGTAAAGAGGTGTCTTCTACAAAAGTACTGTCACAAGATAGAACTCCAGAAGTGTGTCTGCTTCCCAGAAAGGATACCGCTCTTAGATGTTTAGTGCCAACTCAAAAGATATTTTGTGGTTGGCTGAACACCAGGACATATAGCACGGGCAGAGACTATTCACAGAGGGACCATGTGGAAACCAATTCCATCTCACTGCAAATCATCAGCACCACAAGCAATATTTTGGAGAGAAATGCTTAAGACACAGCATAGGCAGAACCTTGTTTTGAAAGGGCTGCAAAATGCATGTGTCAGGAAAGTCATTTAGCAACAAGGAGTTTGGGAAGGGCTTTTTGGCCAACTCAGGATTTTTTCAACTGGTCACTGACACTAGGAAGAAGTCAAAAAGTAGAACTTAATGTGCTGTGACCTTTCACAGTGTAGACAGTCATTATATCTGGGAAAAATGCATTAAAATTAGCAGCCCCAAATTCAAAGAGCCTTCAGTAAGGAAAGATGTTACCGGTGCAGTGAATGTGGTAAATACGTTAGCAAAAGCTGTAGCCTCAGTAACCACTTGAGGATTCATACTAGAGAAAAGCCTTATGAATGTGGGTAATGTGGGAAATCCTTTAGTCAAAGCTTTGTCCTCATTCAGCACTGGAGAATTCACACTGGAGTAAGGCCTTATGAGTGCAGTGAATGTGAGAGAATATTTAGCCATAATTCTAGTCTCATTAAGGTAGAGAATTCACACTGGAGAAAGGCCTTATGAATGCAGAGAATGTTGGAAGTCCTTTAACCAGACCTCTCACCTCATCAAACAACAGAGTTCATAGTGGAGAAAGACCTTATAAATGCAGTGAATATGAAAAATTGCTTTGTTTGGGGGGGTGGGGGCATACCCAGCAATACTCAGAAGTTACTCCTGGCTTTGCAACTCAGGAATTACTTCTAGCTATGCTTGGGGGACCATATGGGATGCCAGGGACCAAACCTGATCAAACCTGGGCCAGCCATGTGCAAGACAAACAACTTACTCACTGTACTATCACTCCGACCCCAGAATGTCAAAAATTCTTTATGTCTAGCGACCGTCTCTTCCAACACCAGAGAGCTCATACTTTTTTAAAACCTCATGTATGTGATGAGTGTGGACCAGGCTGTTCAACCTCAGTAAACATCAGAGTGTTAATACCAGAGAAAGGCCATATCTGTGTGGCAAATGTAGAAAATCTTATATCTGTAAATCCTACCTCATTACACAACTGGATAACTCATCCTGGAGCAAATGCCTTATGATTGTGGGGAACATGGGGAATGTTTTAGTCATAGTTCCATACTTCTTCAAAACTGGCGAGTTCACACTAAAGGAAAGCCTTATGAGTGCATTCGTTGTGGGTAAGCCTTTAGTCACATCTCTGTTCCCATCAGACACTAAGGAAGTCATACTGGAGAAAGGCCTTATCATCGCAGTGTCAGTAATTCCTTAGTGATAGCTCTAGCCTTGTAAAACACCAAGTAATTCACACTGGAGATGATTTATGAGTGCAGTGAATGTGGAAAATCCTTTAGCCAGAGCTCTAACCTTAATCACCGGAGAGTGATTAAGAATGCTGTGTCCCACACATTGAACTTCGGCTGGAGAGAGGGAATGAGAGCTGAAGACGGGCTATGAAACAGCAACTTTATTCCAAAGCTCATTTTCTTTTATAGTATGTAGTGAACAACCGTGGGAAAGCCAAGGGTTACAAGTTGAGTGAGCTACGCTGTTATTCTGCTTTGAGCTGTGCATGAGGGTAGTTCCTTGAACTCTTTCAGGAATGGTTCCTGGTCAGGCCAGGTGGATCAGCTGCAGCCTTCCCTTCTGCCCCCCTTTACAGGATAGCCACTAGGGTATGGTGCTCCCACACACCCAGTTACCCCCGCCCCATTCCCTTCTCAGGGAAAACAAGCGGGCTCCTAAGGCCAGTCCCCAACATCTCCCCCTCTTCTGTTTTATCCAAACTCAATACGCTGCCCGGTGTGCATCTGCAGAGTATGCATATTATACCATAATTGTCTGATACTGTTAATCACTCTCTTAAGTAAGCAAGGCACAATAATGAGATGAGAACAATACAAAGAAAAGTAACAGCACTTCCTAAACCTATCAAAGAAGGCATCATCCCATTTGGAGAGACAAATTTTGCAGGAGCCCTCTTTAACTCAGTTACCAGATCCGCTTCATTCAGTGGCAGGAAGTTTTGTATGTCAACAATTTTCTGATGTAATCGCAATAAATAAGGGCAGTATTTGCATGATGCCAAATACCCAAGACATGTTTCTTAATTTTTTTACCAAGGTTACTGAGTATAATTGTATTTTTTGTGGGTGACGCAAATCCATTGAAAACTCTCATGACATTTAAGGCTTGATTTAACTTTCAATGCAAACACTTCATCTCCTATAATCTGTACAGTATCCCATAATGTATTCAGTCTTTCTTCAATATTTCTATCTATGGTTTCTGCTATACCAAAAACTTTAGTAACATTTCTGCTAAGAGAAATGACAACATGGACAGTTTGCACTTCTTTAGCCAAAGCAACTCCTGCAGTGGCAGCTGAGGCAATAACTGTAACTAAAGCAAGGATAGCTGCAATTAACAAGCCAACAAATCTCTTCTCTCTACTTAATGCTTTAGTAATGTCCTTCCATAATTGTACTCCAGTCTCATCCACCCAATTCTCAATACATTAGCAGGGATAAACAGGAAAACTGGTTGATGGACAAGCAAAACTTAATTCTCAGACCCTATGCCCATAATACAATTAGTTAAAGTACAATTTTGACAGGCAATATTTCATCCATGATCCACTCTATTGATATTCACCTTACCAGTCATTATTCCCCAAGGGAAAAGGACACAGGCCTTTAAAGATCCCCCAATGCAACGGTGAATCCCATTTACATCCACCTGAACATTCACATCACCTTCCCCCTCCAGTTCAAAGTTATCTTTTTTTTTTCTTTTTGGGTCACACCCAGCGATGCTCAGGGGTTACTCCTGGCTTTACACTCAGGAATTACTCCTGGCGGTGCTTGGGGGACCATATGGGATGCCGGGGATTGAATCCGGGTCGGCTGCGTGCAAGGCAAACGCCCTACCCACTGTGCTATCACTCTGGCCCCAAAGTTCTTTTTCTTATCAGGCCGCAAATCACTGTGTCACTGTCATCCCGTTGTTCATTGATTTACTCAAGTGGTCATCAGTAATGTCTCTGTTACACTCAGCCCTGAGGATTTATCAGCCTCTCCTTACTCATCTTTCCCAATGATTGGAGGCTCTTTCAGGGTCAGGAGAATGAGACCTATCGTTACTGTTTTTGGCATATCGAATACGCCACGGTAGCTTGCCAGGCTCTGCTGCTCGGGCGGTAAATGCCCTACCCGCTGTGCTATCCCTCCAGTCCCCTAGAGCCAAGAATAAAAATAAGGAAAGAGGTGTAGGGTTGGTTCCTGCTTTATGAAGCAGTTCCATGGCCCCCTTCACCAGGGTCAGAACAGGCACTTCTGCAGTCAGTTGATTCGGCTTCAGGATGGTCGCTGGGCTCAGGGTCATCCTGTTTGTACTCCTTGTCAGCCTTCTCAAAGGCCGTTTCCTCTTTCTTTTCCATCGGCCTGATAAATCTCTCTGGTATCCATCTCGATTCATGTTGGGATCTGGAAAATACGCAAATGTGCCCCCTGCCCCAGGTTAGAAAGGGATCAGGGCCATGCTATTGATTGGTCATAGGGTCCTTCCAAAGGACTTCAGGTGTCTAACACTGTCCAGGTACATTGTCCAAAATTTGTCTGGTGGCGACAGGCCATCTTGATCCAAATTAAGAATATTTAATGTTAGGAGGGCATGACTTAACAAGTTATGTGGTGTGAGTTTATAATTCACTACCATCTCCCCCCCTTTTCTTTTTAATTTTTGCAACATAATTTTTAGCAGGCGATTGGCTTGCTCTACTGTAGCCTGCCTCTGGGGGTTTTAAGGAATGCCTGCCTGTAACATGCACAACATTAAAGGTTTCACAGAACTTTTTAAATGCTTTATTAATATATCCTGGACCATTATCTGTTTTAAATTGATGTGGAATGCCATATAATGCAAACTGGGCTAGACAATGTCATAATACATCTTTAAAAGCTTTTCCAGTTTGCAAGGTGGCAAATATCAATCCAGAATAAGTATCAACTGAGACATGAATGCATTTAAGATTTCCAAAGGATGGTTCATGAGTTACATCCATCTGCCACAATTATTAGGCAGCAATCCACAGGGATTAATCCCCAGGCGAGGGACAGGAAGGTGAGGTGCACATGCAGGACACATTTTAACAATTTGTCTAGCTGCCTCACTAGAAATGCCAAACTGTTGCTGCAATGCTTTAGAATTTTGATGATGGATGGCATGAGAAGACTCGGGGGTCAAAACTGGGTGCAATCTAGTGGCTTGATCCGTTTTTTCATTCCCCTCAGTTAGAGGGCCAGGCAAGGACGTATGAGACTGTAAGTGACCAATAAAAATAGAATGTAAACAAGTCTGAAGATATAATTGTAACTTTTTAAACAGAAATCAAGAGGCTGGAGCGATAGCACAGCGGGTAGGGCCTTGCACGCGGCCAACCCGGGTTCGATTCCCAGCATCCCATATGGTCCCCCAAGCACCGCCAGGGGTGATTTCTGAGTGCAGAGCCAGGAGTAACCCCTGAGCATCGTCGGATATGACCCAAAAAGCAATAAATAAATAAATAAATAAACAGCAGCAATTAAAGAGGAGGGATTGTCAGGCAAAACAGCTGTTTCCAAAGGACTTAAAGATTTTGCAACATATTGGCTGTCAGTATATATATATTCAGCTTCTGGTTAAAAATTTTTTTTTAAATAATTTATTTATTTTTAATTAGAGAATCACCGTGAGGGTACAGTTACAGATTTATACACTTTTGTGCTTATACTTCCCTCATACAAAGTTCGGAAACCCATTCCTTCACCAGTGCCCATTCTCCACCACCCGTAAACCCAGCGTCCCTCCCACCCTCCCCAATCCCATCTCCCCCCCAACCCACCCTGCCACTGTGGCAGGGCATTCCCTTCTGTTCTGTCTCTCTAATTAGCTGTTGTGGTTTGCAATAAAGGTGTTGAGTGGCCGCTGTGCTCAGTCTCTAGCCCTCATTCAGCCCGCAACTCCCTTCCCCCACATGGCCTTCGACTACAATGTAGTTGGTGATCGCTTCTCTGAGTTGCCCTTTCCCCGGAACGTGAGGCCAGCCTCGAAGCCATGGGGTCAACCTCCTGGTACTTATTTCTACAGTTCTTGGGTATTAGTCTCCCACTCTGATATTCTATATACCATAGATGAGTGCAGTCTTTCTATGTCTGTCTCTCTCTTTCTGACTCATTTCACTCAGCATGAAACTTTTCATGCCCATCCACTTAACTACAAAATTCTTGACTTCCTTTTTTCTAACAGCTGCATAGTATTCCATTGTATAGATGTACCAAAGTTTCCTCAACCAGTCATCCGTTTTGGGGCATTCGGGTTTTTTCCAGATTCTGGCTATTGTAAACAGTGCTGCAATGAAAATACATGTGCAGATGTTGTTTCGATTGTACTTTTTTGCCTCTCTGGGATATATTCCCAGCAGTGGTATTGCTGGGTCAAATGGGAATTCAATATCTAATTTTTTGAGAATCGTCCAAATTGTTTTCCAGAAGGGCTGAACTGGTTAAAATTTTTAATAACAGCTAACACTGAATGAAGTTCTGCAATCTGAGCAGCTCCCAAGGTAGTGGGGAAAACTAGTTTCTTCACCCACAGTATAGGCAGCAAAACCACTTGAGGAACCATCAGTAAAAATAGTGAGAGCATCATTCAAAGGAACATTTACAATTATTTTGAAGAAAATATATTGAGTTTGTAGAGAAAACTGTAGCAATTTATCAATGGGATATTGATTAGAATTTCTTCTGAAAAAGACAAAAATGCTAAAGCCCATGACTCCAACCTTTGAAATAGCCAATTGACTTCTTATTTCAGATTTAATCAGGTTCCTTTCCAAATAAGAGATGACATCTAGTCCAACCTTTGAGGATTAATTGAACACATGCCTCCTGATATGTAAGGAGTACTTTATTGGGAATAGTAGGTAAATGGATCCATTCTAAAGGTCCCTTCTACCAAATAACAGCTGTCGGCAAGTAATGAATATTAAAAATACATGATGAAAAAGGCAAAGAATAATCAAGAAATTTCAATTGTGCCTTAGATATGGCAGTTTCCACTTTACATAATGCTTGCTTAGCACCAGGACTAAGTTCACGGGGGGGGGGGGGGGACAAGATTAGTGTCTCCTTTTAATATATCAAACAATGGTTTAAGATCACCAGTTGTTAATTTTAAAGAGGGTCAAATCCAATTGATCTCTCCCAAGGATTTTTGAAAATCATCTAGTGTTTTTAATGAATCAGTTCTTATTTGCAATTTTTGAGGTATGATGACATTCTGGAACAACCGATACCCTAAGTACTCAAAAGGTGCTCGGCGCTGTATTTTCTCGATGCAATATGCAGTCCACATTGTTGTTGGCTCTTTTTAAGCAATTGAAGCAATTGATAGGCATTTAACAATCTTTCCTCCTGTTGGGCTGCCATATAATGTATAATATTTATATCCTTAAAAGTCTACCTTACTGGGAGGCAGAACCAGCCCTGCCTCCTGCCCAAATGAGACCCCAAGCGGTCGCCCATGAACAGCTCCTCCGTTCCTGAACAGCCATTGATCCCAGCACCACAGAAACCAATCTCGGAATGCAGCGGCTGCTGGCAGAAATACCTCTGGACTTAATACCAGAATTTCAAATCCGGGCGGCTGCTTTCACAACCGTGCAACATCATATGCTCTTTGTTAGCAACAATAGAAAACATACAATCTAATTATGCCATTCCGACAGGTCTGACTGTTGGGGGAAAAACTCCCAATAATGATAGTGAGTTTCCTGTCGAAAATTGAATGTAATCAAAGTAAAGAAAGAGTAAAATGAAAATCATCTGCCACACAGGCAGAGGGGGAGTAGGAGGGGGGGTATGCTGGGGTTATTGGTGGTGGAACATGTGCGCTGGTGAAGGGATGGGTGTTTGAGCATAGTATGACTGAGACTCGATCTTAAAAGCCCTGTAACTGTTCTTACGGTGACTCAATTAAAAAAAAAAAAAAGTCTCCCGGGGCTGGAGTGCTAGCACGGCGGGTAGGGCGTTTGCCTTGACCACGGCCGACCCGGATTCGAATCCCAGCATCCCATATGGTCCCCTGAGCACCGCCAGGGGTAATTCCTGAGTGCATGAGCCAGGAATGACCCCTGTGCATTGCCGGTTGTGACCCAAAAAGCAAAAAAAAAAAGTCTCCCTTACAGGTTTAATAGCAGAAGCTATATATAGATATATAAATATATATATACATATATATATATTTGGCAACATATATTTGGCAAAGAGTGGGGCTACTTTTCATTCCTTGAGGGAGGATTGTTGGTATCTTTATTGGTTGATTCAAATTAACACTAGAAATACTGAAAGCAAAACACTATCTTTTTTATGAAGGGGAATAGTATAGAAGCAATGTCTAAGGTCAATAATAAGAATATAAGAGTTTCAGGGAATGGCAGCCAGACTAGGCAGGCCAGTCTGCAAAGCTCCCATGGTTTTCATGGTTTTATTTACCGCTCTCAAATCTTGTAATAATCTCCTCTTTCCAGATTTTTTCTTAACAACAAAAATAGGCGAATTCCAAGGGAAGTAGAGGGCATTATATAGTCTGCTTGTAGTTTTTCCTGAACCAGAATTTGAGCAGCAGCAAGTTTTTCATTAGTTAGAGGCCACTGTTCCACCCATACCGCATCGTTAGACAACCAGGTAATGGGGTCTGCTCGTTTAACAGTGGTCCTTAAGAAAAAAGCAGCCGGTTAGGAGAGGGGGAAGCGGAAGTTACTATCCTGGCTCCCATGGCTGCAAGGATATCATGTCCCCATAGATTAATGGGGAGGTTGGATAGAATAAATGGTTGGAAAATTGCCACTGCGACCTTCTATGCCCATCCACGTTAATAGTGTAGAGGATTGCAATGTGGAGGCAACTGCACCTACCCCTAACAGCTGGGTATTAGAGGCCTCACAAGGCCAATTACGAGGCCAGAAATTTATGCTTATGCTCCCTTAGTTTGAGCATAAGCAGCTGTTGTAAATCCTAATTGATTCTGGGTGTCCGTATAAATTCCTTCTCCTGTTAGCATCTCCTCAGTAACTGGTATCTGCTGCGCCCAATTCAATCTAGCCATTTCTCGACATCAATCATAAAAATCAGCTTTTCATAACAGATAATTTCCCCCTGAAAGGACAGCTCGAGCTAATTGCTTCCAATCATTAGGTCACAAATTGTCTTCTGTTAAATTTTCCATAACAGTCAGAGTATAGGGTGAGGTCGAATCATATTGAGAGCATGCCAATTTTAACTCTTTTATCTTCTTGAAAGGAAGAGGGTCATGTATCCGACCACCTTGCTGGTTAAGACAGACAGGAAACAGAAACCAGTCATGTCTTCACCCTGTTCTCTTCCCAATGCAATGGCCTTTTGATAAGGGGAAAGGTTGGCATGCTTGTCAGCAATTAGAGGCTGAGTAGTTTTCTCTTCAAAGCTTTTTATAGATTGAGTAGTCACCTGTAGACCAAGTTTTTTCCATTGTTCCCATAACTGGGGACTAATATCCCCAGAATGGGCACTGGGAGATCCCCTGGGACCCTCTGGCTCACACAACTGCTCTCCCTCCTCCTCCCGCTGTTCTGTCGCTTTTTGTCATCACACTTAGGCTCAGTTTGTACCGACTTAAAAGAAATTGAAGAGGGGGGAGTCACAGGGGTAGACGTCTCTACAGAAAGAGAGGAGCAGAAGATACGGGACTAGGACTACGGAATGTGTTTTCCCGCACCTTCAACTCTGGAACAGCAGCAAGGCTAACATTATCCATTATAAAGCGCCAAAGGGCCAAAGCACCTACCAGCATATCAGCTGAACCACAATTATTATATTACTGAAGCTCTTGCCCTATCTGTCTCCACGTTTTCTCATTCAAGATATCTTCCTTAGGAAACCAAGGACAAACTTTCCATACATGCTCAAGAAAGCCTTCAATTTGCTTCTCTTGCACTTTTAAGCCCTAAACATCATCTGCAAAGTCTGCGCAAACAGCTGCTGGTGACTGGAAGCTTGCCCTATTTTACTCCCTGTTAAAATTTACACAGTACCCCAAAACTCTTTAAATTACTCCGTAAATTACTTATGACGCGTCGTTTTTTGTTGAGGGCTCTTCATTGACTCCCTCGTGCTCTGGTCCCTGTGTTCAGGCGCCACTTACTGCATGCCACGCAGTCAACTGAACTTTGGCCGGAGAGAGGGAATGAGAGCTGAAGATGGGCCAGGGAGGACTGTATGAAACATACAGTAATTTTATTCCAAAGGTCATTTTCTTTCACACTGTACAGTGTGGGAAAGCCAAGGGTTACAAGTTTAGCAAGCTACATTACTTGTTACTCTGCTTTGCACATGCGGGCAGTCCCTTGAAAACTCTCAGGAATGAGAATATGGTTCCTGGCCCGGCCAGGTGGATCAGGTGCAGCCTTCCCTTCGGCCCTTAACAGGGTCAGCCGCCAGGGCATGGTGTTCCCAAATGCCCAGTTCCCCCTGCCCCCTCATTCCCTTCTCAGGGAAAACAAGCAGGAGCTACCAAGGTATACACAAGAGTTCATACCTTATGAGTGTGGATAATGTGGAAAGTCTTTTACCTTCAGTTCCAACCTGGTAAAACACCAGAATGTTCATAATGAATAAAGATCTACCATAATTCAGGTAAGTGATATGGACAGAACTGTGTCCTTTAGAAATTCCTGTTTAGGGCCAGAGCAGTAGTATAGTGGGTAGGGCACTTGCCTTGCACATGACAATTAAGTTCTGTCCTTGACACCTGATATGGTCCCTCAGGCTCTGCCGGAGTGGACCCCAAGCAATGAGCCAGGAGTAAGCCCTGAGCACTGTCTGGTGTGGCCCCAAACAAAAAAGACACGCAAAAAATGTGTTTTTTTAAGCCTAAACCCCAAATGTGAGGAATTATTCCTGGCAGGGCTCAGGGAACCCTGTGGAATCCTGAGTCAGCCACCTGCAAGACAAGCACCCTGCCCTATCACTCAGGTTCAGATCATGAAACACAATTTTTTTTAATTGAATCACCGTGAGATACAATTACAGAGATTTCATGTTTGAGTTTCAATCATACAATGATTTGAACACCCATCCATCCACCAATGTCCACCCATTCTCCACCACCAATGTCCCCAGTATACCCCCATTTTCCCACCGCCCCCCTGTCTCCATGGCAGACAATTTCCCATATTCTCTCTCTACCCTTGGGCATCATGGTTTGCAATACAGATACTAAGAGGTTATCACATTTGGTCCTTTATCTTTCAGCACACATCTCCCATCCTAAACAATCCCTCCAATCATCGTCTTAGTGATCCCTTCTCTATTCCAGCTGCCTTCTTCCCCAGCTCATGAGACAGGCTTCCAACTATGGGGCAATATTCCTGGCCCTTGTGTCTACTGTCCTTGGGTGTTAGTTTCATATTATTATTTTATATCCCACAAGTGAGTGCAGTCCTTCTATGTTTGTACCTCTCCTTCTGACTCATTTCACTTAGCATGATACTCTCCATGTCCGTCCACTTCTAAGCAAATTTCATGACTTCATCTCTCCTAACAGCTGCATAGTATCCCATTGTGTAGATATACCAAAGTTTCTTTAACCAGTCGTCTGTTCTCGAACACTCGGGTTGTTTCCAGATTCTGAGTATTGTGAACAGTGCTGCAATAAATATACAGATGCTCATGTTGTTTCTACTGAGAATGCAATATTTTATTTTTATTTATTTATTTATTGCTTTTGGGGCCATACTCAGTGATGCTCAGGTGTTACTCCTGGCTCTGCACTCAGAAATTACTCCTGACAGTGTTTGGGGGACCATATTGGATGCCAGGAATTGAACCCGGGTTGGCTGCACGCAGGCAAATATCCTACCCATTATACTATAGCTCTGTCCCCTCTTTTAATTCTTGTTATTGATGTTTCCCTGGGCTGGAGCGATAGCACAGCGGTTGTGTGTTCACCTTTCATGTGGCCGACCCGTATTCGATTCCTCTGCCCCTCTCAGAGAGCCCGGCAAGCTACCGAGATTATCGAGCCCACGCGGCAGAGCCTGGCAAGCTACCCGTGGCATATTTGATATGCCAAAAACAGTAACAACAAGTCTCACAATGGAGACGTTACTGGTGCCTGCTCGAATAAATCGATGAGCAATGGGATGTTTCCCTGCTTCTCTTTTTTTGGCTATTAGAGAAAATGTTGAAAAACTGTATTGTCTTTATAATTTTTTTGAAAATGTGTTTTTTGCTTCTTTTGAGGGAAGATCTAAGTGTGTAATGCTTTGGTCAGAGGATAGGTGAATATGCCTATTTTGAAAAAAACTCAAATTGTTCTAAAATAATTTAACTATTTTACATTCCCAGTGGTAAAGCATTCGCCTTGCATGCAGCCGACCCAGGTTTGATTCCTCCATCTCTCTCGGAGAGCCTGGCAAGCTACCGAGAGTATCTTGCCCACACAGCAGAGCCTGGCAGGCTACCCGTGGCGTATTCAACATTCCAAGAACAGTAACAAACAAGTCTCACAATGAAGACTTTACTGGTGCCCGCTCGAGCAAATTGATGAGCAATGGGATGACAGTGACAGTGACATTCCCACCAAGTACTTGAGAATTTAATCTACAACCTCATCAACCCTTGGTGTAATCATTTTCTTTAACTTTCACAGTGTTATATCTATTGTATATCCTTGCAAAAAGAAAGAGGATGAATGTGCCAATGGATGCTCTCATCATAGAAAATAAGGAGTTCACAGCATGGAAAATAAAACAGCTTTACAGGGGGTAGCCAGAGCCATAGTATAGCCGGTAGGGCATTTGCCTTGCATGTAGCTAAACTAGGTTCAGTCCCCTGCACCACCATATGGTCTTCAAAGCCCACTAGGAGTGATTCTCTGAGCATAGAGCCAAAAGTAATCCCTGAGCACCGCCAGTTTTGCCCCAAAAACAATAAATAAGAAAAGGGGCAGCTGTAGAGGTGCAGCTGGTTGAGGTGTGGAACTGAAAAAGTAGACTTAGTTTGTGCAAGATAGATTAAGCAAAATTATCTTTAGATGTGTATATGAATTGGTTTGTAACTAAATTGCTATAGGAAAATATATGAACTCACAGTCACACAGATGCCTACCATGTACAAATCTCAAAATTCCTCCTGAGAAGCCCCCTCAGTCCGGACAAGGATGAGTTGGCACCATCCTTGAGCCTGTACCAATATCCCATCACGAAGGAGACCATCTACCGCCATGTGGAACAGCAGTCTCATTGGACACCCGGGCACTCCGCTCCACTGAAGAGGGTGGGGCTGGTCAGCTCCAGACCAGGGGAAGCCATTCAGCAATACCCAAGGTAGTAGGAGTGAGATGCAGCTCGAAAACCTGTGAGTACCACTAGGTATAGTCCTGGTAGCCCCAGCAGAGCCCAGAGCAGCGCTGCATTGCTAGCCCCTGGCATTGTGCCCTCTGGGTTGTGTGGCACTGAATGGCAGGAAGTAACCCTGGGGCGCCATCTGGCAGGCTTCCCAAATTACATAATGCACACCCTATAAAAGTACAGTGAAAACCTCTCTTCATTGTCATCAGTAGTTAACCCACTGCACAAAGTTGCCCCCGTGCTGTGAAAACATTAAGGCCAACCCCAGAATCCTGATGCCAGTTACTCAGCCTCTGGGGTTGTACTTGTCACTTCGCAGCAAGCATAATAACTGCACGGTAGTTGGTGAGGCGAGGTCTGGGGAGCCCAGCGTGTCTCCCCACATGCTTCCTCATGGTGAAGGCGAGTCGGTCAAGGAGGCTAGGGTGCCACTGTCACTGCCTCGAGCAGCATGAGCAGCCAGACTCCCTGCCCAGTGCTCACAGGGAACTGAGGCACCAACAGGCAGGGGGGTTGCTGGCGTCCTGGTCTCAGGTTTCGGGCACTGATGGAGACGGCAGATGGGCATGGACCTGGTGGGGACCCTTGACTCCGCCATCCAGTCAGCGGTGTTCCCAGCTCTGTCACTGGCACGGTATCCGAGCAAAGCGATCAAGCCTTAGGCCCAAGAATGCAGCGAGGTACAGAATGGGAAAGGATATTCACCCAATACCCATCTGCTAAGGGGTTGATTTCAAGGGTATATAAGGCACTGGTTGAACTCTACAAGAAAACATGCAACCCCATCAGAAAATGTGGCGAAGAAATGAACAGAAACTTTCTCAAGGAAGAAATACGAATGGCCAAAAGGCACATGAAAAAATGCTTTTCATCACTAATCATCAGGGAGATGCAGATCAAAACAACAATGAGATACCATCTCACACCAGAGACTGGCCCAATCCAAAAGAACAAAAGCAACTGGTGTTGGTGTGGATGTGGGGAGAAAGGGACCCTTCTACACTGTTGGTGGGAATGCCGACTGGTTCAGCCCTTCTGGAAAACAATATGGACGCCTCTCAAAAAATTAGAAATTCAACTCCCATTTGACCCAGCAATACCATTTCTGGGAATATATCCAAAGAGACAAAAAAGTATAGTCGAAATAACATCTGCATGTTCATCGCAGCACTGTTTACAATAGCCAGAATCTGGAAAAAACCCAAGCGCCTGAGAACAGATGACTGGTTAAAGAAACTTTGGTACATCTACACAGTGGAATACTATGCAGCTGTTAGAAAAGATGAAGTCATGAACTTTGCATATAAGTGGATCAACATGGAAAGTATCGTGCTAAGTGAAATGAATCAAAAAGAGACAGACATAGAAAGATTGCACTCATCTATGGAATATAAAATAACAGAATGGGAGACTAACACTCAAGATTAGTAGAAATAAGTACTAGGAGATTTGCTCCACGGTTTGGAAGCCGGTCTCACACGCTGGGTGAAAAGGCAGCTCAGATAGAGAAAGGAACACCAAGTAAAGTGTGGTTGGAGGACCCACTCGGGATAGGAGATTCGTGCTGAAAGTAGACTATAGACTGAACACGATGGCCACTCAATACCTCTATTGCAAACCACAACACCCAAAAGGAGAGAGAACAAAAGGGAATGCCCTGCCACAGAGGTGGGGTGGGGTGGGGGGTGGGAGGGATACTGGGATCATCGGTGGTGGAGAATGGGCACTGGTGGAAGGATGGGTACTTGAGCATTGTATGACTGAAACACAAGCACGAAAATATGTAAATCTCTAACTGTACCCTCACAGTGATTCACTAATAAAAAAAAAATTTTTTTAAATAAATTTGCACCAAAAAAAAATGCATCGAGGACGGTGCCTTCCTCCTGACTGCTCAGTCCCTGTCGCCTGCGACTCCGAGACACTCAAGAGTTCTGGAAAGGGAAAACTACCAAGCCCTGGAAACGAGGCCTAAGGCCCAGCCCTCCATGACCTGCTGCTTTGTGGAGGTGGTGTAGTGGTGTTGTCAGACCACGAGAGGGCGCTATGGCTGCTCTGTTGGGCCAAGGTCAGGCTTGTGACCTTGAGGTGAGAAGAACCTTGCTCAGGTTCACTGCGATGGAGAGATGTTCTTTCCAACGTCACGAAGCTCAGCCTGCACCCAGGGGGAAATATCTGAGATGGTCCCAGGACCTACTGATGGAAATTGTCATCACATCCATCTTTCAGACATACAATGAGCCTACGCATAGTAGTACTAAGCTCTGATGGGGAGGGGGCAGATCATGAAGGGAAGCCTCTGCCTCCCAACTTCTCATGTGTTGATGTGATGCGGTTCTCAGGACACACGACAGTGCTGTAGCCACAAGTTTCAACCACAGCTTTTTGGTCCCTGGTAACCTGTTTTGCCCATGTCAAACAACAGCAAAAAGACATAATTTCAAACTCCATTAAGTTCAGCCTGCAAGCAGCCGATTGAAGCTGCTCCTTTATGGGCTTCCTTGGTCATGAATGTCAGTGTAGCAAGAGGTACCATTCAATTTAGTGACCCTACACAACTTTAAGTTACCTTCACTGAGATTCCCCCCAGGGCTCTGGAACCGCTAACAGGGTGAAAGGATGGACAAGGAGCGTGAAAAGCCCCTCTGAAGGGGAGGTCTTAAGTCCAACGCAGGGAAATCCTAGTGCTTCTGCCTTGCGCTTCTGGATAATGTAATCCAGGTTCTGAGCAGCAGAGGGCGCTGAGACCACGCTGTTTAGAAACAGCTTTGGCAACTGATCACTGTCCTTTATCAAAGGGAGAGGCTCTGTTCATTTTCAAACGTAGCCAAGAGACATTATTCCGGGCTTTACTTCAAGACTCCATGTGGCTCAGCTGTCGGTGTTTAAAAAAAAAAAAAAATGAGATCCTCCAAGATTTCCTGGTGGAATGACCACGGAGTCTGATTTGTGAAAATGGTTGAGCAAAAGTGCCTCCAACTTTAAGCAAGGGACACTGGCTGATGAAGTTAAGTTTGCACCAAGATCCTGCTTCTCTAACACCATTTGTTATACTAAAAATTTAAGAAACAACTGAAATGTCAAAGTAACTTTTACGGTGATTCAATAAAAAATAATGAACCATCAAAGTATATTTGGGACCTAATAATTGCATTTTGTGATAGTGATTCAGGTAGAAAATCTAAAATGTGCTTCCACCATTTTATGGAAAGAAAAAAGGGAGATGGGGTGGTTTAAAAAAGGAAATGAGGGGAGGCACCGGCCCCTCCCACCGTTGCCGAGATGTGACCCCGGGGGCCGCACTCGTGTGCGGCTCCTCTGCAGCTGCACCCGCGTGAATCCAGACCCAGCTGAACCAACTACAACATGGACTGCTCCTAGCAGATTGTTTCCTGCCAGAGAACTAAGCTGCGACCCCATGCCCGCCGGGGAGGGGAAAGGTATTTCTCTCTCTCGCCTGTCCCTTCCCAGGGATGAAGGGCGAGGTGTCCGCCATATTATGACGACCACAGATGGGGTTTACAAGCTTGCAATGATAGAATATCTGGAAGAAATCTCCCTTGACTTAGTTGTTAAAGTACAGAAATACAAAACCTCATTTCTCTTCACAGCAGGTCTGACTCTAGTGGGGTGCTCCTAATAATAATGGTGAGGTTTGTGTTGAAATATTGAATGTAACCAAAGTAAATAGAAAGTAAAGTGAAATTTATCAGTTACAAGGCGGGGGGGTGCAGGGGTGGGCGGGATGGGAGGTGTACTGTGGTTTTTTTTTTTTTGTCTTCGGTGATGGGATATGGGCACTGGTGAAGGGATGGTTTTTTCAGCATTGTATGACTAAGACTTAAGCCTGAAAGCATTGTAATTTTCCACATGGTGATTCAATAAAATAAAATTTAAATAAATAAATAAATAAATAAATAATAAAAAAGGAAATGAGGGAGGGCTGAATAATGTAGCAGAGAAGCTTTTGCCCTGCATGAGATCAAACCAGATTCAGTCACCTGCACCCCAAGTCTCACCAGGGATGACCCCTGAAAAGAGCCAGAGTAACTACCCGAGTGACTCCTTAGCTGTGTCCCCCAGCCCCCCCAAAAAAAGATTGTCAAAATGTATCAACTGGGGCTGGAGAGATAGCACAGCGGGTAGGGCGTTTGCCTTGCACGCGGCCGACCCGGGTTCAAATCCCAGCATCCCATATGGTCCCCTGAGCACGGCCAGGGGTAATTCCTGAGTGCAGAGCCAGGAGTAACCCCTGTGCATCGCCGGGTGTGACCCAAAAAAAGCAAAAAAAAAAAAAAGTATCAACTATTTTGGCAGTACATGGAGTACTGATTCAGAGAAAGAATAAGGGAACTGACTAATTCTAATCCAGGCTTAAAAAGTCAGGCCTTGAGAGAAGAAGCCGGGCATTCTCGTGAGCAACGTGGCCGGAGAATGCTCCGGACCCGAGACCTGGCCAGCAATACCGGGGATCCAGACGGAGGAGGTACAGCCGGTACACCTTCTCCAGATGGAGCCCCGGCGACAATGAGCAGCACCTAACACGGCTCTGGGATGCAGGACTGGGATAGCGGGGGGGGGGGGGGGGGGGACTGGAACTGGAGTGGGGCTGCGTCAGCCCAGCGTCCAGGTGGCCCCGGCCGCCGGAAGTCACGCCCTCGACCCACCCTCGGCGCCATCTTGCCACATTCAACAGAGAAGAAGCTGTATGTTTTCTAAAAACTGAAAACATACAATCTTTTAATGGAAAACTAATTATCAAATGCTTCCTTGGTAGTAGGGCTGTCTTTCTTGGGGGGGGGGGGAACTCCAACAACAATAGTGAGTTTTGTGTTGAAATATGGAACGTAATCAAGGTAAAGAGAAAATGAAGTGAAACTCATCAGTTATACAGGTGGGGGTGGGGGGGCGGGGCGGGGGGTATACTGGGGTTTTTGGTGGTGGAATATGGGCACTGGTGAAGGGATGGGTGTTTGAATATTGTATAACTGAGACATAAACCTGAGAACTTTGTAACTTTCCACATGGTGATTCAATAAAAATTAAAAAAAAAGTGTGAAGAACAGAAACAAAACAGAGCATAAAAATACATGGTCCTATTGGGCCAGAACAGGGGCTAAGGCACTGGTTTTGCAGTGCAGCTGACCCTGGTTCAACCCCAGCATCACACAGGGTCTCCCAAGCACCAGCAGGGAGCCCTCCTGAGCACCAAGCTGGCAACAGGTGCTAGAGCAGAGGACACCTGTCCCTGCACAGCAGATCAGATCTGTCCCTGCAGTGACCCAGTGGGGAGTGTCTGGGGGCATTTTACGAGCACCAGGTATCCGGCCTTGAGTCTCACCCAAGCTCCCAAGGATGGTCACCTACGCTTAGCGAATCATTCCTAACTTCAGCACCCAGCCCGAACTGGGATTGGGCCGGGGCAAAGCAGAGTTGGGAAGGCAATAGGTCAGAAATGCTGAACTTTAGGGGCCGGAGCGATAGCACAGCGGGTAGGGCGTTTGCCTTGCACGCGGCCGACCCGGGTTCGATCCCCGGCATCCCATATGGTCCCCCAAGCACTGCCAGGAGTAATTCCTGAGTGCAAAGCCAGGAGTAACCCCTGAGCATCGCTGGGTGTGACCCAGAAAGCAAAAAAAAAAAAAAAAAAAAAAGAAATGCTGAACTTTATGTGATTGGACCTTTCTGTAAGCCGAGACCCTCCATAAAATGTGTGTATTTGCAATAAAGCGAGCGGCCCTCAAAAAAAAAAAAAAGTCAGGCCTTAGGGCTGGAGCAATAGCACAGTGGGCAGGCGTTTGCCTTGTACGTGGCCGACCCAGGTTGGATTCCCAGCAACCCATATGGTCCCCTGAGCACTGCCACGGTTAATTCCTGAGTGCAGAACCAGGAGTAATCCCTGTGCATCTCTGGGTGTGACCCAAAAAGCAAAAAAAAAAAAAAAAAAAAAAAAAGTCCGGCCTTGTGATCTGTACTGGGGTTGGGAATTTTCTTCAGCATCTGATGAGACCCTTCCACATCCCTGGTGGTTGGTGTCGTGTCTCAATTCACTGTGCCCTTTCCTTCACCATATAAGGACCTTTGGATTAGCTACATTCTGACTGGGTTATTATTTTTCAGGGCCACAACCTGGTTGTGCTCAGGGGTCACTCCTGGCTATGCCCAGGGATTCTAACCTGGGTCTGCTTCACCTAAGCAAGCTCCTTAACCCCTGTACTATCTATCCTGCCCTCACACATTTAAAGACTAGGCTCTAAACAGTTCATCAGTGCAGCCCATTGTAACTGGAGAGGAGTGGATTTGGGCCACACAGCACTCCTCAGGGCTGATCCCCTGGCTCTATATACAGGGATCAAGTCTGGTGGCATTCTGGGTACCTAGTGTTGTGCCCAGAATCAAACCTGGGTTGGCTGCACGCAAGTAAGCATCAGACCTGCAGGTATTATCTTGCCTTGCATGAATTAGAACCAGAGTTCTAAACACCCTATGCTTACTCCCCATCCTGGACTGGGTGTGGCCCTGGAGGCTCCCATTTTGCCAGGCCTAAGCACTGAACTATCTGGAAAAACCAAGAGACACAGAACCATATTGTGGTATAAGTAGTTAATAAAAGTAAAAATATATATATATATGAGAGCCTCTCAAAGAATGCTTGGGGAGTCACTCCAGAGGACACTCCAACTGTGCCCTATAGTTCAGTGCTGGTCCAAAGAGGTGCTGCTGAGGGCCACTGAGGCCACCCCAGAGGTACCAGAGACTCAAGGCCTCAGGCAGGCAAGGCACACTTTCCGGTTCTTTGAGGTAGCTCCTTGGACCCTTTGTGGGTACAAAAAAATGAAAAAAAATACAACACCACCCATACACCAACTCTTGTCAAGGACATGAAAGAAGTAAAATCTAACACACTGCTTTTAAGTACAACCATATGTACTGGCATTTGGCATTTAAAATTATATATTGGGCCAGAGAGCTAGTACAGAAAGTAAGGCAATTGCTGTGCACATGGCCAACTACAGCTGGATCCCCAGAATCACATGTGGTACCCTTAGAACTAAGAAGTGATCCCTGAGCAGAACCAAGAAAAAGCCCTGAGCACAGCCACGTGTGGCCCAGCACCCCCCACCCCATGATATAGTCACACACCCTGTGATTCGGGCATCGTGCGCCAAGGAAACAAGATAAAAGGGAAATACACATTTCAAGTATCTGTAGTTTTAATTATAACTCACAATGATGCATAAACAGAGAAATGAATAAACAATAGTGTTACACCACAAAACATCTCAGCTATATAAAAAAGAATAAGCTACTCATACAACTACCATTACTGGATCTCAAAATGAATGAGGCAACTCTGGACAAAAGAGTAAACTCTTTAATATATCAGAAAAGCAAATCAATGCTTACCTGGAAGGCAGAGAGTACAGAGGAGGTATTCCTCCAACAGCAAGAGAAACCATAGCGTATCTTCATTACGTGACAATGATGGTTTTAGAGATTATACGAATGTCAAAACTTACTGAGTGGAACTGTTCAAGTACAATTAGCTGACTGCATGTCACTTCATATTAAAGCTTTAAAAATGTGGTTCAGGACTGGCAAGACGGCGCAACAGGCTCAGCACCTGCTCTGTATGGGGGGAAGCCAGGTGCTGTTCCCAGTACTGCAGTCGGTCCCCCAACACCATGGGGGTGGCCCCCAAACAAAAAAGTAAATCTAAGTGGTTCAAAATAATTCTTATTTCCTATTCTATGGAAAGCAGCTCTACATACCTGACCCTACCATCTTTCCTCGATAACAGCAAATATCCACAAGCAATAACCCTTTCTCATCTGGTTCAACAAAATACTGACAGGCCACACTGGTCACTTCCTCCTGCTGCATTCCTCAGAAGGAAACTTTCCTTCCACTTTTCTTCATGTAAGCAGAACCCAGCAGTTCACAGAGCGAAAAGAACCCAAGGTTAAAGGTGACTTACTAGATAAGGATTCCAGGAGCCAGAGCAACCGTGCAGCAGTACAACTGTACAACTATACTCGCCTTGCACATGGCTAACCTGTACTTGATCCCCGGCACCCCATATGACCCCTCAAGTCTGCCAGGAGTGTTCCCTGAGCGCTGAGCCTGGAATAAACCCTGAGCTCCGCTGGGTGTAGCCACAAAAAAACAAAAAAAGGATTTTAGAGTCTCAAAAACTATAGGCAAGTGCCAAGGCCAGAGAGCTTAACAGTAGAAAGTTCTCTAAGGAAACCTCTGGGAGATGAACAGGAGCTCTAAAAATGCTAGTCCATATTTTCTTTGTATAAGATAAGCATAGTTCTTTGGGCCATAAATAAGTCTAGACACCTAATTTTTAAAAAAGAAAAAGGAATGAATACTCAGGGTTCTTCCTACAAATGACAGCACATTGTGGTATGTTTCCCTCAACACTCTGGTCATCATAGACACTTCCCAAGTGGCAGAGGTGAAATGGCTTTTGCTACAGAGCAATTTTATCAACCTGGTAAGGGCCCTGATACAAGGCAGTACAATAGAGCAATCTCAAACACATGGGATTTAAGGTTAATTAGAGGCATGAAGTTCAATACTGAAGGATGACACCAACACAAGTACTGTTGTACTGAACACACAGTAACCATTCACTGCAGTTTTTCTGAGGTCAACTTTAGGGTAAGAGTGAAGCCTTTCTCAAATTCACTGAAATTCTAAGGCCTTCCCTGATGACGAATTATCAAGTGTGTAGTGAGGAAAGATTTTTGACTAAATGATTTTCCATATTTATCACAATGATTTCTCTGTGAACACTATGAAGTTTTAGGAGGCCGGAGTTGTAGGTAGAAGTTTTTCCACATTTGAGACACCATAGGCGCTTTCTACTGTGTGGACACTCCTGTGTTTAATGAGACTGGAGTTCTTAGCAAAGGATTTCCCACACTTACTACACTTGTAAGGCCTTTCTCCACTGTGAACTCTCTGATGCTGAAGTAGGGCTGAACTTTGGCTAAATGCTTTCCCACATTCCTTGCATTCATAAGGCCTCTCTCCAGTATGGACACGCCGATGTAGAATGAAGTTAGAGTTATCAGCAAAGGACTTCCCACATTCATTGCACTCATAAGGCTTTTCTCCTGTGTGGACACGCCTATGTTTGATAAGTCTGGAGTTTTCGGCAAACGATTTCCCACACTCAGTACATCTGTAAGGTCTGGATCCAGTGTGAAGTCTCTGGTGCTGACGGAGAGCAGAGCTTTGGTTAAAAGTCTTCCCACATTCACTGCATTCGTACGGCCTTTCCCCAGTATGAATTCTCCGATGTTTGACAAGTGTAGAGTTCTGGCTGAATGACTTACCACATTCATTGCATTCATATGGTCTTTCCCTAGTGTGAACTATCTGGTGTATATTGAGATTGGACTTCTGGCTAAATGACTTTCCACATTCTCTGCATGAATATGGTTTCTCTCCAGTGTGCACTTTCCTGTGTTCAATAAGTTCGGATTTCCGTCTGAAGGATTTCCCACACTCCTCACACTTAAAAGGTCTTTCTGTACTGTGAACACTCCAATGCTGAATGAGATTGGGTTTCTGCCCAAAAGCTTTCCCACATATCTCACACTTAAAAGGTCTTTCTCCAGTGTGAACCGTCTGATGGCGAAGGAGAGAAGATCTCTGACAGAAACTTCTGCTACATTCACTGCACTCATAAGGTCTTTCTCCAGTGTGAATTCGCCTGTGCTTAATGAGTCTGGAATTTTCAGCAAATGATTTCTCACAGTCAGTACACTTGTAAGGTCGGGATCCAGTGTGAATTCTCTGATGCTGACGGAGTGCAGAGAATCGTGTAAAGGACTTGCCACATTCTCTGCACTCATAAGGCCTCTCTCCAGTGTGGATTCTGCGATGCTGAAGGAGAGTTGAGCTCTGGCAAAATGCTTTTCCACATTCATTGCATTCATATGGTCTTTCTTTGGTGTGAACTCTATGATGGACAATGAGGTTGGACTTCCGACTAAAAGACTTCCCACACTCCACACAATCATAAGGCCGTTCACCAGTGTGCACCCTCTGATGAGTTATCAGGTTGGAGCTTCGCGTAAATGATTTCCCACATTCCTCACACTCATAGGGTCTGTCTCTAGTGTGATCTCTCTGGGGCCCAATAAGGGGGGTCTTTGTAAGTAAGAGTTCGCATTGCTCTGATGAGAAAGGTCTTTCTTTCGTACGGACCCTCTGATGCTGGCTGAGGCTAGCACTTTTGCTAAAGGAGCTTCCACATTCATTGCACATAAAACAACTTTCTCTCAGGAATCTCTGAAAATAACCAAATGCTTTTTTGCAGCTGAAGGCTTTTGTGTACTCTTCCCATTTGTGAAAAGGCTTTTCCTTCTGAAAGGACACCCTACACTCATTTCTACCATTTGACTTTCCCTTTATATTAGCAGTCCGTTCCTGGAGAAATTCAGAATTGGCCAAGAAGGCCTGTGCAACCAGTCTGCAGTAAAATGGCTTTTCTGATAAACGACACCTGCAGTTCCTCATGAACACAGTCCCGTCCACATCGCTCCTAACAGGTCTCTCAGCACCACATTGCCTCCAATGCTGGTGAAGATTTGAGCACAAAAACAACTGTTCCCCACACGTCCCACAGCTGTGTAGCTGCTGCTTGTGATATGCACCATGGGGCTCCTCCAAGTGCAAAATGTCTCTCAGTATCAGGCCACACATTTCACAGGGATGGGTCTTCCTGGGAGACAGAGGTACTTTAAGAGTCCTGATGGGTGGGACTCCTTGAGCAGCAACACTTTGATCAAAATGAACCTCCTCACTCTCCACTTTCTGGCAACAACCTGAAAGCAAGAAGAAACACTGGGTAAGAGCATGCTGCCGCTGGTGGGAGGAAACTGTCTACATCCACATACATGCCTGAGGACCCAAAGAATGAGGCCACAAGATAACCTGCAGGAACAGGGAGCCAGGTTCAGACTGGTAATGGAAATGTCTAGCAGGCCTCAACTCATAATGATGGTGGAGGCCACATGAAGTGAAGTCTCACGTGGTGTGATACAGAAACAGGGTGTGCGCAAATGACGGGGCAGGTTCACACAGTATAGATAGGAAACTCCACCCAGAGAAACAGCAGCATTGATTAGGACACAGTCAGACTGAAATTCTTACTACAAAACACAGTGGTCAGTATTGGAGCCCACTTCACTGAACATGGATTTCTGCCCATCTGGGGAGAACCGAGGGATGTCAAACCCACTCCCTGACTGAGTGTAGGTGCTGGGTGACACAAGGACTGAGGGAGGCACAACATACACACAGCCAATGTTCACTTACAACAGTTCACCCCATCTTATCATAGAGAAAATGTATCGTAGAGGAAACATTACAGACACTGTCTGAGGTGGCCTTTCGAGAACGCACAGGGAACACTTCAAAGACTAATTCCTGGTGAGGAAAGCAGTGTTTCTCAACTGGGGACCACATGGCCCTGCAATACTTCAAAAATGAGATCCACAGTACAAATAGAGGCCAATCATACAGAACCACAGGAAGAAAATGATGGCTGAAAAACACTGATGCCGAGGGAGTGAGGAAGCCGATCCAGAATGCAAAAGACTCAGGTCTGGACACTGTGGACCAGCCAGAAGAGGACAAGTAAGGGGGCTGAGTGCAAGACCCCCCAACCAAGAGCCTTCTGTAGGACCACAGGAAAGCAGCTCTGGTTGTGTTCTAGACAATAGACAACCCTAGCCATGGAAATGGTCCTAATGGGAGAATAGAGAAGAACTTCTGGAGAGAAGCAAAGGACAGAGAAGAATTCAGGAAAGCAGGTAGTGGGGGCTAGCAGAGAGTCGGTAGAGCACCTGCCCTGCAGTGTGATTCCCAGTATTCCCTACTGTCCTCTGAACACTGCCAGGAGTAATTCCTGAGTGCAGAGCCAAGAGTAACCCCTGAGTACCACCGGGTGTATCCCCCCACCCCCCAAAAAAAACACAACAAAAGAACCGAAAGCAGGAAACAGGAAGATCTGAGATGTTACTTACCCAGAGATGTTACGATAGCCAAGTTCTCCAGCATGACGTCACAGTACAGGCGCCTCTGAGCCTCATCAAGCAGGTCCCACTCCTCCCAGGAGAAGTATATGGCCACATCATCAAAGGTCATAGTGCCCAGCTAGGATGGTGACAGAAAAACCAGGAATGCTTCAGTGCCAAGAGTCACAATGCATTTTCCCAAACACCAATGCTATGGCACCCAGATCCAAAGATTCTCCACCCAGTGAGCAAACAACCCTGCTGGCAGAGGGGTGCCTACATCCTGACAGCTCTGACCACCAGCTAAACGAAGCTGAGCCACAGACTCCCAGACCATGGGCCAGTGCCAGCTCTAAACTGTGTTCCATCCCTTCCTGACAGATCTCCCTGGCACAACCAGTCAAGTTCCTCATAGTGATGCTGGGGCACCAGAGAACACCTGCCTGGGCCACAGAACCTGCTGGCTGCAGCCTTGATCTGGTGCCCTTTGGCTAAGATGGTATCTAGGCCACACCTCATGGTCCTCAGGAGACCAGGCAATGCCCAGGGCTGCACCTGGGCTCCCACAGGCTGCGCAGACACTCCTGGCCCAACTACATGGCCATGCTCACCCCTGCTGTCCCTGAGAGCTCACCCCCGCTGTCCCTGAGAGCACGTGGACTGAAGTTTCTTTCTCCTAATCTTGTTCCTGTGGCACCTGAGGACCTATAGCTGAGCAAATGAACATGCTGACGCCAGTGGTGCAGCTGTGGTTCATTAAACACTCAGTGTAAAAAACCTCGATGCGCCAATAATCGTGTCGATCCCTGCTCTGAGGAGCCACCCAGTGAGGTACTCTCAAGACAGGAGAGAAAAGCTCTGTGAGAACAAGAGAGGGGGACCCTCAGATTCCAGGGGAGGGAGTGGTGGGCTATCCGAATTTAGTGAGCCGAAATGCGAGTCCCCGTGCCACCCTGTGGAGACCGTGTCAGGAGAGTACAGGGTCCACAAACAGTCACTAAGGGCTCTGCGTCCATCACTTGGTCAACACACGCCATACCCAGTGTACAATAGTACATTCAGCATCTAGCAGGGAGCCTAGCAAACACAAAGCAAACACAACCCCAATGATCTGTCATCGCCTGACCAGTCCCTGCCCAGACATACATAGACCCCGCCCCCATCCCGTACTACTTCTACAATTACTTGCTGTCACCTCAGAAAATAGGTGGCCCCAGAATTCTCAAAACTCAGCCCATGAATCAACCAACCCAGGCCCAGGGGCTATCACCATAACTAGCCTTGACCTACTCAGCTGAATGAAATGCCCCCACTAGTCATCTAAAATCACGGGGAGTTTATAACGCTGAACAGGTACTTCCTCCAGTCAGGTGTGGGGTGTATGCCTGAGGGGGCTCAGGACCATGTGGAACCCTAGTTGCAGCAACTCTCCAGTCCCTCAAATTGTCATTTGTATCCAGGAGACTTCTGCTTCTCTGCATTTCACTCAAGTCTGTTCCTCCCTTTCAGGCCTGGTGGCCCCCAGATCCTCAGTGCATATACCCGCCTCTGACCCCCGTTTATGAAGCCATGTAACATGTCCATCACTGTGTTTAACGAGCCAAGCGGACCAAGCAAAGGATCAGCAGATGGTCTGTTTTCCCTCTAGGCCTCAGCACACTTTGCTGTTTGCTCCTGGGCTCATTTCTGTAGTGAGCAACATTAACTTCTCTCTAGTCTGAAACAGACTCTGGGCAGGTCTCTGGGCACGCATTTCTCCAGGGAACTAGAAGAACACCACGGAGAGTCCCAGAAGGTGCTGGGACACCCACAGCTGTGTGAGTTCCAGGAATGCTCCTGGGCAGGAAAGCTGAGTGGCCTGGGAAATGCAGGGACAGGTGTGGGTGGGGTCCCCTGGTCCCGGGTCAGATGGACAGGTGGTGGTGGGGCTCCCGGGTCCTGGGTCAGATAGAGGGGCAGGTATGGGTGGGGTTCTCTAGTCCTGAGTTAGATGGAGGGACAGGGTGGGTTTCCCTGGTCCTGAGTGATGGAGAACAAGTGTGCATCAGGTGCCATTGGGCTGAATGACCTCTGCACTCAGTTCTAGAACCAAGTGGTCTTGACGCTCCTCAATGGCCTCATCACTCCTCTCCAGTCTATTGATTTTCAGAGGCTGCGGGTAGGGGTGGGGGCTGAGATAGTACGGTGGGCAGCACTTGGCCTGTACGTGGCTGACCTGGATTCGATCCCCAAGAGCCCGTATGACCCTGAGCCCCCCCCCCCCCCGGAGTGATCTGTGAGCGCAGAGCCAGTAGTAGGCCCTAAACCCCGCCAAGAGTGGCCTAAAGAAAAACTGAAGCAACAAAAATAGAAAACAAGCATATCAAGAGATTAGAGGGATAGGGCAAGGTTATTGCTGACCCCAAGTTATTCCTGGGCACCACTCAGCACCCCAAACATTGCTGGTGTAGTCCTCAGGCCTGAGCACCACCTCTGAGCTCCGCGTGCTCCGCTCTGTCTGAACCACCAGTCTGGCTGGCTGAAAAAGGCCCCAGAGCACTATAAGGGAGACTCCCAAGGTAAAGTACTAAAAGTGTGCCTGTCATAAATGTGGTGAAAAGACACCACTGTGGATGTGATCTAGTTCGGCCTCTATGGAAAACAGGTCTGGAGTCTTCTGAAAAATAATGGAGGGCTGGAGAGACAGGCTGCCAAAGCCTCCTCAAAATTTCCCTTTACTGCGTGGAACTGGCTGCCACAGGAAGGTCCATGATGTAGAAACCAATTAAGGTCGGAGGTCAAACCACCACACACACACATTCCCCAGTCAGTGACTCCCTGGGTGCCAGGCAGCCCTGTTGATAACCAGGACATCTCACCTGACCCTCTGACCAAAGCCCTTGGAGTCTGCGAAACTAGCCAGGAAGAAACAGGAGAAAAGGGTTCAAATATCCATAGAAATGTCATTTACAAAAACTAGAAAAACACTAATATATTCATGCAGACATGAGCAAACCAACAGTGATACATCAACCATTTACTTCTCAGTAGTATAAACAAGATGAACTATTCTTATTAGCACCATTAATGAATCTCTAAAAAGCCACACATTACTTCATAAAAAGGGGACAAAATGACAGGACAGTGGGGAGGGTGTTTGCCTTGCACACGGACGACCCAGGTTCAATCCCAGCATCCCTTATGTTTCCTCAAACACCCAGGAGTAATTTCTGAGTGCAGAGGTAGGAGTAACCCCCGAATATCACCGGTATGACCCAAAAAACCAAGAGAAAACAAACAAAAAAACACTTCACTTTAATGAAAAGCAAATAAATGGTGACCTGGCATGATCATTACTGTGACTGCTCACAACCAAAGGGTCTGCACAGAACAAAAATGTAGCAAACAGATCATCACTTTGACACATTTTAAAAAAATGGTTCAAGACAAATCTGCATTTCCTATACTTTATGGAAAACAAGTTTGACAAACCTGTACAAATTCCACCATCTCTTACCTCGTGGCACAGAAGGGTGCCTGGCCTCAACGACAGGCCACGAAGGCCACATATCCACTAGAGATGAAGACCCATGGCAAGGACTCTCCTCCACCCTCGTGTTCCACCCTACACAGTAGCAGCCTTAGTACAAACAGCTCTATGAGGCTAACCAAGACCTACCAAATATTTCATCTCCACCTCAGCTACAGAAGACCATGATGTGGAGGTGCTGCGAATTTGTGATTTTGTGTATCCCTTAACTGTCTGAGTGACATGCTTGGCCCTTTAAGAGACCATTCCACAGCAGTCTCTTCCTAACAAACTCAGTGTTCCTGTAAAGTTAGACCCTGCACCCATATAAACACAAGAATTGTGAAGCCACTCCCATTCTGTGAGAATAGATATGTCTCCACTAGAAAACCTGGGGAATAATTGTACTCACAGGACTGAGCACAGTACAGTATACCCTGTGAACGAAGATGAGTCTAGTTGTTCACAGAAACAAAGCTGCTCATATGTTATGGGCTCTTCTCATGGCCAGTCATGAATTTCTATCTGTAACCATGGGGGGATATGAGCTACATTCACTGTAGAATAATTTCACAATCTACACATGTACTGAGCTGTACTGTATACTAGAATTAAGTATGCTGTTAATCAATAGAAAAACAAAAAATAAACCCTGTTCTCCCCATGCCCCAGTTGGTTTTCACACTGCTCTCTCCAGAGTTACATCTGAATGCTGAGAATCCAATAGCATCTGGGATGTAAATAAGGAACACACATCCCTGCAAACTTCCTTGACGCCATGTATATTCTAAGATTTTAGGAGATATTGGAGATACAGGTCTGTTATGCCACTAAACCATTCCTTGAGGCACACAAAGACTGAGCAAAAATTGTCACCCCTTCATGTTAATACAACTGTTTTCAAATTATCCCACCCAGTGACAGAAACTAAAAGAAATTAAAAGTGCCTTACTGAGATAGGCCTGCATTTGCTCACAAAAATGAGAAGGAGCAGTAGATGGGTGGGAGGGAGTCAGTCTCAGGGTTGAAAGCTGAAGGGTGGGAAATGCCAGTACAGGACTTATGTGAGAACTGCTCTGAAGAAAGACACCTATGCTTGTAAATCACAAGTAGAGTCCTTTGGACCCCAGATTATTTTTTCTTTCCTTTTTTGGGTCATACTGGGTCAAATCCATACTCAAGGATTACTCCTGGCTCTGCACTCAGGAATTACTCCTAGTGGTTTTCAGGGGACCATATAGGATGCCCCCACCTTTCTTTCCCTTTGCTTTTAGGATCCCAGATTCTTAAACTGATCACAATCCATGTGGAGTCACAGAAGTGAATGTGGGGTTCATGAACATTCTGATGACAAAACATTTTTGCATGTGGACAATGATCGAAAAGTAACTCAAGGGGCCAGAGAAATAGTACAGCAGGTAGGGCACTTTCCTTCCATGCAGATGACCGTTTGATCCCCAGCACCACATAAAGCCCTCTGAGCACCACTGGGCGTAGCCCCCCAAAAAGCAAATGGGGGTTGGAGCAATAGTACAGCAGGTAGAATGCTTGCCTTGCATGTGACCGATCTGGGTTTGATACCTGGCACCACTTGTACTTCCCATGCCCTACCAGGAGTGATCCCCGAGTACAGAGTCAGGAGTAAAACTTGAGGACAGCCAGGTGTGGCCCAAACCATACTCCAAAAAAGGGGGAAAAAGTATTTAAAAAATCAAATGTGTCTGGGCTGGAGCAATAGCACAGCAGGTAGCCTTGCATGCTGCTGACCCAGATTCGATTCCCAGCATCCCATATGGTCCCCTGAGCACCGCCAGGGGTAATTCCTGAGTGCAGAGCCAGGAGTAATCCCTGTGCATCTCCGGGTGTGACCCAAAAAGAAAAAAAAATGTATCAAGAATCTGACGTATTTCTGGCAACACTCAACCATGTTATATTTTCAGGCAAAAAAGCTTCATGAGTAGGAAAAGTTAAAAAACCTACTCAAGACCAGTGGTCAGTCAGCTGTTTTTTATTGCTGCAACCCATGTAAAAATCTAAAGGTAATGTAGAGGGGCCCGCTCAAGCAAAAATGTAGAGGGGCCAGAATGACAGTACAATGATGTAGGGTGCCTACCTTACATGTGGCAAAATCGGATTGATCCCCAGCACCACATAAGGTCCCCCTAGCTAGCCCGGTGAGATCCCTGAGCACTGCTAGGTGTGACCCAAAAAGCAAATAAATGGGGGTTGGAGATAGTACAGCAGGTAGGGCACTTGTCTTGTACACAACCAACTCAGGTTCAATCCCCAGCATCCCATATGGTACCATGCACTGCCAAGAGTAACCTCTGAGCACTGCAGGGTGTCCCCCATACTGTCCTCAAAAAAAAAAAAAAAGAAAGAAAGAAAGAAACTAAACAAGAACTAACACATTCTGGGTCCATCAACTAACTGCTTCTCTGTTATAATATAGTATTCAGAGATAAAACCAAAGCTTTTGTTACTTTTATTGCATTAATAAGGCCTTTTCTATGAATTCTCCAGTGCATAATGAGCTAGAATTTTGATGAAAGAATTACCAACCACCCACTGGGAGTTGGAGCAATAGCACAGCGCGAAGGCCTTGGATACGGCCAACTCAGGTTCAATTCCCAGCATCCCATATGGTCCCCTGAGCACCGCCAGGAGTAATTCCTGAGTGCAGAGCCAGGAATAACCCATGAGCACCGCCGGGTGTGACCCAAAAAAGGAAAAGAAAGAAAGAAAGAAAGAAAGAAAGAAAGAAAGAAAGAAAGAAAGAAAGAAAGAAAGAAAGAAAGAAAGAAAGAAAGAAAGAAAGAAAGACAAGCATTAATTACTCTTAGGTCCATCAGCCATTGTGAACATTATTGTATATAAGATTACTCAAGGGGCTGGAGAGATAGCACAGCGGGTAGGGCGTTTGCCTTGCACGCGGCCGACCCGGGTTCAAATCCCAGCATCCCACATGGTCCCCTGAGCACCGCCAGGGGTAATTCCTGAGTGCAGAGCCAGGACTAACCCCTGTGCATCGCCAGGTGTGACCCAAAAAGCAAAAAAAAAAAAAAAAAAAAAAAGATTACTCAAGAGGGGCTGGAGCCGGGTTCGATTTCCAGCATCCCATATGGTCCCCCGAGCACTGCCAGTAGTAATTCCTGAGTGCATGAGCCAGGAGTAACCCTTGTGCATCGCCAGGTGTGACTCAAAAAGCAAAAAAAAAAAAAAAAATTAGCTTAGAGTTTCCATGTTCACTAGTATACACACTTTCTGTAACGCAAACACTTCTGTGCTCAGTAAGACCAGAGACTGTAATCAAGGGTTCCCAATACTCACTACATTAAGGCCATTCTGCAGCGGGAGGGCTCCAAGGCTGTGAGCAGACCTTCAGCGGAGTCACTTCTAATAGTCTCTGCATTCCTACAGTCTTTCAATAGTACATTTTTCTACGGTGTTTGTGCTTATTTGATTTCCCACATTCCTCACACTCCTAAGGCCTTTCTCCAGTGTGAATGTCAAAGGAGTGAGGAGACGTGGCAAAATGCCTTACCGCACTGGCTGCACTCATAAGGTCTTCTCCAGTGTGAACTCTCCTGTCTTGAATGAAAGAGGATTTATCAATGAAGGGTTTCCCACATTCAATAACACTCATAAGGCCGTAATCCAGTGTGATGTCTTGATCTGACAGAGTCCAAAAATTACAAAAAAAGATTTCCCACATTCACTGTACTCATAAGGCCTTTCTCCAGTGTGGATTCTGCAATGCTGGAGTGAAGAACACTGACTAAACACTTTCCGTGATCACTGCATTTATATAGCCTTTCTCCTGTTGCAGGAAAACAGAAACTTTGTTAAATGTCTTCCCAGGTCTGCTGCATTCATGGCCTTTCTCCAGCTGAGCACTTGCTCTGAGGTTCAATGAGCTGGGTCTCTTTGTTAAATAATTTCCCATAACCCCCACAGTTATAAGAGCTTTCTCTAGGGTGAATTTTCAAGTGTTTAGTAAGCTGAGACTTCTGCCTGAACATTTTTCCACATTTCCCACACCTATCAGGGCCTTTCTCCAGTGTGCACGCTCTGATGCTAAAGAACTGGAGTTTTGGCTAAATGCTCTCCCACACTCAACGCACTTTTAGGTCTTTCCCCAGTGTGAATGAACTCTGTTATCCGTGAAGAGTGAAGATTTCTGGCTAAATGCTTTCCCACACTGACTGCACCTACAAGGCCTTCACTGGTGTGAAATCTCTGGTGCCCAACAAGAAGGAAGTGACTGCCAAGTAATCTCCTGTACTCATCACATTTCAAAGGATTTAAGAAAATGCAAACCTTTCGATACTGACTGAGGTTGGGTTTTTTCCCTAAATGATCCACATTCCCTAAGGCCTCTGTCCAGTGTGAACTGTCTGATGTCCAAGGAGTAAATAATTCTTGCAGAATTTTTCCACATTTGCTGCACTAATAAGGCCTCTCTCCCACATGAACTCTGTGTTTACTGAGTCGACTTTTCAGCAAATGATTTCCCAGGGCCACTGTGCTCACATGGCATTTGTTTAGTGCAAACTTTCACATGCATAATGTAGCTGGAGCTTATGGTAAAGTGATTCCATATGCAGCACGTGTTCATAAGGTCTTTCTCTGGCATTACCAGCCTGTGTTCAATGGCATGTTCAATACTATCCCACAATCTCCAGATTCAAAAGTTGTTGTTTTCCCATCATGAACTTTCTGACTGTGATTAAGGTTGCAGCTCCTATTAAAGGATTTCCCATATTTGCTGCACATGAAATTTTTTTCCAGTGAGGAATTTCTGGTGCTAAACAAGTGTAGGATTCTAGCTGCAAACTTTCATCCATTTTCCAGAGTTTTCATGAGTTTCTACTCTCAGAAATTTTGACCTATACTCAGTTCCATGATTTAACCCTTTCCCTGGGGTAAGTGGCCTCTTGCTGGAGAAACTCAGAGCTGGCCTAGAAGTCCTGTACAATAAGGCTGTTGTGAAATGGCTTCCTGGACACATGGCATTTACAATTAATCATAAAAAAGCCTCCACTCACATGGCTTTCAAGGGTTCTTTTCTTCACTTACTGTACTACTTCTTGTGCTGAAGAAAGTCTCCATTTACATGACTTTCCCACATACCCCACAACTATGTAGTTTCTGTTTTGACCACGTTCCCTGATTCTCAAGCAAGTATAAAACATAACTTGTCGGGACACACGTTTTACTGGGGTGGGGGTTCTTGGATGACAAATATGCCTTGGGAGTCCTGACCTGTGACATTCCTTACACTGAAATACTCTGCTCAAAAGGAGCCTCCTCATTCTCCACTTCTTGGCAACAACGTAAAAGCAAGAAATGTTGATGAAACTGTATGTTGACTCTGGGGGAGGGAACAGTCCATAGACAAGTGTGTGCCTGAAATCACTGGTGACTCCTAAGAAAAGGGGTTGAGGACTAGAGCAATCATAAAGTAGGTAAGGATTGCCTTACACACAGCTGACCCAGGTCTGATCCCCAGCACACCATATGGTCCCCTGAACACTGCCAGGAATGATCCCTAAGTGCAGACCCAGGACTAAGGCCTGAGCAACGCTGAGTATAACCCCAAAATAAAACAACAGAACAAAAAAAGAATAGGGGTTTGGGGGACAGAATGACCATACAGCAGGTAGGCTGCTTGCCTTGCACAAGGTTGACTATGTTTCAGTTGCCAGTAGCCCATATGGTCCCCTGAACCCTTTCAGGAGTAATCCCTGAGAACTGCCAGGTGTGGCCCCAAAACAAAAACAAAGAACAGGGGACTGGGTTCAGGGTGACGATGGGATTATTTAGTAGGACTGCTCCAAGGCAGGGAATACTGCAAATGATCCCAAGTGGTATACTCCTTTCCCTGAAAATAATTTTGCCAGTGACACATGACTCAAGTTAGATGAGTACTCCAAACCAAGGACAGAGAAGCTGCTGATCCAAGACACTTAATGGAGGATTCCAAGATTGGGAATGTATTAAAAATGGAGCAGACAGGGATGACTCCCAAGAACAGAGCTAGACACAACTGAACACTGCTAGGTGTGGTCCTAAAATAAAAACAAACAGCAAAAAGGGCTGAAGAAGAAAAACAGAAATGGGATTTGGTCACTAACATTAAGGATTAGGTGTCCAGTATAATAGGAACACAGAACTGACATTTCTCTCCCCAGGGAAACAGTGCTTGTGTAGGTCCCACACAAGCTCATTTTGATGAGTCTAGACTAGCATCATCCGTGGACAACTCAGGATGGTTCACACCACTCCAAGGTGAACAAATGCAGGGATGATGCAAGAACTAGAGGAAAGACAGTATCACAGGAGCAACTATTGCTAATCCATCACCAAAGAGGAAAGAAAAGAAACAATATAGAGAGAATCATGGAGGGGCCAGGGAGAAAGTATTAGGGCTTTCTCTCCCTGAAAGTGTAACAGCGATCCTCAATATCCCCTATTGTACCCGGTCACTACCAGGAGTAATTCCTAAGTACAGAGCAAGGAGAAATCCCTGAGCACCGCCAGGTGTGGCCCCAAAATTAAAAAAAAAACAAAAAAAAACTAATAAAAAATAAAATAAGGGGCCAGAGCAATAGCACAGCGAGCAGGATGAGGACCAGATAGTACGATACATAAGGCTGAATGCATGACTCTGACCACAGATTCTTCCACAGGATGGTGCATGCAAACAGGTTTGCAGCCTGCTCAAGCTAAAGAGCCAGGAGAAGTCCATGGCCCCAATATGCCAACATACTTGTTTCTGGGGATAATGACAGGACAGGGACTGGTTCAGAAAACTAGAAGATTCTGAGGTCTTACCCAGGGAGGTAATAAGTGCCAACTTCACCAGCATGACGTCACAGTACAAGCGTCTCTGAGCCTCACCAAGCAGATCCCATTCCTCCCAGGAGAAGTCTATGGTCACATCTTCAAAGGTCACACTGCTCTGCTATGATGGTGACAGATGAAACCAAAATTCAAATATGAAATTTCAAATTCACTCTACCATAGCCATCCACCTTCCAATGTTCCCCCTTCAGTGGACAAGTACCTGTACAACCAAGGTCCTTCACATCTGTTCCAACTGCTCAAAGGACTCACCCCCCCCCCAAAAAAAACAATTCAGTTAGACAATCGGGTATTTTACCTGTTGGCCTGGCACAAAGGCCCATCCTGAAGGCCATCTGTCCAGTGCGGCCCCCGTGTCTAGTGATCAGTGCAGTACTCTGGAACCAATAGATGCCCCTCTGAATATACATCCTTCTTCAGAGAGCATCTCTCTCAAGATTAGCACAGGCAGGATCACAGCCACCAAAACTTCACTGTAGGCATCTCCCCTCCTTACATGCCTCATGCATCTAAATCACTTTCTCTTAATCCCATTCTTACACTCAGGTGGCACCCAAATGCAGGATACCTAAGAGTAGACAGTTGACACTGAAAGCAATTTAGTACCCAGGTAAATTCAGAGTCTCTACAGTAAGACTACAGATGATACACAACACTCATCTCTTCAGTTTCAAGAAAACCACAGGTCTATACAACTGTGTTCTCTGTCTGAAGATTAGGTGGCAAGAGAAGTAGTTCCAAGGGGTGGGGGTGGAAGGTAAGGTGCCAGAGAGGGTAGTATCAACAGTAACATCATTTTGCCAGGTAGTCCAACAGAGCACCAAGGTGTGGCCTGGACATGCATAGGCTCAGGTCCTTGAAAGAGTACTGATACTGATGAGGGCGTCAGGAAGTCAAGCTGACACAGCACAGGAAACAGAGACGCTTCATGCACAGAGCAGAAAATGCAGCCACCTACATGCACAGAGCAGAAAATACAGAAGCTTTCATTAACAGAAGAAAACGCAGAGGCTTTCACACACAGTGCAGGAAACACTGAGGCTTTCATGACCAGAGCAATGGAACAATACAATCAGGAAACAAACCAGGTACCTTGATTGAAGGCTGAGATAAACCCACAGAAGTTTTTGCCATTCAGGTGGCAGAAGTCAGTAGTCATGAAATGTACCACTGGTTCAGAGTCCTGACTGACAAATGGTTCCGTGAACCTGACATATACAGCTAGAACTTAAACCTTGGATCTGATGGCCCAAGGAGCCTAATGAGAGCTGAAAGAGTTTCACCTATGTCTGCTTCACAGCAGAAGTCCTCTCTGCAGCAGGACTTTCAGATGCATGAAGTATTTTACGTCCGGACCTGGGGTCATCACCAGGCAGCATTCCCCTGTGCCTGATCCATGCCTGAAACCTAGAAACACTGGCCACAAAAATGTAACCCTAAGTCACTGGAAACAGATCTATGTTCCACCTCCTCATTATCAACAACTCCCTCCTGGAAGCACACAGACAGAGGGTTAAGAGTGGTGTGAGACAAACCATAAGGTACATTGAAGACAAGGTCGGCGAAACCCTCCACGATATTGAAGATAAGGGTATCTTCAAAGGTGACACGGAACTAAGCAATCTAGTAAAAACAGAGATCAACAAATGGGACTACATTAAACTAAAAAGCTTCTGCACCGCAAGAGATACAGTGACCAGAATACAAAGACTATCCACAGAATGGGAAAGGATATTTACACAATACCCATCAGATAAGGGGTTGATATCAATGGTATATAAAGCACTGGTTGAGCTCTACAAGAAGAAAACATCCAACCCCATCAAAAAATGGGGCAAAGAAATGAACAGAAACTTTACCAAGGAAGAAATACGAATGGCCAAAAGGCACATGAAAAAGTGCTCTACATCACTAATCATCAGAGAGATGCAGATCAAAACAACCATGAGATACCACCTCACACCACAGAGACTAGCACACATCCAAAAGAACAAAAGCAACCGCTGTTGGAGAGGATGTGGGGAGAAAGGGACCCTTCTTCACTGCTGGTGGGAATGCCGACTGGTTCAGCCCTTCTGGAAAACAATTTGGACGACTCTCAAAAAATTAGATATTGAATTCCCATTTGACCCAGCAATACCACTGCTGGGAATATATCCCAGAGAATCAAAAAAGTACAATCGAAACAACATCTGCACATGTATGTTCATCGCAGCACTGTTTACAATAGCCAGAATCTGGAAAAAACCCGAATGCCCCAGAATGGATGACTGGTTGAGGAAACTTTGGTACATCTATACAATGGAATACTATGCAGCTGTTAGAAAAAAGGAGGTCAAGAATTTTGTAGTTAAGTGGATGGGCATGAAAAGTTTCATGCTGAGTGAAATGAGTCAGAAAGAGAGAGACAGACATAGAAAGATTGCACTCATCTATGGTATATAGAATAACAGAGTGGGAGACTAACACCCAAGAACTGTAGAAATAAGTACCAGGAGGTTGACTCCATGGCTTCGAGGCTGGCCTCACGTTCCGGGGAAAGGTCAACTCAGAGAAGCGATCACCAACTACATTGCAGTCGAAGGCCATGTGGGGGAAGGGAGTTGCGGGCTGAATGAGGGCTAGAGACTGAGCACAGCGGGCACTCAACACCTTTGTTGCAAACCACAACAGCTAATTAGAGAGAGAAAGCAGAAGGGAATGCCTTGCCACAGTGGCAGGGTGGGGTTGGGGGGAGATGGGATTGGGGAGGGTGGGAGGGACACTGGGTTTACGGGTGGTGGAGAATGGGCACTGGTGAAGGGATGGGTTCCCAAACTTTGTATGAGGGAAGTGTGAGCACAGAAGTGTATAAATCTGTAACTGTACCCTCACGGTGATTCTCTAATTAAAAATAAATAAATTAAAAAAAAAAAAAAAAAAAAGAGTGGTGTGAGAGGGGGCTGGAGTGATGGCATGGAGGGTAGGGTTTTGTCTTGCATGTGGCCAACCCGGGTTCAATTCCCAGCATCCCATATGGTCCCCTGAGCACCACTAGGAGTAATTCCTGAGTGCAGAGCCAGGAGTGATCCCTGTGCATCAGCAGGTGTGACCCAAAAAGCAAAAAAAAAAAAAAAAAATAGAGTGGTGTGAGAGAGGCAATCCCAGGCCAGGGATGATTCAAAGGGACAGTGTTGCTCTGCATATGGGAGCCTTGGGGTCTGACCCCCATATCACAAGCTCCCTAGAGCATGTGCTGGTCCCACTCCCCAAACATCACTAGTGTTCCCCCCAGGAAATTAAAAGAGAAGAAAACCTTATACAAAGAGCAAGCAAGCATTAAACTAAAAACTAAAGACAGAAGTCTTGGGCCAGAGCAAAGTAGAGGATAAGGAACTTGCCCTATACACAGCTGCCCGGGGTTCAATCCCTGGCATCCCACAGGATCCTCCGAGCGTACCAGGAGTAATTTCTGAGTGCAGAACCAGGAGAAATCCCTGTATATCACTTGGCATGACCCAAAAACCAAAAAAATAAAGATAGAACTCTTGGGCCAGAGAGACAGATCCACAGGCTAAGCACACACGAGGTCTAGATTCCGTCCCTGGCAACACACAGTCCCCAAGAACCACCAGGAACAATCTTTAGCAATGAAGCAGGAGTGGCTCCCAAATGCCATCAGGTGTGGTACAAACCAACCATGCAGGACACCCTAGAGCCTATCGAGAGCTTAGGAGACCCAAGCTCAACAGGGTGTGGCCCAAGATGAAAGAGAGAGAATCTGGAGAGCAGAGCAGGAACATAGGAGCACGTTCACAACAAACGGGAAAAGGAGGGGGCTGGAGCAATAGCAGAGCAGGTAGGGCATTTGCCTTGCATACGGCACCCAGGATCGATTCCCAGCATCCTATATGGTCCTGAGCACCGCCAGGGGTCGTTCCTGAGTGCAGAGCCAGGAGTAACCCCTGTGCGTCGCCGGGAGTGACCCAAAAAAGCAAAAAAAAAAAAAGAAAGAAACAAGAAAAAGAAGCCGAGGTCAAGCACAGCTGAAGAGCATGAACATCCAGGCACCATATGGTCCCCAAACCTACCATGATAACCTGTGCACACTGAGTCAAACAAGAAAAGAGCCAGGCATGGGGCTCAGAGGTACAGCACATGCCTTGTGAGTGAGACCCAGGTCCCATCACAGGCACAACATGCACCCTCTGGAACTGTCGGGAGGGGCCCAGGTCCTCAGGATGGCCAGGAGTGACTGTTCAAAAACAAAAAAAACAAACAAACAAACAAACAAAAAAACCCAAGAAAAATAAAAATACAAATATTTTAACCTGAATCTAAAGGAACTACAAAATAAAACAAACAAATATGAAACTTAATAGAAAAAAATAGGGACTGGAGATAATGAGTACAAAGGGAGGGCAAGCACTTGCCTTGCATGCAGCTGACTGGGGTCCAATTCTCGGCATATCATATCAAGAATCACTCCTGGCAGTGCTGGGAAACATCTGAGTGCAGAGCATTGCCAGGTGTGGCCCAAAAATGAAAAATAAAGTTAAAAAAAAAAAGAGTGAGGTGACAAAGATGTATCGAAAAACAAAAATTAAAGATTTGTGAGGGGTGGCACGCCCAGCTACCAGAACCTGGGACCCTGAAAAGCCTTCATCCTGGCCAAGCTGCCCTTGGAGCACCTGGCCAAAGGGGAGCCTGCAAGCCTTAGGAGTGTCAGAAGTGAACTCCAAGCCTCAAGCAGGCACCAAAGAGACCCCTCCCCCTTCAGGTACAGCAGTTCGGGGAGGGGGTCGCTCAGGCGGCCACAGTTATTTTTCCCTCCATTACCGAATTCTGAAGAGGATATCCTGGCTATCCCAAACACATCAGGCAAATAGTCCACTAGCCTGTTCCAATCTAAATACTCCCAAAACTCACCAAAATAACAGTAAACACAAGAACCCGACTAAGCCTAATGTAAAAGAACACATCCCCTAAAGCCGCACATAAAGGCAGAGGAGCACCAAAGAGGGAGTATTCTTAAAGGGGGAAAAGGAGACCACCATCGACCAAGCCCATCTAGAATCCTCCCTTGCAGCAAGAGGGGGTCATTGATAGTGAACTGGAGGGACCCACCTCCATACTACCACAGCAACATGAAGAAACAGCGCAGATCCCCTCCACAAGGAATGGATGAAGAAAAGAGCCCTGAAGCCTCAACAGGGAGCACCCACAAATATAATCTCTGTGACAAAGAATTCAGAGATGAAATGTTAAGGATATTCAATGAGCTCAAAGAAATGTTGGAACAGGCATCCAGTAAATTAAAGGAAGACTTTCATGAAAGAAACAATGGAACGGACAGCCAACAAAATACAGGAAGAAATGAGAGCAGAAATAAAAAAGCTACAGTGAGGCTGGAGCAACAGCACAGTGGGCAGGGCGTTTGCCTTGCATGCGGGTTTGAGTCCCAGCATCCCATATGGTCCCCTGAGCACTGCCAGAGGTAATTCTGAGTGCAGAGCCAGGAATAACCCCTGTGCATCGCCAGGTGTGACCCAAAAAGCAAAAAAAAAAAAAAAGAAAGAAAGAAAGCTACAGAGGTGTAGCTTTAAAGGCTTCGGTAGATGAAATTTAAAAAATTAAAAAACAGTGGGTGCCCTCAACAGTAGAATAACAACAGCCAAAAATAGAATCAGTGAGCTTGAAGATGAGCTGCAGAAAGCATACAGGAAACAAGACATAACAGAAAAAGACCTCAAATAGCACTCGGGCGAATAAGAGACCTAGGGGATGAATTCAAGAGGAACAACGTAAGAATCATCTGAGTACCAGAAGGACAGGAAGCAACTCCAATGAAGTAGCAATAGTTAAAGATATCATTGCTGAGAAGTTCCCAGAGCTGAAAAATGCAGGCCTCCAGATCCAAGAAGCCCGAAGGGTACCACCTAAAAGAGACCCTAACAAAGACTCCAAGACATTTTATAATCAGATTGGCGGATACCACAGATAGAGAAACAATACTGCAAGCAGCAAGGTCAAAGAAGGAAATCACATACAAAGAAAAACCTCTTAGATTTACAGCAGACTTATCAGAGGAAACCGTCTGAGCCAGAAGACAATGGTGGGATACAGTGAAAAAAAAAAAAAAAAAAAAACTCAGTGAAATGAACGCCTCACCAAGAATACTTTATCCAGCTAAACTCTCACTCAAACCCAAAGGAACGAAGGAACAATACACTATTTCAACAATTTTAACAACAGTTTTTTTTTAACAACAGTTCAGGAACTTCATAGACTCAAAACCAACTTAAAAGAAGGACTAAAGGGGTAAGCTACTGTAAGACAAGAAAAACCCCTACAACCACAAAAAACCTCTACAGAAAGATGGCACAAAACACCATGACAATAATCTCTCTCAATGTCAATGGTCTAAATGCACTAATTAAAAGACAGAGTAGCAAAATGGATTAAAAAACTGAACCAACCCAACATTCTGCTGCCTACAAGAAACACATCTGAACAGTCAGAGCAAACACTGACTCAAAGTCAAAGGATGGAAAACAACCCTTCAAGCAAACAACTCCCTCAAAAAAGCTGGGGTGGCGTACTATTACCCGACAACATAGATTTCAGGCTGAAAAAGATTAGAAGAGACAGCGATGGCCAATTTTTAATAATTACGGGATATGTACATCAGGAAGAAATCACACTCCTAAATATATACACACCCAATGAGGGGCCAGCAAAAACAACTGCTAACAGACTTCAAAGATGACATTAGTAGCAATACAATAGTAGTTGGAGACTTCAACACCACCCTATCACTTCTTGATAGATCAACAAGACTAAAACTCAGCAAGGAAGTAATGGATGAGAGAGGGCTAGTAGATATATACAGGACTTTTCACCCCCCAAAAAACAAATATACAGTCTTTTCCAGTGCACATGGAACATTTTCCAAGATAGATCATGTGCTGGGCCATACCTAAAAAGAATCAGGAAGATAGAAATTGTATCAACTCTCTTTTCAGACCAAGATGCACTGTAGAAGTTAATCACACACAGAAACTGAGAATCAAATCAAACACCTGGAAATTAAACAACTCAATGTTGAACAACGAGTGGATTAGGAAGGAAAACAAGGAAGAAATAAAAAGATACTTGGAAGCAAATGAAAATGAAGACATAAGCTATCAGAACTTGTGGGACACTCCTAAAGCAATGTTAAGGGGAAAATGTATAGTTGTGCTAGAGTAAGAAAGGGCCCACATAAATAACCTGACTTCATAGCTCAAGATCTTAGAAAAGGACCAACAAAAGGAGCCCAAACCAGGCAGGAGGAAGGAAATAATAAAACTCAGCAGAAATTAACTACATGAAAACCAAAAAAAAACAATCTAAAAGATCAATGAAACTAAGAGCTGGTTCTTTGAGAAAATAAACAAGATAAGACTCACAAGGAAAGAGAGAACCCTAATAAACCGAATCAGAAATGAAAAGGGGAACATCACAACAGAAACCAAAGAAATTCCAAAAATCATCAGGGATTACTTTCAAAGTCTGTATGCCACAAAACAAGAGACCCTCGAAGAAATGGATAAATTCCTGGATTCCTATAATCTCCCAAGGCTGAATCAAGATTTGGAATACATGAATAGACCTATTACCATCAAGGAAATTGAAACAGTAATCAAAAGTCTTCCCCGAAACAAAAGCCTAGGTACAGATGGATTCACTAGCAAATTCTTCCAAACATTTAAAGAGGATCTATTACCAGTCCTTTTCAAGCTTTTCCAGGAAATTGAAGAAACAGAATCTCTCCCAAACGGTTCCTATGAGGCACATATCACCCTAATACCAAAGGCAAACAAAGACACCCCTCCAAAAAAAAAAAAGAAAATTACAGGCCGATATCCCTGATGAACATGGATTCGAAGATCCTCAATAAAATATTAGCAAATAGAATCAATCCAACAATTCATCACAAAGATCATGTACCATGAAAGTGGGATTCATCCCAGGGATGTAAGGATGGTTTAACATTTGCAAGTCAATCAATATCCATCATATCAATAAAAAAGATAAAACCATATCAATATCAATAGATGCAGAGACAGCATTTGACAAGATCCAGCACTGGTTTATGACGAAAATCCTAAGTGAAATGGGAATTGAAGGAACTTTCCTCAATACTGTCAAAGCTTGTATAGACAAACGTATGGCAAGCATTATCCTCAATGGGGAGAAACTAAGCGCCTTCCCTCTAAGATCAGGGAGAGACAAGGTTGCCCACTCTCACCACTTCTGTTAAGTACAGCTTCTCTCCCTCTCTCCCCTTCTCTCCCTCTCTCTGCTTCTCTCCTCTCCACTTCTCCCTTTCTTCTTCCTGCCCCCTCCCCACCCCCCGTCCCCCCCACCTGAACCCCCCTGAGGTTATTTGGAGGGCATCCAAACAGGAAAAGAAAAAATCAAACTCTATTTGCAGATGACATACTGTATTTAGAGAACCCTAAAACCTCTACCAAGAAGCTCCTAGAAACAATAGACTTGTACAGTAAAATCGCAGGCTATAAAATCAATACCCAAAAGTCCATGGCTTTCCTAATGCAAATAATAAGACAAGAAAGTCTTATTATGAAAAAAGCAATCCCATTCACAATCATCACTCAGAAAATCAAGTACCTCGGAATCAGCTTAACTAAGGAGGCAAAGGACCTGTGCAAAGAAAACTACAAAATGCTACTTGAAGAAATAAAAGAGAGGGGGCTGGAGTTATAGCACAACGGGTAGGGCATTTGGCCGACCCAGGTTCAATAACCAGCACCCCATATGGTCCCCCAAGCACCGCCAGGAGTAATTCCTGAGTGCAGAGTCAGGAGTAACCCCTGATCATTGCCAGGTGTGACTCAAAAGCTTTTTTTTTTTAAAAAAAAAAAAAAGGAAAGAAATAAAAGAGAACACAGGAAGTTGAAACACATCCCCTTGCTCATGGATTGGGAGAATTAACATTATCAAAATGGCAATACTCCCCAAAGCATTCTACAGATTCAAAGCAATCCCTATAAGGGTACCCACAACATTCTTCAAAGAAACTGATCAAACACTCCTGAAATTCATATGGAACAATAAGCCCACAAAATAGCTAAAGCAATTCTTGGGAGGAATAAAAGATGGGAGGCATCAACTTCCCCAGTCTCAAACTGTACTACAAAGCGGTAGTAATTAAAATAGCAAGGTAGGGCTGGAGCGATAGCAAAGCGGGTAGGGCATTTGCGTTGCATGCGGCAGACCCGGGTTCGATCCCCAGCATCCCATATGGTCCCCTGAGCACCGCCAGGAGTAACTCCTGAGTGCAAAGCCAGGAGTAACCCCTGTGCATTGCCAGGTGAGACCCAAAAAGCAAAAATAAATAAATAAAAAATAAAACAGCAAGGTATTGGAACAAAAGCAGATCCACAAATCAATGGAATAGGCTTGAACATCCTTCACATGCCCTCAAATAAATTATCATGATAAGGGAGCAAAAAATGCTAAGTGGAACCAGGAAAGACTCTTTAACAAATGGTGCTGGCAAAACTAGACAACTACATGCAAAGAAAAAATGGGCTCAGAACTCTACCTAACACCATGCACAAAAGACAGATAAAAATGGATTAAAGACCTCAACATCAGACCAGAACCCATAAGGTACATTGAAGAAAAGGTCGGCAAAACCCTTTACAACACTGAACTAAAGGTATCTCCAAGGACAAAACGCCACTGATCAAGCAAGTGGAAAAAAAGATAAACAAATGGGACTGTGTTAAACTAAGAAGCTTTTGCACCTCAAAAGAAACAGTGACGAGAATACAAAAGATAGTCTACAGAATGGGAAAGGATATTCACCCAATACCCATCTGATAAGGATATACAAAATATCAATATCAAGGATATACAAAGCACTGGTTGAACTCTACAAGAAAAAAACATCCAATCCCATTAGAAAATGGGGCGATAAAGTGAAAAGAAACTTTCTCAAAGAAGAAATTTGAATAGCCAAAGGCACATGAAAAAGTGCTCTTCATCACTAACCATCAGGGAGATGCAGATCAAAACAACAATGAGATATCATCTCACACCAGAGACTGGAACACATCCAAAAGAACAAAAGCAACCAGTGTTGGCATGGATGTGGAGAAAAGGGGACTCTCCTTCACTGCTGGTGGGTATGCTGACTGATTCAGCCTTTTTGGAGAACATGAACATTTCTCAAAATCCTAGAAATTGAACTCCCATTTGACCCAGCAATACCACTTGTGGAACTATATCCCAGAGATAAAAAAAAAGTACAGTAGAAATGATATCTCCACTAGTATGTTTATTGCAGCACTATTTACAATAGCCAGAATATGGAAAAAACCCGAGTGCCCGAGAACAGATGATTGGTTAAAGAAACTTTGGTCTATCCACACAATGGTATACTATGCAGCTGTTAAAAGATGAAATAATGAAATTTGCATACAAGTGGATATTCATGAAGAGTATCATGTCAGAAAGAGAGGGACAGACATAGAATGACTGCACTCCTTTGTGGAATATAAAGTAATATAATAGGAGACTAACACCTAAGGATAGTAGAGATAAGGGTCAGGAGGATCACTCCATGGCTTGGAAGCCCATCTCATATGCTGGGGGAAAAGGCAGCTGGGATAGAGAAGGAACCACTAAGTAAATGATGGTTGGAGGGCTTGCTCGGGATGGTATATGCGTGCTGAAAGTAGACTATGAACAAAACACAATGGCCGCTTGGTGCCTATATTGCAAACCATAATACCCAGAAGGAGAGAGTGAGTAAGAGGGAATGTGCCTGCCACAGAGGGAGGTGGCAGGAGGGATACTGGAAACACTGGTGAAAGAGAATTGTTAGAGTGGAGGGATGAGTACTCGAACATTGTATGACCAAAACGTAAACATGCAAGTTTGTAAGTCTGGAACTGTCACGGTGATTCATTAAAATTTAAAAATTAAAAAAAGGGGGGGGGCTGGAGCGATAGCACAGTGGGTAGGGCGTTTGCCTTGCACGAGGCCGACTCGGGTTCAATTCCCAGCATCCCATATGGTCCCCCGAGCACCACCAGGAGTAATTCCTGAGTGCAGAGCCAGGAGTAACCCTTGTGCATCGCCGGGTGTGACCAAAAAGCAAAAAAAATTTTTAAAATTTAAAATTAAAAAGGAAAGGAAGGAAGAAAGGAGGAAGGAAGGAAGGAAGGAAGGAAGGAAGGAAGGAAGGAAGGAAGGAAGGAAGGAAGGAAGGAAGGGAGGGAGGGAGGGAGGGAGGGAGGGAGAGAGAGAGAAAGAAAGAAAGAAAGAAAGAAAGAAAGAAAGAAAGAAAGAAAGAAAGAAAGAAAGAAAGAAAGAAAGAAAGAAAGAAAGAAAGAAAGAAAGAAAGAGAGAGAGAGAGAAAAGACGCAAAGGATCAGTAAAACTGTGGCCAGAGCAACAGTACAGCAGGTTGGGCACTTTGAACTGCACATGACTGACCTGCACACAGGCAAGCACCCTATCTGCTGTACTACCTCTCCAGCTCTAAGAATAATTTAGAATAAATTTTAGGTTAAGTATACCTTCTAAGGGGAAGGTACTGGTCTTTTTTTTTCAATTATTATTTTACTTATTTTTAATTTTTTTTTTACATGAATCACTGTGAAGTACAGACTTACAAACTTTTGTGCTTACGTGTCAGTCATACGGAAAGGTACTGGTCTTGCAAGCAGCCAACCAGGGTTCAATAACAGCATCCCAGATGGTCCCCTGAGCACAGCCAGGAGTGATCCCTGAACATAGAGTTGAAGTAAGCCCTGCACCACCAGATGTGACACCCAAAACAAGAAAAAAAAAACAAAAAGAACTGCACCTGGCTCCCTCTGTGAAAAGGGCTACAGGCTGGGAATACAGTACAGAAATAAGACACTTGTCTTGCACTTGACAGACCCCAGTTCAGTGTGAATCCCCAACTCCACATAGTCCCTGAGCACTGCTGGGGTGACACAGGCAGCCCCTGGTTCTGAACTGACAGCTCAGTGTGGTTCACAGAAGCAGAGGGCGGGGCATCAGCCTCCTGAGCCCCACTCAGAATGCTGTCAAAGAAAAAAAGCACAACCCAGGAAGGGTGGACACCGATAGTCTGCAAGCAGTGTGGAAGGGTCAAATCCACTGGCCTCCAGCCTTAGCTAAACTGCCAGCTTATGGAACAGGGTGGCGGTTGGCAGGTGGAGAGGCTGAAGCCTGACCCACCTGGAAGTACACACACCCTGAATAAGGAAGCTGGGGAAACCAGTTATTAAAGCTTTACTAGGTATTACAGCATATAGTCCCACATCCAAAAGAACAAAAGCGACCGGTGTTGGCTCGGATGTGGGGAGAAAGGGACTCCTTCACTGCTGGTGGGAATGCCACTGGTTCAGCCCTTTTGGAAAACAGTATGGATGCTTCTCTGTAAGAAATCATGCAACCCGGAGATTCTTCTTGCAGCGATTTATTCAGAGACCTTCTCGGGAAAGAAGAGGAACGAGGGACAAACGAGAAGAAAACCCCCCTAGCTAGGCAGCTTCCCTCCTTATCTAACCCTCGCTGCCTGCTTACGCCCAAGTGTCTGCAGCTGATAAACTAGTTACAGCTCGTGGCGTGACAAGACATCCTGATTCCTTATCAGGTGTTATCTACGAAGTACGGTGTAATTAACAAGAAACAGGTGTCCACGAAGCACGGTCCCGTGGCGGCTCTCCACACTTCTCAAAAAATTAGAAGTTGAGCTCCCATTTGACCCAGCAATACCACTTCTGGGAATATATCCCGGAGATGCAAAAAATATAGTAAAAGTGACATCTGCACCTATATGTTCATTGCAGCACTGTTCACAATAGCCAGAATCTGGAAAAAACCTGATTGCCCGAGAAAAGATGACTGATTAAAGAAACTTTGGTACATCTACACAATGGAATACTATGCAGCTGTCAGAAAAGATGAAGTCATGAAATTTGCATATAGGTGGATCAACATGGAAAGTATCATGTTAAGTGAAATGAGTCAGAAAAAGAGGGACAGACATAGAAAGATTGCACTCATTTGTGGAATATAAAGTAACAGAATGGGAGACTAATACCCAAAAATAGTAAGAGATAAGTACCAAGAGGAGTACTCCACAGCTTGGAAGCTGACCTCATATGCTAGGTGAAGAAGCGGCTCTGATAGAGAAGGAATCACCAAGCAAAGTGTCCTATGTGGGCCCACTAGAGATGGGAAATACGAGCTGAAAATAGCCTATAGGCTGAACATGATGCATACTTAATACCTCTGTAGAAAACCACAACACCCAAAAAGAGAGAGCGAGCAAATGGGAATGCCCTGCCACAGAGGCAGGTTGGGGGTGGTGTGAGGGATGCTGGGACCATTGGTGGTAGAAAATGGGCACTGCTGGAGGGATGGGTACTCGATCATTGTATGACTGAAATGTAAGCATGAAAACGTGTAAGTCTGTAACTTTGTCTCACGGTGATTCACTAATAAAAATAAATAATTTGGAAAAAAAAAAGGCACACAGTGCTGGGCCTAGCCTTCCCACAGCTTAGTAGATAGTCACCAAGGTAAGCTTGGTGGTCACAGACATCCTCAATCTCAATAGCAATGTAAACCTCAGTCACTGTGTGAGGCCTATCCATCGCTCAGGCGTGGACACAGAAGCAGAGAGCTCCAACATATCCTTGGCTCTGTACTTTTCTACAACTAATCGCCATCACCTCAGCAGACACTAAACTTGCCACCCAACTTTCAAAGTATGACCCCAGGAATCACCCTGCACCGGTGTGTTTCTCTCAGAAAAATCCCTGGCCATCCACCACTACGTTGTACCCAGAACCCCAACCCCCACCGCAAGTTCACAAAACAGACAACTTGGTCCACCAAGTTCTTCCTACACAGCACTTCTGGGCCCATCTTGAATTTGATTACGCAGTTCCAGCTTTTAATTTGCGAGACCCTTCTGAAACCCATTTGGGATCCATCTGGTCACATTAGCTGTCTCACACATCAAATCTTCCCCTCAAGTAATAACTAAAACAGCATGGTACTGGAACATAGACAGACCCGCACACTAATGGAATAGGGTTGAATATCCTTACACACACCCTCAAATATATGATCATCTAATCTTTGGTAAGGGAGCAAGAAATATAAACTGGAGCAAGGAAAGCCTCTTTAACAAATGGTGCTGGCAAAACTGGACAGCTACATGCAAAAAATGGGCTCAGACCTCTACCTAACACCAGGCACACAGATCAAAATGAATTAAAGACCTCAACATCAGACCAGAATCCATAAGGTACATGAAGAAAAGGTCAGCAAAACCCTCCACACGATACTGAAGCTGAAGGTATCTTCAAAGATGAAACACCACTGACCAAGCAAGTGGAAGCAAAGATAAACAAATGGGACTATCTTAAACTAAGACGCTTCTACACCTCAAAAGAAACAGTGATCATGATACAAAGATGGCTTGTGGAATGGAAAATGATACACACCCAATACACTTCTGATAAGGGGTTAATATAAAAGATATGCAAGGCACTGGTTGAATTCTAGAAGAAAAAAACAACCAATCCCTTAAGAAAATGGGGCAATAAAATGAACAGAAACTTTCTCAAACAAGTAATTCAAATGAGAGATGTGATCCTGGGGGCCGCACGTGTGCGGCCTCTCTGCAGCTGCACGTGCATGACTCCAGAGGCCAGCTAAACTACTTTTGGTACCGGCAGCTCCTTGCAGAATGTCTCCAGACTGAGAACTAAGCCACAGCCCCATGCCTGCTCAGGAGGGGAAAGGTTTTTCTCTCTCTAGCCTTGGGGGGGAGGTGGGAAGGGCGTGGCGACCACCATATTATGAGGACCACAGATTAGAGTTACAAGCTTGCAGTGATCCAATACCTGGAAGAAATTTCCCTGGACTTAGTTGCTAAAATATAGAAATCCAAAACTGCGTGGCCGTGACCTCATATCTCTTCACAACAAGTCTGACTTTAGTGGGGAACTCCTAACAAAAATAGTGAGGTTTTGGTTGAAATATTGAATGTAACCAAAGTAAAGTGAAATTTATCAGTTGGGGAGGGGTGGGATGAAAGGTATACTGAGGTTTTTTTTTTTTTTGGTGGTGGAATACGGGCACTGGTGAAGGGATGGTTGTTCGAGCATTGTATAACTGAGACTTAAGCCTGAAAGCATTATAATTTTCCACACGGTGATTCAACAAAATAAAATTTAAAAAAAAAGAAAATAATCATTAAAAAAAATCATACTCTGGGATGGAGTAATAGTACAGTGGGTAAGGCATTTGTCTTGTACGTGGCCAACCTGGGTTTGATCCCTAGAACCCCGTTTGGTTCCCCAAGCACCATCAGGAGTGATTCCCTGATCTGCTGCATGCAGCCCCCAAGCAAAAAATAAAAACAAACCCAAAACAAAAAAAAACAAAAAAAGAAATTCAAATGGCCAAAAGGCACATGAAAAAATGCTCTTCATCAGCGAGATACAGATCAAAACAATGATATATCGTCTCACACCAGAGAGACGGGCACACGTCCAAAAGAACAAAAGTGTTATAGATGTGTGGAGAAATGGATTCTCCTTCACTGTTGGTGGGAATGCTGACTGGTCCAGCCTTTTTGGAAAACAATATTGACTTTTCTTAAAAAACTAGAAAAACTGAGCTCCCATTTGACCCAGCAATACCACCTTCTGGAAATATACCCTGGGGGCCCAAAAACACACAGCAGAAACACCATCTGCACTCTTTTTTTTTGCTTTTTGGGTCACACCCAGATGCTCAGGGGTTACTCCTGGCTTTACACTCAGGAATTGCTCCTGACGGTGCTTGGGGGACCATATGGGATGCCGGGGATCGAACCCTGGTCGGGCGCGTGCAAGGCAAACGCCCTACCCGCTGTGCTATTGCTCCGGCCCCCATCTGCACTCTTATGTTCATTGCAACACTATTCACCATAGTCAGAAACTGGGAACAACCTGAGTGGCCAAGAACAGACAAATGGGTAAAGAAGCTATGGCACATCTACACAATGGAATATTATGCAGCTGTTAGGAAAAAATGAAGTCATGAAATCTGCCTATAAATGGATGGATTTGGAGAGTATCATGCTGAGTGAAATGAGTCAGAAGGAAAAGGATAATAGAATGACTGCATTCGTTTGTGATATATAAAATATATATATAGTAGAAGAATAATATCCATGGCCAGGGAAAACAGGGATTAGGAGGAAATAGTCAATGGTTGGAATTAACCACAAGCATGTGTGGGGCTGAAGATAGGTAAGATTGCATAGAAATCAGTTATGACAATAATAGCTTGGAATGATCACGCTGGACAAGATCTAAAGATTGAAAGTGGGTAAGGGATTCTTGATAACCTTTCAGTACCAATATTGCAATCCATAATACCCAAAAGGGGGGGGGGTAGAGAAAAAGAGAGAGAGAGAGAAGAAAAGCACCTGCCATAGGGGCAGGCAGTGGGTGGGGGATGGGGGTTGATGGGAGGGAACCTGAGGACACTGGTACTGGGAAATGTACACTGGTGGAGGGATAGGTGTTGGAATACTGTATGACTGAAATCCAATCATGAACGGCTTTGTAACAGTCTATCTCACAGTAGTTCAATAAAAAAGTTAAAAATAAAATAGCACTGTAGCACTGTCATCCCGTTTTTCATCGATTTGCTTGAGTGGGCACCAGTAACGTCTCCATTGTGAGACTTGTTACTGTTTTTGGCCTATTGAGTATGCCATGGGTAGCTTGCCAGGCTCTCGGGATACTCTCGGTACCTTGCCGGGCTCTCCAAGAGGGACGGAGGAATCGAACCCAGGTGGGCCACGGTGCAAGGTAAACGCCCTACCCGCTGTGCTTATAGTCCCAGCCAAAAATCTTCCCCACATTCGCGCGGTCCACAAAGCCCAATACACTAGCACCACACCTAGACAAGAGTTCAGTGCATTTTCATGAGTCCTAGAAACAGTACAGCGGGTAAGGCGCTTGCTATGCATGCAGATGACCCAGGTTCCATCCGCGACATGGCTTGGGGTTACCTGCCACCCGCCGGAGTGAGCCCTGAGGACCGCCGAGTGGGACTCAGACACCACAAGAAAAGCAAGAAAGAAGAAAAAAGCCCCCGGGAGCGGCGGTGCGAGGTGGTGGGACAGACACCGAGAGAGGCCCACTGAGCTACAGGGTTCCGAAGTCGTTTCTGCAAGGACCGCCAGGACGCTGCATGCGGGATCCGTGCAGCGCACGCATCCCGGCCCTTCCAGAGTCCTGCAGCGCGGCGATCCGCGAGGGTCTCACCGCTGCCTCACGCTGCTCAGCGGCCCAGGAGGCGAACGTCCGGCTTCTGGTGCCCGAGCTGACACCCCTGAACCGCTCGTCAGGGCGGCCTCTGGGGCTTCACGCCCCACATGCTGCGGGTTCCGCTCCCCTGCCCCCTGCCTCGCTCTGCTCCCGGGGACACACGACTCGCGAACGTCCCGGTCCCGCACGGGTGGGCCCTTCCTGGCGGGGATCCCCGGGAGACCCGCCCCCCGCCTTCAGACTCGGCGGCGAAAAGCACGCAGGGCCTGGAAGATTCGCCATTTACCTGAGCCGGGGCCCTCAGCTGGGCCGCCGCCATGGGAGTAGGGAACGGAGGGGTTGGGATCCGAACGGGCAAGGGATCCAAGAAAAGCGAGCTCCAGCGCGGCGCGGGCCCGGGCGGTGCTGCCGGGCCTGAGACGTCTTTCCGTCACGTAAATAACTTATCTCGCGTAGGCTCGGCCCCGCCCCAGGTTTTCGGAGGTTTTGAGAAGGTGAAGAAGCCGGCGAACAGCGATAAAATTGACCACGAGGAGACGCCGGAAACCCGCCCAGATTCTAGGGCCTCACACGGAACCGACTTTGTTCTTTGACCCCATTGGCTCAACGAGTGCGTCGTCCGCGCAGTGTCTACTGGGAAGTGTAGTTCTATAGGTCTTAGGCCTAAGTAAGGGGGAAAGTACTCTAACTGTCCCCAACCACAGAGAAGATCAGGTTAGAGCCCTTAGGGCGATACCTGGCAACTGTGTTATGCATCTAGTCACCTGACCTCCGGACCAATTGAGGCAACAGATCTACCAACAGACCCAAGCCAGGAGGGCAAATTTGCCCCAGATGTGTAGGATAACACTGGTCTGTCCTTTCCCCTTGCCCCAGGGAGCTTAGGTTTATTGAGTTACACCATTCACAGTGCTCTCAAGGCACTCCCATTCCTCTGTGTTTATCTTTATTTTATTTATTTATTTATTTATTTATTTATTTATTTATTTTATTTTTGGGTCACACCCGGCGATGCACAGTGGTTACTCCTGGCTCTTCACTCAGGAATCACCCCTGGCGGTGCTCAGGGGACCATATGGGATGCTGGGATTAGAACCCAGGTCGGCCGCGTGCAAGGCAAACGCCCCACCCGCTGTGCTATCGCTCCAGACCCTCTCTGTGTTTATCTTTAACCTCTTCTCTGTGCTGTTTCCCCAACCAGTTAATTGATTACCTATATACCCAAATCAGACTTGTGATTTGTAAGATCAGAACCTTCTAATGACTCTGGATTTTGTATTTGTACATGAAATATTACTTTTCTCCTTCCCTATGTCCTTTGCACAGTTTACTTTAGAGCAATGTCCTTTTTGTATAGACACAGGAAGACAGTTAATACTATGCTTTTGTAATTTGGTAGTTGGCACCAAATAATATTTACTCCTGGCATCTCTCATATTTCACTCGACTTAAGCCTCAGTTGCCCTTAGTTCCAAGCACCCTAGAAGTAGGGTCCCAACAAAGGGACTGGATGGACCCAGGACAAGTTACCCTGGCATCAAAATGGGACAGGTTAAGTGGCATAAGACTTACAATAAGCTAAGAGCACAGTTGTAGATGAATTCTGTCATGACCCAAAGAAAAGTGATTGGACAAGGACCCTGCTAAGGATTAGGAAGGACTAAGCTGGCCTGAGAACTATGGTCTGGGATCTAATAGCGAGATGTTCCCCAGGAGAGCCACCCTATAAGATTAATATATCTCTTACTGTGTCCGTACAAAATGACTAGAAAGATTATTAAGAAGTAAATCTAAGGTGATTATTTATAGACTAAGGAAAGGAGAAGTATATCCTTAGATGAAATTCCACCCTTCTGCAAATTTCCTAGAAAGATGAGATCTTTGTCTTTGAAAAGCTTACCCTAAAGGTCTTTATATATATTGATTGTGCTATCCGACTTAGGTGTAGTTGCTATCCCGAATGCTGGGAGGTTGTACTCTAGACTAAGGCTGCGAGACACGTGGCCGACCCGGGTTCGATTCCCAGCATCCCATATGGTCTTCTGAGCACAGCCAGGGGTAATTCCTGAGTGCAGATCCAGGAGTAACTCCTGTGCATTTCCAGGTGTGACCCAAAAGCAAAAACAAAATAAAACAAAAAAACGAAATTCAAGCTCCAAACCATCACCAAACTGGTTTCAGCTGGAAGTCACAAGGGAAAGAAGAGGAGCCAGCTTCAGAGGATCTACGGCGAAGGCCTCTAGCCCTTTAACATATAATGAGTTCACATTGAGAGCTTTCCTTATACCCCTCTTTTACAGGTTGTGGATTGGACAACGCCAGGCCTCCATATTTTGAATTAACAGTACTTTACTTTTACCCTTTACTTGGAATTCACAGGTTTCTGAAGGAGAAAAGAATGACTTTTAGCAGGAACACCTTTTCATTTTTCTCTAGGATATCCATTTGTATTGGAGCTTTTTTTAGTCACAGGCATGAGACCAAACCCCAACTGTCAAAACCTACGATAACTATAAAAGAAAGTGTTTTTTCTCAAACGTAAGCTAGGTTGCACATCGATAAGTGCCAATGAACCTGACCAGAGAATGGCTGCATTTCCCTGCTTAAGTACTCCTGCCAGAGGTTGTGACGCTCCCGTTCCAACTTCCTGATCAGTTGCTCCCAACTGATCCAGTGCTTCCTGAAATTTATCAGACTCCTAATAGCTGCTCCCCTGGGACTCGTTGCTGCAACCACTACTGAGGCTGTTACAGGAACAACTCTTCAGTTTTGATGCAGATACTTCATTTTTTCAGGACAGAACTAAATGACTCTCATCATTGGTGACTCTTATCACCCCTGGACAGTGCAGGACAATTGGACGCTTTACTACAAGCACTGCTCTGGGCCCAGGGTCGGACTGAAATCTTAGTACAACTAATAGGACTGTATTGTGATTTGGAATTGTGTTGTGATTTGGAATTGTTCCTCATTTTCAAGTTTTGTGTTTTTGTAAAAAGAAAAAGGGGGAGATGTAGGATAACATAGCCTCAGGTAGTTTAGGTTTATTGGATTGTTCCCATCACAGTGCTCCCTTTCCTCTGTGCTTATTTGTAACTTCTTTCTTCGTGCTCTGTTGACTTGTAAATATTGTTTTTCTCTTCTCTTTGAGTCCTTTGCATAGTTTATTCAGAGCAATGTGCTTTTTTGTATGAGCACAGGAAGATAGTAGTAAATGCTTGGCTTTTGTAACCTGGGAGTCATTTGACTGTACATGATATTTTCCTCCTGGGCATCTGTTCTCTCTACCTAAGCCCCAGCTGCCCTTACTTCCTAGCACCCCCAAAGGCAGGACCCCGACGAGGGACGGGATGGACCCAGGGCAAGCGGTGAGTTATGTGCTATCCTGGTATCGAGATGGGACTGGCCAAAGTGCCTAATGCTTAACTATAAGTTAGAGCTTGGTCATGGACAAATGCTGTCATGATCCAAAAAGTAATAACTAGATTCGGACCCTGATAGTGTTAGGAGTGATTAATCTGGCCTGAGCGCTGTAGTCTGAGTTTGGCTAGATGTTCCCACGAGAGCTGCCCGAGAAGCCTCAATGTATCTCCTACTGTGTCCATACAAAAATAACTAGTATTAAGATGTTGATGGTGGGCTGGAGTGATAGCACAGTGGGTAGGGCGTTTGCCTTGTACTCGGCCGACCCAGGTTCAATTCTCAGCATCCCATATGGTCCCCTGAGCATTGCCAGGAGTGATTCTGAGTGCAGAGCCAGAAGAGTAACCCCTGAGCATCGCTGGGTGTGACCCAAAAAGCAAAATAATAATAATAATAATAATAATAATAATAATAATATGTTGATGGAGTTTTTGGACTGAGGAAAGGAGAAAAACACCTTACGAGGTATTTTGCCTGCAGGCAGTCAGGATGGGCTTTGGAATACCTCTAGGTAGTGTTTCCTTTGAACCTGGTTACCCCTCAGGCTTTTTAATGTTGATTTTGCTACCAGACAGTGTGTAGCCCACAGGGGAAGGTGGAGAGAGACAAGTAAGGGGAGACACTAGTGAAAAGGGGCAGAATCCAGAGAGCTGGGATCGAGGAATGAAGGGCAGTGTGAGACTAGAATGGGAAGTTTAGAGAGACTGGAACAGGCACATGGAGAGAATGGAATAAATGGCAACTGATCAATCAACCGGCTTGGCCTCATTTCCTCTTCCGTCTGCCCCATGTCCCGGGCCTGGCAGATGTTTTTTACAGGTGAGACTGGAAGGAGGCAAATAGAGACAAGATTGGAATAAACTACAACTGATCACCAACCAATCTGGTGACCTTGTTCCTTCCTTCACATGGTATGTATTCAAAAAATAAATACGAAAGCCCTCGGCTCTCTCTCTCTCTCTCTCTCTCTCTCTCTCTCTCTCTCTCTCTCTCTCTCTCTCTCTCTCTCTCTTGCCACCTGTGTTCGGTGGTCTCAGGCCACTTCCCCAACGTGGGGACAGCCAATGGCAATGGGCAGATGAAGGAGGGAATGAGGCCCAGGCTGGATGGTACCTATTGCCGTTATCCCAATCTCGTCTCCATTACTCTTCCTTCTTTCTTCCCAATCCTCTTCATTCTCCTTCTCTCGATTTTCCTCCTTCATTCTTCTCCATCCTTCTTCTAGATCCCCCAGCCCATTCTTACAGCCTTAGTTACATCCCAAGGCATGAGGGGTTGGGAATTACACATAGATGTGGTAATACACCTGTGTTCATCCTTCCCTCAGGGGAAGCTTCTTCTAGGACAAACTCTCTTTCAGCAGAATGACTCACCCAAGGGCACAATACCATCTATGGGGGGTTGGAGCGATAGCACAGTGGATACGGCATTTGCCTTGCACCTAGCCAACCCAGAATCCCATAAGGTCCCCTGAATACTGCCAGGAGTAATTCCTGAGTGCAGAGCCAGGAGTAACCCCTGTGCATTGCCAAGTGTGACACAAAAAGCAAAAAGGTACCATCTGTGGGTGGGTGTCTCCTTTTCTTAGTCCAACAAACATAAACATTCATAATATTAGTCATTTTGTATGGACACAGTAAGAGATACATTATGCTTATGTATCTCTTGGCGGCATTGCTTTCCTGGGGGCATCTTGCTATAGATCTCAGACTACAGTGCTCAGGCCAGATTAGGCTTTTCTAACCCTAGCAGGGTCCTAACATAGTTGTTACTTTTTGGATCATGACAGAATTTTTGTCCATGATCATGCTCTTAACTTATAGTTAAGTATTATGGTGCTTTGGCAGGCCCATTTCAATGCCAGGATAGCTCACAGCTTGCTCTGGGTCTATCCAGTCCCTTATCGGGACCCTGTTTTGGGGATGCTAGGAAGTAAGGGCAGCCAAGGTTTCAGTCGAGAAAACAGATACCCAGGAATGAATATTATTCAGAATTAATTAACTCCCAAGTTACAAAAGCATAATATTAACTGTCTTCTTGTGTCTATACAAAAAGGACATTGTTCTGAAGTAAAAGGACATAAGAAGAAGAGAAAGGCAGTATTTCACTTATGAATACAAGTCCAGTGTCCTCAGAAGGCTCTAATCTTATAAGTTAACAGAGTCTGATTAGGTGGAAAAGGTGATGGACTGGTAGGGGAAGCAGAGCATGAAGAAAGAGATTACAGATAAACAAAGGAATGGGAGTGTCTCAGGAGCATTGTGATGGGATCTAACCTGATAAACCTAAATTCCCTGTGGCAAGAGAGAAAGGACAAACCAATGTTATCCTACACAAATTACCTCAGATTTTGAGATGAACAGGATTTATTCCAAGCTATTTGTTACTGAAACAAGCATATTTCAGGCTACCTAATTCTGAAATGGGCCTCATAGTTAAAGCAACAATAAGCATTATATACATAATGCTCTGCCTTTGAATCTGAAATGAGTATACCTCATGCATGATATTTTATGCTGATTTTAGTATTTCTATGTCTGATACTGGTGCAACCTCTTATTGCCTAGTTCTCCCTCTCAGAGAACCTGGCAAGGTACCGAGAGCATCCTGCCTGCACGGTAGAGCCTGGCAAGCAAGCTGTGGCATATTCAATATGCCAAATACAGTAACAATGATGGGTCTCATTCCCCTTACCCTGAAAGTGCCTCCAATGTGGCACCATTGGGAAGAACAAGTAACAGAGGCTGCTAAAATCTCAGGGCTAGGAAGAATGGAGACATTACTGGCACCCACTCAAGCAAATCGATGATTAATGGGATGGCAGTTATGACAGTGATACAGTGATGTCTGATACTGTGATTTAACTAATTTAGTTTTCTTTTAGTCACAATTATCTCTGTTCAGGAAACTAATGGAATGGAATGGAACGAAGGTCTCCCATTTGCAAAGCATGCCAACTTTTATTTTATTTTATTTATTCTTAAATTGTTATTGAATATCTGTGAGATAGACCATTACAAAGGTGTTCATGTTTGGGTTTCAGTTCTACATTGATCCAATACCCATCCCTTGACCAGTGTACATTTCTCACCACCAAAATCCCCATTTTCCTCCCATCATCACCCAACAACCCCCCTCCCCTCAGTCTGCCTCTATGGCAGGCACCTTTCTTCTTTCTCTTTCTCCTTTTGTGGCATGCCTAACCTTTAAAATATCTCTTAGAAGTATTGTGATTTACAGTAAGAATATTTATTTGGGGGAGCTTGAGCAGTAATAGAGAGGATAGGGAGCTCGTCTTGCATTTAACTGATCCAGGTGCCATCCCTGGTACCACGTATCCCCATCCTGCCAGGAGTGATCTCTGAGTTCAGATTCAGCTCTGAGAAGTATGGGCATGATACCCCTTATAATAATAATAAAATAAGAATATTTGTTTAGACTTAGAGATAGGAGAGTGGTGGAATTTGTTTAACACCCCTTAGCCTGGAGCAGCCACAAAGCCAGCTCCCAAGCAGCACCTGATGTGACCTCAAAATGAAACAAAAAAGTTATTTTTATTTGATCTTTGTTTCTAATAGATTTGAGAACCCTGTCTAGTGCAGACAGAGGGAGAGAGATGAATAAAGTGAAGGAAATAGGAGAAAAGGGATGCTCTCCTGTACGGAACTTTACAAACCTCTGATGAGGATGGAGTAGAGTATTCTGATGACCTTGGGGGAGAGTAAGCAGACTTTTATATTGTCTTGGGCAGGAAAAGGAGAGAAGGGAACAAAGACCAGTGGAACCGACTGGTGTGGTTGGCTGTCCTGTTATCTGTAGGGGATGGATATGAGAAAGCATGGACTGGGCCTGGCAGCCTCCTGTTGCCAGTTGGGCCATGAGTCCTGTTTTCCACACTGGGGTCAAGGTGATCTTTGATTCTTGGAATATCACTATTTCATCTGCCAGCTGCCATTCGGTTTTATTGTAGACTACCCACTTGGCATAGAGTTCCGAAAAGCTTTATAAATTCGTAAGTAATAAAATAAACTAATGTGGGGCTGGAGTGATAGCACAGCGGGTTGGGCTTTTGCCTTGCACTCGGCCGAAGCGGGTTCGACTCCCAGCATCCCATATGGTCTCCTCAGCACCACCAGAGGTAATTCCTAAGTGCAGAGCCAGGAGTTACCCCTGTACATCGCCAGGTGTGACCCCAAAAGCAAAATAAATAAATAAATAAATAAATAATTAAAATAAACCAATGTGTCCCAGCTAGTCTAATTCATGACAAAGCCCACGGAAGACAGCATTCAGGACCTGAACTCTGATCTGTTCTGGTACTTGCTAGGGCCCTTGGACTACATTACTCAGAAGGTGGAGCGTGGTCAAGTCTTTGGGACTACATTGCCCAGAAGGCCACGCGCCAGGGCCGCGCTGCACCAATGAGGCTCCGGATGGGGCATTTCAGTTCCTGCGCTGGAGGCGGGCTAGGACTTCCGGCCGCTTCCTGGCCGCCATTTTTGCCTCCTCCTTTCCATCTCTAGATCCTTGAGAGTGGTCGGTGGTGATCAGGCCTGCGGTGGGCCTTAGTGGAGACTCGGTCTCCTCCGCACGAACCTGACTGAGGCCCAACAATGTCGCCCGGAGCGTCGAGCCAACTCCGGGATAGGGACCGTCGTGCCTGGAGTCCGTCGACTTCGTCAGCTCCCGGCCTCGCTCCTCGTCAGACGCGGATGGCGGTGGCACCGCGGGCCCCGGCACAGGTAAAGGCTGCCCCGGCGTCTCTGTGCCTTCACCCCCGCCAGCTTCCGCTCCCCGCGGGCACCGAGGCTCCTGTGCGGCCGGGTCTGCGGCTCAGGAGCGAGTCCCGGTTGGCGGGGACCCTGGACGGACCTCGCGGTGAGCCGGCTGGCCACAACGACTGAGGCGGGCCGCAGGGTTGTGGCGCCCCGTTAGGAGCGAGAAGCACGTGGGCTAGAGCCGGGCTTAAGCGTCGGTGGCGAAAGGCAGCGGCTGGGGGCTGCAGACGCGTTCCAGGACGCTTAGGTTCGCGCCGGTCACCCCGGACAGGAGCCTCCGCGGGACTGACGGACCCGTCCCGGGCTCCGCACAGAATCCCCCGAGCCTCACCGGATGGAGTCCCGGGCACAGAGTCGGGAATGAGCCGGGAGCACAGAGGTAGAAGGCGCGGGGTGAAAATGGGGAGAGGCTGCATTGAGTCCAGGTTTCCGTGTCCTTAACAGCCGGTGGAATCTGCTCCGGGGGTCGGGTCGCTCATGGGTAAAAATGTTACTCGTTTTTCTTCCGAGTAACACACCGTTGTCATTGGTCCTGTTCAAGTATTTTGTAGAACTGTGAGTGTAGACAAGGTGGGTAGCTTGGGCAGTGTAGCTCTGGAAATTGGGACAAGAAGTGTGAGGACGGAGACAACCAAGGCAGGGGTGCACAGTGGAAACACAGAGATGGGGCCTACTGTGCAATTTTCCTTTCTCCTTCTCACAGTTGTACAAGCAGGAGAAAAAAGGCAAAAATTTAGTAATAACATGTGTCTCCTGAGTATAAGGGAAACACCAGGGAATGTGTGTTTTTCCCCTTCTCCCTGGTGATTGGGGGCAGCTCTTGGTTATACTCTATATATTATGTGGTGTCAGAACGTAAACCTATGGGTCTAGAGCAATAGCACAGCGGGAAGGGGGTTTGCCTTGCACGGGGCCAACCCGGGTTTGATTTGTAGCATCCCTAATGGTCCCCTGAGCACCGCCAGGAGTAGTTCCTGAGTGCAGAGCCAGGAGTAACCCCTGTGCATCAACGGGTGTGACCCAGAAAGCAAAAAAAAAAAAAAAGAAAGAAAGAAAGAAACCCTAGGCCTTCCATCCACCCACAAATCCTGCGCCCTAAACTTTGGGGTGGGGGGAGAAACACCTTGGTTAGGGGCCTGAACAATAATACAGTGGGTAGGGCATTTGCCATTAGATCTCTGGCATCCCATATTGTCCCCTAAGCACCACCAGGAGTGTAGAGACCCCATATATACTCCTACAGAGCCAGGAGTAACCCCTGAGAATTGCAAGGTATAACCCAGAAAGCAAAAAAAAAAAAACCTACACACAAAAACCAAAACCACCTTGATTACTCTACCTTTTTGAGCCTCCAGCCTGTAAATTACTTTTCTTTCCCCCCTCCACCCCCCAAGAGGATACTGTGTTTGGGTCCCACTTTGCCATGCTCCAGGCCTATTCCTGTTTCTGTGCTCAGGAGTGGACTTTGCTGGTGCTCTGGGGTACTGGATGTGGTGCCCAGGATTCAGACTGAAGTAGGTCACGTACAAGGCAGTGTCTGACCTGTTGTACTATATGTCTGACCTTATTGCGTTGGGGTCACACCTGGCATTACTCAGTTACTCCTGCCTCAGTGCTCAGGTATCACTCCTCTGCTGGAGACTGATCATATGGGATGCTGGGGACTGAACCATGGTTGACTACATGCAAGGATGCGCTATATCTCTTGCATAGAGGTATGACTCAGTATAGATTTAAATTGTTGCTTATTCCATTGATAAGAGACAGATCTGTGGGGGCTGGAGCGATAACACAGCACGCAGCCGACCAGGGTTTGAGTCCCTGCATTCCATATGGTCCCCCGAGCACCGCCAGGAGTAATTCCTGAGTGCATGAACCAGGAGTAACTCCTGTGTACCCCTGGGTGTGACCCAAAAAGCAAAAAAAAAAAAAAAGATCTGGAGCAGATGTCATATGTGAGTCCCTGTGCCTGTCAGGTGACCATCAGGGAGTGGAAAGAGCAGTATTATGGCTGTTGATGGGAAAAGAAGTAAGTGCAGCCACAGAAATGGAAAAGCCTTGTTTATCTGCAGTTCAGTGTGCTTCGGGGTCACTAATACTGATGTAGAAATGGATACCTTCTAGGTCCTCAAGCAGCATTTGGGCATTTCCCCAAAATCATAACTGTGGGAGTACAACTGGGGGCCTCAGGATGTGGGAGAGGCACATCCTACAAATGTAGAGCACATTAAGAGCAAGTATGACCACACAGTTGCCAGTGTATTAGGGTTACAATCAAGGAGACCCCAGCAAAATTAGTGACAGGATGGGTGAAACCTGTTAGGGCAGTGTCAGAATTTGGTTGACATCTCTGTGTGCCCCCATTCTTGCCTATTGTTTCTAAGAGCTGAAGGAGACCCTGAGAATTCCATAGCATAAGTGGCACTAGGACCTGTAATTCCTTTGAGGTCTGGAGGAGGATAAACCTTGGGTAAATATGGGCATGATGAATTGTGCTTGCTAAGAGTGTATTGATGATGTCATCTGTTTCTATCTGAACAGGACAGCGTGACCTTTGAGGACATTGCTGTGTACTTCTCTTGGGAGGAATGGAGACTCCTTGATGAGAACCAAAGACACTTATACATCGATGTGATGCTGGAGAATTTTTCTCTCATATCTTCACTGGGTAAGATTTTTGACTGCCTCGCCAGTGACCTGGATGAGGCTTAGCTCATTGCTCCAGCAATTCTTTCTTGTATGTGAATCTTTGAAAGTGCTCAGTTCCCTGTTTTGTTTTTTTTTTTTTTTTTTTTGCTTTTTTTGGGTCACACCTGGTGATGCACTGGAGTCACTCCTGGCTCTGCACTCAGGAATTACCCCTGGCGGTGCTCAGGGGACCATATGGGATGCTGGGAATCGAACCCGGGTTGGCCGCGTGCAAGGCAAACGCCCTACCCACTGTGCTATCACTCCAGCCCAGTTCCCCGGTTTTTAGGGGTACTTCTTTGTGTTGCTGGAGCTGGTTTCTTTGCTTAGCTCTTTACTCTTTGCTCCAGCTTCAAGCCTGCTTTTTGTAAGCATTCAGACAAGGATTTACGGTTCTTGCAGTGATCCATCATACTTACTCTGAGTCACTGTGTCCAGATCCATATTACTTCTGTAGAACAGGCTTTAATTTTTTAGTTAACACTTTTTTCTGGTCTACATTTCTATATTACAGGAATATAGACTATAACAGTCACTGCTTACCTGAACCATTAACTACTTTATTACACTTCTGCACAATTAAAGTGCTTAGATTTCTTTTATCTCAGGCCTCTGTATTGTTGCGCTTTAAGAGTGTATGTATTTGGGGGGCTGGAGCAATAGTACAGTGGGTAGGGTGTTTGCCTTGCATGCTACTGACCCAAGTTTAATTCCTGGCATTCCATATAGTCCCAAGCACTGCTAGGAAAGTCTTCTGAATACAGGGCCAGGAGTTGGGTGTGGCTCAGAAACACAAACAAAAGGTTGCATGTATATGGTACAGAAGAGATGGTACAGGGGCAAGGTGCATGGGACTGATCCAAGTTTGATCCCCAGCACTCCATATGGTCCTACAAGCCCTGCCAGTAGTGACCCCGGAGTTTAGAGCAAGGAGTAAGCTTTGAGCACTCCCTTGTGTGACCCAAAAGCCATTGTGGATATTTAAGGTGTATATAAGGCCAGAGTGATATTACAGTGAGTAGAGTACTTGCCTTTCATGAGGCTGACCAGCGCCTCGTATGCTTTATGGTGACCCTCCGTACTCCACCAGGAGTGATTCCCCGAGTACCATTTTATGTGGTACAAAAGAACTGTCACTGTCACTGTCATCCCATTGCTCATCGATTTGTTCGAGTGGGCATCAGTAACGTCTCTCATTGTGAGACTTATTGTTACTGTGTTTGGCATATCCAATACATCATGGGTAGCTTGCCAGGCTCTGCCGTGTGGGCGCGATACTCTCAGTAGCTTACCGGGCTCTCTGAGAGGGGCTGAGGAATCGAATACGGGTCGGCTGCATGAAGAGGAACGCCCTCCCACTGCGCTATTGCTCCAGCCCACAAAAGAACAAAAACCAAAAAATAAAAAGTAGTGTATAGTGTGATGATTTCATATTCATATGCATTGTGAATCAATTACTATCAGTGTCTCACTGTATCACTGTCATCCCGTTGATTATCGATTTGCTCGAGTGGGCCCAGTAACTTCTCCATTCATCATAGCCCTGAGATTTTAGCAGCCTCTCTTTACTCATCCTTCCTACTGGTGCCGAATTAGAGGCTCTTCAGGGTCAGGGGGATGAGACCCATCATTGTTACTGTTTTTGGCATATGAATACACTATAGGGAGCTTGCTAGGCTCTTCCCCATGTGGGCAGTAAACTCTCAGGTAGCTTGCCAGGTTCTCTAAGAGGGAGAACTAGGCTATTGGATGTTGCTCAGCTGCATCATGGCAGCAAGCTTCCGGGAGCTTGGTTTTATAGTCTCTGGGTGTTGGCCGTTGATGGGATTACACAGTGCTAGGGGCAGTGTGACCGCCTAGCTACTGGAAAATGGGGAATCTGGGTGGAAAAGGCCCAGTCCCGATCTGACTGGGCTTGTAGATCTGAGCAGGCTTGGAGATCGCAGCCCCAGGTCTCGCATACATGGGTTCCTCTGATGGTTCCTTCTTGAATGAGGCTTGTCCAAACATGTGTAGAGTGGCCTTGAACATCGCTGTGGCTGGGTAAAATTAATTGAATATTTGTCACTTTTTTTTTTTTCTTTTTGGGTCACACCAAAAAGCGATGCACAGAGGTTACTCCTGGCTTTGCACTCAGGAATTACTCCTGGCGGTGCTCAGGGGACCATATGGGATGCTGGGAATTGCTCCAGCCCCTTGTCACCTCTTAAAGGTCTCTTACACCTGACTCTTCACTTACGGGTCACTTCTGGCAGTGCTTGGGGGACCCTGTGGGATGCCTAGGATTCAGCACACATCAGCTGCATGTAAGGCCAGTGTCCTACCTGCTGTATTAACACTCTAGCCCCTTCCTAGGGGCCTTGAGAGATAGTGCAGTAGGTGAGGTATACACAACCTAGGTGTGATCTCCAGAATCCCATATGGTTCACTGAGTGCCTCCAGGTGTAATTCCTGAATGCAGAGTAAGGAGTAACCACTGAGCATCACTGCTTGTGGCCCACCTTCCCCCTACTCCCCCCCCCAAAAAAAAATTAATTAATATGCTTAAGATCAGTCTAGAGAAGGACTCAGTGGGCTGAGTTCATGCTTTCCATATGGGAGCTCTGGATTCAATACCTGGTATAACGTGTTCTCTAATCACCTCCAGAATACTCCAACCCTCCAAAAAAAAAATCCATTCTCAGTAAATTTCAGTGTAAGATGCATCATTAATGAGGGTCACTATGTTGTACTTTACATCCTTGAGACTTTTTCACCTTAATGTATGAATATTTTAAATTTTTATTTTAATTTTGCGGCTACACTCAGCAGTGCTCAGGGGCCATGCCTAGTAGTTCCTGGGGGCCATATGCAGTGTCAGGATTGAAAGAAGGTTGCCATGGCAGCCACAAGCAGAAAAAGTTGTGTTTTTTTTCTTTTTGGGTCACACCTGGAGATACACAGGGGTTACTCTTGGTCCTGCACTCAGGAATTACTCCTGGTGGTGCTCAGGGGACCATATGGGATATATGGGATGCTAGGAATTGAACCCCGGTCAGCTGTGTGCAAGGCAAATGCCCAACCCACTGTGCTATTGCTCTAGCCCCGAGAAAGCGTATTTTCTCTCTGGGTTCTCATTGTATTCTTCAGCACAGAAATTGATTCTTCTTTATGGCTGCTTTGGTGTTGGTTTCTCCTGTCTGAGCTTCTAGCTAGTGGCTATGAGTATGATGCTCATAGCAGGGACTCAAGTCACAACTGTGGAGTCTGGTTCTGGAACTGGGTAAACGTGGACCAATTATACTTTGGAGTCTATGGCATAGATAGGGTCTAGGGTCTGGCAGCCTTAGGACCTGGAATAAATGAGTCTTACAAAGGGCTAACACTTTTTTTGGGGGGTGGTCACCTGGCGATGCTTAGGGGTTACTCCTGGCTTTGCCCTGAGCACTTCTGGCAGTGCTAAGGGGACCATATGGTATGCTGGGAATCGAACCTCGTTCGGCCGCGTGCAAGGCAAACGCCCTACCCACTGTGCTATCGCTCCAAGGGTTAGCACTTTTAAAACTTTTTTACTTTTGAGTTTTTGGTTCACATTTGACAGTGCTCGGGGCTTACTCTTGGCTTTGCACTCAGGGATCACTCCTGTGATGTTTGGCGCATCAAACTGTCCTCAGTCATATGCAAAGCAAGTGCCATACCCCCTGTATTATTTCTGGCCCAGAAAGGGGTGCCTTAACATGCTCTTTGGTAAGTCCACGTACTGATGATTGTTGATGAATTTAGTCATTTATACATACCCGGTGGTACTCAGGGCTTACTCTTTTTTTTTTTCTTTTTGGGTCACACCCAGTGATGCTCAGGGGTTACTCCTGGTGGTGCTCGGGGGACCATATGGGATGCTGGGGATCGAACCCGGGTCGGCTGAGTGCAAGGCAAACGCCTTACCCGCTGTGCTATCGCTCTGACCCTCAGGGCTTACTCTTGACTCTGCACTCAGGGGTCAGTCTTGGTCCTGTTGGGATTTTGGGGACTTGGTAGGATCCAGGGATTGAACCTGGGTAGGCCACATACAAGGTAAGTATCATATGTTCTGTATTATGGCTCTAACCCAATTGTTGATGACTTAATGGGAAGGTTCTTGTGAAAACATCCAGGTGTGCACACACTGTAACCATTATATCCTCTGTGGTATACACTGGAGGTATCTGCCTGTAGCAGGTTGTGCTGAGGTCTTCTGAGATCATGTCTGCTAGGATGTCTGCTAGGATCCCTTAGATAGCGAGCAGAGTATTTGTGAATGCCACAGTATCTGCCCTTGGAATATTTTGTAGAGCCATTGACCTCATTTCATAGCTACTACCAAGGATCTTTTATTGTTTGGGGCAACATCCAGTGGTACTCAAGCTGTTCCTGGTTCTCTGCTAGGGTGATCCTGGGTGGTGTTGGACCCAGGGTCTCTATCCCAGTCTCCACAATGCGAAGCGAGAGCTTCACCTTACATACTATTTCTCTGGTTCCTCCATGTTTTTATTTATTTATTTATTTGGCTTATATCTGACTGTGCCTAGGGTCCCCTCCTGGTAGGTCATGATCCACTAAAGCTGGGGGTCTCTAGTACTGCATCCTGTAGCCATTTGGTATGAAGATTGAACTTGTACTATTTCCTATCCCTTATACTGAGTGTGGTTTTGTCTGTTTATGATATTTTTTGTATTTTTGGGTCACACTTTAACTGTGCTCCAGGCTTACTCCTGGCATTGAGCTCAGTGATCACTCCTTGTGTGCTTGGGCGACCATATGAAGTTCTAGGGATCAAACCTAAGTGCCTTTACCCATGGAACTGTCTCTGATCCCCTTGTAATTTTTTTTTTCTTTTTGCGTCACACCTGGCTCTGCACTCTGAAACTACCCCTGGCAGTGCTCAGGGGACCATATGGGATGCTGGGAATCAAACCTGGGTCGGCCGTGTGCAAGGCAAACCCCCTACCCTCTGTGCTATTGCTCCAGCCCCTCCCCTTGTACTTTTTTTAAAAATTATTTTTATATTTCACTGTGTTGTGACAACAGGGCTCTATTGGTGTGGGGGTTGGGAAGCTACCCCCTAAAGTATTCATGGGACCTTGAGGTGCCATGGTTTTTACCCAGGACATTTGTTCACCCCTTTGAGCCATCTCTCTGCTCCTTCCCTGGGTTCTTAAGCCTTATAGGAACCACTTTTCTTTGTTAACAAATTGGTTTTTGTTGATAGTGAAGGTTGCTTTGATCAGTGTTACTTAAATCTCTTTTCTATATCTGTTGTGTGGGATTTGCTCTGGACATTGCTTCTTCACTTACCCTGTTTATCCTTATACCTCTATCACTATGTCTCAGATGTAGACTTAGGGGAAACTTGTATCAGAGGATGGCTGTTACTGCGGCCATCACAAGGGGGCACAGTCAGGATGCACTCCTGTGAATAGCCGATAACATCAATGTCAAGGCTGTGTTTTTAGCAGGAACTCTCCCATTCCTTCCTGTGATTGCAGTATTCCTTCCCTGTGGTTAATAACAGTGTTAACATTCATCATTTCATTCTTTTAGTATGTGTGTGCGGGGGCGGTGGAGGTGCAGGGGCATGGTGGTGGGTGGTAGTGCTCAGGGTTTACTCTAGGTTCTGTGCTCAGGGATCATTTCTGGTGGTCCGTGTGCCAAGGTTCATACTTTGGTTGAATGCAAGGAAATTACTTTATCCCCTGTACTGTCTGACCCTATACTTGTCACTTTTTTGGGGGGGTAGAATGGGAGGTGGGTAGACCAGGAGTTATTCAGGGTTTACTGCTGTGACTCTACTCAGAAATGACTCCTGGCAGTGCAGGGGGGACCAGATGGGATGCTGGGGATTGAAATCAGGTTACTTGTGTGCAAGGCAAGTGCCCTACCACTGACTTCCGGCCCAGGATGTCTGTCCATTGGGGCTGCACATTTCACCTCCCCTATCTCTGTCAGTGCTTTTGCTCTAGCATTTGCCATTCGTTGATCACATACTGAGATGATCACAAACTCAAAATGTGCGCCTGAATAGCAGCTAGCCCATTGCAATAGGATTTTAATAGGCTCAGATCTACTCAGCTACCCCAGCTACAGTACATAATATAGTGCAGGAAGGCAGAGACATTGGTTGCATCGACCTGCCTTCTTGCATCATTTCTCACTTGTGTCTCTCTTCTCTTTCTACTCTCTCTACCATTTTGTAGCCTTGGGAACCAGTCATGGATGACACTCAGCCACTCCTTCATTTAATTTCTAACTCATTTATGGAAAACCTACTGTAAGCTTGTTCCTACATGTGACAAATGTAGGAACAATCAGCATGAATTTGACCATTTTTTGTTTTTTTTCCCGGTCTACAGGCTGCAGTTGTGGAGAAGAGGATGCAGAGGCCCCTTTACAACAGAGTGTTTTTGAAAGCCTGTCACAGACCAGGACTTCCTGGCCAGCTTCATCTTCCCCGAAGACCCACTGCTGTAAGATGTATGGCCCCATATTGAAACACATTTCTCTCATGGCTGAGCATCAGGGAACTCAAACCAGTCAAAAGTTGTTCAGGTATGGAGTGTGTGCAGAAAGATTTTATTTCAGTGCAAAGCAGCAGCAACAAGAGAAACACATGGGAGAAAAAATTTTCAGAAGCATTGTAGACATGGCCTCATTTGGTGAGAATGGCTGTTTCCAAGAGTTACGAGAATCTTTTGCATTTGAGGAAAGTGGGAGCGACTCTTTGGCCATTTTAGGACATCTCCAAGAACAGAACACTTTAACTGGGGATAAGTCAAAGGAAAATATCCAGCATAGAACATTACAAGGCAAAAGTCCCCACACTTTGGAAGAATGCAAGAAAATCTTTGATCCCAAACATACACTGGCTCCAGATCAGAATGTTCAAAATGGACAAGAGTTTTTTGTGTGCAGTGTATGTGGGAAAACCTTCAGATACAAATTATCATTTATTATGCACCAGAGACTGCATAATGGAAAAAAGCTTTATAATTGTAATGAATGTGGTAAATCTTTTAAGTTAAGCTCAACCCTTAATCAACATCAAAGAATTCATTCTGGGGAAAGGCAGTGTAAGTGCAGCAAATGTGGGAAGTTGTTAAGCCAGAAATCTGCACTCATTTATCCCCAGAGATGTCACAACCAGGAAAATTGCTATGTGTGCGGTGAATGTGCAAAATATAAAAGCTGTAGTTCAGTGTTCATTCGCCATAGGAAAGTTAAGACTGGAGAAAAGCCTTATAAGTGTGGTGACTGTGGGAAATCCTTTACCTCTCTTTCTGCACTTAGTTATCATCAGAGATCTCACACAGGGGAAAGGCCTTATGAGTGTGCAGAATGTGGGAAATCCTTTATTTCTAAGCCTGACCTTCGTTATCATCAGAGAGTTCATTCTGGAGAAAGACCTTTTGAGTGCAATGAATGTGGGAAATCTTTTATCACTCGTACTGCTCTCCGTTATCATCACAGAGTTCACACTGGAGAAAGGCCTTATGAGTGTACTGAATGTGGGAAGTCCTTTACTCGAAGAAATAACTTAATTATACATCTAAGAGTTCATTCAGGAGAAAGGCCTTTTGAATGTAATGAATGTGGAAAATCTTTTACATTCAGCTCCAGCCTTCGCTATCATCACAGAGTCCACACTGGAGAAAAGCCTTATGAGTGTACTGATTGCGGAAAATCTTTTAACAATAGGTGGACACTCATTCGACACCGAAGAATTCACACTGGGGAAAAACCGTATATGTGCAATAAGTGTGGGAAGTCTTTTACCTGTAGCTCCACTCTCCAGTATCATCAAAGAGGTCACCTTGGAGAAAGACCTTATGAGTGCAATGAGTGTAGTAGGTCTTTTACCACCAGTTCTGCCCTCCGTTATCATCAGAGCGTTCACTCAGGAGAAAGACCTTATAAGTGCACTGAATGTGGAAAATCTTTTATCTCTCGCTCTGACCTTCGTTATCATCAGAAAGTTCATTCTGGAGAAAGGCCTTATGAGTGTAATGAGTGTGGAAAATCCTTTATTCGAAGAAATAACCTCACTTTACATCAGAGAGTTCACACAGGAGAAAGGCCATACCAGTGCAATGAATGTGGGAAATCTTTCAATAATAAATGGACACTTATTCAGCACCAGAGAGTTCACACAGGAGAAAAGCCTTATGTATGCAATGAGTGTGGGAAATCTTTTACCTGTAGTTCCACCCTCTGTTACCATCAGAGAGTTCATGCAGGAAAACGACCTTATGAATGCAGTGAATGTGGGAAATCATTTACTTCTAGTTCCACTCTTCGTTATCATCAGAGAGCTCATACAGGAGAAAGGCCTTATGAGTGCCGTGAATGTGGGAAAACGTTTACTTTCAGTGCTAGCCTCCGTTACCATCACAGAGTTCACACTGGAGAAAGGCCTTATGAGTGCAATGAATGTGGGAAATCCTTTAAAGATAAATCCCAATTCAATAAACACCAGAGAGGTCACACTGGTGAAAGACCTTATGAATGCAGTGAATGTGGGAAAGCCTTCATCCACAAATCTTCCCTCTCAATACACCAAAAAATTCATGATAGAGACAGGTCTTATGAGTGTAGGGCATGTGGGAAATCTTTTACCTCTCTCTCTGGCCTTGGTTATCATCAGAGAGTTCACAAAGGAGAGAAACCTTACGTGTGTGGTGAATGTGGAAAATCCTTTACTAATAGCTCAATTTTGATTCGACACCAGAGAGTGCACACTGGAGAAAGGCCATATGTGTGCAGTCAATGTGGGAAATCATTTACCAGTAGTGCCACCCTCTCTTACCATCAGAGAGTTCATGCAGGAAAACGGCCTTATGAGTGCAGTCAATGTGGGAAATCCTTTACATCTAGTTCCACCCTCCGTTACCATCAGAGAGTTCACTCTGGAGATCGTCCTTATGAGTGCAATGAATGTGGAAAATCGTTTATCACTAGCTCCAAACTACGTTATCATCAAAGAGTTCACACTGGAGAAAGGCCTTATGAGTGCAGTGAATGTGGCAAGTCCTTTAGAGATAGTTCCCAATTCAGTCAGCATCGAAGAGGTCACGCTGGAGTAAAGCCTTATGAATGCACTGAATGTGGAAAGTTTTTTATGCGAAAATCCACTCTCTCTCAACATCAGAAAGTTCACACTAGAGGAAGAACTTAGATGTGATATGAATGTGCAATTGTTCATTATAATAATATCAGAGAAAACTCCTGAAAGCATCTGAGTTGAATTTCATACATCTGAACATATCAGTGGGCATTCTCTACAGTTTCAGTTATGTGGGAAGGCTGTTAAATCATACTTCCTAGCCTTCCTAGGGCTCTTTACAGGCTTTTGTCACCACTGATTTGTGTGGCAAAAGCCATTTCACAAGTCTGCTCTCTGGCAGATCCCCATAGTGTACATCAGCATCAGTCACCTTCCAGTTTTCTCAAGAAAGCTAACTGTTACTCCATGTATTGGAGCAGATTTAACCTGAACCCTTAGGATATCGGCTTTATAGTCCCATATCGAACTAGGCATGAACCTGGATCAGTGTTACTCCAGACAGTATCATGTCTCAAGCTGACAGCTTGCAGAGAATAACTAACTTCTCCATGGATATGTTAATTCTGAAATTTTTTACCTTTCACTTTGGACCTGTTCAACACATTGCATTTATTTATACAATGATCACGGCCTCACCATTTTCATTCTCTTTAATCTTGGATGTTCTGTTTACCTTGTGAGTAATTTATTTTATTTTATTTTTTATTTTTTGGCATTTTGGGTCACACCCGGCAATGCACAGGGGTTACTCCTGGCTTTGCACTCAGGAATTACTCCTGGTGGTGCTTGGGGAACCATATGGGATGCTGGGAATTGAACCGGGCCAGCCGTGTGCAAGGCAAACACCTTACCCGGCTGTACTATCACTCCAGCCCCCTTGATTAAGCCTCTTAAAGTATGAAGGGGGATGGACAACTGTTACAAACTTCCTCCTCTGTCTGAAGAGGGACAGTATGATGGCAGAAAATGACTTGCTAACTGAACAGTTCTACTTTCTTGTCCATAACCTGCATGGCTCTGCTCTCTGCTTCACAGAAGGCATGAATGCTGCAAGTTTTAGGCAGCTCAGTGATCAGAGGAAGGGAAAGGTATGAGGAATTTTAAGTGTTCTTGAAACAGTACGATTACCCGCATTTCTCACATTTTTCAAGGCATGATCACTGTTGCAATACTGTGTCCCGAGTCCATGGTACACTTTTGCAGGATCACTGCTGACAAGTGGTCAGCACCAAATATCAAGTAAAGAATTTGTGGGAGTGGGATCAGAGGACATTATTGTCATCCTGATGGGATGTTTCTGTGACTGATTCTATAGGATCAGAATGTACCCAAAACTCTGGATCATCATGTACTGAAAACTCTGGACCTCCTGGCTTATTTATCTTGTTCCACTGAAGTCATTGTCAAAAAATAGTATCACAATTAGGGTTGTGGTTTTTTTTTTTTTTTTTTGCTTTTGCTTTTTGGGTCACACCCAGTGATGCTCAGGGGTTACTCCTGGCTCTGCACTTGGGAATTACTCCTGGTGATGCTCAGGGGACCATATGGGATGCCAGGGATTGAGCTCGGGTTGGCTGTGTGCAAGGCAAATGCCCTACCAGCTGTGCTACTGCTTGGCCCCTCAACCATTAGTTTTTGTGGATACATGTAACTGTTCAGTGATACCAGAAGGCATTAATACCCAGGAATGGAGGAGAGAAAAAAGGATTTGTAATCCCTACATGGTTTATGACCCAGTTTGTTGCCACTGAGGCAGTATTCTTGGTGTGAGAAAATACATGGGAAAGACAATATTGGGCTGTCAGATTTTTTTTTTTTTCTTTTTGGGTCACACCCGGCAATGCACAGGGGTCATTCCTGGCTCATGCACTCAGGAATTAGCCCTGGCGGTGCTCAGGGGACCATATGGGATGCTGGGATTCGAACCCGGGTCGGCCGCGTGCAAGGCAAATGCCCTACCTGCTGTGCTATCACTCCAGCCCCTGGGCTGTCAGATTTGTTAATTTTTTTTTTGAAAAGTTTGACTTACATGTAATAGCCTGCATATAGTTAATGTGTAATACTGTGTGTGTGTGTGTGTGTGTGTGTGTGTGTGTGTGTGTGTGTGTGTGTAATACTGGATATCAAATCCAGGACCTCCTATGTGCAAAACAAATACTCTACCAAAGTGTTATCACTAGATCTATCGCCAGGCAGCATTTGATGAGTTTTGACATAAACTGGAATTCAAGGCCAGGAAAGATGATAGGAGGTAAGGTACTTACTTGCCTTGTATGTTCCTGACCCTGGTTTGAATTCCAGGCACACCACATCGTCCCATGAGTTTTTAGGAATTACTCCTAAACATAGACCTAGGAATATATACTGATTAACACCTGGTATGGCCCCAGAATTGGAATGAATAAAATTTGAATCTTGATTAAGTCCATATAATGACAATATTTGTCAAGGTCTATTTACGTTGTGTTTTTTTTTTAATTTTATTTTATTGAATCACCATGTGGAAAATTACAATGCTTTCAGGCTTAAGTCTTAGTCATCCAATGCTGAAACCATCCCTTCACCAGTGCCCATATACTACCACCGAAGACAAAAAACAACCACAGTACACCTCCCATCCCGCCCCCCCGCCCCCCCCCCCCGCCTTGTAACTGATAAATTTCACTTTACTTTCTATTTACTTTGGTTACATTCAATATTTCAACACAAACCTCACCATTATTATTAGGAGCACCCCACTAGAGTCAGACCTGTTGTGAGGAGAAATGAGGTCGCGCGGTTTTGTATTTTGGTACTTTAACAACTAAGTCAAGGGAGATTTCTTCCGGATATTCGATCATTGCAAGCTTGTAAACCCCATCTGTGGTCGTCATAATATGGCGTCCCCACGCCCTTCATCCCTGGGAAGGGACAGGCGAGAGAGAGAAATACCTTTCCCCTCCCGGGCGGGCATGGGGTCGTGGCTTAGTTCTCTGGCTGGAGACAATCTGCAAGGAGCAGTCTATGTTGAAGTTGGTTCAGCTGGGTCTGGATTCACGCTCGTGCAGCTTCAGAGGAGCCGCACGCTCGTGTGGCCCCCGGGGTCACATCTCGGCAGTGGTGGGAGGCTACGTTGTGTTCTTATCCCACTAATTCATAAAATTACAGGTTTCCTTTCTCACTTTTCTTTAATTCATGATTGGAATTTTTTTTTATATCAAAGCAATATTCATCCTAATGAGCTCTTTTCGTGTGAAGCCTCATATCAGTGCCTTGTGGGTGCTGGAGTATTCCTGGCTCAATACTTATCACTCTTAGCAGGGGTCATTGGTTGTTCCAGGTGTTACTCAGGGATGCTTTGCTGGGGGACCAAATCCAAACCTTCTAGACATGAAGCATGGACACAAATACTGTATTTTCTCCCTAGCCAGTAGCCCTTTTTTTCATTGGTTTTGAATAATATTCCTAAATTTAGTGTATACCATGCTTAATTTATCCCTTCACACTTTTTTTGGTGTTTGGTATATTTTAAATTTTGAGTATTTTAAATCTTTTTTTTTTTTTTTTTTTTTTTTTTTTTTTTTTTTTTGCTTTTTGGGTCACACCTGGCGATGCACAGGGGTTACTCCTGGCTCTGCACTCAGGAATCACCCCTGGCCGTGCTCTGGGGACCATATGGGATGCTGGGATTCGAACCCGGGTCGGCCGCGTGCAAGGCAAACGCCCTACCCGCTGTGCTATCGCTCCAGCCCCGAGTATTTTAAATCTTGTGCAAACATTTTACTATTAACATTAAGTTTTTTTCTTTCAGTTTTTTAAATTTTGTCTCATTACAGGACTATCTTTTGTCAAAAATGTAGAGTGTAATGTCTGAGTCACAGGTAGATGAATGTTTAATTTTTGCAGAACATACAAATAAGGATCTAAAGTTATTATACTATTTTCATTTTCCAATGGTATTTCATTTCTTCAGTATTCCACTGAATACTTTTTTTGGCGAGTTTTCATTTTGGTCCTTTTAATTTTTGTTTCGGTGAGACCACTTTTTCTTTTAACTGCATTTCCATAGAGTTTCAAGGATAGTTTTTCAGATTTCACCTTGGAGATGTGTTTTGTTATTAAATTCCAATAGAAGGGTATTGGTAAAGTTCCACTAGGAAATATCTGGGCACTTTTCTACACTGGTTGACGTAGGGCTGGTAATGGTATTTACTTTGGTTCCAGGAGGCTCAGAGTGACAAAACAAAATATTTTACAAAAAACTCTATAGTTTTCTGTACTTTATAATTTGTTTTGAAAAATTGTTACTAATATCCTAGTTCTGGTTTTATAGAATGCCATGTAAATTAATGCATTTATTGTGAAATTTTACCGAATCCATGAATGTATGATGTTACAGCTTAGTTTTTATTTTTAATTTTTTATTGTGGTTTTTATTTAATATGAATGCAATAATGTTTCATGATTTTGATGAACAGAATTATTGCCCCTTCACAAAGATTATCTACTTTTCTCCTTACGCACTCTAGGTCACCTCTTTTTTCCTCACTTCCTGGCCTTATTTTTTCCTTTTAATCATTTAACACTGTAATCAACACTGAGAGCAAAACCATCAGTTGGTAAATGATCTCAAGAAAATAGTTTTTTGGGATTTGGTTTTGCTTTGGGGGCCACACTCATTGGTGCTCAGGGCTACCTCTAGATCAGTGCTTGGGGGTCACTTCTTCAGGACTCTTGAGATTATGCAGTGTTGGAGATCAGACTTAGGGCTCCTCCATGCAAATCGGGTTTATTGGTCTCCACAGCCCCTTCTAAGAAATATTTTAATTCTATTTGGGTTTGGAGCATGCTTTCGGAACATGGTTTTGGAACCTAGTGTTCAGGACTCCTCCTAGCTTTACCTGGGATAACAGGTGGTGCTGCCATGCTCTCCAGTCCATTGAGCCATCCCTCTGCCCCTCAGAAATATTTTTACTTATTTAGTACTAAAAAATCTTTTTCGGGGCTGGAGCAGTAGTACAGTGGGTAGGGCTTTTGCCTTGCACACAGCTGACCCAGGTTTGATTCCCAACATCCCATATGGTCCTCTGAGCACCGCCAGGAGTGATTCATGAGTGCAGAGCCAGGAGTAACCCCTGTGCATTGCCAGGTGTGACCCATAAAGAGAGGGAAAAAAATCTTTTTCTGGTGTCTACTTGCCATAACTGTGAAATTATATTCATAAGTTTTGCAAAACAATTCTGTGTTAGACAGCAGCAGTGCACATAGGGTGTCTGCCTTGCATGTGGCTGATGCAAGTTCTATCCCTGGCATCCTATTGTAATCCTGAGTCCCCATTACCAGGAGTGATTCCTGAACATCGCCAAATGGGGTCCTAAAACAAAGCAAAATGATTAATCCAGTTATTTTCTGTTAATCCAGGTATTTAGGTATTTTTCACTTATTTAAAGTAATCCTGGGGCTGGAGCAATAGCACAGCTAGTAGGGCGTTTGCCTTGCACGCGGCCGACCCGGGTTTGATTCCCAGCATCCCATAATGTCCCCCGAGTACCACCAGGAGTAATTCTTGAGTGCGTGAGCCAGGAGTAATCCCTGTGCGTCACCAGGTGCGACCCCCCCCCAAAAAAATGTAATCCTTAGGGTTGGAGAGATAGTACAGCAAATGACATTTGCCTTGCACATTATTACCCAGGGTTGATCCTGAGCATCACATATGCCAGAACCTGAGTGCAGAGCTAGGGATAAGTCCTGAATATTAATTGTTTGGCCTCAAAACCAAAGAAAGAAATGTGTCCTGTTCCTCTCTTGCCTCAGGAGTAATTCCTGAGCAGAGATACCCTTAAGTATCACCAGATATGGCCAAAAATTCCCCCTTCCCCTCCAAAAAAAGTCATCCTTAGGCCTGAGAGATAGTACAGTGGATAGGTTGTTTACCTTGTATGTGGCCAATCCGAGCTTGATACCCAGAATAACAAAAGTAATTTTTTCCCTCCTAGATACTCAGAAAAGATGCAGTGGAAGTTTTTGTTGTTCTAAGATTTTGTAGTCACACCTAGAAATTCTCAGGAGCTATTCCTGGGGCCATGCCTTGGATTAAATTGAACTCCTGCAGGCAGAACAGTACAAGTTTTATATAAGTGAATAGTGTGCGGGGTGGGGAGATGTATTTTGGGTCTCACCCAGCAATGCTCAAGACTTACTCCTGGTTGTGCATACAGGGGTCGTTCCTGAAGGGCCCAGGGGACCATAGAGGTTGCTGGGGATCAATCGTTTGGGGGTCATCTGCAATGCAAGTGCTCAACCCTTGTACTATTCCTCCAGACCTGTTTCTGAAAATGTTAATAAAATGCTTACAGCATTGCTATTTACTTGAATTGTGTGTTTATAATTATCTTAAAATAACTTTTTCAGTATTAAAATAACTATTTCAAGTGATTTAAAAAGAATTCTTAGCTGTAGAGAAACCTGAAAGAAAAACAAAAATACACTTACTGGGATCAGAGGTTTGGGTTAGTTGCTTGCCTTGCATGCCCATACTGCTACTTGGTTTGATCTTTGGTACCATGTGAGTGATATCTCACCACAGTGTCAGGGGGAAATTGAGAAACCTCCAGGTATGGTGCAAAATTAAAAAAAAAAAAGTACAATAGGAAAGCTCACTAGCAAGCCAGAGAAGGTACATCCTGTAAGGCATTTTCCTTCCAAACAACTGACCAGGTTTGGTCTCCAGAACTTTCGGAGTTAGCACAGAGCAAGGAGTAACACAGCTGGTTTGGCCAAAATCTAAACCCAAAAACAAACAGCATTCTGGAAGAACCTGAATTAATGAGGTATTTTCTGCCTAGAACTCTGTCGCTGATTTGTAAGAGAAAGAATGGGGGGGGGGGTAATGTGCTTGAGAGATAGTCTGAATAAGGTGCTTTCCTTGCATCTGGCTAACCCAGGTTTGATTCCCGGCATCCCATATGGTCCCCCGAGGAATGCCAGTAGTAATTCCTGAGTGCAGAGCCAGGAGTAACTCCAGAGCTTTGCTAAGTGTGGCCCCACCACCCAAAAAATTGTGGGAGAGAGTACACACTCCTTGGTTGCAAGTAGATAACATTTGATTCCAGTACTACATAAGCGCCCCCCCACTGCCACCACCATGAATGAACTCTGATCACTGCTGCGTTAGCAGTTTCAGCAACAAAAATGTTGCTGAAACCCAAACAAAAATACAATGTTTTGTCTAATGCAGTGTTTTTTTTGTTTTGTTTTGAAGTGGGCTATGATGCCCACTGGGTACCTTAAATGATTAATCAAGTCTTATCTGGTAGCTTGGGATGCAATTGTGAGCAGTATATGTTTGCTTAAAGAAAGATTGTGCAGGGAGGAAGTAAATTTATTTTCCTAAATGGGAGCTATAGCCCAAATCAATCTCGGGAACCTTTGTGCTCATGTTAGTGACAATTACTCTAGCTGGAACTTTTCTTGTGATTTCGCTTTTTATAATCTTACCCTGTTACTCAATTGCCCCAGCTCATGGTCAGAGATCTAGTGAATGGTGACAATAAAAAGTTACAAATAGGACCAGAGGTAGTTGAGGTGAGGGGGCGTATAACCATGCAAGATGCTTTTCTTGTATTCCACTCTTCCAGGGGATGCTGTGGCTCCTCTCACAACATGTGGTCCCCTGAGCACTGTCAGGGTACACATTATGATCTCTTGGTGTGACCATGTAATTTTTAAAAGCCTTGATGCTTTCATTTTTACTTTTTTTACATTTTTACTTCTCATTGATTAGGTTTCACTTTCTTGGTTGAGTGATAATATTAATGCTTCAGAGTACGCACATTTCAACTTCCGCAATATCTACTATCTTGCATTAATATGAACACTTGCATTAATACTGGACACGTATCTGAACGTCTAAAGGAATTTCGTTTGTTTGCATTTGCAGCCTTTGTGTACATACTTGCTTACCTTCTCTGAATCTGAACTATCTACAAAGACAAGCGATAAGCCCAGAGATGTGTGATCATGTAGAGGTGTGATTGTGGGTCCTTCAATGGATCAGCCAAGCCCGTTTGGATATTTCAGAAGGTGGTCACTTGGGCCCTGTTTTGATCCCTAACATCACGTGGGTTTGCCTCTGCGGAATGCAATTCTTCTGCCAGTGTACTCTGATCACGCCCACTCACTCTATGGACTACATTTCCCAGGATGCTCTGAGTCGAGTGGCAGCGGTACTATCCAATGAACCGTCGAAGGAGAGGCGTTTTTCTCCTGCGTCTTACGAGACGGCAGGACTTCCGGCAGCCTTTCGGCGTCCAGATTAGGAATTGGCCTTTTGTTTGATCAGTGTTCGGAACGGCTGGGGGAATCGATCTGGGGGAGTTCGGCAGATGTGAGGCTGAGCGACGCCTTCCGGAACCCCGCGCCAAGCCGGGTTGGAATCTCAGCTCCCTCTAACCCGTGCCCCGCCTCCCTCCATGGCAGCCGCAACGCTGAGGGTCTCTAGGGTCCCAATTCAGGTAAAGGCTCGACTCCGGGTAGTCAGCTCTCCCCCTCGAGTCCCCGGGACCCTAGGGCAGGTAGGGCAGCATAGGGGCCTGTTTTCTCATGTGCTGTGGCTCTTACGAGCCATTTCCCCATTTGAAAAGATGCTCCCGTTCCAGAGCGGAGGTTCACCTAGGGCCAGGAGGGCGGTGGCTGCGCCGTGCCCGCACTGCAGGTGCAGCTGAGTCAGAGTGGGGATGACGGTTAGTTTGGGCGCAGTGCAGGGTCGCGCAGAGGAGGCAGCTAGTCCACCATGGCCGCAAGGCCGACAGCCTTTTTTTTTCCCCCCTTTTGGGTCGCACACGGAGATGCTCAGGGGTTACTCCTGGCTCTGCACTCAGGAATTACCCCTGGCAGTGCTCAGGGGACCATATGGGATGCTGGGAATCGAACCCGCCGCATGCAAGGCAAACGCCCTACCCGCTGTGCTATTGCTCCATCACCGGAGACAGCATTTTTCAGGTTATTATGGTGGAGTCCTGGGAAAGGCAGAGGGCAGATACCGTCCCCATGTGACAGCTCAGCTCATGTACCAGAGAGGGCTCAGGAGATAGGCGTCTCCTGCTCCTGTGTTTGTTTCAAAAGACCACAGATTATTTGGGGAGGGGGGGGGGAGGATGTTGTGTGGAGGTGGGCGTACACCCAGCAATACTTAGGGGTTCTCCTGACTGCACTTAGGAATCACTCCTGGTGATTTTGGGGGGATCACATGGAATGCTGAGATCAAAACCCCGTCAGCTGCGTTGAAGGCAAGCGCCCTACCCGCTGTACTATCTCTATGGCTCCAAAGTGCATTTTCTTTTAAACTGTTTTAAACATTATTTTTTTTGGGGGGCGCGGGTTTGTGTTTGGACCACATCAGGTTCTTCTTATCCACGTCTTGATGTTTCATATGTCACCCTCAGTGGGACTCAGGTGACATATGGTGATGGGGATTAAACCTTGGCCTCTTATATGCAAAGTGTGTGTTCCAAGTCCTTTGATCCAGCTTCCCAGCTGCTCAGGGATCACTCCTGATGGTGTTCAGACACTATATAGAGTGCTGGGGATTGAATCCTGGTTGATTGCCTACAAAGCAAGCACCTGTCTTTGTTGTACTGTTTCTCTGCAATTTTTTTTTTTCTCAGTATATTTTGGACCACACTGGATGGTGCTCAGGGCCTATTCCTAGCTCTGTGCTCAGGGATTAATTAGTGGACCATATGTGGTGCTAGGGATCATTTGTTATATGCAAGGCAAACACTTTACCCCTGTACTCCCTAAAGCATTGTCAAAGGTATGTTTTTCTCATATGAACTGTGATTGAATGAAACGGAGAACTTGAATATTCTAGGGTTTTATTTTTCTTAGTCACCGTGGAAAAGGTATTTCCATAGATTGAAATGAAGTTGGTAGTAGGAATATTATTCACAGGAAATAGCAGGAGCTTCTTAGATGTTTGGAAAACACAAAGGTGAGTAAGTGAGCTGGGATGTAGCTCAGTTGAAGAATGACTACCTTGAATGTGAGGCCCTGGGATCAAACCTCGGTCACCCCTTGGCCCTCCTGCAGAGTAGTAAGCTACTCTCCTGGGCTATGAGATCCTGTAAAGGATTCAGGGTGGCAGCAGCATGACTGTTTGGGTCACGGTGAATGAGCTATTGGTTACATGTAAGAAAAGTTATTTTCTAGTTAGTCTGGTAAAATTGTTAGGGTGCCAGAAAATGGGGACAGTTAGGGGATCAGCACTAGATGTCTTGCTTAGTTACATGGGTAATGGTGAAGGATATAAGTAATCATGAAGTGAGTTGGAGAAATGGTACAGTAAGTATGGAGCTCTCCTTTCATGGAGTGACTTGGTTTGATCCCTGGCACCACAAACAGTCCCCTGAACTATCCCAAAAGTGATCCCTCAGAACAGAACCAGGAATGAGCCCTGAACAGCATTGGTGTCAAAAACAGAATCTCCAAAAATCATGAAGCAAACCATGAAGGAAGAGTTGTTCTGGGACAGGTAGCAGGCAGGTAAAGGTACTGATAGTGAAGTGGATTGAATGCAGAGGGACCGGAGCAATAGCACAGCAGCTAAGGCATGTGGCCGACCCAGGTTCCATCCCTGACATCTCATTAGGACCCAGAGCACATCCAGGGGTGATTCCTGAGTGCAGAGCCAGAAGTAACCCTGAGTATCACTGGGTGTGGCCCAAAACAAGAGAAATAAATGAAGAGACTTAGCAGCAGTGAAGGTAGGATAGCACTCAGGGTTGAGGTGGTACTTAGCTACTATAGTAGGACCAAGATTTTGTGATGATTTTGGTGGTGTCCTGTGTGTTTCACTCAGCCTGGAGGCTTGTACGGTATCATTACCTGTGAGAATTGATAACCTTGAGGTGGGCCCCAATGAGACCTGGCTTTGAATATGGATTAGATAACCGAGGAAGATTGTGACTGCTGATGGGCCATGAAATTTAGCACAAATGCAAGTAGTTCATGAGTGTTCCAGATTTGGTCCTTGAAGCTGTCTGAAGTAACAGAAGGGCTCCTGGGACTCTATGGTGCTGGAGATGGAACCTTGGTGGGCTGCATGTCCCCTCCCTACTTCTCTCTGGCCCCACTAGAATAATGAATATTGTTTGTATCTGTAAAGTACACTGTGTGTGCTGTCACTCATTGTGGTAAAAGACCTAAAAGAGGGCCCAGTGTTATGCACTGCCTTTACTTCTGGGGGAAGCCAGTAGAACCTGAAAGACTGTGTGTACCTTCTCCTTGGTAGACAATCTCCGCATCAGAGTGGCCGGCTCCTGCTTTCCCCTGTTATAGGGGTTTTATTTCCTACCAGCCCACTGAAAAAACAAAAAGGTTTTTTCCCCCTTTCTAGGGGTGGAGGGTTTACACCTGACTGTATTCAGGACTTACTCTGTGCTCAGGATCACTCATAGTGAGGCTCAGAGGTGTGCCAGGGTCAAACCAGGGTCAAACCCAGGTGGGCCTCATGCAAGAAAGGCACCTTCACCACTGTGCTATTGCGCTTGACCCCACTGAACTAATATAAAGCAATGGCAGGAACCAGGAGATCCCCATTCTTTACTATTTTTTCTTTTATATCACTGTTACTTTCACTGTCATCTTTTATATATATATATATATATATATATATATATATATATAAATAAATTACCATGAAATACAGTTACAGACTTACAGACTTTTTTTTTTTTTTTGCTTTTTGGGTCACACCTGGCGATGCACAGGGGTTACTCCTGGCTCTGCACTCAGGAATTACCCCTGGCCATGCTCAGGGGACCATATGGGATGCTGGGATTTGAACCCGGGTCGGCCGCACGCAAGGCAAACGCTCTACCCGCTGTGCTATCGCTCCAGCCCCCAGACTTACAGACTTTATGATTACATTTCAGTCATACAATACCATCCCTCCACCTGTGCCCATTCTCCACCACCAATGTTCCCAGTATTCCTCCTGCCACCCCCCCATCCCCCCCAATTTTTTTCTTTTATTTTTGATGGAGCTGGGGACTGAACCCAGACCTCATGAATGTATGGCATGTGCTCTACTGATGAGCTACATCACCAGTCTAAACCTTACCCTCATGATTCTGTATTCCTTGCATCCTGCAGGCTGTTTGCCCATTTCTTTGGAGGCAGTCTCTCTCTGTGGGTAAGGTGCCCTCCTCCTTTATATGATTAATAAACTGCTGTCCATCTCCTTTAGACAGGGTCATTGTCGTGTGTTTGGCCAGCCCTGTAGCCCCAAGATGGGAATTGTGCCCTCACCCATGCAGTAACAAGTAGGTGATAAAAATACAAGCAACATGGTGGGCAGGAAGCTTCCTGTGGGTGGGACTATGTGATCATGGGTATGTGGCTGTGGGATTCACTCTCAGAAATCATGCATGCTTTGAGAGGCAGAAGGACTGATCCTAGGTTCCTTATATGGTCCTAGTGTATTACATTACATAGAATGTCACTTATATGTAAGTGACATTAGCCACTCCAGCAAAATTGTCTGCTGTGATTCCGTGCTTGACCCAGAGCTTTGCTATCTGCTTGTTCACGAACTACTATTTGATGATGGCTGGCCCATGTGATCAGTGGCTTAAGATCTCGGGATATTAGGGGGATGGACATAGGGTAGATGTGTGAGGAAGGGACTGAGAGTTCTCTGAGAGGCTTGCAGTGGTTCATCTGTTCCCATCTTGTCAGGGTAGAGTGACCTTTGAAGATGTGGCTGTATACTTCTCCTGGGAGGAGTGGGATCTGCTTGATGAGACTGAGAAATGCCTGTACCACGATGTGATGCTGGAGAACTTGGAACTTGTAACCTCCCTGGGTAAGGTCTTGAGCTAGTCTGCCTTTCCTTTTCATCCCCAGGAGCACATTTAGCATCAGTTCAAGACCTGGGCTTTGCTTCCTTCCCTGGGCCCTTGGGTAGGTGTTGTGGTTGGTTGGATTATGTGCACTGCTCCTCTCATGCTTGGAGCAGGGCCCTGCACGAGCTTCTGTCAGAATCAGAGTTAGGAGTCTTATACTGAACCTGATGGGTACTAACTACCTTACTTGCTTCTGCCTTCGTCCAGTCGCTAGTGAGCTACAGCTCTATATCCTTCTTCTGTTTTGGGGTCACACCCAGCAGTGCTTGGGCTACTCCTGTCTGTGTTCAGTTAGAGGCCACGTGGTATCAGAACTCAAACCCAGGGCTCACACACATAGCATGTACTCTTGACACATTTTGTTATCTCTCCGGCCTCCTACTTTCTGTTAAGTGACATTTTCTTTTTGGGATTTTTGTTTTGTTTTAGGTTTTTTGTTTGTTTTGCTTTTGGGTCACACCCAGCAATGCTCAGAGATTCCTCCTGGCTCAGAACTCAGGAATTACTCCTTGTGCTGCTCGGGGGACCATACGGGGTGCCAGGGATCGAAACCAGGTTGGGCACATGCAAAGCTAGTACTTTACTTGCTGTACTATAGCTTTAGCCCTTAGGTGACATTTTCTTATGTTTTCTAGTCAGAACTTACCCTGACATGATAAACATACCAAGCACCCCCCTTTTTTTGTGGGGAGGGGACAGGTGAAGGGATGATGGTGGGCGACACTCCCAAGCAGAGCCAGGGGGCCTGGGCAATTCTTTTTTTTTTTTGCTTTTTGGGTCACACCTGGCGATGCACAGGGGTTACTCCTGGCTCTGCACTCAGGAATTACTCCTGGTGGTGCTCAGGGGACCATATGGGATGCTGGGAATCGAACCCAGGTCAGCCGCATGCAAGGCAAATGCCCTATCCGCTGTGCTATCTCCCCAGCCCTGGGCCTGGGCAATTCTTGACCAGCCAGGCCAGTGAATTAATATGAGGACCTGAGTAAGTAGTGTTCCTGGGTCTTGTACTAGGGCTTACCTCAGTAGTATTTGGACCTTCAGGGCTACACCCTGTAGTGTTTCAGGCCTGTATGGTATCAGGGATGAAGGTCAACTGCATGCAAGGTATGTCTTAATTCCTGTGCTGTAATTCTAGCCCCAGGAGCCTCTTGTGAAGTGTTCTGTAATATTTCATTTCCTATGAGAATCATTACTCTGGGTTATTGGCTAGTTTTGACTGTTCACTGGTTTCTGTCTTCCCCTTAGTACTTGTACCATCAAGGGTCACATATTTTCTTATTGAGGAAGTGGAGTTGGGTTGAAGAACCCACTTTGGGTCAAATGATGTACATGAATCTACATGTTCTGAGCAAGGAGCTCAGAAGGAGATAATGTCAGAGCCATGTCAGAATCACAGTGGAAATCAGCCATTTGTCTGATATTGCCAGTGCCAATGATTACATCTCACTTCCTTTGTTGGTACTCAGCAACAACAGTACTCATCACTTATGCTGTTGGGGAAGGATGGGAAGGCCTTACCAGGTGCTCAGGAAGCCCAGGAACCCCTCCCTACAGTTCTCCAGTTCACTGCAAGGGCTCAGATAAGTGCTGGGAATTACCTGGGCCATCTCTGCAGTGCTCAGGAGCCTCCAGGGCCACACCTAGCAATGCTTGCCTGGAAACATGTGGTGCCAGGATTGAACAGGGATGGCCATACGCATGACATGAGCCTTAGCACCCCTGTCTCCCTGGCCTCCCTTGTAGTGTATCTTTGACTTCCATTCTGGGGCCACTGTTTCATTTAGACTCCATGTCTCACTTGCTTTTCTTTTCTGTTTTTTAGGTTTCGTTGTTGTTGTGTTTTGTTTTCATGTCTCATTTTCTTTTTGTTTGTTTGTTTTTGTTTGGGGGCCACACTTGGGAATTACTCATGGCTCTGCACTCAGAAATTGCTCCTGGCAGGTACAGGGACCCTATGGAGTGTGGGGGGTTGAACCCAGGTGGGCCGTGTGGAAGGCAACCACCCTACCCACTGTATTATCTCTGTCCCCTCACTTGTTTTTCTTAACCACTCAGTCTGCTTTACTTTCTGCTTTGGTCCCTATGTGTTGCATAATGAAGAGTATCAGTATTCTTAATTCTTCTTCTCTTTATTAAATTTTTAGAATTGAAATTCCATGGGGCCTGAGCAATAGTACAGCAGGTAGGGCATTTGCCTTGCAGGCAGCCGACCCAAGTTTGATCCCCGGCATCTTATATAATCTCCCAAGCACCTCAAGGAGTAATTCTTGAGGCAGAGCTAGGAGTAACCCCTGAGCATCGCTGGGTGTGACCCAAAAAGCAAAAAAAAAAAAAAATTGAAACTCCATCAATTAAAAAGTTACAAGGGGGGCTGGAGAGATAGCACAGCGGGTAGGGCATTTGCCTTGCACACGCCCGACCCGGGTTCAAATCCCAGCATCCCATATGGTCCCCTGAGCACGGCCAGGGGTAATTCCTGAGTGCAGAGCCAGGAGTAACCCCTGTGCATCGCCAGGTGTGACCCAAAAAAAGCAAAAAAAAAAAAAAAAAAAAAAAAAAAGTTACAAGGATATTTGTGATGAGTTTCAGGTGTATGAAGTTCCAACACCAATTCGTTCACCAGTGTTTAAATAATTCTTAAGTTCTAGCTTAAGAATTTAAGAATATGACCAGCTGCATTGTCATATTTTCCTCAAATCTTAACATACTTTTCTACACATTATTATAACAGAAAAGTTTTTTTGAAAGTTGTTTGTAGAGAGCAAATTGTACTCTGTATCATAGCACATGGTTGTGTTCTTTGCCTTGTGGGGCCTTTTCTGTTCTCTACAATTTATTTAATTTTCTAATTTTTGGTTTTGGGCCATACCCAGCGATGCCCAGGTGTTACTCCTGACTCTGCATGCAGGAATCACTTCTGGCAGTGCTCAGGGAACCATATGGGATGTATGGGATGGCGGAGATGAAACCTGGGTCAACTAACTGTCTGTACTATTGGTTGTTATTGTTGTTTTTATTGTTGTTTTGACTTTTTGGGTCACACCCAGGAATGCTCAGGGGTTACTCCTGCCTCTTTACTCAGGCTGGGGCGATCATATGGGATGTTGGGCATCAAACCCCAGTTGGCCCTGTGTAAGGCAAATGCCCTATGTCTGTAACTATCGCTCTGGCTCCAGCTATTCTGGTCCAAAAACAACCTCAAGCTTTATCTAAACAACTTTCTTACCTTGTGAACAATATAGTGGACTTGTTCCTGGATTTGTTAGATACACATTTATGTAGTAGCTGCCTTATCCTCCAAAGTCAACATACACTTTACCAACATTTCTTCCTTTCAGGTTGCTGGTGTGAAGCAGAAAATGAGAAAGCACCTTCTAAGAAGAGAATTTCTGTACAGGGGTTGTCACAGGTGATAACACCCATAGCAAATGTGTTTCCACAGAAGACTCATACCTGTGAGGTGTGTGGCCCAGACTTAAGAAATATTTTGCATTTGAATGAGCACCAGTCGATACTTTGTGGGCAGAAATACTACAAGATTCAGGCATGTGAGAAACAATTGTGTTTCTGTGCCAAACTTCACCAGAAGCAGCACACTGAAGAGAAATGCTGCAGAAGCAATGTAGTTAAAGTTTCCCTTCTAAAGGATTACCAGTCCAGTTTGTCAGAGGACCCTGTTTCCTATAAGGAGCTTGGGAGGGACTTCCTGGATAGTTCAACTTTTCAGCAGCAGATTACACATGCCAGGGATTTGTCAGACAGGAACAATGAAGCAGCCACACACAGGGAAAGTACCCTTAACTCTGGAAAAGGCAGGGAAGATTTTAGTTACAAATACACACATGTTCGTTTCCAGAGAATCCTCCCTAGAGAAAGGTATTATGTGTGCAGTGAATGTGGGAGATCTTTTAGCAAGAGCTACAGCCTCAGTGACCACTGGAGAGTGCACACTGGAGAAAAGCCATATACGTGTGGGGAGTGTGGGAAATCCTTTAGGCAGAGCTCCAGCCTCATTCAGCACCGGAGAGTTCACACTGGAGCAAGGCCACATGAGTGTGATCAGTGTGGGAAATCATTTAGCAATAAGTCCAACCTCATTAAACATCGGCGAATTCACACTGGAGAAAGGCCGTATGAGTGCAGTGAGTGTGGGAAATCCTTTAGTGAAAGCTCCGCACTCCTTCAGCACCACAGTGTTCATACTGGAGAAAGGCCATATGAGTGCAGTGAGTGTGGGAAGTTCTTTACTTACCACTCTAGTCTCATAAAGCACCAGAGAGTTCACTCTGGATCGAGACCCTATGAGTGCAGTGAATGTGGAAAATGCTTTACTCAAAACTCTAGCCTCATTGAACACCATCGAGTTCATAGTGGGGAAAGACCTTATAATTGTAATGAGTGTGGGAAATCTTTCAGCCAAAGCTCTGCACTCCTTCAGCATCGGAGAGTTCACACTGGGGAAAGGCCTTACAAGTGCAGTGAATGTGGGAAATTTTTTACTTACAGCTCCAGTCTCTTAAAACACCAGAGAGTTCATGCTGGATCAAGGCCCTATGAATGCAGTGAATGTGGGAAATCCTTTACTCAGAACTCTAGCCTCATTAAACACAGAAGAATTCACACTGGAGAAAGACCTTACGAGTGCAATGAATGTGGGAAATCTTTTGGCAATAGCTCCAGCCTCATTAAGCACCAGAGAATTCACATTGGAGAAAGGTCTTAGTAGTGCAGGGAGTTTGCAAAATTGTTTAGCCATAGCTCCAAATCGGTGACCACCATAATGTTCACCCTGAATAAAGATTTTGTGAGCATTTGAATATGGGCAGTTATTTCCCTCCAAGTCCTTATGTTGAATGAAGATCTGTGAGTGTGTTGGGTGTGGGAGACATCTAACCAAAATCTAGCTTTTTAACAGTGAATAAAATTCACACTGTAGAAAGACCCTGTAAATGCAGTGAATGAGAGAAAGCCTTCCGTTGAAGGACTTGCCTCTTAAACCTATTAAATGTGTAGATGCTGTTTCTTTATTTGATTTAACAACTTTGGAAATCTCTTAGGAAGTTGCCACATGCTTGTGTTGAACCTCATACATCTGAGTACTTACATAAATTCAGGTATGTGAAACCTTTATTGTAATTTTTAATCTACCCAGAGCTCTTGCCAGATATGTTTCACATTTCTGTAGTAGAAATCATTTTACCTCTTTTACCTAGCAAGTCTGCATAGTGTACTAGATTCTGCCTTCCCATTGTGTTCTTTAGAAGTACATGCCAGTGTTCTCCTAAGTGTGAAAAATTTACAAGTTTAAGTTATCAGAGCACTTTGTTATTCTTATGACTTTGTTTTCTTTCCCTCACTAAATTTTTGTAATGAGGGCCAGAGAGATAGTACACTGGGTAGGGCATTTGCCTTGATTGTGGCCAACCTGGTTTTGATTTCCAGAATCCCACATGGTTCCCTAAACACTGCTAGGAGAAATTCCTGAGTGCAGAGCCAGGCATAACTCCTGAGCATCAACAGGTATGGCCAAAACCAAACAATAGCAAAAAAGTTTGGTTATGACCCTTAACTTGTTTTGTCATAGAGGTCTGTGTTGGTAAATTAAAAGAATGGGCCACATTTATTCAGGGTCTCATACTGTGATAGAATTTTCCAACCTCCAAGTCACCAGGTTGGGAAGTCGGCCATTTCCTAGTTTATATGATAATAAAAATCTTATTTCAACTGAGGTTAATTGTAGAGTTCTACTCATTGTATGGGTGCTTTAAGATGAGTTGGATTTGCTAGCATGATAAGGTGAAGAGTTTTGCTTGCAAATTGTGTGCTTTTGAGATGACAGTTTAATGCTTTAACACTTTGTGCTGCTTCAAGGGAAGACTGAAGGTCTTTGTGGTTCTAAAATGTAGCTTAGATGGATGCCATGATTAGATTCATGGTTTAACTTCAGGAAAGGGTAATTGTCACTATATCTATTTCTATCCACTGCTTTGCAATCAAATAAATTTTCTTTCTTATTCACAGGATATAGCATTAGGTTTAGCACTGGGAGGAAAGTGTCTCATGTCCTAAACTGTAGTCATGGGTTCCTGCATGTTGAATTCTGTAGGTAACATCATTGGTTTTAGGATTCTAGGCTATAGATGATTGTTACAGAAATATTGGATTAGGTAGGTAGAGTGGAGAAGATTCCCAACAACCAGGTTCAAATGTGCCTATTTGAAGAGTGTTCTTAGTGTTCAGTTATTGTTGCTGTAAACAATGGGCAGGTTCAGAATTTACAGTTCTAGACCAGAGTGATAGTAAAGCAGGTAGGGTGCTTACCTTGTATGTGGCCAACCCGAGTTCGATTCCCAGCACCACATATGGTTCTCTGAGCCCACCAGGAGTAATTACTGAGCAGAGCCTTGAGCACCACTGGGTGTGACCTAAAACCCCCAGAAATTCTCTGGAACACTTTGTTTTGTGTAACTGAAGTCACTGTAATAATAATAATTAAAAAAAAATCTAACTAAAGCTTTGTGAATTATAGTAGCTTTTCAGGAAAATAAGGCTAGAAGGCTTATTTACTCATTATTCATGGACACCTGATCCAGCCAGTATTGCCCTGGAATGGAAACAGCTTCATTGCTTCTCTACTTGTGCTGTCACAAGGGCAAAATGCTTCCTCCACCACACACACACACACACACAGAGGACAGAGCGGAATATCCATTTTCCCCTCTTTCTTTGCTTTTCTTTTCATTTTATTTCGGTCAAATGCTAAATACATTGTATGGGTATTTTTTTTTTCTTTTTGGGTCTCACCTGGCGATGCACAGGGGTTACTCCTGGCTCATGCACTCAGGAATCACCCCTGGCGGTGCTCAGGGGACCATATGGGATGCTGGGAATCAAACCAAGGTCGACCGTGTGCAAGGCAAACACCCTACCCGCTGTGCTATCGCTCCAGTCCCTGCATGAGTATTTTATATAGCATAACTTTGTAGCAGGAATAAATAGGTTTCATAAACAAAAAAAAATGCTTCCATAATCATTTTTATTCAAACTCTTAGAACACATGGTAACAACTCCAGAATTGTGCCTTTCCCCCCATTAAATTCCACTGATAACTGACAAGCTCTCTTGAGGATGAAGACTGCCTGTTTTGAGCATAAGCAAGCACACTCCCACCATGGTTAAACAATCACATTGCAGCACTGTTGCCTAGGACAAACATTTTCTTGCAGACCTCTTAAAGGTGACCAGGCTCCCAAATTTATTTTCTAGAGTAGGAAATCCTGACTTTTAATTTGGAATATTTCAAAATTTAATAATTTTTAAATCATATGCAATCAACTTCACATATAAATGTGCAATCTGATACATTTTGACTTTCATATGAATCCAGGAAATCCAGCTAAGGGGGCTGGTGTGCATATTTCACATGTCAAAGGTCTGGGTTTAATCCCTGGTTCATTGTTCCCACAGCAAGCACCACTGTGTGAGCTTGTGAGTGGCAGGAGACACAGGGCAGCAGGGACCCCTGTTCAATCCCCAGCACCTTATATGATCCCAAGCCCATCAGGAGTAATCCCTGAGCACAGAGCCAGGAGTAAGTCCTGAGCACTGCCGGGTTTGGTTCAAAAACAAATGAACAAAAAAAGGCTTAATTTAGCATTGTAATCAAGAGTAAATGTTGCAGCTCCTGTTAGCGCATCAGATGTAGGTAAAGGAAAAAAGATTCAGTTGCTTCCCTACAGTTATTATCTAATCTGTAGGATTTACTTAGATTTTGCTAATAGGTCTCCAGTGTCTTTTATGGTTAGAGAAAAGATAGCCTGGGATCATACATGTGTCCTGTAAATGTCTGGTAAACCCCATCTCTAATTCATCAAATCGCTACACAGTGACTGGTTTTATAAGCAGTTGCATATGTTTCTGAAAAAGTTCAATTTGCCCAGCAGTGAAATTATGATTCTTTGTAGCAAGGGAAGTGAATGAGGAAATCAAAAGTCTCGGGTGCTTCTAATTCCCTCAGATGAAGTAGAATAAATTTAGACAGAATTCCTCCAAGGACATAGCATATCCCTTGTATATCTAAGGGCTTTTTTGGTGTGTGGTTCTGTGGTTCAAATACAGGACCTCATATACACACAAGACAACTATTCTGCTGACCTATATCCCCAGGGCTTGAAGGGTTTTCTGAGGTTGAAGTCAGTAGTGATAAGCAAGGTTTAACTTCCATATAAAGAATTTCACATATTGTATGCACAAATGAACCCTTTACCCAGTGTGCATTCTCTTCTCCAGGAAGCTGGAGAGTAAGTCTAACATTACTCTGGTCACTACACTTAGAAACTGTCAACTGTGAAATGCCTGGTGTTTAGCACAGTATTATTGGACCTCCCACTGATCCCATGTTACTACAATACTTTTGTGGACCACTCCCAGCTGTGCTCAGGAACTACTTGCTCAGGGATCACTCCTGGTGCTGCTCGGGGAACCATGTGCAGATTCAGGTATGGAATCTGGGTCAGTCATGTGCAAAGCAAACACCTTACCTAAGCTCTGTACTCACTCTCTGGCCCTCCTATGGCATTTCTTAGTGTAAACTCACTGATGCTAAGAGTCATATTGCACGCATAGCATTTCCCACTCAGTTCATAATTCACTCACAGGTTCTTTCTCCAGTGCGAACTCTCTGGAGTTGTGTGTGAATTTATGCAAAAAGATTCTGTCCCTGTAATTCTGATGATGTGGCTCAGAGATAGAACTCTTCTGGCATGTGTGAAGCCCTGGCATCAGTTTCCTGCATCATACATAAAGTCTACAAAAGTAAAAATGATAATGCACTATATTATACTTTTTTTTTCTTTTTTGGGTCACACCTGGTGATGCGCAAGGGTTAATCCTGGTTCTGCACTCAGGAATCACCCCTGGCGGTGCTCAGGGGACCATATGGGATGCTGGGAATCATCCAGGGTCAGCCACGTGCAAGGCAAATGCCCTACCCACTGTACTATTGCTCCAGCCCCTGCACTATATTATATACGTGAGGTCTTATGTACATGGTTTTGATTACAGAAACTAATATTCTCTAAATAATGAAAAAAATGATGTCACATGTTAAAGCAAAAGAGTAACAATGGAAGACAAGCAACAGGAGAAAAATAAAATGGATGTATTATTGGCAAAGCATGACTGCTAGTTTTGACTTGGGTGTGGTGTTGCATATGAAGCATGCACTCACTAGTGAGATACACCTGTTGAATTACAGTTGTAAGCATTTTAAGAAGTGACATTGCTTTGTCCTTTCTCCTCCCATAGGGAGCTTAGGTTTATTGATTTACACCCACCACAGTGCCCCCAAGGCACACCCAATTCCATCAGGGCATTTCTGTCCTCTGCATTTATCTTTAACCTCTCCTTTGTGCTCTTCTTCCCCTATCTGTTGATCACATATATCCCCAAATCAGACCCTGTAACTTGTAAAGACAAATTCTTCTGAGGGCTCTGGATTTTGTATATGTAAGTGAAATATTTCTTTTCTCTTTCCCTATGTCCTTTGCATAGTTTATTTTAGTGCAGTATCCTTTTTGTATAGGCACAGGAAGACAGTTAATACTATGCTTTTGTAACATGGGAGTTAATTGACTCCAAATAATATTTACTCCTGGGCATCCATCATATTTACTTGATTTAAGACTCAGTTGCCTTAAGTTCCTAGGACCCCAAAAGGGGGTTCTGGCAAGGGATAAGGATGGATCCAGGGCAAGTCATAAGCTACCCTGGCATCAAAAAGGGACAGGCCATAAGAAGTATAGGGGCTAAAGCCTAAAGCACAGTGGGTAAGGTGTTTGCTTTGTATGCAGCCTACCCAGGTTCGATTCCCAGCATCCCATATGGTCCCCTGAGCACTGCCAGGAGTGATTCCTGAGTGCAAAGCCAGGAGTAACCCCTGAGCATCGCCAGGAGTGACCCAAAAAGAAAAAAAAAAGTATAATCAGGAGTGACCCAAAAAGAAAAAAAAAGTATAATAAGTTAAGAACACGGTCATGGAACATACTGACATAAACCCCAAAAAGAAGTGACTTTAATAAGGAACCTGCTGGAGTTAGGAAAGATTTAGATGCCTTGAGGACTGTGGTCTGGGATATATAGCGAGATGTCATCAGGAGAGCCACCCTTTAAGCTAAATATATATCTTAGGGGCTGGAGTGATGGTACAGCGGGTAGGGTGTTTGCCTTGCACACAGCTGACCTGGATTCAATCCCTGGTCCCCTTAGCACTGGCAGGAGTAAGTCCTGAGCATCGCCATATGTGACCCAAAAAGTAAAAAATGAAAAAAACAAATAAAAATATATCTCTTCCTGTGTTCATACAAAATGACTAGAATTATTAAGAAGTCAATTTAAGATGATTATGTAAATGGATTACTAGCAAAGGAAAGGAGAAAGCAATATGCACTTAGATGGAATTCTGCCCTTGAGCGGATCTCCTAGTAGAAATCTAGAGTGCTGGGATCCCTAGATTAGAGTGTGACTTGGGTGAAATCTCCTAGAACTTCCCCCTGAAGGAAGGTATTTACATGTGTTCATTGTTTATGGTGTTCAGCCACACCCATGTGTAATTGCTACCCCCCAACCCTTCATGATTTCTCTACAACTAATGCCATGAGACTTGAATAAATGGCCACTGATTACCAAACAGCCCGTGGCCCCCATTCCTTTGTCCATCCACCAGGCAGGGAGACAGTGATCAGCACCAAACCACCAGGGGACCCTCAGCTCACCGGAGGACAGTGATCCCAGAACAGTGACACACACCCTCTGTGTTGCACTGTGCTTATAGGTAATAATGCAGAGAACTATCACAAAGAATAGAACTGAGACAACCCAATCACAAGAAATGACACCTTAGTGGCAAAAAAGGTTTGTAGAGTACACACACTTTATATATATAAGATTCTAATTTAGACATCTTGGCTTTAGTGCCACACTTGGTGGTGGTCTGGGTTTTGTGGAGCGTGGCAACAGGCACCCGAGGAGATAAGACCTGTCCTTGCATAGTGACCCAGTAGGGAATGTCGGTGCATTTTACAAGCACCAGGTATCTGGTGTTGAGTCCCATCCCCCAAGAATTATCACCTAGCTGCATTCCTAACTGCAGCATCTAGCCTTATCTGGGTTTGGGCCAGGGCAAAGCAGAGTTGAAAAGGTGATAGGTCAGTAATACTAAACTATGTGATTGGACCTTCCTCTTAAGGAAGAGGACCTTCTCGACCTTCCTCGAGACCCTCTATAATATATGTGTAGTTGGCAATAAAGTGAGCGGCCATCAGCTATCTCCCGGAGTGGTTTCTCCATACAACTGTCATCCTTCGCTATGCGTCTGCCTTGAACCCAGTGAGCAACATGTCAGGGCAAGTTGGGGAAAAACTGTTCCCCAACAGGGTTTATTTCTGGTTCAGTGCCAAGAACATATAAAGAAGTGACATGATGAAATCAGTGGGCCCCATGGGTGGCTCATGTGAGGTGGGGAGGAGAGAGACGTCACTTTCTCTCGATCTGCTTCTGCCATCCGGGACTTGTTGGAGAGGTTGGAATTGAGAGTCTGCGGAGTGCACAGGTCAGAGCCCCACCAGCCCTGCCATGTGGCTGTCAAACCACACCTGACATCTGCTTGGTCTTCTACATAGAGTTGATCCCCACCACCCAATTTCTCGGGGAGCCATGGACTCAGGTTGGGGCAAGGATTTGCTCTTTGCAGGAAAGGAAAGTCAGTCCTAGGCCTTATCCAGGGCTCAGGGTCTCTTGTCTTGCTTCAACGAAAGGAATTTCAGAGTAGACAAACAATTAAGTAAAAATATTTTATTTGGAGACTTTTTAGAAAGGGGAATGAGGGAGAGAAATTGAGAGTAACACACTCAAGAGAGAATGCAGGCTTATCCAAAGGCGGAGAGAGCCCTACACACATTCCAGCATTCGATATGGAAGCATGAAAGTACACATCTCAAGAGGGGAAACAGGCACCACGTGCACACAAGTAGCACATGGGCTCAGGCAGCATATGAGTGCACTTCCGTTGTTCAAGGTGGCTTTTATAGAGTTTACCCAACCTGCCCCCATGTGGGGCTTCTACCTAGATTAAAAAAAAAAGTCCATTGCTAGGGCAGTTGCCAGGGGGGTAGAGTTGGGAATGGTTTTCTTTGAAATTCCTTTCCTGCCTTTCCTTTCTGCGGGAGCTTCTCTCGGAGGGTGGTCCAGTATTCTTTGGGTCTGTTACCCGCCAGGTGAAAGGCTTATTGCGCCAGGTGAAAGGCTTATTGGGCCAGAGCTCACAAGGTGAGTGGACCCTTTGCAACACTGAGTTATTGCTTTTATTACATCCTAGGAATTCCATTGCCATAGGGGCCCTTCCCTGTCTAACATTACATATGCCTTGCACCCGGCCTACATTACATCAATGGGGCTGGAGATCATATAGTGGGTAGGCCCGTTCTCGTTCTATCCCTGGCATCCCTTATGGTACCCATATGGTCCCCAATCACTACCTGAGTAACCTCTGAACATCACCAGGTGTCACTCCAAAGCAAAAAAATAAGTAAAACTCCTGATACTCATATAGCAATTATCCGCATATCAGAGCCATGCATGGAGCCCCACTAGGCCTTCCTGACTCCCACCACTGATGCCTCAGCCAGGGAAGGCACTGGACTCTGTCCTGGCCACTGGACTCCGTCCTGGCCACTCGCTCATCCTGCTGGCCCCGCTTTTTCCCACACAACTGGAGCCCAGTCGGATTGCACCCCGGAACCCCTCCCCCCAAGGTCTCAGTGACAACAATGAAGACTCCAGGAGCTGCCTCCTGAGAGCCTCCCTTCCTCTATTGTGACACAAATGCCCAGTCACAATACCCACCCCCCACTCTGGTCCCAGCCCCTGCCACCCTCTCAGATTTCATCTTTCCTGGGAATTCTGCTGGTGCTAGCCTTGGGGAAAGTTCTGTGTTCAGAACTTGTGATCAGCTTCAATGTCTTGTATGTGCACCGGTTCCCAGTGACTCTTATTTTTTGTTTGGGCAGTGCTCGGGGATCACTCCTGTCAGGGGAATCGAACCTGGCTCAGCAGTATGCAAGGCCTGCACCTTGTCTGCTGTCCCAACTCTTGGCCCCAGGAGAAGTATTTTGTTAAAAACCATTACCATTACTAGGGCCAGAGAGAAGACAGGGGGTCGGGGAGGTGGGAGGTTTGAAATAGCCTCTAGGCATCTCAGGACTGGGAGTCGCCAAGACTCAAGCCTGGACAGCCAGCTAGAGGCCAGTGCTTGGACTCCACTGCCAATCCTGCCATGCTTGGGGCCAGCCTCCAGGCCTAGGCCACTAAGGAACCTCTTCACCTAGAACAGGCATGAGTGGCAGCGGCGTCTAGCCAATGAAAGCCCAGGTAGGCACTTTGAGTAGGACTTCCGTCGCATGCTAGAGGTTCTCAGCGGGGCAGGGGTGGCTGGGGCTCGCCAGGTGTGGAGGTGGGAACTGTAATTGCCCAGTGAACTGGCTTTTCTCCGGACGGCAGCGCAGAGCCTGGGGTGAACACCGCACCTCTGGGCAGTGTGTTTGCCCAGGGATTGGCACGGATTCTAAGGAAGGAGAGCCTCATAGGCTCGGCTGTGGGCCTCCCTTTAAGAACTGCCTCTAGGGGCTAGGGCCATAGCACAGTGGGTAGGGCATATGCCTTGCATCCTGCCTACCTGGGTTTGATTCCCAGCATCCCTTATAGTACCCTGAGCACCACCAGGAGTAATTCCTTGTGACCCAAAAAGCAAAATTTTTTCAAAAAGTATTAGAACTGCCTCTTTTTAAATTTTGGGCCACACCCAGTGGTGCTCTGAATTTACTCCTGGCATCTTGGGGATGACTCCTGGCGGTGTTCAGGGGGCTGCCTGGGTGCTGGGATGGAACGTGGGTCGACCTCATGCAGGGCCAGTGGCTCTCCCTGCTCCGGTCTCTGAGAGCTCCTCTTTTGTTAGTTCCCATGGCTGTACAGGTGCTTGTGGCACCTGGTCATCCCTGGGGTCTCTCAGCAGTTGGCTTCCCTGCTTATGGTGTCATGAGACTTTCAGCTGCCATCTCCAAGTCCTGTAGTTTGGGAGTGAGATGTGGAAGCTTAGGACAGAAACAGATACCACATTGCTTAGAGATGAGACGAAGCTGCTCTGGGAACTGTGTCTTAGCTGGGCTTCCACTCCAGAGGAGCAGGGGTCTGGAGTAGAGGGGATGGTCATCTTCTCCAGCTCCTAGTGGACACCATCTCAGTGGCCTTATGGATATATGAGAAAGGCACAACCACCAGTGGCTCCAGGGGACAAGTTCAGGCATGAACTTGTCCATAAGTGAAGCCGCTCACAGTTGCATCTGTCTGTATGCTGGCAACACAGTGTGACCTTTGATGATGTGGCCCTGTACTTCTCCTGGAAGGAGTGGGATCTCCTCGATGAGGCACAGAGATGTCTGTACCAATGGATGCTGGAGACCTTTGCACTTGCATCCTCCTTGGGTAAGGCTGCCACTCCCATCTGGATGCACTGCCTGGGCTCTGGCCTTCTCTTTCCCTGGAGGTCCTGGTGCTTCTTTCCCATGTTTACTGATTACTCTGGTGGAGCTGAGTGCAAGCCTCTTCTTCCTTTTATCACCTCCACACCTCACAAGATATTGGGGATCAGTATAGAGGCTACCCTGATAAGTCCCACCTGCCCTGACCTCTGCATTGCTGGATGCCTGCCTCCATCATAACTCTCTAGAATCACTGGCCTTCTGATTACTGGAATTTAGTCATGAGTTGTAGGCACTCACCGTCACTACTTACACCAACAGTTCTTACATTATTCCCATCCAGGTTTCTTTCTGGAGAGGACTCCCAGTCAGTGCTCAGGGTGCCAGGGGCTCCTCCCATTGTTTTTTTTTTCTTTTGGGTCACACCCAGCGATGCTCAGGGGTTACTCCTGGCTCTGCACTCAGGAATCACTCAGTGGTGCTCAGGGGGCCATATGGGATGCTGGGAATCAAACCCGGGTCGGCCGTGTTGGTGTACAACATCCCATAATCTCAGGCCTAGCTAGGTTTAGATGTATATATCATTTTTTCTGTTGCTGTTACTTTAATGGACTATACTAACGGCTATATAACTGATTTTGATACTGTTTCCCTTGACTAAGTTAATTTGCATATTCTGCCTATGTGGCTGAATATCATTGGTTAAAACATCAACCTAGTTAATAAAAGGGGGCTGAATAGGCTACTCTCCACAGGCCACAGCACAAAAAACTCCAGAGACAGTTATGTGATCCTCCCAGAAAATGTATATTTCTTTCGTGTGCATATCTTAAATGCCTCAGACTTCTAAACAAACCTTACTGCAACATATGTTGCAACATATGGCAGCCAACACAAGGCTCGAAGATAAAGGCCTGGTAGGGAAGAAATAGAGATAGAGAAAGGAGAGAGATAAAGGGAATGAAGAAATAGAAAGGAAGAAAGGAAAGAAGAAAAAGAAAGGGAATAAAGAAATAGAGATAGAAGAAAAAGAGGGAAGAAGAAAAAGAAAGGGAATAAAGAAGTAGAAAGAAAGAAAGAAAGAAAGAAAGAAAGAAAGAAAGAAAGAAAGAAAGAAAGAAAAAGAAAGGAAGGAAGGAAGGAAGGAAGGAAGGAAGGAAGGAAGGAAGGAAGAAAAAGAAAGGGAATAAAGAAATAGAGATAGAAAGAAAGGAAGGAAAGAAATAGAAAGAAAGGAAGGAAAGAAGAAAAAGAAAGGAAATGAAGAATTATAGAAAAAAGAAAAAGAAAGGGAGAAAGAAGAACTATAGATAGAAAGAAAGTAAAGAAATAGAAAGGAAGGAAGAAGAAAAAGAAAGGGAATAAAGAAATATAGATAGAAAGAAGAAAAAGAAAGGGAAAAAGAAGAAATATAGATAGGAAGGAAGTGAAGAAATAGAAGTATGCAGAAGAAAAAGAAAGAAAGGGAATAAAGAAATATAGATAGAAAGAAGAAAAAGAAAGAAAAGGAGAAAGAAGAAATATAGAAAGAAGGAAAGTAAAGAAAAAGACAGAAGGAAGAAGAAAAAGGGATTAAAGAAATATAGATAGGAAGAAAGAAAGGGAAAAGAAGAAAAGGAGAAAGAAAGGGAGAAAGAAATAAAGAATAAAGGAAGAAGAGGAAAAAAGGGCAATGGGTAATTCTGTAATGTCTCAGCAGGATGCCTATGTTGACACTCTGAACTCCCTAACTTCCTGGTCTGCCTTTAAAGGAACAGATAAAGCTACACCTCTTTAAGAGGGTAAAAAAGTATTGTCATATGTTTAAGCAAAAAGATAGAGAACAATTTAATTTAAAACTATAAAGTAGGAGAAAAGTTGTATCATGCACACATTTTCAAAGCAACTTACAGAGAAACTCCTGTGTTAGAGAAGAGTGGGGAAAAATCTTTGATATTGCCAAAATTTTGTGCTAAGCCAACAGCATCTGTATTGTCTGAATATCAAATTGATGATTCACCTGCCAGGTCTGAGTCTGACAGGTTCAAGTCAGACAGAGAATTCAGTTTCAAAAGAGGTTGTAAGCGCCCAAGAATTGAGAAAAGTTAATAAAAAAATTAGATAAATTAATTAGACAAATGAAGTACCTTGAGATGCACCACCCTTCTGAAAGAAGGATAATGCCTGCTGTACAGGGTATCACTGATCCTGACCCTTTGGTAGTTCCTTCCCCTCGTCTATATAAGAATAGGGAAGAGGAATCTCTATGTTGCCATTTTAAGCTTACTCCTGAGTTGCATTCTCTGATGCAAAAATATGAAGCTCCTTTACATAAAGCAAAATTGAGCCAATAGCCTGCTCAGTTTATGGCTTTTCCAGTCGTTTGTAATCCTGATGTGCAAAGAAAAAGACAGGCAGGGGAATATGAGCCTGTTCCTTTTAAGTTTCTTTCCTCGCTTAAGCAATCTGTGACCACCCATGGTGTTACTTCTAACTATGTGCTAGCCCTTCTTGAAAATTTTGCAGAAGTTAATACTGTAATTCCGCTTGATTGGCAAACTCTTGCAAAGGCAATGTTAGAAAATTCTCAATATGTACAATTTTTTTTAATTTTTACTTTTTGGGTCACACCTGGCGATGCACAGGGGTTACTCCTGGCTCTGCACTCAGAAATCCCCCTGGTGGTGCTCAGGGGACCATATGGGATGCTGGGAATTGAACCCGGGTCAGCCGAGTGCAAGGAAAACGCCCTACCCGCTGTGTTATTGCTCCAGCCCCCATCAATATGTACAATTTAAATCTTAGTGGAGAGAAGAGGCTGAGAAATTTGCTAGAATTAAAACACCAAAACAAGTTGATAACACTGTGAACCAGATTAGGCACTGGCAAGTGGGCTTTAGCGGAAGAACAAGTCCGTTTAGAGGCAAACATTTTAGAAGCTGTTAATAAGACCTGTCTAAAGGTGTGGTGTTATCTTGAGACCTCTGTAAAACGTACTATGCCATTCACAAAAATCTTTCAGGAAGTAAATGAACTTTACACAGATTTTATTGCCAGACTCCAAGACTCTCTTGAAAAGGCTATACCTGATGAAGGCCTTTGTTAAATGCTTATTCTAACTTTAGTGGTGGAAAATGCTACAGCAGATTGTCAAAAGGCAATTCAAACTACTAAGCTAATGGGAAAAAACTCCCTGGATGATTTTATTAAAGTATGTAGGGAAGTGGGAACACCAACCCATCAGGCGCAAATAATATCCGATGCTTTTAAAAGAGTAAACCAGATAAAATGTTATGGCTGTGGAGCTTTAGGACATCTCAGGAGAAATTGTACTAGTATTAGCTCTAGGATGAGAAAAGAACCAGGCGTCTGTAGACGATGTAGGAAGGGGAAGCATTGGGCCAATGAATGCAATTACAAAAGAGAAAAATTTAGAAAAACTAATGAACCATCGGGAAACGGGAGTTGGGGCTCGATCCAGGGCCCCTTCAACACTACGGGAAATCTTGAATAAAATCTAAAATTAAATTAAAGAGTCTTTTTTTTTTCTTTGGTTTTTGGGTCACACCCGGCGATGCACAGGGGTCACTCCTGGCTCATGCACTCAGGAATTACTCCTGGCGGTGCTCAGGGGACCATATGGGATGCTGGGATTCGAACCCGGGTTGGCCGCGTGCAAGGCTGTGCTATTGCTCCAGCCCCAAATTAAAGAGTCTTTCATCCCCTACCATGATAACAATCAATAAACCAAAGAACATTAGCAAGAAACTGTCCTATATTGACCTTGTGAGAGCAACAGAGGAAAGTGTAGCCGCTGATATTTTAGTTTTACAGGATTTGTTTCTGACTCCTAATAAAATTGATAAAATTCCAAATAATGTTTATAGCCCCCTTCCAAAAGGAACAGCAAGATTGATCTTAGAGAGAAGTAGTATGACTCTGTGAGGTGTTAATGTAAAAGTGGGACTCATTGACAGTGATTTTGTGAATGAAATCTCAATTACAGTCACTGTTCAAGCGGATATTAGAATATTAAAAGGGGAACGTATTGCTCTACTGCTTTTTCTTCCGTGTATACTAGGAAAAAATACACGCATGAAAAGAAAGGGTGGGGCTGGAGCGATAGCACAGCGGGTAGGGCGTTTGCCTTACACGCGGCCAACCCGGGTTCGATTCCCAGCATCTCATATGGTTCCCTGAGCACCGCCAGGAGTGGTTCCTGAGTGCAGAGCCAGGAGTAACCCCTGTGCATCACCAGGTGTGACCCAAGAAGCAAAAAAAAAAAAAAAAAAAAGAAAGGGTGATTTTGGAAACACTAATGCAGAAATATTTTGGGCAAAAAAGATTACTGATTATAAGCATACTTTGGTTATGACCTTTGAGGATGGAACAAAACTGGAGGATATGTTAGGTTCAGGTGCTGATGTTACTGTTGTTGCCTCCCATCATTGGCCTAAGGGTTGGCAAAAGCATTGTGTGGACGTTACTTTTTTTGGTATGGGTGTGGTCACTGATGTTCAACAGTGTGTGCAACCTCTTCGTTGTAGTGATCCTGATGGAGACACAGCAGTCATCAAGCCATATATTGCTCCAATAGCTATCACCCTATGGGGACGAGATTTGTTAATCCTTTATACATTGTTCATATTCGAGCTCATACGGATCTTCCCGGTCCATTAGTTCAAGGCAATGATCGAGCTGATAAGTTGGTTGCTTTAGTAATAAATGCAGAAAAATCTCATGCCTTGCATCATCAAAATGCTTGTGCATTGAAAACCAAATATGGCTTGGAGGCAAGCTAAAGACATTATTAGGCAATGTCCTACTTGTCAAGCAATTGATATACCTCATATGCCTTTGGGAGCTAACCCTTGAGGTATAAAGGCAAATTAAATTTGGCAAATGGATATAACTATTGTCCCAGCTTTTGGTAAACAAAAATATGTTCATCAGTCGATACCTATTCACATTTTCGATGGGCTTCTGCGTTGTCTTCGGAAAAAGCAGGAGCTGTGATTACTCATTTGTTGGAAACATTTGCTGTTATGGGTGTTCCTAAGACAATGAAAACTGATAATGTGCTTGCTTATACCTCCGCAAAAATGTGTAATTTTTTCTCTGCTTATGGTATCAATCATACTACGTGAATTCCGTATAACAGTACAGGACAAGTCATTATTGAAAGAGCAAATCGTGAGCTTAAAGATATGTTACTTAGACAAAAAGGGGGAATATATGCGGATTCTCCTAGATAGCAACTATCCAGAGCACTATTCACCTTGAATTTTTTTAATTGCTCTGATTAAATGACATCAGCGGAAAATCATTGGGAAATTCAGGATAGTTCAGAAGAAATAAGTTCTAATAGAATTAAAAATGATTTAGATAAAATAGGAGACATAAGGTCCTTTACAGGGACCCAGTCTCTGGGAGTTGGATGCCAGGCCAGGTGGAAAGGTAGGGACAGGTTTTGCTTTTATTTCAGCAAACAGAAACCACTTTTGGTGCCCTACAAAAAGACTAAAGCTTCTCAGTGAATAATGGATAGCAAAAAAAAAACAAAACAAAACTGCAGTATGGATTCCTTTTTCATGGATTTTTGCCGGCTTTGTGAAAACAGAAGCGCTTCTCTTCTTTTTGGACCCAATTTTAACAAGCAGGAGACAGGCTAGTTGGGCTGAGAAACCGGGGATAGTCCCAATCATCTGACAGGGAATTTTTGCCCTGGGGACTGCCCTTCCTTTCTCTATCCATCAGTTTTCCTTCCCTGGTTCTTGAAGGATCAGATCAATCGATGAGGTATGTATGAATGCAGATGCATGTGATTTTGTTGTCTTTCTGTATGACTGTCTGTGTTAAGTGTTTAAATATTGAAGTCAGATTGAAACCAGAAGTAAAGGTTAGTAATAAGTACTCCAAAAAATTTTTAAAAGTTTGAGTGTTTTTTTGGAGCTTATTAAGAGTTGTAAAATTAGAGCATGAAACCAAGGTGAAAACTGTTAAAGATTGATATAAAATGTTCATGATTTAAAATATCTAAAGTATAAGAACTATTAAAATGAATTAAAAAATGTTTTCCTCATGCTTTGTAAAAATGATACGTTTTTATTATGGTAATACATTTTTCTCTCTAAATATTTATAACTTTTGTTTTTATCTGCATTACGGTGAGTTGTTAAAAGAGAATTGAAATAATTGTATATAAAAATAGGTTCAAAAGGTACTGGTTTGGCTCAAGGCATAAGTTTTAAGAGATAACAGGTTTATTATATAAAACTGGAAAATATTCCATGCATATTTTATCGGGACATCTGTGAAGTTTGAGAAGGAAGAAGTTTTTAGTTTTACTTATGGATGCCAGTGATTCTTCTTTGTCCATGAGAGAGGAGTCTGATAACGGGAGTGCTTTGGCAGTTACTGATTGTGGAAAAACCTGGACTGTGAAGTTCATCCAGAAAAGGAATGAAAGTGTTGTTTTTGTTTAGAGACTAATTAGTCTTTGTTGACAAATGTCTCTGGACCAGGACTGGAACTGAGATATTGTCTAATGTGTGTAAACTCTGTATATGTAAACTCTGCATTGTAAAGTGAAAAACAATTTCTGTAGAATAAAGTTAGATTTTCTTAAGATTTTCTTGAGGTATTACTGGAAAGATTTGTGAAAATGTTTGTATTGTTTATTACTGGTCATGTTAAACAAAAAAGGGGGAAATGTTGGTGTACAACATCCCATAATCTCAGGCCTAGCTAGGCTTGGATGTAAATATCGTTTTTCTGTTGCTGTTACTTTAACTGACTATACTAACAGCTATGTAACTGACTTGGATACTGTTTCCGTTGACTAAGATAATTTGCATATTCTGCCTATGTGGTTGAATATCACTGGTTAAAACATCAACCTAGTTAATAAAAGGGGGCTGAATAGGCTGCTCTCTGGCAGGCCACAGCACAAAAAACTCTGGAGACAGTTATGTGATCCTCCCAGAAAATGTATATTTCTTTCATGTGCATATCTTAAATGCCTCAGACTGTCTAACCAAACCTTACTGCAACATATGTTGCAATAGGCCGTGCACAAGGCAAACGCCTTACCCTATAAGCTGTGCTATCACTCCAGCCCCTCTCCCACTGTTTTTAACCGACTGGCAGTTCAATGTGAAGCTAGAGGGTGCAGTGCTGCTTGGACCTGTAGTGTGGGTCAGCCCGTGGGATTGGAGGCCACCAGGACTACACCAGCAATGCTCTGGGATGCCAGGGCTGCACCTGGCAGCCTGGAACCTCTAGGGTTACATACTGTGTGCTCAGGACCATGTTGTGCTCAGGATCTAACCGTATTTGGTTACATGTGTGGCCTCCCCGCAACACACACTATTTGGGCCATAGCTGGCTATGCTCAGGACCTGGCTCTTTGCTTGGAGCTTACTCTTGGCTTGATGCTCAGAGCTCACTCCTGGTTCTGTGCTTGAGACTCACTCCTGGTTCTACATTCAGGGATCACTCATAGCTGTGCTCAAGGCTCACTCCTGGCTGTGCTCAGAGCTCACTCTTGGCTCTGTGCTTAGGGATTTCTCTGGCTGTGTGCTCAGGGATCACTTCTGGCTCTATACCAGGAAATCACTCTTGACTCTACTTGCGGCTCACTCCTGAATGTGCTCTGAGCTCACTTCTGGTTCTGTGTTCTGTGCTTGAGCTTCACAGAGCTCATTCCTGGCTCTGCACTCAGGAATCACTCCTGGCAGTGTTCAGGAGACCATAAGGGGTGCCAGGGATTGAACCTGGTTCAGCTGTGTACAAGGCAAATGCCCTACCTGCAGTACTATCTCTCTAACCCCCATGTCTTTCTTTTCTTTGCCTTTAATTGTGGTAAATATACATATAGTGAAAATCTTATTAGTTTAATTTTTGAATTTTTGTTTGTTTTTGGGCCACACCCGGCAATGCTCAGGGGTTACTTCTGACTTCCCTCTCGAATTACTCATAGGCATGCGTGGGGGACCATATGGATGCCAACGATTGAAGCTGAGTTGGCTGTGTGCAAGGCAAGTGCCTAGCTGCTGCACTATCTCCTTGCCCACACTCCTTTTATTTATGTTTTTTTCTTGGGCCACATCTGGCAGTGCTCAGAAGTTACTCCTGGCTCTGCACTCAGAAATCACTCCTGGTGGGCTTGGGGGGACCAAAGGGGATGCCAGGAATAGAAGCAGATTGGCTGTTTAAAAGGCAAGTGCCATAGTTGCTGTCCTGTCTCTCTGGCCTCTCTCTCTCTCTTTTTTCAGGTAATATGGGGTCAGAGTGATAGTACAGCCAGTGCTTGTTTGCTTTGCTTGTGGCTAACTTGGTTTTTTTTTGGGGGGGGGTCACACCTGGCGATGCACAGGGGCTACTCCTGGCTCTGCACTCAGGAATTACACCTGGCGGTGCTCAGGGGACCATATGGGATGCTGGGAATCGAACCCAGGTCAGCCGCGTGCAAGGCAGATGCCCTACCCTCTGTGCTATCGCTCCAGCCCCATTGTGGCTAACTTGGGTTTGATCCCTGGTATACCCCATGTAGTCCCCTGAGTCTGCCAGTAGAGATCCCTGAGTACAGAACCAGGAGTAAGGCCTTAAGCCCTGAGCACAGCCAGGCGTGGCTGCCCTCCTCCCACCAAAATAATAATAATAATAATAATAATGATAATGATAATAATAAATAAAAAGGTAATATTTAGTCTGTCTTATGTATTACTACATTATATTTTTGTACTCATCCACTGATGGACATTTGGGTTGCACCTCTTAGGGGTCCATATTGGGTGCCTGTATTAAATCCAGGTCAGCTGCATGCAAGGCAAACACCCTGGCCATTATACTATCTCTCTGGCCCCTATTAAAATACTCTTAATCTGGTATGTGGGTCAGTATTGAGAACTGGTATGTCTAGTTTTCTCCTTAGAATCCAGATCATCTGTGTCCCATGCACTCACTCAGCTGGAGGAAGGGAAAGAGTGCTCTGTACTTTTTATTTTTATTTTTTAGCTTTTTGAGTCACATCCAGCGATGCTTAGGGGTTACTCCTGGCTCTGCAATCAGGAATTACTCCTGAGTATGGTGCTTGGGGGACCATATGGGATGCGGGAATTGAACCTGAGTCGGCCATGTGCAAGGCAAATGCCCTACGCGCAGTGCTATTGCTCCAGCCCCGAGTGCTCTGTGCTTTACAAGCTGGAGCAGATTCCAGCCTTGGCACAAAAGCCTCAGAGGGGGCCTGAAACAGGTGAATGCAAGATGGGTGGGGGGAAGAGGAGAGCAGGGGGACTTATGTCAGACTCTGACCCAGTCATACCTGCAATTTTTCTGCTTTGATTTCCTTATGTTTGGGTTCTACTAATGTTATGGGTGTTGACATCCCACTTCCATCTTCCCTTCTCTTTATATCTTGCCAAGTTATCAGGGTTGCCAGTGTTTATTCTGATTTTCTTGACTGCTTATTGCACTCATTATTTACACTGTACATTTGAATATTCATTTCTTTCTTCCAGTCATATTTTTCTGGCCCTGGACATAGATTTTTGTACACAGACATATGTCAAAAATAGAAGCTTGGGGCTGGAGCAATAACACAGCTGGTAGGGCGTTTGCCTTGCATGTGGCCGACACGGGTTCGATTCCCAGCATCCCATATAGTCCCCCGAACACCACCAGGAGTAATTCCTGGTGCATGAGCCAGGAGTAACCCCTGTGCAACACCGGGTATGACCCAAAAAGAAAAAAAAAGGTCTGGGCTGAAGCAATAGTACAGCGGGTCAGGTGTTTTTCTTGCATGCCACTGACCCAGGTTTGAGTCCTGTTATCCTATATGGTCCCCCAAGCACTACCAGAAATAATCCTTGAGTGCACAGCCAGGAGTAACCCCTGAGCACTGGGTGTGGCACCAAAACCAGAATCAAAACTAAGAATGCATTGCAGAGCATGACTTCACCCTGTAGCACCCGCCCTTTCTTCTGTGCTTGCTGAGGTCTCTATCCTCTGTGGGTTTAGGCATCAGTACTAGATAGCAGCTGCATCCTCTGCCTGACCCAATTCCCTTTCCTAAAAACACTGCCTAGGATTGATTCTTTGATAAATCAGATTACCTCTATGGGGAGCTTTTGTTCGCTGAATAGAGTTAGCATTTATTTCACTGTTGCTTTCAGGTTGTTGGTGTAGATCGGAGGAGGAAGTGGCACTTTCTGAGCAGAGCATTTCTACAGAAAGAACATCACAGATCAGGACTCTTGAGGAAGCTCTATCTCTCCCAGAGTCCCCAGGCTTTGAGCTGTGCAGCCAAATCTTGACATTACTGAGCACCAGGGCAAACATTTTGGACAGAAACTTTACACTTGTGAAAAGCTCTTCTGTTTGCCTGCCACTGTCAGCAGCCCCACAGGCAACTTATTAAAGAGATGCCCACCCCAGGTTTTGTGGCTCGAGACTTATTCATTAAGATCTGCATAGGCCACATTAGGAAAGCCCTCTCCCTCTGAAGATATTAGAGGAGAATTTTTGGCCAGCATGAGATTTTTTCCATCAATAAGTCACTCACACAGGGGAGTAGCCAAATTATACTGAGTATGGGAATATCTTTTACAGTAGAAAAAGTCACCCCAACTGGAAAGAGTATAGAAAACCATTCAGCTGCATAGACACACTTATTCAGGACAAGAGTTCTCACTAAAAAAGGTTTCTACAAGTGTAGCGAATGTGGAAAAAACTACACCAAAAGATGTAACCTCATTCAGCACTGGAAAGTCCACACTGAAGAAAGGCCCTTATGAGTGCAGTGAATGCAGGAAATTCTTTACCTATTATTCCAGCTTCATTATACATCAAAGAGTTCACACTGGAGAGAGGCCTTAAATATACACTGGTGAAAGACCTTATGAGTGTAGTGAGTGTGGAAACCTTTCAGTCAAAGGTCCAACCTCCTTTAGCATCAGAGAGTTCACACAGGAGAAAGACCTTCTGAGTACAGGGAATGTGGGTAGTCTTTTAGTAAAACTTCAGCCTCATTTACCACCAGAGAGTTCACACAGGAGAAAGGCCTCATCAGGGTGGCAAATGTGGAAAAGCCTTTAGTCAAAGCTCCAGCCTTATTCACCACAGAAGACTTTATACTGGAGAAAGGCCTTATGAGTACAGCAAATGTGGTAAATGCTTTAAGGAGAGCTCTAGCTTCAGTTCTCATAGGAAAATCCACACAGGAGAAAGACCTGAGTGTAAGGAATGTGGCAAATCCTTTAGCCAGAGCTCCAACTTCAAGAACCACTGGGGAGTGCACACTGGAGAAAGGCCTGTTGAGTGCAGCGAGTGTGGGAAATCCTTCAACTGTGAACCTAACCTCATTGAACACCTGAGAGTTCACACTGGAGAAAGGTCTTATAAGTGTGGGGAGTGTGGGAAATCCTTTAGCCAGCGCTCCAGGTTTACTCAGCACCAGAGAGTTTATACCTTTGGAGTGCAGTGAACGTGGGAAATCCTTTCCCTGCAGTCAACACCAGAGACTTCACGTTTGCAAAAGGCGTTGAATGGGGGATCTGACACTTCTTCTACTACTGGAGGAGAGAAAGTTTGATTTAATTTAATTACCTAAATTAAGTTAAGCTCTACACCTGAAAATACCACAATGTGGAGAATCTCCTCAAGTTCCAGGAATGTAAGACTGTTTAGGAAACTCTTTTCTTTTCTTTTTGTTTTTTTGGCCACACCCTGTGATGCTCAGGGCTTATTCCTGGCAGGCCTCAAGAACTGTGGCATCCAGGGGATTGAACCTGGGTCAGCCATGTGCAAGGCAAGTGCCCTACTGGTTGCACTATCACTCCAGTCCTACCATATGCTTTTTATTTTTATTGTGAATTATTATTGTGAATAACATAATCTCTATCGTGTTTCTAAATTTAGACATTGATACAAAGAAATCCTGTCTTACAGTGTTTCCAACCATGAGATAGCTCAAAGGACTGGAGCACATGCTTTGCCATGGGAGGCCTGGTATTGGTACATGGCACTGCATGGTCCAGTTAGCACTGCTGGAAATAACCTGCCAGCACTATTGCCTTTGAGCACCCCTGGTGTGGCCCTAAAACCAAAACCAAAAGTGCATCTGTGAATGTTTCTGTGCCTGTGACTACAGGGTTGTTTTATACAAAAACATAACAATCTTCACTTCTGTGTGTTCACAAAAAATGTGTGTGGGCTCTCGCCATGTGCATTCGGCAGCCATGAGCCGCTTCCCCACCCTGGCCTGCAGCCGCCACCAGCAGACACATGAAGGAGAGAACAGGGCCACCAAGCTGGTTGGTGATCAGTCGCTGTTTATTCCATTCTCCCTGCATGCCAGTTCCAGTCTCATTGCGTGCCCCATTCCAGTTTTCCCATGCCAGTCTGCCTCTGTCTCAAGCCTTATTCATGGACCCCAATTCAGTCTTTTTATGCCCCCCTTCCCATCTCCCAGCATTAGTTAAGAGCCCAACATCCAAGGCTGAGGGTAGCAACAACACATAAGTGAGACAGCACAATAAACATATGAAAGCCTTTCCTTCCAATCTGCTCAAGGGCAGAATTTCATCTAAGGGTGTATTTCTTCTTTCCTTAGTCCATAACCATTTAAACAGTCACCTCAGATTTACTTCTTTTTTGGGGGGAGTCACACCCAGTGATGCACAGAGGTTACTCCTGGCTCATGCACTGTAGCACTGTTGTCCCGTTGTTCATCGATTTGCTTGAGCTGGCACCAGTAACGTCTCCATTGTGAGACTTGTTACTGTTTTTGGCATATTGAATACGCCACGGGTAGCTTGCCAGGCTTTCCAAGAGAGACGGAGGAATCACACCCGGGTTGGCCACATGCAAGGCAAACGCCCTACCCGCTGTGCTATCACTCCAGCACCCAGATTTACTTTTTTTTCTTTCTTTTTGGGTCACACCTGGCAGTACACAAGGGTTACTCCTGAGTGCAGACTCAGGAATCACCCCTGGCGGTGCTCAGGGGACCATATGGGATGCTGGGAATTGAACTCAGTTTGGCCGCGTGCAAGGCAAATGCCCTACCCACTGTGCTATTGCTCTAGCCCCCGCAGATTTACTTCTTTCCCCCCCCCCCAGTCCCCGCATATTTACCTCTTAATAATCTTTCTATTCATTTTGTATGGACACAGTAAAAGATATATTAAGCTTAAAGGGTGGCTTTCCTGGAAACATCTCGCTGTAGATCCCAGACTACATCCTTAGGCCAGATTAGTCCTTCCTAACCCCAGCAGGGTCCTTGTCCAGTTGCTTCTTTTTGGGTCATGACAGAGTTTGTTCATGACCATGCTCTTAACTTATTATAAGTTTTATGGAGCTTGGCTTGTCCCATTTCAATGCTGGTAGCTTACAGCATGCCCTAGGTCCATCCAAGTTCTTTGTCAGGACCCTCCTTTTGGAGTGCTAGGAACTAAGGGCAACTGAGCCTTAAGTCAAGTAAATATGAAAAAACCCCAGGAGTAAATATTATTCAGAGTAAATTAACTACCAAGTTACAAAAGTATAGCATTAACTGTGTTCCTGTGTCCTTACAAAAAGGACCTTGCCCTAAAGTAAACTATGCAAAGGACATAAGGGAAAAACAATATTTCACTTACAAATTCAAAATCCAAAGTCCTTAGAAAGGTTTGACCTTATAAGTCAGAGGGTCTGATTTGGGGATATAGGTGATTAACAGATGGGGGAAGCAAAGCACAGAGAAGTTAAAGATAAACACAGAGGAATGGGAGTGCCTTGGGAGCACTGTGATGGGTCTAACCCAATAAATCTAAGCTCCCTGCAGCAAAGGAGAAAGGGTGGAGGAAAAAGGATAAACCAACTTTATCCTACAACTTCCACGACCAAACAAACATTGAGGATCCAGTTCCATCCAGGAAACATTAGCCCCTCTTCCTTCACCAACTATGTGACTATTCACAGAGGTCAGGGAGCCTGGAGACCGATTCTGGTGATAGTTGGTGGACCAGAAGCTTCAATTCTAGGGTCCAGATCACTGCTGAGGCCCTTTGATACTGTGGACATGTTTGGGGAGCCTGAGGTCTACACCCTGTGGCATCAGGGACCATATGGTGTCAGGGATTGATACAAGGTCTGGTCTCTATAGAGTATATGCCTTGACCCTATGCTACCTCCCCAGCATCCAGAAAATGATTTGAACCTGGTGGAGTTTTGAATCACAGGATTCTCTCTCATGAGCATAAAATTAGCACAAGTTTGCTAAGGACAAAGGTAAGCTCTGGAGATCCTGGGGAGATAAAGAACTGGGACATACAAATGCTTTAAGCTCTGCATTTAATCATTTGAGTACCTTGCGGTTTAGCTCTGGGGTCCCCAAACACTGCTGGAAGTGGCCCTGGTGCCCTTGTGAGTAGTACATCAGGGCCTGATCACTGAGTCATCAATACATGGAACTGGGGTGAGCATCACTGGGAGTGCTTCCTAGAGTTTCCTATGGCATTACTTAGGAGGCCCCTCATCTCTAAAAGTAACCATTAGGGCTGGAGTGATATTGCAAAGCAGGTAGGGTATTTGCCTTGCATACTGCTGACCTCGGTTTGATCCCTAGCATCCCATATGATCCCCCGAGCACTGCCAGGGGTGACCCCTAAGTGCAAAGCTAAAAGTAACTACTGAGTATTGCTGGGTTTGTCCCCTAAAAATCACTGGGCATGACCCTAACCTCCAAGTCTCCCCAAGAAACAAAAACTGCCCATGTTCCTGGTATTTCCTTTTTGTCTTTGTATAAGGTAAATTGACATTGACATTTACATCAATTGGAACTCAGGATGTCCCCAATAGCATGGCCTTTGTGACCTAATCCAGCAACCAAACTTCATTGTTTCCCTTAATAAAATCAAGTCATTAGATACAAATGGTGTGATGTGTGTATGTGTGTACATACATATATGTGTGTGTATGTATGTGTGTGTATGATTGCCCTTTTTTTTTCTTTTTGGGTCACACCTGGCAATGCTCAGGTGTTACTTCTGGCTTTGCACTCAGTAATCACTTCTGGTGGTGCTCAGGGGACCATGTGGGATGCTGGGAATCAAACCTGGGTCGGTCACGTGCAAGGCAAATGTCTTACCAGCTGTACTATTGCTCCAGCCCCATGACTGCCATTCTTATATCTGCTGGATGTGAACACACCTCCTCACAACACTTCTGGCTGTCTGGTTTCAACCCCTGCCTTTTATTATCCTGCCATGGGAAGCATCTCCTAAAGGGCTGGCTTTCAGGGTATGCCCACATGGGCTTTCTTGAACCTCTATCATGCTATGTCTCAGCAGTGACAGTAGAGCTGTTTGGATAGTGCAAAGACCAGTGGCAGCATGGACCTGAGTAAAAGTTCGCGGTTAATCACCCACAGTCAATTATTTCTTTCAATACATTTCTGATAATCTCTGAATCAGAAATATAATTTTCTGTAAATTACATTTCACAACTTTTTTCTCACATAGTATTAATACTTCATGCATAAAAGTCTCTATAATCACAGGAGAAATGATAACCACTTCCTAGTGAGTTGAAATCACGAATTTAAAGTTATCCTCTACATTTTTGGGGTGCAGAGCAAGTGCAAGTCAATCATGCACCACTAAATACTGTAGTTATGGCTTATATCAAACTAGCAAGTCTTGATTCTGGAGAGATAGTGCAGAGGATAAGGCCCTTGCCTTGCACACAGCCAACCGGCTTCAATCCCCAGCATCCCCATGTGGTTCCCCAGCACCACCAGGAGTGATTCCTCAGGCAGAGCCAGGAATCTCTGAACATTGCTGGGTGTGACCCAAACACAAAGCAAAAACAGAAGAGTAAATCTTTTATTCTAGTTTTGAAACGATGTCAAATTTCTAAAAGGAAGTGATCCAGGCTATACTAGCTATCGAATGGATCAAAAGTTTGCTCAATAAATTGAACACAGTGGTCAACTACCGTCTGTGAGATTTTCTTTCTGCCGTAATTGCAGAGGTTCACTTTTCCTCCAGTTGCACCCGGCGTTCCACCACTAGTGCCACTGTCCCGGTCCTTTATCTGGAGCTCTCTGTTTGTTTGCACCTAGCATGCAGAAACGGGTTGAAATAGTGAATGGATTCACGCTACATCGTTTATTACCTTCGGCTCCCAGTGGGCACAGGTGGTGTCCTCAGGGATTGTGTGGAATGGTGTGTGCATCTGCCCCCTTAGGAAGCGTGTAAGTGTGTGAAGGGCAGGCTGAGCGACACGATACACCTGCAAATACCCATGTACCCGTCTCGGGCCTGACCTCTGACTCTCCGGGAGGGTAGAAGACCGGCCTCCCCGGCCGCGGCTTCTGGGCGGTGCTCACCGTTGTGGAGTAGGAGGCGGGTCGGCCGAGAGCTCCGCGGCGGAGGTTCAGTTGTGGGGGCCGCGGGGACTAAACAGTCCAGCATGCTCTGCGCCCGAACAGCCAATGAGGGCTCGGTACACGGACGGTTCCGTGTCCGTCTCCGAGCTCGGGGCGGGACTTCCGGCGTCCACCTCCGGGCGGTCATTTTGGCTGGGTGTGATCGTCAGTCCCCAAGTTCCATGACTCTGGGTCGGGGCCTAGCTCCCCGCGCCGGAAGCCGGTGGAGCAGGGGCAGCCCCCGCCACAGAGAGCGAGCCGGAAGCTCGGCGAAGCCTCCCGAGATGGTCCGCGCCCGGACCGGTGAAAGCAGCGCCTCCCCCGCCGCGACGGCCCGTCGTGCTCGGCCCGGCTCTGCCCACAGAATCGGATGGCGGCAGCCGCTCTGAGGCCCGGCGCAGGTAAACGCCGCCCTGGCCCCTGGAGCCGAGGTCCGGTTCGCGGCTGCGCCTCGGGCAGGGAGGCGTCTCGGGCAGGCCTGGGATGCGGAAGGAGGCAGGCGCAGCGCGGGACGGCGCCCGGGTCCTGTGCCGACCCCCCTTTGGCCCTGCCTGGTCCTGGCCTGGCCGTCGCTTGCTCCGCGAAGGCGAGGGAGAAGGGCCCTGAGCGGGTGGCGGCGGCGTGTGGCGCTCTGGGCTCAGATAGATTCCCGCTCGGTGCCGAGCGAGTTCGGGGCCACACCGACCGTGGGTCCCTGCGATTCCCACCCACGGGAGACCTGCGTCCCGGTGCGTGGACACGGAGAGGCTGTTTCCTTTCGGGGTGGAGCGGAAGAGCCACCGCTCTTGAAACGTTTCATTCCCAACCCGGAGACGACTCCTTCGTTTCGTGGCCTCGTGGCCTCGTTTGGTCCTATTAGCTCCCGGTGTTCCAGCGCCTGACCGTGGGGGAGAGAATTTCAACTGGGACTTAGGAGCAGGAATGCACGTGTTCAGTCTTGCTTCGGGGCCACACCCGGTGGCGCTCCGGACCCCTCCTGGCCCTTTGCTCAGGGTTCACTCCTGGTGGGGCTTGGGAACCAGATGCGATTTGGGGGTCGAACCCTAGTCACCTGTTGCAAGGAAAGTGCCCAGCCCTCTGTATTGTCTCTCTTATCCTAAACATCCACCCTTTAGTGGAGCGAAGGATTTAAACTGGCCTGAAGGAAGTTTTGACACAGGAAGTTTTGAGAAGTTGATAGTATGAGTAATTTTCACTGCAGATATCAGGAACATGGTTTTAGTCATTTTAAGAGTATAAAATGTTGGGGACGACCAGGGACTGTAAATGAGATAAGGCATTTACCCAAAAGAACAAATAAACTTTACTAAACATTTATTGACTATTTTAACATTTGTGTAAGGAAAAGAGATTTTGTGGCTGTGACTCCCACCAGCGGAGGAGTAGGGTTCCCTGGTGACTTTTGTGAAATGGGCAGAGTGGCTGCAGCCCTGGAAAGGAATGTAACTGCTTCCCTCTCTCCCTCTCAGTTCCAGGAAGTCTAGCACTGATGAGGAATGTGTAGACCTCATGTCTCACCAGCCCACCAGCTGCTTGTCAAACCGCGCCTGGGTTCCACAGTATGACAACTGTTCCCACCATCCAATTTCTCTGGGAACCTGAAGCCAGGTGGGGGTGAGGAATTTCTCATTGGAGGAAAAGAAAGTCCTAAATCTCACCCAGACTTTTTAGGTCCATCACCTTTCCTCATAGGAAAGAATTTCAGGAGGAGACAAATAATGAAATAGGACAAGTTTTGGAGGGGGGGGGGGGATCACCGAGTGTGATCCAAAAAGAAAAAAAAAAAGGTCTGTGTCTCAGGCAGATGTGGGCCAAAGAGACGAGGGAAGGCTAAGGAAGTCTGCATCTCAAGAGGAGTTGAGGGCAATGCGCTCCTCTTCTCTTTCAAGTTTATATACAGTTTTCTCAAACTGACCATTGCTAGGATGGGTACTAAGGGTACTAAGCTTGGAGCAGTTGGTGGACTTAAGTGTTTTTCACGTGGCCTTTCTTCTAGTGGTGGAGTTCTTTTAAGGGGCCCAGCTTCCTTTCCTTTCAAGAAGCATCCTTGTACATGGCCTGGAATTCTCTATCACAGTGGTTTTCTGGGCTATTGACAGGGTCTTTCGAGTCAAAGGTTTAGGTCCAGGCAGTGTTTTCATCAACATACACTCTCAGAGCCACCAAGCTTTGATTACCAGAGTACCCTGGATTTACCTATTTCTGTATTCTGAAACTCTAGATCTGGATTAGCTTTCCTGTCAGTGACAATTTCATTGAGAATTGGTGACATATCTGGGAAAATGTATACTTATTTTCCTGGGATATTCCACATAGGTTGAGAACTTTAGGAACATCAGTGATGTTGGGTCATGTGTTTGAGTCTTAACGTTATGGGCTGTTATCTTGATTCTTTGCAGATATAAGCAGCAAGTCCTGTCCATTCCCAGCAGGAGCCTTTCCAGACTTTCCCTTGAAGCCAGAGTCCCTGCACTGTTCTGATCTTGGTGAGCATAAGGGGCTGCTTTTTTTTAACTCATTTATGCTTTATTCATTCGAATGGCCCTGACTGGGAACTCAGCCATTAACTGATGAGCCCTTTTATTCTCTAGTTTCTCAGTTATTTGCAGTTTTTCTTTTAAATTTTTTCTTTCTTTTTTTTTTTTTTTTGCTTTTTTGGGCCACATACAGTGATGCACAGGGGTTACTCCTGGCTCTGCACTCAGGAATTAACTCCTGGCGGTGCTTGAGGAACCATGTGGGATGCTGGGAATCAAACCCGGGTCAGCTGCTTGCAAGGCAAATGCCTTTCCTGCTGTGTTATCGCTCCATCCCCCATTTTTCTTTATATAATTAATCGTCTTAAAAACTGTGCTTGTTAATAATCTGTTTAGATTTTGACATTCAGCATTTAAAAAACCTTTCACTTAATGTAGGGTTATCCAAAGATTATGTTCATATTTCAGGGAATTTCTTGAGACTATAACAGGGGCCAGGGATAGTATAGGGTCTAGGTGCTTGCCTTGCATGCAGGTGACCCGGCTTCAATTCCTGTTACGTCACCATGTGTTCCTTGAGCACTGCATGAGGAGTAAGCACAAAGTACAGCCAGGTGATATCAGAATACAACTAATAGACTCCCACCCTTGGTCCCCCCTACCCCCCCAAAAAAAAGAGAATTATATAGTAATGAATTCCCTTCAGATTTGTCTTCAAGCAGTATACTTAATTACACCTATAGCTGCAAGATGAAATGATGTATCTAGGAAGAGCAATAAGCTCAATAAAGTTTATTAGCTTTCAGCTACAAGGGGACACTCTCTGTGACTGCATTGGAATATTATATCCATTTGGATTTGTAACCTTGCGGGGCAACTGCACTAATACTTGTAATCTGTGAGAGCTTGGGAGCATGCGGAACATGATGGAGTGTGAAATTTGTCTCTAAACACCTAAGATATCAGTTGCAGAAAACTCCTTCCGGAATCTGGGCATGGCCCCTTTAAGAAGGAAGTTAACCCATCTACTCTTGGAACCAGAACGTCATTTCCCAAAGCCCTTTGTTTTGGGAAGTTCCAGTGCAGAACTTTGAGAACCACATCACCCCAGCAACTGCAGCCCTGAACTAATGAAGGTCCAAGAGAGGGGTGTTTCCACCTTTGTTGTCACACGGGGCAGGGCTTCAGGCATCCTCTGCATGGTGATCACTGTGACTCCTTCGATCTATTCCTTGGATCAGAATCTTGACCACGGAATCTGGACTGAGGTGACAGAGCCTGGAAAGTGCGGGGGTGGTTGTCCCCACTTGCACTGGCCTGCTCCCGGCCTTGTTTCTACATAGACTCTGATGGCGACAACTGCTCTGAGGGATCCGAGGGACCCAGCTCAGGTAAGTGCTCATCCTCATTCCCATTCCCAGTGGGCCAGGGATGAGACCACTCATGTCCCGGCATCCAGGATGGGTAGGTGGGGGTAGAGGGGATTCTCAGACTGACCTGTGTGGGGACTGGGGAAAGGCCACAGGCAGAGGTACTAGTGGTTGTAAGATGGGAGTATGGCGGGAGTATGGTGTATGCTGGGGGAGTAACTGCCTGTTCTCATGCTTCTCTCCCGAAATATGCTGCTCAGTCTTACAACTGCCTGAGTACTTTGAAACCTGGCATTCTCAGAACATTCATCTGGGACCCTGTAGAAATTTTGACAAGACTAGGGGTTATGTGGCAGTGTACTTACTTGGGGCAGTCAATTAAATGAGGTTGCCTTGTGCACAGGTAGCAGAATGTAAAATTTTGGAGGTGTTTTTGTATGTGTGTGTGTGTGTGTGTGTGTGTGTGTGTGTGTGTTCCCAGCCCTGATTTCTTTTTTAAATGACTTTACTTATAGTATTGCTGGTGTGTGTGTGTGGTGTGCTGCTTCCAGATATTTTCAAGGAATCCTGCAGTGCTGTGGATTGAACAAAGATCTCATGTGGCAGGCTTGTGCTCCAACTTTTGACTATCTTATTTAGGCAGGGAGGGCAGAGTTGAGGGTGAGCCACATCTGACAGTGCTCATCTGACTGCTCAGTTGTGACCCCTGGCAGTGCTGAGATTTATGGTGGCCAAGGAAATTCATACCAAAGTCTTGAATGGTGTCAGCGAATGTAAGACAAATGCCCTAACCCTTCTCTTACTGTCTCTCTTGTCCTGGATTTGTTTTTGTTTTGTCTTGGGGACCACACCTAGCCACACTCTAGTTCTTAGAGGCTCTTCCAGGCTTAGTGCTGGAGAGTCACCCCTGGTGGTGTTCAGAACCATGCTTCCTGCCTGCAGAGCAAGTGTTCCAGCCTGTGGATTTATAGCTTTGGCCCTGGATTTATGTTAGGAGCCAATCTGAATTTCTAGTGTGGCGATGGGAGAGGTAACTCAGTTGGCTGGGCACTTGCTTTGCATGCAGCAAGCTTGGGTTTGAGTTGAGTCCTGCTACCTTTGAGCACCTCAAGGTATGGCCTCCAAACCAGGAAAAGAAAAGAAAAAAATTCTGAGCTGGAGAAAGTATGGTAGGTAAGGTGCTTGCTTTGCATTTGGCGGACCTGGGTTCAATCACCGACATCCTGTCTGGTGGTCCCCTGATCATTGCTAGGAGTAATTCCTGAGGCAGAGCTGTGAGTAAAGCAATCAAGACAATTTCTGTTGTGGAGAATGAGAAAAAGTGGCAAGAGGTAGGAATGATCATAAAGGTTTTTTGCTGAGGAATTGGAGAAGGCAGAAGTAGGAGTAATTTTCATTGGTAATTTTCATCAGTAATTTGGGGGTTGTGTTAAGAGTCTGACATGTTTCCAGAAACACTGGTCCAAGTTAATGGGCAGCTAGATATATAGGACTGGAAGTTTGTGGTGGTTTCCCTGCAGTGGGTACAAAGAGACCGAGGCTATTTTGTAGCAGAGTAAAACTTTATGTCACATTTAGGGAGGGTAAATGGGTGGTAATATTCACCAACCACGAATACTGGATGCAGAGTCTGTCTCTCTCTTGTGTGGAGGCAAGTAACCTCTGAAACACAGATCACAGAGAGAAGTAGCTGTGACATGAAACAGAAAGGCCCAGGCTTTCAAGGGCAGAGGGGCCAGGTGCTGAATGCAGAGGAGGGGCAGGAGATGAGGACTAATGGCTCCTGCTGGAGTTAGTGTTCCCAGGAGTATTCTCTGTGATCCCTGGAGTATTTCAGTCAGGTCAGTGCATGAACTAAGAGAAAGAGAAGGTCATCTGTGAGCCACTAGACTTGTATTTGTCTTGCTTGGCTGTTGGGCCACTGGGTGCTTCAGTCGCTCCTGGAGCCCCTTGGACTCTCCTAGTATCTCAGGCTGAATTTCTTGCTTCCTTGCTTCCTTGCTTTCTTGTTTCCTTACTTTTTGGGTCACACTCAGCGATGCTCAGGGGTTACTCCTGGCTTTGCACTCAGGAATCACTCCTAGCGGGAGCCCCTTGGACTCGCTCTCCTAGTATCTCAGGCTGAATTTCTTCTCCTCTTCTTCTCTTTCTCTTTCTCTTTCTCTTTCTCTTTCTCTTTCTCTTTCTCTTCTTCCTTCTTTCCTTCCTTCCTTCCTTCCTTCCTTCCTTCCTTCCTTCCTTCCTTCCTTCCTTCCTTCCTTCCTTCCTTCCTTCCTTCCTTCCTTCCTTCCTTCCTTCCTTCCTTCGCTTTCTTGCGTCACATCCAGTGATGCTCAGGGGTTATTCCTGGCTTTGCACTCAGGAATCACTCCTAGCAGTGCTGAGGGGGCCATATGGGTTGCTGGAGATCGAACCCGGATCGGCTACGTGCAAGGCAAACGCCCTACCTGCTGTACTATTGCTTTGGCCCCACAGGCTAAATTTTTATCTGAAGTTACATTCTTTTTCTTTTTTCTGCCTCCCCCCCCACACCAAAATTTTTGGTGGTATGCAGGACTGTGTAATCCTGAGGTTTGAATCCAGGCTTCCTGCATGCAAAGCGTTTGCTGTAGCCATTTAAACCATTTCCCTGGCTTTCCCTGCCCACCTCCAGTACCCTGAAGTTACATTAAAGTTATAGTCCCCAGTTTCTCAGAATATGATTTCCTTTGGAGATGATGTCAGAAGGAGGAAATTAGGTTAAAATGAGTATGCACCTTTTGCCAGAGCTGTAATACAGCAGGTAAGGTACCTAGTACCATATATATCCCCACAACCCTTTCAGAGGTGATCCCTGAGCAGAGCCCCGAGCATTTTGGGTGTAACCCCAAAACAAAAAAGTGTGAACCTTGATTGACTAGTGTCCTTTAAAGAATAGAAAATTAATGGGCCAGAGAGATAGTACAGCTGTAATACAGATATCTCTGTATCCCATCCTTCCCCATGATATGTATATGCCATCAGTTATGCACAGAAGTTAAACAGGACCTATACACTACCAAAGCCTCCCACAGATCCCACTTCAGAAGTCCCATTGCCAGCCTCCGATCCCTATTTCCATCTCAGCCCTCCAGAGCCACGTGTAAAATTCACACACTCAGAATCATCTTCCTATTCATTTTGCTGTTGTTTTTGTCACACCTGGGGTAACCCTGGCTCTGCCCTCAGGAATTACTCCTGGCACTACTTGGACCATATGGGATGCCAGGAATTGAACCCAGGTCAGCAATGTGCAAAGCAAATGCCCAATTTGGCCCTAGTATGGCTCTGATTCTAAGGCCATCATTGTGTGACTTTTCATATTCACCTCACTACTGTCCCTTCCCATCTACTCAACCCTAATTCAAAGCCAAGTCCCAGTGGCCTCCTGAGGGAGGATTTGGTAGGCCATGTATAGTAAATCATCACACATAGGGTAGTTTGACAATAAAATTTTCTTTTTTGGCAGTTCTGGAGACATCAAATCAAGCGAGTGTTGGTTTCTCTGGTGACTTTTTTTCTTGGCCCATAAGTGGCTTTCATTTCTCTGTGCCTTCAGTTCTTTTACCTGTATTTCAATTTTCTATTCTCTTTTGATTTTGGTTTTGATTTTTGGATTCTGGGTTGCACCTGGCTCTGAGCTCAGGGATCACTGCTGGCAGGCTCAGGTAATCATATATGGTGCCAGGGACTGAATCCATGTCAGCCTTGTACAAGCAAGTACCCTACTAGCTGTACTACGGCTCCTGCTCCTTAGCTTTCTATTCTTTTTGTTTTGGGTCTATACCTGGTGGTTCTCAGGTGTTAACTCCTGGCTCTGCACTCAAAAATTACTCCCGGTGGTGCTCAGGGGACCATATAGGATGTTGAGGATCAAACTTGGGGTGGCTGTGGGCAGGGTAATCACTCTACCTGCCGTGCTATTGCTCCAGCCCCTCAGGTTCTTCCTGCCTGCCTTCTTGCTGGCTGCTGATGGGACTTGGAGGAGAGAGTGGCATCCATGGCACCAGGGCTTGTAGGAAGAGAAACGAACTTGGGTAGAAGAGTGGCCCTTGATAGCGGGGCTGTTTGTGGTTTCATCTCTCCCATCACGGCAGGATAGTGTGACCTTTGAGGACGTGGCTGTGTACTTCTCCTGGGAGGAGTGGGGGCTCCTGGACGAGACTCAGAGGTACCTGTACCATGACGTGATGCTGGAAAACTTTGCGCTTGTGACCTCCTTGGGTAAGACTCTCACACCCTCCCTGTTCCTTGAACTAAACTTTGCTCCTTTGCTCTTCTTCCTTGTTCTTCTCACAACTGAAATTTTATTTTAGTTGCTTTGGTTGATGGGGCTGGCCTGAGCATCTATTGCTGCTTAAACACAGTGGCCAGGAAGAGGCTCCCCTAAAGCTTCACAGGGTCAGAAATAAAACCTGATGGGTCATACTATTGTCCCTCTTTCCTACTGGTTAAAGAATTTCAGACCCATTCACCTCTAGCTGAGGGGTTTTTTTGGTCCACCTTCTAGTGATGTTCTCTCTCAGTACCAGGAATTGCTGTAACATTAGTTCACTATTTTGGGGGACATTGGGCTGTTCTTACAAGATGCTCCTCTAAGGTTCTTTTTGTAAAGCATTGTTCCTGTGTTCTGTTACATGCAGAATTGTCTTGGGCCAGTGTTAGTCCTTCACCTATTTTGCCATTGACTCAGAATTTGTAATTTCCCAAGCATTTGTTCACATGTGGTTTAGGATTTGTCCTGCTTGTTTCTCATGATTAAACCTCTGAGATCTAACCCTCATGAGTGGCACCTATGAGATGATCAGTGCTAGTTTCTTTTCATACCATGCACCAGTCTATGTTCTCCCAGTGCCAGTAATTATAATTCATTTCTACCTTTCTTTTCCTATCTTTGTCTGTGTTTTGATTTCTGATCCCTAACTGCCCCAGCCTCTCTAACATCATGCATAACTTTCCCCAACTTGAAATATCCCCTCCCCACAGTGTGTTGTAAGGAATGTACATATGTTTAGAGCATCTTTGGTCACTGTTTAATGGGATGTAGATGGAATTTCCTGGCACATGAGCACCAGGTTTCACACATTACTGCTATAGAAAGACACTGGCAGAGGAATAAGTTAGAGACCCTGCTTTTTTCCTATGTCATACCCTGTAATTACATCCTTCATCTTGTGAAGTGAGGCCTCCCTAATTCATATGATTATAGAATCTCAGAAGTGTGACGCCTTACCTAGAAAACATCTCAGTGCTTATTCTATTATTTTTAACACCCACTAATCATGGGGTTGCTTTTCTATTTAAAGACAGTTTGCCCTTCACTAACATTTCTGTGCTTCCAGGTTATTGGTTTGGAATGGAGGATGAAGAGGGACTTTCTCTGCAGAGCATTTCTGTCGAGCCAGTATCACTGAGCAAGACTCCCTCCTGTGAGAAGTGTATCCTGGTTGAAAGAGAAACTTTGTACATGGCTGATTATCAAGGATCATCTCCTATACAGAAATCCTACCACTGTGAGGCATGTGGAAAACAATTTTGGTTAAGTCCAAACCTGCACCAGCACCAGAAGCATGGTGAAGAGAAGCTGTTTCGGAGGGATACAGAAAGCTACAAGTTACACGGGTCAGAGAAGCCCTTTACCTGTTGGGAAGTCGGGAAGGATGTTCTGGCTATGTTAAGTCTGCTACAGCATCAGGCCACACTCAGAGAGGCAAAGCCCCACAGCAGCTGCAAATATGGGGAGGCCTATCATAGTGGTAAAAATCATTATAAATGCAGCGACTATGGGAAACCATTCAACTGTGAATACAAGCCTTTTCAGCATCAGCAGATTTACACTAGAGAAAGTTGTTACAAAAGTTATTACGGCTGTGATGACTGTGAGAAACCCTTTAGCCAAAGTTCCTTTCTTAGCAATTGCCACAATGTTAACACAGGAGCAACATCTTATGAATGCAGTGATTGTGGGAAATCCTTTAGCCAAAGCTACAGTCTCATTCAGCATCAGAAAATTCACAATGGAGCAAGACCTTATATATGCAGTGAATGTGGGAAAGCCTTCAGCTACAAATTCAGACTTGTTCAACACCTGCAGATTCACACTAGAGTCAAGCCTTATGAGTGTAGTGAATGTGGAAAAGCGTTTAGCTACAGCTCTACTCTCATTAAACATCAGCGAGTGCACACTGGAGCCAGGCCTTATAAGTGTGGGGAGTGTGGGAATACCTTTAGCCAGAGCTCCAACCTCATTCAGCATCAAAAAATCCACAGTGGTGCGAGACCTTACAAATGCAGTGAATGTGGAAAGACCTTTAGCTACAAATGTAAACTTGTTCAGCATCTGCGAATTCACACTGGAGAAAGGCCTTATGAGTGTGGTGAATGTGGGAAATCCTTTAGCCACAGCTCTACCCTCAATCAGCACCAGAGAATTCACACTGGAGCCAGACCTTTTAAGTGTGATGAATGTGAGAAATCCTTTAGTCAAAAATCCAACCTCATTCAGCACCGGAGAGTTCACACAGGAGAAAGGCCTTATGAGTGTGGGGAATGTGGCAAGTCCTTTAGCCAAAGCTCTCACATCATTCAACACAGGAAACTTCACACCAGATAACATCCTCCTGAGCATAACAACTGATAACTGGGAAAAACTTCAGCCAGTGTCTGCCGTAAATCAGCATAAAATCAGTCTAGATTGGCTTTATTTGGATATTAAAGCAAATTTGGAAGTCTTCATCTAAAGATCTTACCTCATTCAGCCCCATAAAGTCCCACAGAAGGACCTTAGGTCTTGCAGTGAACACGACTTCTTCCTTCAGTGTGCTAGAATTAGCCTTCTGTGGGGAGCAGTCTGCTTGCCGGTGAAATCTAGGCCTCTGAAGAACCTGAATTGTCCCTGTTATCTAGGTTCATGGGGAAGCATTTAGGATCCGTGCTGCATCCTACCCTGGTAATTTTCTTGCCTGAGTTATGTTTTTGCCAATGTGGCAGAAGTCTTCTCATCTCTGTCACTTTGGAGGTTTCAGTAATTTGTATCTGTCATCTGGATGTGATCAGGAAGGCAGATAGCCCTCCGTTCTGCTGTTCCTTGGAGAATACCATAAAAAGTCTTTTTTATGACATTCAGGGGGACCTGGCCCGTTTTTGACCAAGGTCAGGCTGGGTGCTGGTAGCAACTTGAAACTGCTTACTTTCTTCCAATTCTTGGACACTTGGTTTGTTACAGAAAGACTTTCTAGGAAAGACAATGGGCCTTTTGCTTCTAAATTGTAGCCTGGATGCGAGGGGTATTTGGGGGGCCCTGAGGTCTTCCTGAGGGAGAGTGTAGTTGTTATATGACAACCTCTAGTGCTTCTTTGAGAAGTGTACATTTGTTCCCTTTTCCCAGGGATATTATATAATGCTGAGCACCATTGCAGAGAGGCTGTTTCCCCAGGTACTGCAAAGCAATCATGTGCCTTCCTGTCTAGTTTGGTCTCTGGGGTCACTGTTAAGATTACAAGGGCCGGGCTGAAATTGTAACTTCTGTAGAAACACTGGATGTGACCGATGTGCACGGGAGGAGACTGCAGTGGGTGGTGGGGCCTCTTCTGAAGGCGCATGTGCAGTGGGGCCAGTGACTGGCTGTGGAATGAGTACACACTCAGCTTGTCCCTTCCTGTTGAGACCATTGTCAGAGCAAATAAAGCTCCGCTGATGTTTTTCTCTGCCCTCTGTAAAAAAAAGACTAGACTAAAGAGAGAGCCTGTAGTACAGGGGTTTAGGTTTTTGACTCGGTGACTGTAAACTGACTCACTAGAAATGATCTTGTTTGTTCATACTTCCTGCCACTGCTGTAGGGTCACGTTTCCTGGGGCGTGAGAAACAGGTGTGGAGTCAGAACAGGGCTTCCCAACTTTTGGTTACGCTTCTGTTTGAACCATTTTTTACTAATGGTTTTTATATATTGAGGTATAATTAATATGCTATAGACTTCACCTGTTTAAATTGTACAATAGGACTAGTTTTGCCATAGAAATGCACCCATAAAATTATCAAAATCATAATGAACCCTTGCCCTTTCTAAATCTCTTGCCCTCACCCGACCACTATTGATTTATTTCACAGCAAATAGTGTTTTATAGAATTTGATATGATTGAAATTATAAAATGTTTACTTTTGAAAACTGGCTTCCTCCACACTGCATTGCTCTGATTGCTGAGTCCCTCTCTGCTGTCTGATGTGCTATGATGTGTTAATCCACTTCTCTGTCGGTGAACACTTGGCTTGTTTCCAGTTTATGTTTATTATAAATAAAACTTTGTATGTGTGCACGAATGAAAAGGAATGTATGATGAAGTATTAAGAATGCCCCCATCCAGCATTCCATCATTGTTCATCATGTTAGAAATGCTCCGATTTCCTCTAGCATATTTCCTGCATTACTGCATTATTTTATTTAAAATCTCACACATTAATTAATAAGCATTATTTAGAATCTTATTACTAAAATATAAGGATTCTTTGATAACTCCAAAAGCTACTGTAACCAGGTTTAAACATGGTATCTATTGTTTTCTGAATTCTCACTCAAAAATGTTTCTTGGGAGTGTGCAGAGAACATAATACAGCAGGTAAGGCATTTGCCTTGTATGCAGCTGACCTGGGCTTAATCTCCGGCATCCCGGGTGGTCCCCTGAACCTAGGAGTATCGCTAGGTGTGGTCCCAAAATAAGAAACATTTCTCTTGGGGCTAGAGCAATCATACAGTCAAGTGGGTAGGGCATTTGCATTCCATGTACCTTGCCACCTAGTATTTCCCTCATCACTGAATGCCAAGCCCTGAGCACTGCTGGGTGTAGCCCCCAAACAACAAAAACACATCTCTAAGGCAGGCTCTTGGAGATATAGCTCAGTGTTAGAATATATACGTGTGAGACCCTGGGATTGTTAACTACTTTAGAATTGCAGTTAGCATCCAGTCTTTTGTGAGATTTTTGGAGTGATAATTTTATAGTGAAGTAAAGTAGTTTTAATTAAACTTACTAAAAAAATGTGAGGGTACATACGAATCTCTGAACCAAGTAGCTCGCTGCAGAACTGACTCCAGACCTCAATTATTTAAATTTTTATGATCCCAGGAGTGTGTGATATACTTTTTTGTTGTTGAATCACTAAGACAGACCTTTACGGAAATCTTATACTATTCATAACAAGCAAGTCAGAATTACCTAGCATCTGCCTGTGGAGCAGACATGAGTGGTGGTGGGAAACTTTGAAATACTGGTGGTGGGAAGGTGTAATGGTAGTGGGATTGGTGTTGAAATACTGAATGTAATCAATTATTGTGAACAACTTTTTGATAAATTTTTTTAAAAAGTGAGGGTAGGGGCCAGAGCACAGTGGGTAGGGTATTCGATTCCCAGCATCCCATATGGTCCCCTGAGCACCACCAGGGGTAGTACCTGAGTGCATGAGCCAGGAGTAACCCCTGTGCATCACTGGGTGTGACCCAAAAAGCAAAATGAGGGTAGAGAACAATATGTGTTAGAAAACATGTACTTCTCCAGATAGGCAAATACAGAGATTCATCTCAGGCTGAGGTGCAAGCCAATCTTCAGGGTTGGAATAAGCCAACATTTTTTTTTATTTTAATTTTTTTGCCAACATCTGTTGTTTGATGTTGATGTTGGTATTTGTAAAGGAAGGTGAAATACTTCAAGGTAAATGTAACTTCAGGGGAAGTTGGAAGAAGTGACAGGACTTAGAGCACTGATCCAAGTGTTCAAAAGGAGTAAAAGCAGCTGCTTTCTTTTCTGGGTCAATATAAAATACTGGCATGTTTTCTTTGTAGATATTGTGTAAATTGTGAAACTTGGGACAGGTCCTTACAGACCTTACAGAGAGCAGTGTACAATACATAAACACAAAACCAAAGGAAATGTTTGAATTTTGACATTGGTGAGTTATTTGGTTTTTTTTTTTTTTTTTTTTTTTTGCTTTTTGGGTCACACTCAGCGATGCACAGGGGTCCATGCTGGCTCTGCACTCAGGAACTACCCCTGGCGGTGCTCAGGGTACCATATGGGATGCTGGGAATTGAACCCAGGTCGGCCGCATGCAAGGCAGATGCCCTACCCACTGTACTGTTGCTCCAGCCCCAGACATTGGTCAGATGTTTTATTTTTTAAGCTTAGCTTTGTATTGAAACAACATTCTACTCTGAATAACACTCATGTCAGTCACTGTTCCATTATAATGACAGATGGGTAAAATCTTGAGCTTAAGAAAATAGCACTTCAAATTGAAACATTTAAAATAATATGCATATGATATTGAGATTGTTTAAAAACAGTTCACACTTTATTTTTTTACTTCTTGAGTCACACCTGGCGATGTACTCAGGAATACTCCTGGCAGCGCTCAGAGGACCATATAGGATGCTGGGAATTGAACCTGTGTTGGCTGTGTACAAGGCAAATGCCCTACCCGCTGTGCTATTGCTCCAGCCCCAGTTCACACTTTTTTTTTTTTGCTTTTTGGGTCACACCCAGCGATGCTCAGGATTTAGTCCTGGCTCTGGACTCAGGAATTACTTCTGGCAGTGCTTGGGGGACCATATGGGATACCAGGGATCGAACCCAGATCGGCCACATGCAAAGCAAATGCCCTACCTGCTGTACTATTGCTCCGGCCCCCCAAGTTCACACTTATATAAACTAAATTTTTGTTTGTATTTGGGCCACACCTGGCAATGTTCAGGATTTACTCCTGACTTTGCGATTCAGGGATCACTCCTCATGGGGCATAAGGAGCCATATGGGGTGCTGGGAATTGAACCTGGTGGGTTGGCTTTGTGCAAGATACCATACCCACTGTGCTATCACTCCTGCCCTTTAACATTTTGTTTTTGTAACATTTTATATATTTTTTCCTTCCACTTTCCTTCCATTGTTCTGGGGACCTGGAGCTTTGCTCACATCTGGCTGTATTGCAGTTTGGAGGTCATAGGTCACACAGTGTGATGCTTGCACTTGTGTTCACAAATGGGTGCACTCTTAGCTGAAGCCCACAAGTTAGAGCTTTGGTGTTCACCATAGGCTACTGTGGTATTCACATCTGTTTGGCTCTTAAACAGCTGGAAATTGCTAGCAGGGCTCGGGATCACAGACAGCAAATCCTCTGGGTCCAAACTCCTGAGCCAGCACTATCTAGTTTGGTCCTGTGGGACACAGGGATTTGTATGGCTGTATGTTTGCAAGGTTTTTAAGCCCCCAGGGATCACTCCTGGCAGTGAATTCCATGCGGATTGCCAGGAATTTAAACTGGGTTCGTTGTGGCGAGGGGGTTGGGGGTTGGTCCAGGGTTTACGTGTGTGTGTGTGTGTGTGTGTGTGTGTGTGTGTGTGTGTGTGTGTGTGTGTGTGTGTGTGTGTGTGTGTGTGTGTGTTGGTCCAGGGTTTACTCCCAATGGTTTTCAATCTCCCGGGGCAGAGGTCCAATACAGGGACCCAAGGATGCTCTGAGGCTTCCAGTGCCATGCCCTTGGTGCTCAAGGGACAGTGTGGTGCTGGGGATCAGTGGGTTGGTCACATGCAAGGTAAGCAGCTTAAACCCTCTTCAGCCCCCACCACCTACTTTTCTTTAAGGTTTCTTTATATCCCGTAAAAATTTCTTTGGTGCTAGTGGAGAAATACAGGGGACCAGGGCTTTTGCCTTGCCCACCACAGTAGCCCATGGTCCCCCATCACTGGCATCACATATGGTACCCCAGACCCTGTCAGGAGTGATCTCTGAGCACAGATTGAGGAACAAGTGAGCACTGTCAGGTATGGTCTTTGTCCAGAGCAAGTCATGAGCACTGTCAGGTAAGCATCAACAGGCTTAAATCTTTCTTTACATAATTGACTTAACATTAATAGGAAAAATTAAAAGGGAATTTGAATTGTACTATCCATCAGCCAATAAGTTATGCAGTCTCGTTCTGAGTCACCATCCTGTGGTGATCTCGGGGTCCCCTGATGCGTTCAAGGCTGGTCACTGTTCCCCAGCTGGCCAACTGGATAAAGGAACGGGCCCACAGGCTGGTTGGTAATCAGTGGCCATTTGTTAAGTCTCCTGGTGTTAATTACAGAGAAATCCTGAAGGTTTGAGGAGTAGCAGTTACATACAGGTGTGGTTGAACATTATGAGCAGTCACATGTAAAACCCTTCCTTCAGGGGGAAGTTCTAGGTGATCCATCCAAAGGACAGAATCTCATTTAGGGGCTCAAGCAACTTTAGATTCCTACTAGGAGATCCACCCACAAGCAGAATTCCATCTAAGGGCTTATTGCTTTCTCTTTTGCTAGTAATCCAGTTACACAATCATACTAAATTGACTTAATTCTAGTCATTTTGTATGAACACAGAGATATTAAGCTTAAAGGGTGGCTCTTCCTGGGGACATCTAGCTATATATCCCAGACTGCAGTCATTAGGTCAGGTCAGTTTTCCCTAACCCCAATGGTCTTTATTTAGTACTTTTTGGGTCATGTCGATTTGTTCCATGACCGAACTCTTACTATATTTCTTACAGCGTTTAGCCTGTCCCTTCTTGAAGCCAGGGTAGCTTATGGCTTGCCCTGGGTCCATCCAAGTCCCTCGGCAGGACCACACTTTTGGGAAGTTACATACTAAGGGCAACTGAGGCTTAAGTAAATATGACAAATGCCCGGAATAACTATTATACAGATTTAGTTAACTCCCATGATACAAAAGCATAACATTGTCTTCCTGTGTGTATACAAAAAGAACATTGCTCTAAAGTAAACTATGCAAAGTTCATAAAGGAAAGAAAAGCTATATTTCACTTACATATACAAAATCCAGAGCCATCAGAATATTTGACTACAAGTTACAGGGTCTGATTTAAAGATATTTGTGATTAGCAGGGGAAACAACGCAAAGGAGAAGTTAAAGATAAACAGGATTGGGCATGCCCTGATGGAATTGGGTGTACCTTGGAAGCACTGTGGTGGGAGTAACTCAATAAACCTGTAGGAGGAGAAAGGACAAACCAATGTTAAACCTAAAATGCTAAGAACTATAATCCAGCAATGCAGTTTTTGCACATTTAATAATGATTTTGCAGATGTCAGCCTTCACAGTCCTAACACTATGGACTGGTGTGCTTTCTTAGAAGCTCTGCTGTCCTGATGTGTGCCCACACACTGGACATCGCTCAGATCACTCCAAATTCAGTCAACAAGGAAAGAGATCATAGCCTGGGATCTTAACCACACGGTACAACTTCCAGCTGGGGCAGTGAAAGCGGTAACGTCACCACGGTGGGCGCCCAGATGGCACACCCACTTCCGGTAGGGGCGGGACTTTCAGGACACTCGGGTGGATCCTTCTCAGTCCTGTCCAGCATCGAGGCTTGGAAGTCTGGGAATCCCTGGCTTCTGGGAGGCGGCTTTGAGGTTCAGCGAAACCGCCCCTAATTTTTCTCGGGACGTGGATGGCTGCGGCCTCGCCAAGGCTTCCGACACAGGTACAGGCTCATTCTCGGGGTACCCTGAGGCCTGGAGGGCTGCGACCGAAGTCTCAGAGCAGGCGGAGGCTCCTGGAGCCCGAGTGAAGCCTGTCCAGGGCGGGCGCACTTGCCCCTTTCAAGGGCTATGAGGTCTGACTGCATTCCCGCGGGCCGAGAGTGCGGACCGCAGAGCCGGAAGCTGGCAGGGAGCGTTGCTCAGCCGGCCGCATCCCCCTCCAGGCCTTGGCATTGCAAAGTGTGCAGTGTGCAGCTCCGTGTGGACCGAGGCGGGGTGTGGGGTCCGACAGCTCCAGGTCGCACACACTGGGGCGTGAGTGCAGTGCGGCTGAGGGAATGGGGCTTGTGGTGCAGCCACAGGTCGTGCTCTTTGAAGTGACATCGAGGAGGACCACAGTGGACACGGCGTTCTCCACCCTGAACATCCTGTGGGGTGAGGGAGACAAGGCTGAGCTTTGTGTCCTGGTGCATGGACATAGTGGCTGAATCTGTATATGGGAGAAGTGGGTGGTTCTAGACAGGCATCAGGCATGAGGCTGGGCTCTTGCTGTTATAGCTGAGAAAATGGCCAGGCCCGCTCTCCGCCAATGTGCGGAAGTTAGGAGAAGTCATTTTCATTTGCCGTCAGGAATTTTGATGTCTCAAACAGAGGTATTTGAGAGAACATTAAGGACATAGTTGACCGCACATGATTGGTACCCTGGCTCAGGCTTCACAGTAGATACATGATGGGCAGTGTGTGGACCCAGGTGAGGTGTTTCCATCATTAGAGGGAAACCTCTTTGTCATCAAACCATCAAGAATGGGAGCTTGGGGACCCAGGACTGGGTATCTTACCTGGGACAAGGTTAGGGCATGTTAGATATCACAAACAGGGTATCTGGAAAGTGTGTGTGTGTAAGAGAGATTCAGGAAGAGGAAACACAAAGCCAAGGCCAATCCAGGTTCAGCCCCCACCATCCAGTATGGCCTGTGAACCACTGGGGGTGATTCCTGAGTGCACAGCCAGGAGTAAGCCCTGAATACTGCCAGGTGTGCTCCTCCCCCCCCAAAAAAAAAATAGAAGAGAAAATGTTAAGGCAAAAAGACAGGCTATTCAAAACTGTAGATTCACCAGGGTTTTGTTGTGACCATGAACATGGCTTGAGTCAGACCAGTTGATTAGTTTAGCACAGAATTTCTCTGGGAAATTCATATGGGCTAAAGGGACACTTTGGGGACCGGAGTGATAGTCCAGCAGGTAGGGCGTTTTCCTTGCATGCAGCAGCCAACCTGGGTTGTATCCCCGGCATCCCATGTAGCCCCCCAAGCACCAGCAGCAGATTATTCCTGAGTACAGAGCCAGAAGTAACCCCTGGGCTTTGCCGGATATGACCCAAAAAGCCAAAAAAAAAAAAAAGGGGGGGGGGACACTGTGTTAAATGTTTTGCAAGGATTACAAGGAGCAAAACATTCTGACTCTGAAGAGGATGTCAGGTGCAGCATAAGTGGAATGGGTGCATGAGTACCCAAGATCCGCTTGGCTCCATGTGGCTGAAGGTGAGGCAAAGACAGGAGGTAGCCATCCTAGGAGTATTCTGCCTGCTTTCAACCATCAGGATCAGGGACTGTACTGGATCATGTTTGAATTTGCTAGACTTGCTTCATGCCTTGTGCTGGAAAGGCTTGGGAGATGTCTGATGTATGTAAGTGGTTGTGGTGTGAAAAGAAGTAAAGATAGAAAGTGGATAGATAGGAAGTGAGAACTGATGGATCTAAAAATCTGGTATTAGGAACATAAGAATAAGGGGTAAATTTTTGTTGTTGTTTTTTATTTGTTTGTTTTGTTTTTGGGCCATACGTGGCGGTGCTCAGGGGTTACTTCTGGCTCTACATTCAGGAATTACTCCTGGTGATGCTCGAGGGACCATATGGGATGCTGGGAATCCAACCCAGGTCAGTTCCATGCAGGACAAGTGCCTTCCCCACTCTACTATTGCTCCAGCCACTCATGTTGCTTTTTATTGGGAACTCAGAGCCTGGAAATTTCCAGAGAATTGTCAAAGCAGGAAACAAAGGCTGTGTGTCAGCTGTGAACTCACTGAGCGATCATCTGATACCTTCTTGATGATAAGAAGTGGGGAAGATGGTGAGAAGGATGAGGAGATGAATTTGGAATCCTGGTGAGAAGCTTATTATAGAACCTAAAGTTTCCTTCATGGCAGTGTCAGATGACCTTTTGAGATGTGGCCATTTTCTTCTCCCAGGAGGAGTGGGAATTCCTGGATGAAGCTCAGAAGCATCTGTATTTCAGTGTGATAATGGAGAATTTGGCTCTAAAGTATTTATAAGACCCTCAATCCCCTCCAGTAGCAGAACTGTCGCTTTGCTACATGCAGCTCTCTCTTCCCTACCATCTTGCCCATGTGTTGGCATATGAGCAGTAGGTGAATGCAATGGGCTTACTGAATGTAATGCTTTGAACAATACATTCATCCCAGCCTGGACTTTCGCTGCTTTGAATGTACAGGAGGCCTACAGTCAACCTAATGGGTCTTATTTGTGGGCCCTTTCCCTAGCAGAATAATGGTTTACAGATCCTTGGTTGCACTGAGCTCCAGATTCAGCCTTCTGGACACTTTTTCATGAGAATTATATGCCAGGTATTGCAGGTGTGCTCAAGGTCACTATTTATGTGATCTGCCAATTTTCTACATAGGTTGCCTCCTTTTCTGTTTTTTTTTTTTTTTGGAGCCACTTTTAGTGATCCTCAGGGAACCACATGCTACTGGAAATTGATCCCCGGTGTTCTTTAAGCCATATCCCCAGTATTCCTTTTTTCCACTGTTGTGGGATTTTTTTTTTTGGTTTGTTTTGTTTTGGTTTTTGGACCACACATGGTGTTACTCAGGGCTTATTCCTGATTCTATGCTGGCATGGCTTGGGGAACCATATAAGGTACCATGGATTGAACCTGGGTCAGCCATATGCAAGGCAAGCACCTTATCCACTGTACCATCTCCACTCTAGTGTATTCTGTGTTCAGTTGATCTTTGCTGTGCTGGCTACTTAATCCTCCTGTCTTTGTGTTTTGGTCATTAGGAGACATGTGATCACACAACTGGGAATTCAGGGAGATCCCTGATTTCTTCAGAAGGTGAAAATTTTTGTGTTCTAATCGTGCCTGTAACTAATATTGTGTTTTCACTGTTTTGGTGGAGATACCACTGACCATGCCTCGTTTACCTCTTTTTTCCTGACAGAATTGACATACTGTCATTTCATCTATGACTATCACCTATACCTTTCTTTTTTTAAATTTTTTTATTAGTGAAACACCATGTGGTACAGTTGTGGACTTACGAACTTTTGTGCTTGCATTTCAGTTATACAATGATCGAGTACCCATCCCTCCACCAGTGCCCATTCTCCACCACCAATGATCCCAGTATCCCTTCCGCCACCCCCACCCCATCCAACACCCCCCCAGTCCGCCTCTGTGGCAGGGCATTCCATTTCTCTCTCTCTCCTTTTGGGTGTTGTGTTGTGGTTTGCAATAGAGACCACCTACACTTTTCTTTGCTGTGTACTCTGAAGTCTGAAGACTTTCTGTTGTGACTCTTGCAGTGTGTTATGAAGTGTGCACACATTCTTGAAAAACCTAAAGCAGGAGCTACTCTGGACATGTTGGGGGTTTGTGAGCCTTGTCACAGTCAGTCTTCAGCACAGCACTTTTATCACCACTGTAGGTGCCCTTTAGAAGCACTGTGGTGAATTCTAGGTACTTGGGTGCTGCTCTCGAAGAAATGCATGACCACAAGTATATAGTTGGACATAGAGAGCTCCTTTTGGGTGGTGCTGTGCCAGATGTGATGAAACTTCCCTAGTATGAGATATTCCCGAAGCAATGGGATAGTGTGGTGTTTATGGGACAGGGGTCTAGACTGCTGCTTACTTACCAAGATGAAGTATTCAGGAGCTGGAGTAATAGTACAGTGGGTAGGGAACTTGCCTTGTACTGACCCAAGTGTGATTCTTATCACATGTAGTCCCCTGAGCCTATCGGGTGTGCTTCCTGAGTACAGAGCCATGAGTAACCCCTCAGGACCTGGAGCATGGCCCAAAAATAGACAAACCAAAAAAAATGGAAAAATAAAACCAAAAGAAAGGTATAGGTGATAGTCATCTTTGGCCAGAAATCCTGGCTTATTTGACTCCAATTGGGTATAACTTTATACTGAACAAAGCAGTGAGTCCAAAATTATTAAAAATAGGGGCTGGAGTGATAGCACAGTGGGTAGGGCGTTTTCCTTACACACGGCTGACCTGGGTTCAATTTCCAGCATCCCATATGTCCCCCCGGGAACTGCCAGGAGTAATTCTTGAGTGCAGAGCCAGGAGTAACCCCTGCCGGGTGCGACCCCCCTCAAGAAAAAGCAAACTTACTAAAAATGTGTTTTGTCAGTATTTCAAGCAATTATGTTTTGTTTTTTTTTCCAGTTTTTGTTTTGTGACTTTGTTTGGTGTTTGTTTCTTTTAGTTTTATTACTCTGGTTCCTTCTTGTGTGATATGCTTTCTCTTCCTGAGCCATATTCCTAGCCCTTTGTGGTAAATGTTTTGAGTTTGGTATTTTATGAGCATTAGATATGATTGGTTGTAAAGTAAAAAGAAGGACTAATACTACACATGATACATCTTTATTCTATTTGTGTAGAGTTTCTTTGTGGAAGAGTGATTTGGAATCCCTGTATATCCCTTTGCTGCAACCATATATTCTGTCCTTCCTAATATGAGACTTTAGTCACTGTGTAAATATTGAGACCCAGTTATATAACAGTTTATCTGCTAGCTACCTTACCCTCAAAACTATGCCATGGACTTACTGTTTGACCCATCTCACACATCTGTGATGGGACTCTTTCCTACCAATGTTTTCATGCTCTTCACATCTCTCTGCTTTCAGATTGTTATCAAGGAAAAGAGGATGATAATACACCATGTGAACAGTACATTATTCGACATAGAATGTCACAAGACAGGTTGCCTGGTGCAGTTCGAATCACTTCTAAGACACACTCTGTGAGATCTTTGTCTTAGTCTTGAATATTTTGCACTTGACTGAGGTACAAGCAGTGTACCTTGAAGAAAAACCATTCATCAGCAATGAATCTTTGAAAGGCTTCTATTTTTTGTGTAAAATTTGACCAGTACTAGAAGGATTACAGTGTAGTGAAACCCTCAAAAAATTAAAAAAAAAAAAAGGATGTAGACCCGGTCTCATTTGTGAAGTACTACAGATCCCATTGCTCCCTGAAACATATGAAGCCTGGGAATGTTGGGACAGAGTTTTCAACCACTTCTGGCCTTCTCCAGCAGCTGGCAACTCCTGACTGTCACTGTCACTGTCACTGTCACACTGTCAAATCTGTTGCTCATTGATTTGCTCGAGCGGATAACTAATGTCTCCATTGTGAGACTTGTTGTTACTGTTTTTGGCATATCAAATACACCACGGGTAGCTTGCCAGGCTCTGCCGTGTGGACGAGATACTCTCTGTAGCTTGCCGGGCTCTCCGAGAGGGGTGGAGGAATCGAACTCGGGTCGGCTGCGTGCAAGGCAAATGCCCTACCCACTGTGCTATCACTCCAGCCCTAACTGTAGAAATCATAATATCATTAACAAAGGGAGCTCTTTTCATTGAAAACTGTCATTATAAGTGGTGTGGTTGTAACAAATCTAGCTACAACACATTTGCTCAGTGCCAGAATACCTGCAGTAGGGAACAGTTTTATGGGTATAGACAATGTGAGGAATCTTTCAGCTGCAAATACAGACTTCCTAAGCACCAGGAATCTCACAGTAGAGAAAAGCTGTATGAGTGTGATAAACGTGGAAAGTCCTTTACCGGGGCTCAGCAAACATCAGAGAGTTCATCATACAGGAGAAAAACATGAGTGTAGTGACTGTGGAAAGTCTTTCTGGGCTAGATCAGTGCTATTTCAACACTTGAGAGTTCATGCTAGAGAAAGGCTTTAGAAGTGCAGTGAATGTGGAAAATCTTTTATGCATGTATCCACACTTACTAAGCACCAGGGAGTTCACAGTGGAAACAAGCCTATGAGTGTAGTGAATGTAGGAAATCTTTCATGCATGGATTCACACTTATCCAATATCAGAGAATTCATACCGGTGAAATGCCTTATGAATATAGAGAGTGTAGGAAATCTCTTCGGACAAGGTCTATACTTTACTGACACTTGAGAACTCATACTGAAGAAAGGCCTTATGACTGCAGAATGTGGGAAATCTTTTAGACAGAGATCCCCATTTACTTAGCACCAGAGAGTTCACACTGGAAAAAGGCCTTATGAGTATAGTGCATGTGGAAAATCCTTTCGGCAGAGATCCACGCTTAGTCAACAACAGAGAGTCCACACTGAGGAGCAAAGACCTTTCTGTGTATATAGTTAATGAGGAAAATCTTTTTGGCAGAGACATACTTATTCATCGCCACAAAATTGGCAGCGGATAAAGGAATTTTGGGTACACTGAAGGAAAGTCCTAAAAGCTGACACGCAAAGTTAATTGGCATCAGAGAGTTCACATTGTAGAATGACTGCATAATTGCAATAAGTATGGGAAATATGCTTTTGAAGTGAACTTTACTAAATACAGTGTTTCTGCCTAGAATAATTTATTGTGGGAACTTCTCCAACACAAGCTAACTTAGCCATTATCAGAAGTTTCACATTGAAGAAATGCTGAGAGTTTAGTAAATGAGCATAGTTCCAATATCCTAGAATATGAGAATTCACATTTTTGTTTTTGTTTTTTTGTCACATCTGGTAAAGTTCAAGGGTTAGTTCTGGCTTTCCACTCAGGAATTACTTTGGTGGTGCTCAGGGGACTATTGGATGCTGGGAGTTGAACCTGGTTGACTGGGTTGGCTGCATGCAAGGCAAATGCCCTACTTGCTATACTATCCACCCCTGAGAATTCACACTTTAAAAAGTCATATTTTAAATGTGAGGAATGAAAGAAATACTTGTATGAATTAAACACCATCTAACCTTGATAAATCATATCTGAAGAAAATCAGAATTTCTAGATAAGAGGGTAGTTTTAAGCAGTGACATTATCCTGCATGTTTTTGTTAAGAGATTAATGTCCCTACTGGTTTATGGCCTTGACAGTTTCACTATGACCACGTCATAGGCCCAATCACGTGCATCACTCACCACTCTAATTATCTTGATTTTGTTTTGTTCATTCACTGGGTAATGAGAATTTGAATTTTTTGATGTCCTCATTAACTCTAAGTAGATGGATTTGATCTTGTATTGCTTCAGCTGATTCTGAGTTCTGCTTTTGGGTTGAAAAGCATTAGCTTTTTTCAGAGATATAGTTGATCTCATGATGCCTTTTATGAATTTCTCAGATTTTCATGTGTGTGAGGAAAGAGGGCATGACCAGCAATGCTCCAGTCTTGTACCTGGTTTTGTGCTTAGAGATCTCTTCTGGCAGTGCTGGTGCAGCATTCAAAACAAGTGCCATGTCTGCTTTATTATCTCCCTGACCACTCGACCAAATTTCCTTCTGTGTGTACACTGTTTTTTTAAAATATTTTTATTGAGGTACTGCAATTTACAAAGTTATTTATAGCTCCCAACTTTACAATCAGCCAAGATCAAATTCCATGTTTATGGTTTACCCGACCTCAGATCTCAACCTCATCTCACCAGACATCACTCCCGCCTGGGCTCTGGGGCCATATGGGGTGCCAGGGACCAAACCCGGATCAGCCGCATTGCAAGGCAAATGCTGTAATCGCTGTCCTATTACTTCTGCACTGGTTTTTATACAAGCATATTAGAACTTTTTTTAAAAAATCTTAGATGATCTCCATTATGTGGATTGGTTTGAAACTAGAATGGATTCTGCCACCGTAAAAGGGCAATATTTTGTGAGGAATGCCTAATTTGTTCATTTGTGAGGCCAGAAAATGGCACTGTACAGATTTATACAGGTTTATGTTCTACTTGTGGCCTAGAAAACAAGGTCTTGGTAGTTCTCATTTGTTAAATTATTGTCAGTTTTTTTTTTTGTTGTTGGCTTATTAGATGTGATACAATCAGGAACTGCAATTGGTATGGAAACGTTGGTACAGTTAGGAATGGTGGAAGCTACTGCAAAACAAGTGAAATGTGGAACTGGGGATATAGTACAGCGGGTGTGTCATCGCATATGGACAACCCAGATATCCTCAATCCTTGACATTCCATATGGTCCTCTGAGCAGTGCCTAGAGGCAGATCCAGGAGTAACCCCCGAACACTATCGGGTGTGACCCAAATAGCCCCCACCAATTAAAAGGATATACCTCTCCCAACAGTCCACCTATAAATATTTCCACACCTGTAAATATTTATAACTGTGCAGGTCAGTGTTAATTGCTTTCCATATTCATTACTTCTCTTCATGTCTTTTCTCAGTTCTAAGCATAGTGTATTTCTTCAGATCACAAAAAAAAAACCATTCCAGTGATCTTTTAAAGCGTTTTTTTTTTCTACTAGCAACAATTATTAGATGTAAACATGTATTTAAGATGTCATAGGAGGAAAAAAACAAAAAAAATGTCATAGTAGGGGCTGGAGCAATAGCATAGTGGGTAGGGCATTTGCCTTGCATGCGGCCAACCTGGGTTCGAATCCCAGCATTCCATATGGTCCCCGGAGCACCACCAGGAGTAATTCCGGAGTGCATGAGCCAGGAGTAACCCCTGTGCACTGCTGGGTGTGACCCAAAAAGCAAAAAAGAAAATTAAATAAATAAAATGTCATAGTAACATCGATGTACAATGAACAGGGTGCTTGCTATGTACATGGTGAATCCAGATTTCACCAACACCAACATGGTCCTCTGAGTGATCCCTGAGGGCAGCCAGGAATAAGCCCTGAACATAGCTGGTGTGACCCCCAAGACGCCCCCATCCAAATTCATAGTATCTTCTAGGTAACTATAGGAGAAATGATACATTATAACACAACTCAATCCCCACATTAGACATTTATTTTTACTACTTATAATCTTTCTGAAAACTGCCCACTGGATAAGGAAACATACTTGGATTTGATTTTGTTTTAGTTTTGAATTACTTGTGCTGAGTGCTCCTTGGTTACTGCTGGTATTGCTTGGGGGGACTGCGGTGCTGGGGATTGAACCTGGGCCTGTTACATGCAAAGCATGTGCTCAGCCTATTGAGTTACTTCTCTGGTCATAAATAAATAGGTTTAGTGGTTTTTGCTTAGGTCAGTGATTAAACCATTCAGAGACTTAACACAAAGCATCAAGCTTAGTACTCTTGTACTAAGTACAAGTCCTCTTGTTATTCTATATGCCTTAGCAAGACAAGATTAAATTTTCTATTATATCCCATATTCCTAGCAGGAAACTTTGTACCTGATCGTTTAATTAAAAAAAAAAAAAAGCTGAGTGTCACTGATCTAACTTCAGAAATGAACATATACTTTGTGTGTGTGTGTGTGTGTTTTGGGTCATACCCAGTGATGCTCAGGGGTTACTCCTGGCTCTGCACTCAAGAATTACTCCTGGTGGTGCTGGGAAGACCATATGGGATGCCAGGGATCCAACCCAGGATGGCTGCATGCAAGACAAGCACCCTGTCTATCACTCTGGTCCCAAACATATACCTTTTAACAGTACAAATTGTTTATGCAGAAATCAAAGAACAGGAACATGGATGATGATCACAATGGGTCAAATGCTGGAAAACATCCTGTTAGCACAGATACGCTCAGTTACCACTGTCCTGAGTCTATAGTTGCAACAAAAGCAGTGAAAAACTAAAGAGAAACAACAGAAGTAGACAAAGGAGATCACCAGGCACAGGATGTTACTGTTCGCTCTAGCTGTCTGAAAAATCTGTGGAAAATGTCTGAATAATCTGAGTTCTTGCGTTCTCCTGTGTTGGTCAAAGTCCATCACATTAATCCATAAAGATAACCACTTGATAAACTGATATATCTTTCTAATATACAAGTTCAATGGTATCATATATTTTGATACATACACTATTTCTTCTCAGTGCCAGGGATCAAATATAAGACAAGGCATTCAGTCTATCCCAGAAATGCATCTCAGGTCCATATATTTATATTTATCCTGTTTACTGGGCCAATCACTTTCATCAGAATATAGACATTTATTAAGAATTGAAGTATCCAGAAATTTAAAAAGCCAGAGCTGTTAGTAGATATTTGGGTTTTCTTTTTTTGTTTTTGCACCACACCTGGCAATGCTCAGGGGTTACTCCTAGCTCTGTGCTCAGGAATTACTCTTGTTTGTGTTTGGGGGACAGTATGGGATGCTGGAGATGGCCCTAGTTGGCTGCATGCAAGGCAAGTGCCTTACCCACTGCACTATCACTTTAGCCCACAAATGTATTTTTCTACGGGAGAAGTGGTTATTCTTGAGGTAGAATTGATCTGTTCATATAAAATGTAGATTAACACTGTACAGTTTATATAACATCTATCTATCTATCTATCTATCTATCTATCTATATGCTTTTTGGGTCACACCTGGCAATACTCAGGGGTTCCTCCTGGTTCTGCACTTAGGAATTACTCCTAGTGGTGTGTTTGGGGGACCATATGGATACTGGGGATTGAACCTGGGTCGGATCTGTACAAGGCAAACACCCTACCCACTGTACTATTGCACTGGATCCACCATTTTAATATTTAATAATGATACTGTCAGCATGCTTGAGGTTTCCTTCACTTTATTATTAAGTGAAAAAGTATCCAGGTAAGGAAATATACAGGAATTATACTTACTGTGACTGAAGAAAGAATACAAAACTACATACATCCACAAATGCATGTTGGTATGTATCTTTACCTGTACTTAACTAATATGTATATATTATCTCTACATTTAACAGATGTGTAGGTTATGACCTAATTACATGCCCTGTTTTCCAAAATGTATTTCATTGAAAGAAAATTGTTTCAGCAGGGATGAGTCACAGTAGTAGACTTCTTTGAAATGTGTAGGAACCTGTTTTCTCAGCTACCTGCTGAGTAGTTCAGGACATTTGATGCTCAGGAGTGCTCTGGAGCCCCTTCCAATGATCCTATACTGTCTGGGCTGGCAGTTCAGTGCAAGGGCCCCAGAATATGGTACTGTTTAGGTCCTGTCAAGCTGGGGATTACTTTGGTCACTCCAGTGGTACCCAGGAGTCAGGAGGGCTGCACTGTAACATGCTCAATGTACCATGTACTGGGGATCAAACAGGTTAGCCCTATGTAAGGCGCCTGCCTTAACTAACCCCTGTACTATCTGTGGCCCCAAGAGAACTTCCAGGTGGCCCTCTAACCCGGAAATAAAGTTACTTTGGGCTACTGCACTGTATGTCTCAGGGACGGAAGTGGGCTTGGCAGGGAAATAGAGATCAGGCTTTCTCTGGGCCCACCCAGGACTGTCTGCTCAGGGACAGCCTTTGCAGATGGCGCACAGAAGAGGCCGCAGCCCAGATCTTGGAGCCCAGACCTCCTCTCATTGTTGAAAACCTGGAGACGTAGGTATACAGCACTGTTTGGGGACGTAAATGCTGGCCTGTGGGTTTTGGGGTTGGTTTTTTTTTTTTTTTAACTTTTTTTTTTTAGATTAAAGCTCTTAAGTTTATTCATGACCTTTACAACTTCTTTTTCATGAGAAAATTACACGTGCAATTACTTGACTTTATGGACAAGGTCCAGAGAAAAATGGGTCTACACACAGGAGGCCTTTTTATCCAGGCTGTCTCATGACCTGAGGTATATTCCCTCAAATACTGTTTCATGTCTCTATAGGGAGTACAAAACATAGTGTGAAAGACGAGACAGGATATTAGCCACACCAGGGCCTGGGCCAGGTGTGAGTATTCTGTCTTACGTCCATCACTTTATTTATCATCTTCTCTTGAGAACCTTATGAGGACCCTCTGATTCCTGGCCATACAAAGTAGGTTCTTTCTTGAGAAATATGTTATAATGAAAAGCTTTTGAGGAGTTCTATTTCTTAGATAGAAATAATCACCGGAAATGAAAATCAGGCCTATGCATTCTGTTTTATTCATTTACAGGGCACAGACTTTGTTGGTTTGGAGAAAGTGACTGAGGCCTAGCCCAATTTAGGTTAGTTAAAGTAGTAATTGACTTCAATTTCACTTGCTTTCATACAATACACAAAGACACAACTGGAATATCATGGTTCTTTGAAGGAATTAGGTCAATAGTAGACTGTGAATTCCCTTAGCAAAAGGAAGTCAGTCTCCACTCTGTACGCCATTTTGGGCCTTGGAGTACCTTCCTAATCCTGCAGTTATAAAAATCTATTTTTATAATGCAAAGCTTTTTTTTTCATCTGGATTTTATTGATCTAATAAAATTACATTATGAATTGAAATGAATTATACATTATTGTGCTCATGTTTCCCCCATACAAAGTTCGAGAACCCATCCCTTCACCAGTGCCCATCCTCTACCACCAGTAAACCCAGCATCTCTCCCACCCTCCCTAGTCCCATCTCCCCGCCTCACCCCACACTGCCACTATGCAGGGTATTCCCTTTTGTTCTCTCTCTTTCTGATTAGGTGTTGTGGTTTGCAATAAAGGTGTTGAGTGGCCATTATGTTCAGTCTCTAGTCTACATTCGGCACATGTCACCCCTCCCCTGCATGACCTCCGACCACATTTTACTTGGTGTTCCCTTCTCTGAGTTGCCCAGAATGAGAGACCAGCCTCCAAGCCATGGAGTCAACCTCCTGGTACTTATTTCTACTATTCTTGGGTGTTAGTCTCCTAGTCTACTATTCTATATTCCACAGATGAGTGCAATCTTTCTATGTCTCCTCTCTCTTTCTGACTCATTTCACTTAGCATGATACTTTCCATGCTGATCCACTTATATGCAAACTTCATGACCTCATTTTTCCTAACAGCTGCATAGTATTCCATTGCATAGATGTACGAAAGTTTCTTCAACCAGTCATCTGTTCTAGGGCACTCGGGTTTTTTCCAGATTCTGGCTATTGTAAACAGTGCTGCGATGAACATACAAGTGCAGATGTCATTTCAACTATACTTTTTTGCTTCTCTGGGATATATTCCCAGCAGTGGTATTGCTGGGTCAAATGGGAGTTCAACTTCTAGTTTTTTGAGAATCGTCCATGTTGTTTTCCAAAAGGGCTGAACTAGTCGGCATTACCACCAGCAGTGTAGAAGGGTCCCTTTCTCCCCACATCCTCTCCAACAGTGGTTGCTTTTGTTCTTTTGGATGTGTGCTAGTCTCTGTGGTGTGAGGTGGTATCTCATGGTTGTTTTGATCTGCATCTCCCTGATGATTAGTGATGTAGAGCACTTTTTCATGTGCCTTTTGGCCATTCGTGTCTCTTCCTTGGGAAAGGTTCTGTTCATTTCTTCGCCCCCCTCTCGGACCCTACCCCCTGTGGAAGAGCGCTCGGATCCCCCCCACCCAGGCCACGGCCTGGGTCCCGGGAGCCTCTGAGTCTCCCTGTGGCGGGCCTGACCCCTCCCATCTCTATCAGGTTGTAAGGGGCGTGTCCACACGTAAGGGGTGTGGCCTCAAAAGGGGGCGTGGCCTCCATCTGGAGCGGCGGCCGCTCAGGCGGCCAAAGATATTTTTCCCACTCAATGCATTGTGCTCTGGCCTTAATCGATAGAATCTATCCCTCTGAAGAATACCCAGGTCATCTTAGTCACTATATGTTAAGAGTCAACTGACCTAGCCTATCCTCATTTCACAAAAACTGTTAATGAACTCATCGAGCCGCACATAGAGTCCTTTTTAAAAAGATAGCCCCACGCTTTCTCTTGAGACCCCTCTCAAGCTAAGGAGAGCGCCTAATAGTAAAACCCATATCAACATGAAGAAACAGCGAAAATCTCCACCACCAGCAGAGATGGAAGGGAGGATCTCTGCAACCCCAGCAATGACTCCCCAGAAATATAGTCTCCTCTCTGATAAAGAATTCAGAGAGGAAATCGTGAAGATGGTTGAAGAACTCAAAACAACTATGGAGCAATCATCCAATAAATTAAGGGAGGATATGGATGCAGCATTGGAATGATCCACCAAGATAATCCAGGAAGAAATTTTTTTTAACTTTTTGACTCACACCCAGTGATGTGTTGCTCAGGTGCCCTCGGACCATATGGGATGCTGGATATCGAGTCCTGGTCGGCCGGGTGCGAGGCCAGCGCCTTACCCGCCGTGCTATCACTCCGGTCCCTGGCCTGAGTTTCATGACTGCTACGGGATTGGCACAATAAGCGATGGCTCTTCTGACAGGAGAGTTTTGTGTGGGGTCAGGGCCACAGCTCGCCCCTAGCCAGGCTGTACAGGGCAGCCCTGGCCTGATGCTCCCTAAAGACCTTGGCCCGTCTGACTGTTGTGTTCCTGTGCCGGTGGCCTCCGGGTGCAGACAGGGAGTGGTTCCTTCCAGAGAGCAGCGGGGTCAGCCACACCGCCCAGTCTGCACCCAGTTGGGCATGCTGGGTGATCCTGGGCGTACAAGAAAACCTGTTGCAGGTGAGCGTCAGACCACCCTTCTGGCCTCAGTCCCGGGTGGCGCGCCCAGCGTTACCCAAAGTGCAGGGTGGCTGCAGCGCCATCCAGTGAGCTTCCAGTGAGGGGGGGGTGACGGGGGGGTGCCGCCCATTGGCGCCCATCCAGGGTATGCGCGAGAAAAGGTTGGGAGGTGGGATGTGGCTGTACCTGGAGCCTTCGGGGACTACGGAGTTCGTCTATCTCTGCAAAGAACCAAGAAGGCCAGATTGATTCTAGTACAGCAAGACGAGGCTTGTGCCTTGTTTCTTGGGACCCGTGGAGGTGGTGAGTTTTTTTTTTGTTTGTTTGGGTTTTTTTTTTTTTTGCTTTTTTGGGGGGTCACACCCGGCAATGCACAGAGGTTACTCCTGCTCTGCACTCAGGAATCACCCCTGGCAGTGCTCAGGGGACCATATGGGATGCTGGGAATCGAACCCGGGTCGGCCGCATGCAAGGCAAATGCCCTACCCGCTGTGTTATTGCTCCAGCCCCGAGGTGGTGAGTTTTGACAAGAGGGATGCGGTATTGTTGCTGGCAGGAGGACTGGTAATTAGGGGTCGGAGCTTTGTGGAGGTTCATGGTATCTGGAGCAAAGAATTGGGAAAGTACACATTGTGAAAAGTAAAGTACAGCAGAAGTACACGCTGTAAAGTACAACAAGCTGAGCACTGTGGCTTGGGTTCCCAGGAGCTATTTCAGAGCTTTTGATAATAGTCCTATGAGGGTCCATCCAGGGTGGTTGTGGTGGGTGATCAAGTTGGTGCCTGGTGGTACTAGGCAGCCTCTGGTTGGCCCATGCAGGTTTTGAGGCTCTTTGTGGCTCCTGACTGGTGCCTATTGGTTAATGAAGCTCTTGCTGGGTCTCTGTTGGCACACACGAGTTAGGAGGCTCTTGGTGACTCTTGGAAACGCCCCAGCTGCTGGCGCTGAAAATCCTGGACTGACACTGGGGGTTTTTCCATTGTGCTTGTTGCCTATGTGATTGTTAGTTTCAGACCTCATCAAGGGTGATGAAGACCATGAGACCAAGGATGAAGACATTGAGACCATGAAAGATTGAGTTCTTTTCCTGACTCAAAGGCATCGGATGTTGAGACATTGAACTATAATGGCAGTCGGGGCCCAGGAAGGTGCAAGCTTTGGAGTACTGCCTAGTGGCGTCCCAGGGCTTCCAGGGCCACAGAAGCACTTTCTGGCTCCAAACCTTGTTTCGCTGAGCACGGATGCCATGGTACTCTCCACCTGCCATTTTTGCAGTCTCTGGTGTGGGACCATGAAGACCCCAAAGGTCAGAAAAATCCAGGACAGTGTTCTCTAGTGGGGGCAGTTCCCATTTATTCCCCCACTGGAGGTGTGGAAGACTCAGGCATCAGTATGTGGAGATTGCAGATGAGCCTGTCTCAGTAAATGCAGGTCTAATTATTTTTACCCTGGTGAGAATATTCAGGCAATGTGAAGCTAGGATCAATGCAGGGCAATTTATGTTATCCAGGTCAAAATAGGCGCCATTCAGCTGACAAATGGGGTAGGTGTGGGGGGATCTGGATTCTGGGTTTCGGATAGGCAAACACTGGTTTTGTCTGCTTTGTACTGGAGTGAAATAACGATGGACGCTGTGGCCATGTATTTCTTTAGGGGGAGAAGTGGGATGTTTTGCTTTTGTCTTTCGAACCTGGGTTTTGGGGCTCACTCTTGGCTACTCACTGATCATTCCTGGTGTTGCTATTGGAACCCTGTGCAGGGTTTGAATACTCTGGGTTTGACCAGGGATTGAAATCAGGATCAGGCCTGTACAGGGGAAGTGCCTTACTTCCTGTACCCTATCATTTGTATAAATATTCAAGTCCTTTTTCTTTTTGTTTTTTGGGCCACACCGGGTGTTACTCAAGGCTTACTCGTATCTCTGCACTCAGGTGGCGGTGCTCAGGGGAATGCCAGGGATCCAACCAGGGTCAGCTGCATGCAAGGCAACCGCCCTACCACACTGGATTCTCTCCGGCCCCTCAAGCCCTTTTTCTTTTTTTTGTTTAATCTGGTTGGTTTAAATGGCATTGGTAATTAGTTCTCCATGTATTTGGACTATAAAATTCTTGTCATGTGTAATTTGCATTTGATTAAAATTTTCTCCCTTGGCTCTGGAGTGATAGTACAGGGGGTAGGACGTGTGCCTTTTATGAGGCCTACCTGATACCCCGTGTCCCTCTGGAGTGATCCCTGGGCTCAGAATCAGGAGTAACCCTGAGCAGCTCCTAGTGTGATCCAACGCCCATTCCCCCAATATCAGTTTCTCCCATTCTGTGGTTGCTTTGCTTTGTTGGCTTAGTTTAGGTCCACAACCAGTGGTGCTGCAACCCATTTGGTTCTGAGGATTACACCTCAAGTTCTTGCATGCTCTTCTTTTTTTCCCACTATTTTTAAAGAAATTTTATTGTTGTTAACTTTTTTCAAGTGTTTATCATTTTATTTATTTATTTATTTATTTTGGTTTTTGGGTCACACCTGACGATGCACAGGGGTTACTCCTGGCTCTGCACTCAGGAATTACTCCTGGCGGTGCTCAGGGGACCATATGGGATGCTGGGATTCGAACCCGGGTTGGCCGCGTACAAGGCAAACGCCCTACCCGCTGTGCTATCACTCCAGCCCCTCTTTTTATTTATTTTTAATATTTTTTTATTTTTGTGAATCATCTTGAGATATAGTTGCAGACTTATAAATTTTTGTTATTACATTTCAATCAAACAGTGTTCGAGTACTCATCCCTCCACCAATGCCCATTCTCCACCACCAATGTTCCCAGTGTCCCTCTTGCCACTCCCACCCCTTCCTTCCCCCTGCTTCTGTGACAGGCACATTCCCTCTTACTCTCTCTCCTTTTGGGTGTTATGTTTTGCAATATAGCACTAAGCAGCCATAATGTTTAGTCAATAGTCTACTTTCAGGGGGTGGAATGATAGCACAGTGGGTAGGGCATTTGCCTTGCATGCAGCCAACCTGGGTTCGACTGCCAGCATCCCATATGGTCCCCCGAGCAAGGCCAGGAGTAACTCCTGAGTACATAAGCCAGGAGTAATCCCTGTGCGTTGCTGGGTGTGACCCAAAAATAAAATTAAAAAAAGTCTACTTTCAGCACGCATCTACTATCACCAGCGATCCCTCCAACCATCATTTACTCTGCTCCCTCCCACTTGCCTTTTCTCCCAGCACATAAGATTGGCTTCCAAGTGGTGGGGCAATCCTCCTGATCCTTATCTCTATTATCCTTGGGTGTTATTCGCCTATTATGTTACTTTATATTCCACAAGTGGGTGCAGTCATTCTTCATCTGTCCTGCTCTTTCTTTTTTTTTCTTTTTGGGTCACACCCAGCGATGCTCAGGGGTTACTCCTGGCTTTGCACTCAGGAATTACTCCTGGCGGTGCTTGGGGGACCATATGGGATGCCGGGGATCGAACCCGGGTCGGCCGCGTGCAAGGCGAACGCCCTACCCACTGTGCTATTGCTCCGGCCCCTGTCCTGCTCTTTCTGACTCATTTTGCTTAGCATGATACTCTCCATGTTGATACACATATGCAAATGTAATGGTTTCATCTTTTTAACAGCTGCATAGTATTCCATTGTGTAGATATGCCAAAGTTTCTTTAACCAGTCATCTGTTCTCGGGCACTCGGGTTTTTTCCAGATTCTGGTTACTGCAAATAATGCTGCAATAAACATAATAGTGCAGATGTCATTTCTACTGTTTATATTGTTCTTTGATGTTCAAAAATTGTTTTCACCCAGCTTTACTTATCTGCTATTGACATGAAACATTAAGTGATAGGTGCTCAGGTCAAAGGGGGCTGTAATTGGCAGAGAAACTCTCAGGCAGGAGTCCAGTACCCTGAGGGACCCCACCCCACACCCCATACCATACAGCAGAGTTCACAGGACCCAATGCTCCTCAAAGCCCCCCACAAGAGAGTCACAGAACCTAGTGCCTGGTCTTGAGTCACTGTGCCAAAGTGGCCTTGTACCATTTCCTGTGGTCTTCATTCTGATGGTTCTCATAGTGGTTCTCATGGCTCTGACAGCTGGAGTGCGGGACTCCCTTCATCCACAGAGGGGCTTTAGGGCCAGTCAGCCTTGCCATGCTAACAAGAGACCTGGCAGTGCTCACCCATTGGCTGCTCCTGATGCAGTGTGGCCCTCCCAGATCCCCAGCAGAGTGGCCAGACCAGATCTTACAAAGTAGCTGTGGTTTTCTTCTGATCCACTTTTCAATGGATTTAATTTATTCAATACAAGTACCAGTCGGTGTACAATTTAGACGTATGTAGAAGTCCAGAAAATTCTAATGTGCTAATGGACAATCTACCAGCCCTGATTCACCTCAGGTTCTTTCAGGACTGTTCTTCAACTTTCCCTCTAGGCAGCCACTGATTTGCCTTTTTGTGTTTGTGTTTCTAAGTTTTGTATGATTTTATGAATCCAGGCATTTCTGGAGATTTGGCCAGGTCATGCTCCATGGGGGCCTGCGAACACCTTTTCTGATAGTCCAGTCTAACGGAATCTAATCTATGCTTCCCAGCTGTGCTCAGGAGGCCAAGGACTCACTCCAGATGCTGCTGGATTGTGAATGGCCCTTTGGGGCATGAGCTCCCTCCCCTGGGGCTTCCAGCCCTGCCTCTCCCACTTCGGTAGGCAGTCTTTTTCAGCAGCCTTTGCCATCGTGGTTTTCAGGGCTTGTTTCCATGAAGCATCAGGAAAGGGCAGGAGTTTGTCATTCTCTGTGTCAGGGTGAGTGTATTTTTGTGCATTTGTATGCAGTGTGTGTATTGTGTGTATTTTGTGTATCAGAGTGCATGGAGCGGGCCTTTACCCATCCATTCTGGTGGGACTGGTGGGGAGAACCAGGAAGGAACCTTACTTGATTTACTCTGTTGCTGCTCCTTCCCCATTGACGGGAGTCAGCAGACGTATCAATCAACAGAAAAAGGCTCAGCCACAGTGCAATTCTACCAGTCTCCAACGCCATCACCAAGTCACTGAAAGTCCCTTGTGGTTCAAGTGCTATTTTTTGTATGTGGGTTGTCTTGGGAACAATCTATTTTTGTTGCTTTGGGGACCATGCAGTGCACTGGTTTCTCCCCAGAAAGCCCCTGCCAGTTCTCCAAGCCAGTACACTGTTCTTAAGGGTTACTTGGATGATGCTCACTAGGTGCTTTTCTAGCTGTGACTTGCCCAGGTTTGATCCCCTGCACACCAATGTCCCAAGGACTGCCAGGAGTGATCCCTGATCATCACTTAGGATGCCTAGGCCCCTCCCACCTCCGCTTCCGCCAATACTGCTTGGATAATTTAGAGATGACTAAGAGCTTGCTGGGCTTTTCCTGCCTACACAAGGCGAGTACTCAGGGCTATTCCTGGTGTAGGACACCATTCGGTAGCAGGAACTGAACCAGGCTACCTGTCAGACATAAACTTCAGCTCCTATAAGGCCAGTTTTTCATGGATGCCGAAGTCCAACTTCCCCTAGTGTCAGCAGTACAGCAATCAAAACACAGAGTCTTAAACTTGTGCAAAGGCTCATGCAGGGCAGAGTTGCTGTCTTGCCTGTGTTAGCTCCTGGTTCTGTCCCTAGCACACAGCTCCTGAGCACAGCCACTAGAAACAATGAAAAAGAAATAAGATAGAGGTTGGAGAGATAGTATAGTGAGTAGGGAATTTGCCTTGCATGCTGTAGCCCTTGATTCGGTCCCTGGCACTCCATATGGTCCCCTGAGAACCATCAGATGTGACCCAAAAACCAAAAAAAGGAAATAGGATGGGAGATAGAGAGCTCCTGAGCTGAGCACAGTGTCTAGGCCAATAGCCAGCGCTCACTTCAGCACCACATGTCTGCCCTGAACACTGCCAGGTGCGGCCCAAACCAAAAACAGATGAACCAGCACCTGTGAGACTGGAAGAGGCAGAATAAAGACACAGTTCTCCTGGGGCTATTAGATAAGTGATTTAAGTCAGAGAAACTTATGCAATAAACTGCTCAGAGCTCAGCAAAAGGCCTGTGCTCAATTCCTGGCATAGAATGCCCCGCTACCCTGAGTAGAAAGTCTAACATATATGATAATATACGCAGATAAGCCTAAAGTAATCATTTTGCCACATATTCTGTTCTGTGTTGGTTACATTTCAAGAAAGTCAAAGGAAAAGTTACTTTATAGGCTCTAATTTGACCGTGTTTATATTAAACTTCAGCATCAGCTAAATTTAATTGGGTTTATCTTCTGTCCACAGGTCTCCAATTCCATCTGTACCCCATTTCCTGAAAAGCTTAGAATGAGAATCAGCTTTGTTTACTTCTTCCTACTGAATGGAAAACCCAAATAAAAGCTTTTTTCTCAATCAGTGTAGACCTGAACATTATCTCTCCCTGAGCACGCTCTGATAGACGTCTGAGGGACAGGAGACCATGCAGCCAACTCACCTGCTAGTTTGGGGGCATCCAAGCCCACCTTGATTGGATGTTGCAGGAGTCTCAATTCTTTCACTTACCTTCTCTGTTTCCCAGCCCCTTAAAAAAATCACCCTGAGATACACAGAAGTTGTTCATACAACATTCATAATGTTTATACCCACCCCTTCACCAGTGCACATTTTTGCTACTAATGTCTCGTTCCCCCCAACTCCCGCCTCCCCCCCTCCCTGCTCCTTTTTTTTTTCTCTCTTCATTTGTGTGTGAATTTGCCTCTGGGAGAGTGTGTACTCTCAGTAACCGCCGCAGCCACAAGAAAACATCAGTTCCTGAAATGACTCACCCAGTGACCCTGAGAAATCGTTGTAATGAACTCCCAAAGCACCACTATAAAGAATCACTTCTTCAAACTCTGTCTGCATCTCTGCCACTTCAAGGCAGTAATAATCTCCTTTTCTAGCTCTTGTGGTCTTTTATTGAAACTGAAAATATTGCTGGAAGGTAAATCTGTGCTAAACATTTTTTTAAATTTTTTTTTATTTTGCTTTTTGGGTCACACCCAGCGATGCTCAGGGGTTACTCCTGGCTCTGCACTCAGAAATTACTCCTGGCGGTGCTTGGGGGACCATATGGGATGCCGGGGATCGAACCCGGGTCGGCCGCGTGCAAGGCAAACACCCTACCCGCTGTGCTATTGCTTCGGCCCCTGTCCTAAACATTTGATTAAAATCACATGTCAATTAATTTTTCAGTATTTTTATAGTAACAGTCATCTCTCAATGTCATTTACCTATTCATTCTGCATGAGGAAAGTGATGTAAGGATAATAATAGATATCCCTTGTAAAGAACAAAGAGCAAGATTTAAAGAATAGAGAACTTGGGGCCTAGAGCGATGGCATGGTGGGTAAATGCACTTGCCTTGCACACAGCTGACCCATGTTCAATTGCCAGCATCCCATATGATCCTCAGCCTGAGAGGAGTGATTCCTGATTGCAGAGCCAGGAGTGAGTGACCCCTTAGCACTGCTGGGTGTGCCATCCTGTCCCCTGCCAAAAAAAAAAAAAAAAATAGAGACTTGCCTATCCAAAGCCATGCAGGCACACATCACACAAATCATATAATATTCAAATTATTCAAACTCCATGACAAAGGTTGCTATGCAAACAGTGTAAAAGCATCACTACCAAAAAAAAAAAGCTGGGGCTGGAGCGATAGCACAGTGTTTGCCCTGCACGCGGCTAAGCTGGGTTCGATTCCCAGCATCCATATGATCCCCCGAGCACTATCAGGAGTAATTCCTGAGTGCAGAGCCAGGAGGAACCCCTGTGCATCACTGGGTGTGACCCAAAAAGCAATAAATAAATAAATAAAGGCATCACTACCAAACTCTCTAAATCAGGAAAGGTGAATGAATAGTCAAAAGACAAAAACTGGGGCCGGAGCGATAGCACAGCGGGTAGGGCGTTTGCCTTGCACGCGGCCGGCCCGGGTTCGATCCCCGGCATCCCATATGGTCCCCCAAGCACCGCCAGGAGTAATTCCTGAGTGCAAAGCCAGGAGTAACCCCTGAGCAGCGCTGGGTGTGACCCAAAAAGAAAAAAAAAAAAAGACAAAAACTGCCAACCAAGAATCTGTTCTGTGCCTGGAGATTTGGTACAGTAGGTAGGCATGTGTTTCAATCACTGGCACTTATGGAGCCCTGAGCCCCATCCGGAGTAATCCTTGCATACCACTAGGTGTGGCCCCTTACTCCCTCAAACCAAAACTGGATTCTCTTTACTAATGGTAAAAGACTTCCAAGCTGTCTTCTGAGTTTAGGGACATTTTACTACCCCCTTGTGTGTGGCTGATTTGGGTCATACCACCAAGTTCTGCTTTGGGGCTGGTGAGGGGGCAACAAGGGAGCAAGGCAGAAAATGTTCCTTTGTCAGACACTGAGAATAAAAATCTTTCCCACACTACCAGGAGTGATCCTTAAGCACAGAGTCGAGTAAATGACTCTGAGCACATCTGGGTGTGGCCCAAAGACTTAAAAAAAAAAAAACTTTCGGGCTGGAGGGATAGCACAGCGGGTAGGGCGTTTGCCTTGCACGCGGCCGACCCGGGTTCAAATCCCAGCATCCCATATGGTCCCCTGAGCACTGCCAGGGGTGATTCCTGAGTGCAGAGCCAGGAGTAACCCCTGTGCATCGCCAGGTGTGACCCAAAAAAGCAAAAAAAAAAAAAAAAAACTTTCTCAATTAAAAAAAAAAGTCAGGGGCTGGAGCAATAGCACGTGGTCAACCCGGGTTTGATTCCCAGCATCCCATATGGTCCCCTGAGCAGCACCGCCAGGAGTTACTCCTGAGTGCAGAGCCAGGAGTAAGCCCTGTGCATCACCGGGTGTGACCCAAAAAGAAAAAAAAAAGAAAAAAAAGAAGAAAAAAGTCATCACTAACCTGCCTTACAAGAAACAGTGAAAGTAACTTTATTCAGTCAAAAGAACACAAAAAGGGGCGTAGAGAGTTAAGAGCACAAAGCCAGGAGTAAGCCGTGAGCACCAGCAGGTGTAATTAAAAAAAAAGGCACAAAAAATGACTAGGTTCTAGACGTAACACCCATCTTAGTTAAACAGAAATGAAACATTCTATTCTGTTTCAAGGAGCACTTCCTGCAGGGCTCCAAGTGCCCTGTGCAATACCAGTATCAATTGGGGTTACAGGGTTGGTGTGTGTGTTCAAGGCAAGTACTCTCTCCAGTCCTCTAGCTACCATTTTCTTCCCATGGATTTGTATGGTGATAACAGTTTCCCCTTTATTTATGGTTTCCCTGTTCATATTTCCATTCCTGGTTACACTGTGTTTGTATAAAACATCTAAGGAGAGATAATACAGGGATGTAGGAGCTTATCTTGCTTGAGGCTATTTCTAGTTCTCCAAATACCACCTGGGGTCATGCCTAAGTACAAGAACCAGGGATAGCCTTTGAGCACTGCTGGGTGTGGCCCCCAAATAGAAACATTCAAAGAAAAGAAAATGAAAGGAAACTAAAATGAGGGGCCAGAGATATTGTACAGCAAGCAGGGCATTGGGCCAGATTCAGTCTCCAGAGCCACATATGGTTCCCGAGCCCTACTAGGAGTGATCCCTGAGCATAGAACCAAGAGTAAGTTTTTTTTTGTTGTTTGTTTGCTTTTTGGGTCACACCTGGCGATGCACAGGGGTTACTCCTGGCTCTGCACTCAGGAATTAACCCCTGGCAGTGCTCAGGGGACCATATGGGATGCCGGGAATCGAACCCGGGTCGGCCGCGTGCAAGGCAAATGCCCTACCCGCTGTGCTATCGCTCCAGCCCCCCAAGAGTAAGTTTTGAGTACTGCCAGGTGTGGAACATCACCACCCCGACCCCTGACTTTAAAAAAAATCAAAGAAAAAGCGGTAGAAAGGTATCAATAATTATTCTAAATATAATAAAGCTGAATTTCATCAATCAAAAGTCACACTGGGGCTGGAGAGATAGTACAGGGTAAGGTACTTGCCTTGTTCACAGCTGACCTGGTTTAATCACTGGCATTGCATATGGTCTGTCAAGTACCTCCAGGAGTAATCCCTGGGCACTGCAAATTCCATGCAATCCACTTACTGCACTTCTGCATATTTACTGAAGAATGTGTACACAGTACAGAACTGAAGTGTATTGCACCCAAGTTTACTGCAGTGTTAGTCACAGTCTTCAGGAACTGGGAAAATAAGTGCCCCATAGTGGATGTAGATACAGATGTGGTATGTATATACACAGTGAAATCCTACTCAGCTAGGGAATACTGCTCAGCCATTTGCAACAGTAAGAATCCTAGCAGTCATTATGCTACTTAAGCAAGTTAGATGTAGAGTATGATTTTATTTTTGCATAGTGAAGAAACAAAATCATTGAATAATGACAACAAAACCCTTAAGGACGAACAGTGGTTACCTGAGACGAGAGGCAGTTGTGCAAACAAGCGAGATGTGCATGAACAGACACAAGATGTTCGATGACGAATAGAATGTGGGGTCTACATGCTGATGGGTAACACCCTACCTCTATGCTGGGCAAATGTTCCCTATCCCTCAACAGACAGTGTAGCAATGCCTGCAATAAATACAGACAGTAACCAAAGCACCCCCATGAGAACATACAGAAACTTTAGTTTATCGTCACAAATAATAAAGGAATAATTCAATAAATGATGTAGGCCAAGGGGGTGGGTGGAGTCAGAAAGTAATCAAGGCAGAAAGGGAGCTGGGATGGGCTGAGAAACTCTGTTTAGAGCAAGACACAGAGTGCTGGGGCAAGAAACACGAGAGGCCCCTACAAATGTCTGTCAACCAGGGAGGTGAGTGGAGGCAGTCAGGATCACAAAGAGATCAACCAAGGTACAAGCAAAGGTATCATATCCATGATAACTGCTCACTAGGTGCCAGCTTGGCTTTTACCGTTCACCAGGAAATCACAGACAGCAGCCAGTGGCCCATCTGGACCCCACCAGTGAGGCCTTGGCTCGCACCAGGAAAAAGTATTTGCGGTTTGGAGGTGGCAGAAGGGATATTACAGTAGGCAGAGTGCCTGAACATGGCCAATAGATATCCCATCCCTCATACCCCATATGGTCCCCTGAACACCACCAGGAGTGATTCCTGAGTGCAAAGCCAGGAGTAAGCCCTGAAGGACACATGTGGGCAAGTGAACAAGGGACATTTAGAACAAAGCTGGATGTGGCTAAAACATTTTTTAAAGTTTTTTTAAAACATTTTTTAAAGTGCAGATTGGAAAGCCAACAATTAGCAAGTGAAACCAGGGCTGATGCTGAGACAGTGGATATTGGAGCAGTGAAGGGCATCAACCATAAAATGAGCAATACCACACATAGTTTACAGTCTAGAGAAGGAACTTAGAGAAGCAACTAACAAAGCCAAGTAGTTTTTCAGGGACCTGAAGCTGACACAGGACTGTATGACTGGGCCTGTGCCAATGGCACAGCAAGGAGGATGCTTGCCTTGGATGCGGGTTCCATCCCTGGCATCCCATATTGGACTCTGGAGCTGCCAGGTACCAAGGAATGATCCCAGAGTGCAGTGTCAGTTGTGTTCACGCCTAAGCATTTATGCCAGTTCAGCACAAAAACAAAAACAAGTTTCTGTCCCAGAGGTATATTTTGCTTAATTTCTTCTGTATATAGTTCTTAAGATGAAAAGCTGCTGTTCAAACCAAAGTCACATTGGGCCGTGCTGAAGGTTCACTCAGGGATCATTGTTGGTGCATTCAAGGGACCATATGTGGTGGCAGAGATCAAATCCAGGTCAGCTGCATACTAGGCAAGTGGCTGGCCCACTATTCTAATGCTCCAGCCCCTTCCAGGTTTGGGATTTTTGTTGTTTGTTTCTTTGGGGCCAGCTTCTGGTGGTGCTCAGGGCTTACTCCTGACTCTGCATTCAGAAATCACTCCCAATGATGCTATGGGGTTCCAGGGATGGAATCCAGGTGGGCCACCTGCAAGGCCAGTGCCTACCTCCAGTGCTATTGCTCCAGCCCCTCTCCAGAAGGTGTTTTTTTTTTTCTGGCAACTTGTCTATTTCCTGAAGTTCTCTGAGAAACAGAGCAGCCATCAGAGACAGAAACCTGGGATTAGAGGTCTGAGCACATCTTTGGGCAGCAGCTCTGTCAGCTGTGCCATCCCGCAAACATCTGGGTGTGTGAGGATCTGCGACCTGTTTTAGGTCACAATATTGGAGGGCAAGGAGCAGCTGTAAGAGTGTTCAGCTGGAAGGGTGCCAGGGGAGGAGGTTGTCCTACACACAGTCGACCTGGGTTTGATCCCAGCATCTATCTGGTCTCCCATAGGTGAAGAGTGATCCCTGAGTGCAGAGCCAGGAGTAACCCTGAGAACCACCAGGTGGGTCCGTAAAACCAAACCAAAGCAAAACCAAACCAAGCAACAATAATTTGAAAGGTGCAGAGATAGTTCAGAGAATAGCCAGCCATTGCGCAAGGTCCCTCATCACAGAGCCAGGAAAAACACTTGAGCACTGCTTGGTATGGACCAAAAACAAAAGAAATGATATATGGTCAGAGACGTGTTTGTGTGAAGAGTCATTCTAGTGCCTTCGATCCTAACCCCTCTGCGACTTAGTTGGCTTTCCAAACGCATTTTTTCTGGGTCGCTCTCCCCCGCCTTCATCGTGCACTCGTGCGAAGAACTACATTTCCCAGGAGGCTGTGCGGCGCGGTTGCTAGCCTGAGGAGCGCTCAGCGGCCTAGTACAAAGACCAAAAAAAAAAAAAAAAAGGAGCTAGAGCGATAGCACAGCGGGTAGGGCGTTTGCCGACGCGGGTTCGATTCCCAGCATCCCATATGGTCCCCTTAGTACTGCCAGGAGTAACTACTGTGCATTGCCGGGTGTGACACCCCGACTCCCCCCCCCCAAAAAAAAGACAGGGACCAATGAAGGCCTAGTGACGGGACGTGTCCGCGCACAATGACCAATGAGACAAGTGAGAGGCGTTTCCGCTAACGCTGACCAATGACTGCCCAGCGGCGGGGCCTGTACGTGCGGTACACTGAGGAATGGCACACTGGTTAAACGGGAGCGAAGCAGCGCGAGTTCAGCCCCAGGCTCCTGCTTGAAGTCCTTGCGTATAGGCATGCTCATCCCAAGGCTGCCAGTCTGCCACCAGATACTAAAGTACACAATTCTTCTGGATGCCTGTCTTCTTTCAGACCCTTTCCTATTTAGGGGTTTCACCTGAGCCATGGTGGAGGGAGGGATTCTTCCCTTTCAGGTAAGGATTCTGAATTGGCAAGCGGAGAAGGCAAGGGTGCTAGCCAACAGGGTATGCAGAGCCTGAAGCTGCAGTACTTGGGGTTTGACGGTCGAGATATCATGACCAGAAACCCTACAAGCCATCTCGGAACCCACCCATATATTACCCACCCTGAACCACATCTGTGACTTTTTTTCGGGGGGGGGGTCACACCTGGTGATGCGCAGGGGTTACTCCTGGCTCTGCAGGAATTACTCCTGGCGGTGCTCAGGGTACCATATGGGATGCTGGGAATCAAACCCAGGTTGGCTGCATGCAAGGCAAATGCCCTACCCGCTGTGCTATTGCTCCAGCCCCACATCTGTGACTTTTTTTTTTTTTTGCTTTTTGGGTCACACCTGGCGATGCACAGGGGTTACTCCTGGCTCTGCACTCAGGAATTACTCCTGGCGGTGTCAGGGGACCATTTGGGATGCTGGGAATCGAACCCGGGTCGGCCGCGTGCAAGGCAAACGCCCTACGCGCTGTGCTATCACTCCAGCCCCACATCTGTGACTTTTGGGCTCTGCTTCACACTGGCTTCCACCCCATTGTATCTCAAATCTCCCCAGAACCTTCCTCCAATCAGCTGGCAGGTGTGTGGGATGGTTCCTGCTTTCACATGGCTGGGGACTTCTGAGTGGATTGCCAGACCACACACTATTCTCTTCAGAGCTCTGATGTGGCTTTGGATCGTAGGGCTGCTAGCCACAGCTCCGGGAGCCCCTCCAGGACTTGCAGAGCTCAGTGTTAGAGGCAGTTAGAGAGTCTCCATCTGCCTTGTGAAGGCACTTCACCTCTGAGTCCTCAGTTCATACCTTCGCAAAGCTGAGAAAGACTAATACCAGGTGTTAGATGAGTGCAGCTAAGTCTCATGACAATGCACTCACTGTGACTTATACATACCACACGTACACACCGGCCCTCTCCAGCAATGCACACAGGCTCTGGGGACCAGAGCAAGGTTATCTTTAGTTTAGGGCTACACCAATGGTGCTCTGGGATCACACCCTATTGATGCTTGGAGGTCCACATGTGGTGCCAGTGATCAAACTGGATCAGGTGTGTGCAAAGCCAGCATTCTCGCTGCCCACTGTGCTTTTGCTCCAGCCATGCAGGCCTGAGAATCGCAGAATCTGCTGCTGGCAGTTTGCCCTCTTGCCCAATATATCCTACTCGGAGACGACATTAAGCCGATCCTACACCCAAAATGTCTCACTCCATTCCATTTTCAATTTAACTTCCAAACCTCATTGAAAGTCATTGAAATTTCCTAAACACAACATAGGTGGGCTGTTTCTAATTGTGGGTAGTAAGGCTAGAAATTAAGCTATCTGCTGCCAAAACAGATAACGTCATTACATTATTTTCCCAAATACGGGGGGATGTGGAGTTTTTTTTTTCCCTGCAGACAAGACACATAATCCAGGCTGCTCCCAAATGCATTGTAGCTTGTTAAAAGGTGATGCCTAGACTTTAAATAACCGAAACCCACCCAAAATTAGGCCCATAAAGTCATGAATTTTCACCCTGGAAGCTTTTGTCTGCTGTGCAAATAGCAAAACAGTGGAGAACGGCTCTCTCCAACCTGTTCCCTTGAGGCACACCCCTGCCCTTATCTCTTTGATTGGGAATGGCCTGTGTTCAAGCCAATCCAACCATTAAAAATAAAAATGTCCAGGGGCTGGAGCGATAGCATAGCGGGTAGGGCGTTTGCCTTGCACGTGGCCACCCCGGGCTCAATTCCCAGCATCCCATATGGTCCCCTGAGCACCGCTAGGGGTAATTCCTGAGTGCAGAGCCAGGAGTAACCCCTGTGCATTGCTGGGTGTGACCCAAAAAGCAAAAAAAAAAAAATAATAAATAAATAAATAAATAAATAAATAAATAAATAAAAACGTCCAATGGGCCATGTTATTATACACTATTACATCCAGTTTGATCCCCGGCACCACACCATCCCTTAAGCATTGCAGGGTGCAGGCCTGGGGGCCCCTGAGAAGCAGCACGTGCTCAGGTCCTGGCATCAACTAGCCTGGTCAGCCAAGGACAATCGGACACAGCATTACCCTAGTGAGAGAACCAGTGACTGAAACACCATCTTTATTATCCACAAACCAGAGGTAACACAAGGCAAAGAATTCTTCAAGTTGGGTTTCTCGGAGGCTGGAAATCTCTGCCAGAACAATGTGCATGAGTAAAACAAACCTTTTTAGAGAGAGATCAAGGAATTCACTTTGAACTTCCTTTCAGCATATCAGGGCAAATGAAACAAAACTTTTTTGAGTTTCAAGCACAGGCTTTCACAAGGCAAATCCAGCAAGGAACCTTGAGCAGGTTTCAAAGTGGACCATGCAATCTGAAAACTTCCTTTACCCTGCCATTCAGAAGGCATCTCCCAGGGTTAGTGTTTAGACCTGAGTTAGCACAGGACTGATGTCCCTGTGAGACAGCGATGGCAACATGCCCCTACAGCTGACCTGTGGTGTGAACCTTCTGGTGCCTAATGAGGTGTGAGTTGAGGCTGTAGCATTTCCCACACTCGCTGCATTCATAAGCCCTTTCTCCAGTGTGAACCTTCTGGTGCCGAACAAGGTGAGAGGTTCTGATGAAATCCTTCCCACATTTGCTGCACACAAAAGGCCTTTCACCAGTGTGAACTCTCTGATGTGAAATAAAGTCAGAACTCCTACCAAAGAATTTCCCACACTCCATACACTCAAAAGGCCTTGCTTCAGTGTGAATTCTCTGGTGCTTAAAGAGGGTATATTTGTGACCAAAGCATTTTCCACAGTCACTGCAAACGTAAGGATTTTCTCCAGTGTGGATACTCTCGTGCTGAACAAGTGTGGACTTGTGTCTGAAGACTTTTCCACAATGATTGCACATATAAGGCCTTGCTCCACTGTGGACTCTCTGGTGTACAGTAAGGTTGGAGTGATGGCTGAAGAACTTACCACATTCGCCACACTTATAAGGCATTTCTCCAGTATGAATTCTTTTGTGCTGAGTCAGGTTGTCTTTGCGACTAAACATTTTTCCACATTCGCTGCACTCATACGGTCGTTCTCCAGTGTGGATTCGCTGGTGCTGGACCAGAGTGGCTTTGCGGCTGAAGGCCTTCCCACACTCACTGCACTCGTAAGGCCGTTCTCTGGTGTGGGTCCTCTCGTGCTGGACCAGGGTGTCTTTGCGGCTGAAGGCCTTCCCACACTCAGTACACCTGTAATGCATTTCACTGGCGTGACAGGCCTCACCACTTTTACTGTTCTGGGCCTTCCTCTGGCTGTGGTGAGCCTTTTGCTGTATATGCATACTGTGGAAGCCTCCCCGTGGAAAGTCTCTCTGACAGGTGAGGCTCTTCACAAACTCTATAACAATTCAGAAGAGAGATGTTCTCTTTCTTCTTCAGCATTTCTCTGCTATGCACGACTTCCAGTATGGATCAAAGTCTTTACTGTAGCAGGTTTGGCTCCCAGACACCCCACATGTCCCCATGTTCCAGATCCCAGAACTCTGTGAGTGTCCTGCTATTCATCCAGGGGGAAATTACCTCTTAAGATGGAGCCACACACGTCACAAGAATGAGTCATCTGGGCAGATGATCATGTGCAAACACGGGGTACTAAACTGCCCCAGAGAGTGTTCTTTATCTTCCACCCATGCCAACATCTGGAATTAGAACAGTGGTCTTGAAATATGCGTGAACTTGGTCAGGGAGGGCAGCATGACAATGTCTGGTGATGAAGCTGCTGGCAGGACAAAATATTTGAAAGCACGTTAAAGAGATTTTGAGCAAAATGAACTAGAAGTGTCACAGAATGGAGAAACTGAGCAAGAACAAAACACAACGATGGATTATAGTTCAAGGTGCAGGTGGGGTCTTTGACTTTAAAAAAGGCTTTGGTGGGGTCAGAGCAATAGTACAGTGGATAGGGCCTTGCAAACAGCTGACCAGGATTTAATCCCCAGAATTCCATGTGTTCTCCCAAGCATCATCAGGAGTGATTTCTGACTGCAGAGCCAGGAGTAATCCCCGAGCATCACTAAGTATGGCCCTCAAATCAAAAAAGCAAAAAAGAAAACAGTCTTTGCTATCAGTGATAGGTGAGCTGTACATGTGAGTTGTCTGGGACAATAGGAATCTTAAGTAAAAAGAGGCACTTGTATTCAAGAGCTATGAGGGAATTGAGACTGTCTCTTAGCACAGCAGCTTAGCCCAGTGCTCTGAGGGGAGCCATGGATTGCACTACTGAGCTGGGAGGACAGCCTGGGACAAAGATCAGAATGAAAATAAGTGTACAATATATCTGGAATGGGGATGAAAGGAGAAATAGGTCACAGCTTAATTTCTGGACACAGGACAGGTTTCTGGTGTGATTTGAGTCACATTGTTCTGACACTCGCCTTCACTGGGACCTATCCAAGCCCTGCCTGCTGGGGTTGAATAACCCTTTAGGAACCTTCAATTCTTTGCTATATAGATCAGTCTCCACACAGGTGCTAAGAGGTATAAGCAACAGAGGAAAGACAGGGAAAATGAGTGACAAATCACTGCCCAGAGAAGCCCATTCATGACATTTAAACAAGGTCCCAAGTGATAGTACAATGGGCAGGGTTGCTTTACACATGGCTGACCTGGGTTTGACCCCTGACACTACACATGGCACTCAGAGTACTGCCAGGAGTTGATCCCTGAATACGGTACCAGGAGTAAGTCCTTAGTATAGCTGGATGTGACCCCAAATAAAAACAAAAGGGCTGGAGAGACAGCACAGGAGTAAGGCACTTGCATTGCACATGATCAGCCTGTTAGATTCCCCAGCACCACCAGGAGGTATCCATAAGCACAGAGCTAGGAATAAATCCTGAATATAGCCAAGTATAACCCCCCATGTCCTGAAAATATTAAAACTAAATACTAGGACGAGAGAAATGGTTCAATGGGCTGGAGCACATAATCTGCATGTGGGACTCCTGGATTCGATCTCCGTCCCACATGGGAGCATTGCTGAGTAGCATGGGGTAGGGTGCTTTTCTTGCATGTGGCTGACTCACATACAATTCCTAGCATCACATATGGTTCCCACAACCTGCTAGGAGTCATCTCTGAACACAGAGACAGAACAAAGCCGTGAGCACAGTGGGGTGTGACCTTAAAACACCCCCCCCCCCCACACACACACACCAGCACCTAAATATAAAAAGGCACATCAGAAATGGGTTGCAGAGGGGCTGGAGCGATAGCACAGCGGGTAGGGCGTTTGCCTTGCACGCGTCTGACCCGGGTTCAAATCCCAGCATCCCATATGGTCCCCTGAGCACTGCCAGGGATAATTCCTGAGTGAAGAGCCAGGAGTAACCCCTGTGCATCGCCGGGTGTGACCCAAAAACCAAAAACCAAAAAAAAAAAAAAAAAGAAATGGGTTGCAGAAATGGGAGAATAGTAGAGATGAGTACCAGGAGGATTGCTCCATGGCTTGGAAGCCGGCCTCACATGCTGGGGGAAAAGGCAGCTCAGATAGAGACAGGGCCACCAAGTAAAGGGTGCTTGGAGGGCCCACTCGGGATGGGAGATGTGTGCTGAAAGTAGACTATAGACTGAAGATAATGGCCACTCAATACCTCTATTGCAAACTACAACACCCAAAAGGAGAGAGAGCGAAAGGGAATGCCTTGCCACGGAGGCAGTGGGGGGCGGGGTGGGGTGGGGTGGTGGTGGTGGGAGGGATACTGGGATCATTGGTGGTGGAGAATAGGCACTGGTGGAGGGATGGGTACTCAATAATTGTATGACTGAAATGTAAGCACAAAAGCTTGTAACTCTATAACTGTACCTCACGGTGATTCATTTAAAAACAAAAAATAAAATTTAAAAAATGGGTTGCAGAAATAGTGTTGCAGGAAACACTCTGGAATCTGATACCTCAGTGTGGTTTATGTCATTCCCTTTTTTCACTTTATTGGTACTTCTCTTCACTGTCCTTCCTGTCTCCCCCCGCCAAAACAATTTCCCTTCGCAAAATTAAAAACTAATGTCTTGCTGGAACAATCCAGCAAGCCCCACAAGTAGTGATCAGTTCAAAGCACTGGTAGGCTCAAGGAAGCGAGAGTGGGGCATGATGGGAAATTGATGAGAGTCTGGAGGTCAGGATGTCCAAGCTGACCCTGAGACTCCACCTTCAAAGCTTTCCTGGCAAGGGCCAGAGAAATAGTGCAGCGGACAGAGTGGTTTCATCCTGCCACCAAACAGGGTACTCAAGCCCCACCAGGAGTGACCGCAAATACACACACGCACAGTGTGGGCACACAGGAGGTAGCACCTATGAAAACACACCAAGGGATGGGGCTGTGCTGTAGGGCGTTTGCCTTGCACGTGGCCCACCCAGGTTTGATTCCCAGTATCCCACACTGTCCCCAAGCAGTGCCAGGAGTGATTCCTGAGTGCATGAGCCAGGAGTAACCCCTGTGCATTGCCGGGTGTGACCCCCCCCCCCAAAAAAAAAAACCAAACTAAGGAAACAGAGGCTACCCAGACCTTGCTTTCACCCTAGGCCTCTCATAGTAACTCCCTGAACTCAATCTCAGCCTGCTCGCTTCCTGGAGGGCTGACCTAGGGTCTCCTGCAGTCCAGGTCTCTGAAACGGTCCCTTTCCCGAACCAGCCCGGCAGGTCCCGGCGATAGCTGGGACGCCTCAGACCAAGAACCACCAGACTCCGCCCGTTTTCTTCTGCGGGGACCCCTGAGACCACCTTCTGTCTCCGTCCTCCCGCACCTGGCTCTACCAGCAACTTCAGCAACAGCAGGAACTGTAGCCGGTCCCGCTTCATGAAACGCTCCAGGGCGGAAGATAGTGCAGTGAGCAAGGTTCGGTCCTTGACACCACATAAGGTCCTCCGAGTACTGTCCCCAAACCAAACACACCTCCCAGGGGCCGGAACCACACGGCGCGCCCGACGCCCCCCCCCCCCCCCACCCGCGAACTCCGGCATTTAAAGACACTGCAGTCGCTCCTGTCACCAGCTGGAGTTCTCTCCCAGACCCCGCGGGCTGTGAGGTCAGATTTCTGGCTAAAAGACTTTTTTTATTCAATGCATTTGTATGGCTTCTCTCCACCGTGAACTTGCCAAAGTCAAACAAGGTACGTTTTGCAAGGAAAGTGTTTCCACATTCTCCACACTTGGAGTGGAGAGGTGGGAACACGTGACCCACGACGGCGCGTCAGGGCAGCCTGGAGGCGGCGGCAGCATCCCCACCAACCTGCGTGGCGACAGTGCCCAGGTTTGCTCAAGGCAAAACGGTGACTCTCGCGTGCCGTCCGCCTGCTGCCGTCACCCCGACTTACCCTGATCCGCGGGACCTCTTTTAAGGGTCCTTCCTAGAACGGCAGCAAAAGTGCCCGCACCGGAAGTTCCCGAAGGGTCCCGCCCCTGCCTCCGGGAACGCCCTTTATAGAGCGGCCATCGCAGCCCAGAGGCCTCTGGGTAATGTAGTCACCTTCCATCCCCGAAGCTCTCCCCCACCTCTGGGAAATGGAGCAAGGAGAGAAAGTAGGGCTTCACTGATTATCTACACATGAACCCTGCAATGGTTGAAGCAGCTCTGGGTTCTAAAATATTCCCCACATTCATTATACTCATAAGGTCCATTCTCCTGTATGAACTGTCTCATAGGGGAAGAGGTTTTTATTGCAGCTAAACGATTTCCCGCACTGTTGCAACCAACGGCAATCAATGGCCTTTTCCCTAGGTGAACTCGCTAGTGTTGAATGAGGACAGATTTTGGATTAAAAGATTTCCCACAACCATAGAGTTAGATAGTATAGTGGGTATGGTGCTTGCCTTGCACGAGCCAACCTGGTTGGGATTATATGGGATCCCCAGCATCCCATATAATTCCTCCCCCTCCACCCTCTCCCTACCCAGTTCAGCCAGGAGTAATTCCAGAGTGGGTGTGACCCCCAAACAAACAACAGACTTCCCATACTCACTGTACTCAAAAGGGCCTTTCTCCAACTTGAATCCTTCGGTATTGGTATAAGGACAGACTTTTTTTTGCTTTTTAGGTCACATCCAGCAATGCTCAGGGATTACTCTTGGCAGTGCTTGGGGGAACCATACAGGATGCCAGGGATCGAACCCAGGCTGGTAATAAGGTCTTGCTCCACTGTGAACTGTCCAATGTTGAATGAAGCTAGTTTTACAGCTTTCTGAGCACTCACAGGCCTTGCTCTCTTGTGAGCAACCTTGTGCCAGAGTTGACCAGTGTTCTTGCTAAAAGATCCCCCACATTCACAGCATCTGTGAGGATCACATTAGTGTGAACTCTGCGGTGTTAAATCAAAACAGATTTCTGAATAATGGACTTCCTACACTCGGTGCAGTCAGAGGACTTTTTCCATTGCAACTACGTGCTGAATGAGATCAGATTTCTGGATAAAAGACTTTCTTTATTCAATGCATTTATATGGCTTCTCTCAACTGTGAACTTGCCAAAGTCAAACAAAGTACGTTTTGCAAGGAAAGTGTTTCCCATATTCTCTACACTTATGAGGCTTTTCTCTGACATGAATTTCCTGGTGAGAAATAATCTGGTTTGTCATTAAGAGCTATCCCATTATCAGGCCTACTCCAGTGCAGACAAACTGCTGGTGGTGAGGTGTGTCTCACCTGCAACCCACTTCTCACATTTTTTGACCATTATATTATTTTTTGCTTTTTGGGTCACACCCAGTGATGCACAGGGTTCCTCCTGCTCTGCACTCAGGAATTCCTCCTGGCAGTGCTTAGGGGACCATATGGGATGCTGAGAATCGAACCCGGGTCGGCCACATGCAAGGCAAATGCCCTACCCGCTTTGCTATCGCTCCAGCCCCTGTCCATTATTATGGACTCCTTACATTTGAAGATACTCTGTAGCTTTTCATGAATGGAAAAGTCTGGTGCCAATGAGGGCCCAAGGCAGCTAGGAAGGCATTTCTGTCCTTCCCACTGCTGAAGGACTTCACTAGCTCAAGAAATTTGCAACTTACCACATTATGCTACAGGGCTGCCTCTTGGCCCATCCCAACCACATGCAGTTCAGTCTGGGATAAGGGCCTGGTCTAGGTGCTCCCAATGCCCACTATGACTTGGTGGGGGCCCTAATCACAGTCACTGCCATCCATATCTCAAGAGGGGCAACCCTGAGCCATGCTGTGTTGAACAACACTGGTTTGTCCATGCTCAAGGCCCCTCTCCACACGGATAAGCCTCACGCATGAAGGTATTCGGCACAGGAACCCAGGTGCGTGTAATCCCATCAACGGCCAATATCCAGAGACTTAAAAGCAAGCTCCCAGAAGCGCCAGGCCACGAAGTGGCCGAGAGATATCTTATGACCTACTTCTCCCCCTGGAAGCTACTGAGAAGCTACTGAAGCTACTGAGGGATTCCTGCCCACACGGGACAGCCTTGCAAGCTTCCCATGGTGTATTCATATGCTAAAGCCAGTAACAAACTGGATCTCACTCAGAGCCTCCAATGTAGCATTGTTGGGAAGGCCGAGTGGAGAGAGGCTTCTAAAATCTCAGCGATAGGACAAATGGAGAGGTTACTGAGCCTGCTCGAAAATCGATGATCAACGAATTTCATGATTCTGTCCTTGCTCCTCCCGCAGGGAGTTTGTTTACTGAGTTACTCCCACCACCATGCTCCTGAGGCACACCCAATTCCATCAGGCACTAATAGTCCTATATAGCTTTTCTTTCTTTTATTTCCTTTGCATAGTTTAGCAATGTCCATTTTGGATAGACACAGGAAGAGTTGATGCTATGCTTTGGTAACATGTGAATTAACTGACCCTGAATAATACTTACTCCTCGACATCCATCATACTTACTTGACTTAAGCCTCTGTTGCTCTTAGTTCCTAACACTCGCAAAAGGAGGGTCCCACTGAGGGACTTGTATGGACCCAGGGCAAGCAGTAAGCTACCCTGTCAAAAAGGGACAAGCTAAGCACCATTAAGAAATATAGTAAGTTAAGAGCACATTCATGGAACAAAGTCTGCCATGACCAAAAAAGTAACTGACAGACCCTGCTGGGGTTAGAAAAGACTAACCTGGCCTGAGGACTAGTCTGGGATATGTAATGAGATTTCCCCAGGAAGAGCCACTCTTTAAACTTAATATATCTTACTGTGTTCATACAAAATGACTAGAAATATTAGTAAATATGATTGATAAAATGGATTAGGACTGAATAATATAGTGGGTAGGGCATTTATTTGCCTTGCACGCCGCCAACCCGGGTTTGATTACTCCATCCCTCTTGGAGAGCCTGGCAAGCTACCCGTGGCGTATTTGATATGCCAAAAACAGTAACAAGTCTCACAATGGAGACGTTACTGGTGCCTGCTCGAGCAAATAGACGAACAACGGGACAACAGTGCTACGGTGCAGTAAGGGGATAGTTAAAATGGATTGCTAAGTAAAGGAGAAAGCAATACACCCTTAGATGGAATCCTGCCCTTGAGCGGATCTCCTAGTAACCTAGGGTGCTGAACCCCCAATGAGATTTTGTCCCTGCGTTAATCCCCTAAAAGAAATTCACTCTAAGGAGGGACTTCACATCTGTTTGTTGTTATAATCTTCAACCCCACCTATGTGTACCTCCAACCTTCACAATTTCTATATAACTAATTAATGCTGTGAAATGAAATAAATGGCCACTGATTACCAGCCAGCCTGTAGCCCTGCTCCCCCTTACTTCCCTCCTTCCCCTCCCTCCTTCCCTCCATTGCTGGCTTTGTTCTTGGCCACCAAACACACCCACACTTTGAACTTACATTGCAGGACCAGCATGGAGTCTGGAAATAGTCACCAATGGCAAATTAAAAGAATGTGGATGGGGAAGTGTGTGCAGGGTTTTGGTTTTAGGAAATGTAATCGTCTTGAATTCTTTATAAAGGTGTGCATTTTTTCCCCCACTTTTTGGGTCACACCCAGCAATACTCAGGGGTTACTCCTGACTTTACACTCAGTAATTACTTCTGGCAGTGCTTGGGGGACCACTGGGATGCCGGGTATTGAAACCCAGGTTGGCTGCATGCAAGGCAAATGCCCTAACAATGTACTATTGCTCTGGCCCTGTGCTCATTCATATTTACCAGTTAAAATCTGTGAGAAAACTGGAGAGAAGGCTAAAAGACCTGGACTGACCACCTGGAGTAAGGAGCAGTCTGGGGTCATTTGGTGCTGTCACTTCCACTCCCCACTCCCCAGTATGATACTTGTTAAAATTCCCATCCCAGGACTTAACAGCACAGTGGGAGGGTAGCTGCCTTGCATGAGGCCAACACCTGGCACTGCATATGATCCCTCAAGCCCTGCCAGGAGTGTTCCTTGAGCAAAGAGTTCCTAAGCCTTGAGGCTTGGCCTAAAACAAAGTTCACTAAGTATGAAAAATAGAAACAAGACTGAAGAAAGGTGAACAGATCCTGGAAAATGTGGTGGATATCACAAACAATAAATAACAAGGTAAGTCACAGTGGGAAAACTAAAGCCAAGAAGATTCTTTTTTTTTTTTAGGATTTAATGGCTCCCATGAAGGAAGCTAGTGTTCCCTGCCAATCAGTAAAGTGAATGTTCTAGACTTGCAGTGGACTCTGGGCCCACATACATTAAGTTGTTTCGAGAAATAGGCAGCTGTGATAAGTGCAGTTTACAAATCAGGCAGTTAGGAACACAATGCAAGAGGTCACTGCTGCTACTCATAATGGTGTGGCATGCTGGACACTGAGCTGCCACTTCTGTCATTTGATTTAATTCTACTGGCTTCTATGAACCAGCAGGAACGGATGCTTGAAAAAAAGGAGAGACTGTGGCTGGTCACCTCAGAGCCATGTGTGGATGAGAAAGTCTATGGCAGGGGACCACTTTTGAAGGCAGTCTCTGGTGAGTCCTCAGGCTGCGGTGATGGGTAGAGGACTGGCGGAAGCATCTCTGACGGAGCACACATATGTAGGGCTTCTCTCCTGTGTGGATTCTCTCATGAGTGCACAGGTTGGTCTTGTTGCTGAAGGACCTGCAACAGGTGGGGCAGGTGATAGGCTTCACCCCAAGTAAATGTTCTGGTGCACACACGTCTGAGGCCCAAAAGAAGCCTTTCTGGCACAAGATCCTCTCATCATTGTGCCTTCTCAGATGAGTGTTTTTTTTTCAAATTTTTTATTAGTGAATCACCATGAGGTACAGTTACAGACTTACAAACGTTTGTGCTTGTGTTTCAGTCATACAAGGGTCGAGTGTCCATCCCTCCACCAGTGCCCATTCTCCACCACCCATTTTCCAGCATCCCTCCCACCCCCCCACCACCCTGCCTCTGTGGCAGGACATTCCCTTTTGCTCAGATGAACTTTAACTGGCAGCAATACCTGAACACCCTGGGAGTCTCTCTACTTCTCCCCCCGATGTGGCCCACTATGTTGTAGTGACGAGTAACAGCTTCAAAGGAGATCTCAAAGGAGAAATTTACTGGTCCCACCCCAAGGACACCTTGATAAAGGGACCCTGAAAGGATCCTCTCTGGAATCTGGAGGTGTCTGTCACTGTGGAGCTGGGAGATAAATTCATATTTATGATAAATTTAAAATAAATGCTTGGATTCCTCTAACCTCCCAAAGCTAAATCAATAATATATGGAAAACCTAAACAGACCAATCACAATCAAAGAAATCAAATGGCAATCAAAAGTCTCTCCCAAAGCAGAAGCCCAGGTCCAGATGGATTCGCTAGTGAATTCTTTCACCTTTACAGAAGGCCTACTACAAGTCCTTTTCAGGCTCTTTCAGGAAATTGAAGAAAAAAAAATACTCTCAAATAGTTTCTATGAAGCAAACATTATCCTAATACCAAAAGCAGACAGAGACATCACAACAAAAGAGGATTGCAGACCAGTATCTCTAATGAGCACAGACACAAATTCTCCACACAAACGCCTTCCTCTCCTGGCCTACAGCAGTTTCCTTCCTGGATAATGAACAGGAAATGCATTTTGTCTCCTTGACCAGAAAAACTTTCTTCACTTGGCAGGGAGTAGAAGAAATGTCGACTCCACTATCTTTACCTTCATTTCTTGTGAGCAGTGGGGAGAGACTCAGTGACATTCTACCCAAGAAGAGACAGAGAGATCACCGTCCCAGAGTCCAAACTGGTTGCACTCACCTACTTCTGCCTCCAGTGAGGAGTCTTGGGAAGTCCAGGAGGGTGTCCTCATGTTCTTCACTGTTGGGGTTCCCACTGACAACTGTTGCCTTAGATGTACTATGACTTCTTGTAAGGGCATATTCTTAGGGAATAAAAGGTTTTTTGAGGGGCTGGAGCGATAGCACAGCGGGTAGGGCGTTTGCCTTGCACGCGGCCGACCCGGGTTCGATTCCCAGCATCCCATATGGTCCCCTGAGCACCGCCAGGAGTAATTCCTGAGTGCAAAGCCAGGAGTAACCCCTATGCATCGCCAGGTGTGACCCAAAAAGCAAAAAAAAAAAAAAAAAAAAGGTTTTTTGACTGCATCCAGACGTGAACTATTCACACAAGCATGAAGCCCTGGCACTGTCACACCATATCTGTTGTGAGACAAACAGTCACTATCTCTAACTGTGAGCTCCCACACAATTTGATTTAATTAATTCATTTAATTTAGGTTTTGGGCAATTCCCAGTGGTGCTCTAGGATCACTCCTGCCAAACTCAGAGAACCATATGGGGTATCAGGGTTTGAAACCAGTTCAGCCACATATAGGGCAAAAGCCCTTCAGCGGTACAATCACTCCAGCCCTCATACATTTTTTTAAAAATTCTGGCTTAATCTGCCAGAGTATAGCTTCCCAAATAAAAGTTAAAAATATCTTTATAAAGAAAGAAAAAGCAGTCCAAGGCTTTGAGGGCAGAACTAGCTCTTAACAAATCATTTGTCCCCCTGGAGGTTCTGTCAGTGGATAGTTTCTTGTTCAGTCTTCCCATCCTCTCCCCAACATAAGTCAGTGCACATGCTGGTGCTGTGTGTACATAATCTATTCTGCACCACAGAAGAAATGTCTATAAAATTTCTTTTATTCTAGCTTATCCTGAGGGAGCATTCACTGTGGTAAGAATGAGTGTGTCCTGACTAATAGCCGGGTTACAACTGGCCCCCTTCCTATCATGCAGACACCCTGTCTGACTAGGCATGCCCCTCACTCCCTCACTTACCAAGGCAGTGGGCTTAAAGAAATGATCACCAGCTCCTCCGTGAATTTCTCCATGTTTCTTCTACTTGATTCCCATTTCTCCTTTAAAAAGGACTTGTCACTGCAGTGCCTGTTGATCATAAATTGTTCCAGGACCACTCCAAAAATAATTCCATCTTTGCTGTGTTTTTCTGGCTTCAGAGAGAGAGCATGGGGATAAATCCCTTGCCTTGCAGATTCAACCCCCAGCACTATATACAGTGGCCTGAGTAGAGCTAGGAGAAGGCTTGAGCAGGACTCGGTGTGGCTGAAAAATCAAAACAACAGAGAAGTAGTGACTGATTGCACGCTTCATGTTTGAATCGGGGTTGGTGGGGCCAGAACCAAATATGCTAAGATATGGGAAGACAAAATTGCTCCATCCAGGGGACAGGTAAGCTGTGAACCTCAAGACCTTCAGCCTGGAACCCTCACTCCATACAGAAAAATGTCACCACTCAGGTGTCAGCTTGTACGCAAGCTGAATGTCACCTCCATCCCAATCTTTCTCCTCACTCTTTCTTGTCCCTGCAACAAAGTTATGGAGGGATGGATCTAAGAGAAGTTCCTCTAGCGTCCAACCTCATCTGTCTGGTAGATATCACACTTTCTCTCCCCATAGCCCATCTCCTTGGCTTCTGGGTATCATGTCCCTGTACTGCCCTCTGGGAAATGTAGTTTCTTCCAGAGTCCAGGGAGGAAGAGAAGAGGGCCCTGGAGCAGGCCCTGAGCTAGGAGGAAACTCCAACTTGACCCTCGGCCTGCTCTGAGCACTCCAGCCAGTCACTGTACCTCAGGGAACTTGATTCCAGAGAAGAATCTACCTGCTTGTTGGGGACTGCCAGGACCCTGAACAAAAGAGGACCCCGAAACCTTTACCCTGGACAAACCGGAAAATTCCATTACCAGCTTTGCTTGACCTGAGGCAAAGGTGCCCTTGTGACAAAGGAAATAGCCAAACTCAAGAGGTAAAAGTAGCCCAGGGCAGTTAACTAAGAGACGCCATTAAGCCCCCCATTAAGTAGAATACCTTCCTCTACCTTGTGCATTCCTCCTGCCAGATGCTCCTGCCAGATAGACCCTTGCCTTCCCCTCCCCACTATTTCTCAATCTACTCTTGAAGAATGTTGTAAGCCCACCTAATACACCCCGAACCTTTCCTTATTTGGTCTGAGAAGACACTTCCCTGATGATTGACAACTTATGTACCAACCCCCTGCTAAGAAAAGTATAAAGCCAGTGTGGCAGTTAATAAAGTTGCCCTTGATCGGCATGTGTCGTCTTGGGCCCCCTGTTTACTAACCTCACTAGTCTTATTTCAGATCGGGACCCTCACAGAATCCACCAAATTAGGAGCGCTTTCCACTGTTGTCTCTCCGCGGGCCGGAGAGATCTCCAGGGGAAAGCGCAACTGGCGCCCAGCGTGGGTTCGTGAGTTAGGCCACCCGATCGGACGGCAAAGCGGCGACGAGTCCGGAGCCACTCATAAGGCGTCAGGTAAGCCCCCTAGGGGTGACGCAGAGCTGGGTTAGTCTAATAAGGTACCTTTTCACTGCCGTCCCATTCACCCCTCTTAAAGATGGGGTCAGGAATCAGTCAGGAACCTGAATTTATTGAAGGCATTCAGGAAGACTTATGTGACAGACATATCGAGGTTAGGAATAGGGTTATTTTAAAGTCCCTCCCTTTTGTTCACAAGATTTGTCCCAGGTTTGTTGTTCCTTGTCCCATGATCAATTGTGTTTCTTGAGAGCGGGTAGGCTCTGAGCTCACTTCCTTTTTTGCTTCTAAAGGTTCGGAGGCTGACAAAAGATTTATGCTCCAATACTGGTCGCTCCTCAAATCCATTATCACTAGTGCCCACGACAACCCCCGTTCGGCCCAGATTATTAGCACGGCCCAAGAGCGCTTAGAGGTGGTCTCCAGGGGCTGTTCCCATGCCGCCTCTCACGCCCAATCCCTCTCGGACCTTCCTACTGTTGCTTCTGATCCCCACCCTTCGAGACCCGAATCCCTGCCCCCGGACAAGGGCATGATGACTTTAGAAATCAACGGGAAGGAGCTTTCGGGTCTGATTGACACTGGTGCAGATGTAACAATCATTGCCAAAAAAGACTGGCCAAAAGAGTGGCCCCTCACCTCCTCGCTGACTCACCTTCAGGGTACAGGCCAATCCCAAAACCCTATGTTAAGTTTGTCCGCACTTGATTGGCGCACCGAGGAGGGCAAATCCGGGACTGTATGCCCTTATGTTCTGCCTGGGCTCCCTGTCAATCTCTGGGGCAGGGATATTCTCTCACAAATGGGCTTTTTACTAATTGACACCAAGGGCCCCTTCCCATTGAAAAATTACAGGCCGCCAAGTTGTTAGTACAGGAACAGCCCGGCACCCCACCCCCATTTTTGTGATAAAAAGGAAATCCGGTAGCTGGAGGCTCCTCCATGACCTCCGGGAAATAAATAAAACTATGATCCCCATAGACGCCACCCAGCCTGGCCGCCCTTGCCCATCGGCTATTCCCCACGGCAGCTGTAAGATTGTCCTTATTCTTAAGAATTGCCTTTTCTCCATTCCCCTCCACCCAGAGGATTGCAAACGGTTTGCCTTTTCTCTCCCTATCACAAACTGTGCTGGGCCCCAGCCCTCGCTTCCATTGGAAAGTCCTGCCCCAAGGCATGGCCAATAGCCCTACCCTTTGCCACTTTCATAATTTACCCTTTTTGCGCTCTTTTATCCCTCCTTTTACTTTGTTCATTACATGGACGACATCCTCTTGGCCGGTGCAGCCGCTGACCTGCTTCACTCGGCTGCGCAGCGTCTGACTAAGACGCTGTAACACAGGGGTTTCCGCATTTCCTAGGATAATACAAATGCACCCTCCCCAGCTTTTCCTTGGTTTTGAACTTGCTGCCGTGTCCAAATTATTTGCCTCGACCCCTCAACCCTTTAATCTTTATACAGATAGCTTTTATATTGCCACCCCCTCTCCCTGGAACACACCAAATGAAAACTGGCAGTTGGTGACTACTACGGGATCTATGAGCAGTAAATAATACCATGATCATTTTTTGGGGTACTTCAACCTGGACTGCCGTCCCCAGCAGCCATTCCTTCAGAAATGTGTAAGACAGTACTCAATTTAAAAGACTGCTTTTTCTCAATTCCCTTGCATCCTGAAGATCACTCCCCCCGCCCCACCCCTTTTGCCTCTAGATTGCTAGCTTCTTATTAGAAAGAGCCCGATGTACATTGTAGCAACCCCATTGTCAGGGGGACAAGACCAAAAGTAATGTGGACGCCCATAGGGCAGGTTTAAGAATTTCTGTGTGAATGTGGTGCGTGGGGTGCGCACCCGCGTGAAAGAGGACCGGTCCGAGCGAGTGCAGGAGTGTGATTTGTGCGTGTGCCCTTAGTGTGTGTGTATATTTGTCTCATTATATTTCTCTTAGTTATGCTTATTATTATCAGCAGAGAAGTCAGGAAAATGCAAGATCATGTGGTTGAGTGTTTAATAATATCAGGAATGAAAAAGTGTGTCGTTAAGGTGGTCTATCTGCCTCAGAAGTAGTCTTGATCTTAAAATTGTAACATCTGACAACTTAGGTTTCAACAACTTTGTCATGGATTGTTTTGCCGGCTTATATCAACAAAAGCGCTTTCTTGACCCGTTTTTCACAAGCAAGGAAACTGGCTGGTCAGGCAGAGAAATGGGGAGCAATGTTCCCAATCGGCCGACAGGGCTTAACTTTGCCCTGGGGACTTGTTCCTTCCTTTCTCAGTCTATCAGTTTTTTCCCTGACATTTCTGAAGGGTCAGATCGATAGATCAACTGCAGATGTGTGCACATGGACATGTGGTGCTTTTAGTGAACTTATTGTCTGTCTGTTTGTCTGTCTGTCTGTCTCTCTATGTGGAACAATTGAGTGCTGGAGCCAGAGTGAAAATCAGTGGGAAAAATTAGGCCTGGGGAAAACAGGATCATCTCAAGAGATCAGAGTGATATGCAGTTCAGCAATTTAAAGGATCTATGTGATTTTGGAACCTGTTAGACCAGGTTTAAACAAAGATTTCTAATTAGAATGTGGCGCCTGCAACGAAATTGAAATTTTTAGTCTAAAATTCTTATTGGAAGAACATTAATAGTTATTACCAGTTGAAATTCTTTTGAATTCCAGTATCTGTACTATCTAGAAAAAGCTACAGAACTAGAGCCAGAAATCTAAAAGTGAATTGGGAATTCAGAGTGCAAGGTTTATCTTATAAGCCTCTGCTAATTTTAATGAGGAATTTAGCTGTTTTTCAAACAACAAAGGTCAGAAACCCTCAAAATAAACAAAGTTACTTGTGTTTCCGTAGACATTTGATAGTCAAAATTTTTTTTTTCTATGCTATTATCGAAGTTTGGTTAAAATATATATATATATATATATATATATATATATATATATATATATATATATAAATACCCGAAGGGCTCTTTCTGTGTTTGACAGCATGCTTGTATTGTGGAATTGATAAAGTTAGAAAGCTCATGATTTGAACTAAGGTACAAAAACTGTTGAACTTAAGCCAAAGAAGATTTACTCATGTTTCATGAAAATTGATGGTTTAAAGGTCTTATGCTGTTGTGTCAATGTACTTATACATCTGCATTGGATTATTAGAATGTGAGCTGAAATAATTGTAGTAAAAACAGGTTCGAAGAGTAATGGTTTAGTTAAAACATGAGTTTTTTTGAGTTCTAAAATTGGTTGCAAAACTTGTCCTACCAGTGTTTTATTTGATTTGAGATAAAAAAAAAAATTTTTTTTAAGCTACTTAGCTCAGGGTCATAAGGAGTGAGAGTTTTTAAAGATTTCCCTGGATCTACCCACCCCCCCCCCAGCATTCCCAGCTCTGCCCCAGTCAGACTGGAAAATGCAGACCCTCCTCAACAGTGAATTCTAATCACACTTTTGCCCAGCAGATAAGACTTGCTAATCCAGTTTTTTGACTCTTCCAAGTATCTGGTTCTTGCAACTTTTTGAATGAGAAAGGGCTTGGGAAACAATTGATTCTTATATTTCATTAGAACACACAAAAAAGAAATAGTGGGAAACCTCCTTGTAGGAGGAAAAGTCTATGCTTATATTTTAACAGATGACACCTACTAATGTACTCCTGGTCCTGCTATGGCTTCATCTGGAGTAAACTTCATCCCCCTGGTACTGACCCAGACTCCACAACCCACAAGGTCCTGCCGACCCGACTGCTGCGGTTCGCGACCTCGCTGACCCTGTCCAGGACGCCGTGACGCCCGATTCTCCTGTCCACCATGACGGGGCTCATGCTTCCACCTCCCCTGCCCCCTTATCTCCCCTTTCCCCATCTCCTTCTGATTTTTAGCCCCCCTCCTTTTTTTGGGTACCTCCCTTGTTTCCTCCCAGATTTTCAATTTTACTTGGCAAGTCCTTAATGAAGCGGGCGATGTTGTCAACTCCACTTCCACATTGTCTCCCACTGCACCCTGGCCCGAGCTCTGGGTTGACCTCTGCGCCCTCCCAATGCCCAGCAGTTCCTGGTCTCTCCCGGATTACGCTGGCGGTCGAGCGCCCAAAGCCGTTCCTGGCCATAGCGTCATTTCTGGCTGCTCCGCCCGCCGCCACCGCCAGAAACTTCTTTCTGACCCCATCTACGTTTGCCCTGGCGGCCGCCATAGGCTGCAACATGACCCCTCTCTTGCCCGCACTTGTGGCAATCGCCCCGATTTTTTTTTTGTGCCACCTGGGGCTGTGAGACCACGGGCGACACCTATAGGAAACCTTCCTCCCCCTGGGACTTTATCACGATCCGATGAGCACCTCACAGGCCCTCTGTCGATTGCAACCGTGCGTGAAATTTCCTCACCATCCAATTCACTTCTGCTGGCTAACGGCATCCCTGGTCCAATACTTTGCCCTGGGCTCTTCGCCTGTATCACCTCGGCTACGATAAAGGCTTCACCTTCTCCCTTCGCCTTCTAAAAACTGCCCTCTCCTCACGCCCTATTTCCATGGGCCCCAATAACGCCCTTCACCATCATCGCCCCCCTACCCCCCGTCGCTACCCACCGGCGCCCTCCGGGACCCCGCCACCCACATCCTTCTTCCGTCCTACTCTGCCTGCGGGTCCAGCACCCTCTTCTCAGCCCATCCTGGATATGGTCAACGCCTCTGCTGCCGCCATCACCGACCCCGCCTATGACCAATGCTGGATCTGCTACTCCTCTCAACCGCCATTCTAGAAAGGCATTGCTGTCCTCGGCTCTCCATTGAACGTCTCTGACACCAACGAAGTCCGCTGGGAAGTGGGGCCCACGCACCGATTGACTTTGGGACATGTGGTGGGATCCGGACTTTGCCTATTGGGGCCCAATATGCTCCCCCGTATGATTTAGTACCCGTTTGCAATCAGACTCTTGTTATATCCAATTCCTCCCTCCGCGTTAATGCCACCTTCTATCCTTCCTAAGTCGTGGCCCCCGCTGATACCTACTTCGCCTGTTCCTCTGGCCTGACTCCTCACATTGTTACATCTGCCTTCCTGGCACATAGAGATTACTGCATTTTGGTTCTGCTTTTGCCACGCCTCACGGTTCGCCCTGCGGATGCCCTGCCCTTCTCCTCTTCTTCCTCTCTCCTGTGCCACCGACGTGAGCCTGTTACTGCCATCACCTTTGCCCTCCTTCTCAGTCTGGGTGCTCCAGGCGCCGATACGGGCATCTACTCCCTTGTCTCCTCTAGGAAAACTTCCACCAACTGTCCCTTGCTGTGGAGGCTGATGTCCGCGAACTTAAACAGGGCCTTAACTACCTAACTGACACTGTTGGCTCTCTGGCTGAGGTCGTCCACCTTAACAGTCACGGCCCTGACCTGGCCTTTTTGAGAGAGGGGGGAGTGTGTGCCGCTCTTTAGGAGGAATGCTGTTTCTTTATAGATAAGCTTGGGCTAGTTAAGGATAGCATTAGATGAGTGGAAGAAAGCTTAGAGGAAAGGAAAAGATTGAGAGACCAGGAGGAATCTTGGTATAAAAATTGGTTCTCCACCTCACCCTGGCTCTCGACCCTGTTGCCTAGCCTCCTTGGACCCTTCATTGGGTTCTTACTGCTAGTTTCCTTTGGCCCATGGGCATTCCGCCGGCTCACAAATTTCAATAAGAACCAGGTTGATGAGGCAACCAAACATTCAGTACAGGTCCACTATCAGCAGCTCTCCCAACACGACCCCGAAGGGCTGGATAGCTTGGAAAAGCCCACACTTCAGCCCCTGAGCTTTGCGGAGTTCGAGCACCTGAGCACCTGGCATACCGCCCCCGCTCACTCTGTTCCCGGCTGTGGAAATGCCTAAGACGGGGATAGCTTCGTGCCAGTATCTGGGTGCGAACATGGCACCACCTAGAGTCGTGCACACATTTTTTCTAACCTGTTTTGGTCACTGCCATGTCCAGAACTGGGAGCCCACCAAGTAACCTAAGACAGGCACTCCACCCACTCGCTCATTATTATTATAGAAAAAGGGGGGAGATGTTGGGGACTGCCAGGACCCTGAACAAAAGAGGACCCCGAAACCTTTACCCTGGACAAACCGGAAAATTCCATTACCAGCTTTGCTTGACCTGAGGCAAAGGTGCCCTTGTGACAAAGGAAATAGCCAAACTCAAGAGGTAAAAGTAGCCCAGGGCAGTTAACTAAGAGACGCCATTAAGCCCCCCATTAAGTAGAATACCTTCCTCTACCTTGTGCATTCCTCCTGCCAGATGCTCCTGCCAGATAGACCCTTGCCTTCCCCTCCCCACTATTTCTCAATCTACTCTTGAAGAATGTTGTAAGCCCACCTAATACACCCCGAACCTTTCCTTATTTGGTCTGAGAAGACACTTCCCTGATGATTGACAACTTATGTACCAACCCCCTGCTAAGAAAAGTATAAAGCCAGTGTGGCAGTTAATAAAGTTGCCCTTGATCGGCATGTGTCGTCTTGGGCCCCCTGTTTACTAACCTCACTAGTCTTATTTCAGATCGGGACCCTCACAGAATCCACCAAATTAGGAGCGCTTTCCACTGTTGTCTCTCCGCGGGCCGGAGAGATCTCCAGGGGAAAGCGCACCTGCTGCCTGAGGCACCTGTGGACCTTTGCAGCTCGGTCCCTGAACTTCTACAGGGAATTTTCCTGTCCACTTTGCAGACATGGGGGTGACTCCAGGTAATCTGATAACTGGGCAGGGCTCAGCACTAGGGCCCAAGGGTGAGGCCCTGCTCCTGCAATGCCAGGGATCCTTCCTGGCCTTGCTATTCTACCCTCTGAGCTACACCCCAGGCCCCAGGTCCTTCCCAAAGCTGTTGACATGGGCAGTAGGCCCCCTGAGCTGCAGTTTACAGAGTCCAATGTTTTTTGTTTCTCCACTGATAGGGCATCCAATCCCAAAAGTCCTAGTACCACTGCATATGGCAACCTGCCTCAAAAGGGAAAAAAAAAGGAATGTGAAAGTACACACTTATTTTAATACAGGTGAAATGAAAATGAAACATAAAGGGGAGATTGCTTTACAGAATTTGTTAGGAAAAAATTTTAATATGGGGGGGAAATTTTAATATGGTAAAAGATCAAAGATTCAAATAAAAATACAACTAAGTTGGGAATAAGTAATATTTTGGTGTATTATTGATATTAATATATTCACTGCTTAAGTCCATTTTACACATGCATGTAAACAGGTATGGGTTATGTATATATGCATTTATTCCTCCAAGACCTCAATACCCCACCGGTGATTCTTGGCTGACTGGGCAGGCAATAAACTGCAGGGGTCTGAGAACGCCATGGCTGCATGCTGCAGTGCGGGATGCCTGCTCTCCTCAGCTGCATCTACTATGCTTGAGAGTCCAGGGTTTTGCCTCGGTAATGCTGACCTGGCTCAGACGCATACTGGGGGGAAAGGGGCTATATCCAGCAGTGCTCAGGGCTTACTCCTGGCTCTGCACTAAGGGATCAGGGGACTACATGGGATGCTGGGATTGAACACTGGTTGGGCATGTAAAGGCAAACACCCTACCTGCTGTATCACTTCAACCCAACTGCATTTTTTTTTGACTGTTTGGGTCACAGGTGGCAATGCTCAGGGGTCACTCCTGGCCCTGCACTCAGAAATCACTCCTGGCAGTGCTCGGGGGACCATATGGGATGCCAGGGATTGAACCTGGGTTGGCTGCATGCAAAGCATATCGCTCTGGCCCAACCCAAGTGCATTTTAAATAAAAGATTCTAAATTAAGTAAAGATCACTGACAGTCACCCTCATTTTGAATCCCGTTGTTTTACTATATTAAAACATTCATACTGAATAAACACATTCAATATATTCACATATCTACTTATATTGGTGGCCTGTCTGATGCCTCCCCAGAATTCTCCAGCACCTTCCTTTTGGCTTCGTGGCCATGTTGCTTTCCTCACCTCTCTACCCTAGCAGCACTCAGAATTTCTCCCTAGCACTTGGGGCTGACTAAAATCTTCACAGGTGATTATCCTTCTGCCAGAAAGAAACGAGACTAATTATGTTTCAAAGACTGGGGCATGGGGCAGGGGGGGAGGGGGGAGGAGCTGGACCAATAGTACAATGGGAAGGGCACTTGCCTTGCATGCAGTCAACCCAGTTCAATCCCTGGCATCACATATGGTCCCTTGAGCCTGTCAGGAGTGATCCCTGAGCACAAAGCCAGGAGTTAACCCTGACCACTGCTAGGTATGACCAAAACACTAAAAATAAATTAATTTTTATAAAGTTCTATGTGGATCTGGAGGAACAATAAGTGGTAAGGCGTTTTTGTTTTGCATGTAATATGGCCAGTCTAGGTTCAATTTCCGGCACCCTGACTCAGGAGTGATCCCCATCACTGCTGGTGTGCCATGTCCAAAACCAAAAAGAAACAATGAAAATTTCTATGTATTTTCAATATAAGAAATGATTTTTAATTCTGTAAACTTAGAAATTTGTCCTATTACAGTATCTTCAAAGTTCTCTGAGCAATCAATTACATAATAATAGTAATTTGAGAGGCCATGGAGACAGTATAATGGGCAAGGCACTTGGGTTCAATCTCCAGCACCACAGAGTTCCCAGAGTACCACCAGGAGGAATCCCTGAGCACTACTGGATCTGACCCAAAACAAACAAATAAACAAATAAAACTTTCAGTTCTGGGGCTGGTGAGATAGTACAGCAGGTAGGGTGCTTGCCATGCAGAGTCAACTCTTTGGTTTTGATCCCTGGATCCCATATGGTCCCCAAATCCCAGGCTCTAACTTCTGCTGAGTCACCATGGTTGAGAAAAGTGCACAAAGTTATGTGGATTTTTGTGAGACCAGGAGAAGAACTAAAAATTCTTAAAATTTAAAGTAAAATGAGGGGCCAGAGCAGTAGTACAGCAGGTAAGGAAGGCATTTGCCTTGCATGTGGTAAACCTGGGTTCAATCCCTGTCATCCCATATTGTCCTCCAAACCCTGCCAGGAGCGTTCACCGAGTGCAGAGCTACAAGTAAGCCCTGAGCACCACCAGGTGTGATCCAAGAACCAAAACATAAATGTAAAAAAAAGGTAAGAGGTTGGAGTTATAGCCAACCTGGGTTCAATTCCCAGCATCCCATATGGTCCCCTGAGTGCAAAGCCAGGAGTAACCCCTGTGCATCGCCAGGTGTGACCCAAAAAGGAAAAAAAGAAAAGGAAAATGAAAGAGCAATGAGAATGTGTGTCAGCCTGACTGCCCAGTCAGATAAAGAAAGGGGCTCTGCTTGAGCTTGACCCTCAGCACCAGATAGTCCCCAAGGACAGTTTGGGAGGGCCCCACTCAAAAGAAAAAACAAAGGGGCTTTAAAACCCAGAGGGAGAAATGCACACACAAACCCACACCTGAAAAGAAGCACAAGGAAGATCTAAATAAGAGCAGACAAGGACATGGCTGTGGGTATCCCAGATGGGATTCGTTATGGAAAGTGTCCCCAGTGAGGAAAGAGGGGCAAGTCTAGACCATCTCCTGGCAGCATGGGGACCATCAGTTCCCATACGAACACTTCACTACAGCGCCCGTGGGATGCAGAGAGGGGACACGGGGCATTCAGCCAGCACTGAAGAGCTGAACACCATCACATTCTTAGGCTCCAACATCACAACAGCAGCCCAGGTGGCTGAGAATAACATGGAGGAGCTCCTGAGCTTCCTGGGCACTGCTTGGGGGAGACCACCACAAATCCAAAACAAACAAAACAGTAAGCTTAGGGATATGATGTATATAATACAAAAAGTCTGCAAAGGCTATCATGTATCATTGTATAGCAAAATCTACTGGTACTAGTACACACAGACACAAATAAGCTTATTAACATATTTTGACAAAAATAACACAAAACTCAGGGCCAGAGAGATGACAGAGCAGGTAGATCACTTACCTTACCCTGGGTCCTGCTGTGCTCATAGGAGTGATTCATGAGCACAGAATGAAGAGTAAGCCTTGAGCACCCATAAGTGTGGCCCCAAACAAAAGTAAAAAAAGACAAAACTTATGGAGTTGGAGGGATAGTATGGGGGGTAAGGTGCTTGCCTTGTATGCATCTGTCCAAATTCGATCCCTGATATCCCATGTGGTCCCTGAGCACTGCCATAAGTTGATTCATGAGTGCAAAGCCCGGAGTACCACTTAACATTGATGGATGTCCCCTCGCCCACTAAAGAACAAAACTTAGATGACTTTTAGGTAAAGAAAAGCAAAATCTACTAGACATTAGAAGTATGTAATACCAGAGAAAGTTGCATAGACCATAATATATGCAACATATTTAAAAGTGCCATCTAATTTAACTGGGGCTAGAGCGATAGCACAGCAGGTAGGGTGTTTGCCTTGCATGAGGCTGACCTGGATTTGATTCCTCCATCCCTCTCGGAGAGCCTGGCAAGCTACTGAGAGTATCCTGCCCGCATGGCAGAGCCTGGCAAGCTACCTGTGACGTATTTGATATGCCAAAAAACAGTAACAAGTCTCACAATGGAGACATTGCTGGTGCTCGCTCAAGCAAATCGATGAGCAACGGGATGACAGTGATACAGTGATCTAATTTAACTTAACTTTAATACTCCTCTCTGATAACAGTACTACCATTCCCACCCAAATTGTAATACTGAGAAAGCATTTATTACATGGCATTTAGATATCATAAACTCAATGAGAAAAAATGGTTTTTTCTTTAAAACATCAAATCACTGTGAATTATCAAGTTACAAAGTTCTTCATGATTTAGTTTCAGATGTATAATGATCCGTTCCTTCACCTGGGTCCCCTTCCCCTTATCAAAGTCCCCAGTTTCCCTCCCACCCACCCCTTGCCTATCACTATAGCAGGCCTTTCTCCTTTTCTCCTTTTCTTTTTTCCTTAAAGGCTACAGCTACTGAAAAGGTGTCATGTATATCACCTTACCTCAGGTCACATCCAAACTGACCACGTCCCCCTACGACTGTCATAGTGGTTGTCTGAGTTACTGTCCTGAGCTTCTACTGGTGCGTTTGGGGCCAGACATTCCCTACTGACAGACTGGGAAAGAGTAGCAGATAGAGCACCAGGCACTAATCAACAACCTTTCTTTACAATTCCATGGAATTGATAGGAATTGATATAGGGGAGAGGAACCACTAGCGAGTGGGGGGGGGAGGGGTTAGTGACAGACTTTGAAACAAAGCTGGAGAAGTGCAGCACAAAGAAGTTTAACGCAAGAATACGGAATTGTGAGTATCTGTGGGGAGCTGATGAGCCAGGGAAGCACTACAATGAGTGAAACAAAAGGATGGCAGGTGATTCAATAACATAACTCCCATTCAAAAAGAGGAATAGAAGTGAGTCAAGCAGAAATGCTCTTAATAGAGGAGCAATAATTATGGGGAGATGGTGCCCCTTTTGGCACTGTTCTTTGCTTCTGAGGCAATGTCTCCAAAGCTCTCTCACCTCAAAGAGAATCCCCAAACATATCATCAACAAGGTAGAGACCGGATGGCTGAAAGCAGTGCCTGTGGGGGATCCAGGCGGTCCCTTCCCTGTCCTAACTCCCTCACCTTGGCAAGCTGCCTTCTAATGACCAGTTCTCCTGCCCTTGGAATTAATTTATAATAATTATAAATTGTAATGATAAATTATAATACATTATAAATATATTAAACATATTAATAGTTTCTGGGCTGGAGTGATAGCACAGTGGTAGGGCATTCGCCTTTCATGCGGCCGACCGTGTTCCATTCCTCCGCCTCTCTCAGAGAGCCCGGCAAGCTACCGAGAGTATCGCGCCCGCACGGCAGAGCCTGGCAAGCTACCCGTGGTGTATTGGATATGCCAAAAACAGTAACAATAAGTCTCTCACTGAGAGACGTTACTGGTGCCCGCTCGAACAGATCAATGAGCAACGGGATGACAGTGACAGTGATTAATAGTTCCTACTCATTATTCTTCTACAATGTTTAAGTCCTACAAATGAGCACCATTCTTCTGTGTCTGCCCTTTCCCTGCTCACTTCACTCAGCATGACACTCTCCAGAGCGATCCATGTATCAGCAACTTCCCTGACTTCACCTTTTCAAATGGCTACAATCAATGAGAGAAAATGTTATCTGAGAATTAAAAACTGAGTAGTATCATGTGTTTAACAATGTAAAGGACAAATTTGTTTCTCTTTGTTATTTTGCCATATCTAGTCTAGTGACATTCAGGGGTCACTTCGAGCTCTGTCTGCAGGAATTACTTCTAGCTGTGCTAGGGGTGGAGGGAGGGGCTAAACAGGATTCCAGGGACCAAACCCAGGTATGCATACAAGGAAAGCGCCCTACCTGCTGTACTACTGCTCCGGCCTAAGAAGAACAAATTTTTAAGTAAAACTTTGCAGTGAGGACATCAGTGTCACGCCTGGCAGCTCTGATGACTCCTAGCTTTGTTCTCATAGGACCCTACGTGGTACCAGGGACTTAACTGTGGGCAACACAAGTGCCCTACCCAATCTCTCTCTGAACCCACTAAATAAAAATGTTTATAACATGCATAATTATATAATGAAAAAATCATTATAACCTGGTCCAAATCACAGGTAATTTATTTCATAAAGTCACAGGTAATTTATTTCATAAAGCTCAGACAGTAGTAAAATTGCTAAACAAAAAAACACATGTGGCTATACATAAAACTAGGCAGTGCTTAAACACCCATTCATAAAAATATGAATTAAGGCCAGATGGACAGTACAGGGGGAAGGTGCCTGTCCAGCACATGCCTGACCTGGATTCTATCCCAGATACCAACTATGGTTCTCTAAGCCCCACCAATGAGTGCTCCTTGAGCACTGAGACCTAAGCACAACAAAAACAAAACAATAGCCAAAAAACACCAATAAGCGCACGCGCGCACACACACACACACACACACACACACACACACACACAGAGCATTTCTTGCATACGAAACAGCAGCTTGGCAACTGAGCATCTCTCTGGCTCCAGAGTAATTTTGGATTGAGATTATCAATTTTAAGGCAGATAGGGCACTTATCTTGCACACAGTGGACCTTTTATTCCCCAGCATCCGACACGGCCCCCAAGCCTGCTAGGAGTGATCCCCAAGTGCAGAGCCAGTAATGAACCCTGGGAAGAAAAAGAAAAGTCTTGACCAAGACAAATGAACTTGTCAGGGCTAAAATGCGGCTGGAAAATCCTAAACCCACTCAGTTTGGTCTTGTTTCCTGAATACTAACCAGGATGTCAGACAAGGGAAAGGAGCTCAGATCACACACTTTATTGCATGCCTGTATGTACAATAAGCGTGAAGCTTTCTCCCCCAGGTTGGGAATTTTGAGAGGGAAGGAAGAGTAGTATATCAATGTAATTAACCAAATACAAGAATATCACAAGAGTTCTTTTAAAGTCTTCACAATAAATGTAACGTAAAATACTACTTGAGGTTGAAGTGAAAAAAAAAATCATGAGTTTAGTAATGAACTTAAGTTACAGAATTAGAACAGTGAAGCAAAGTAAGAGTTCAAGGGAAGAATAGGGAAAATTTTCAGAGAAACCAAAAAATGAAAGGAAGTAACAGAAATATGTGCCAATAGAACTTACTGTGGAAACTGGAAAGTTTGAATAATCCTGGGGCTGGAACGACAATACAGCTGGTAGAGTACTTGCCTTGCTCACAGCGGACTTGGGTTCGATCCCTGGCATCCCATATGGTCCCCTATACATCGCCCGGAGTAACCCCTGAGCACTGCTGAGTGTGGTCCCAAAGGAAAAAATAAAAAGAAAAAAGAAAATAAGTTCGAATAATCCCAAGAGCCTAACATCATGAAGCTGCTGAGGCTATGTACCGCTCCAGTGCCTAACACAGATTCACAGGCAGTTCGTGGCCCTGACCAGGCTTTGTGGACACACAGGACAGTCTATGCAAGTGTTTCCTGAGCTCACAGAAGTCAGACCATTGTAACAGGATATATGCTTGAAATTTAATCTTCTAATAAGAAACTGGAGCTAGGGCTATGGAGATACTGCAGTGAGTAGGGTGCTTGCAATGGGTCAACCCGGGTTCAATCCCCAGCATCCCTTGTGGTCCCTCAAGAACCACCCAAAGTAATTTCTTTTTTTTTTTTTTTTGCTTTTTGGGTCACACCTGGCGATGCACAGGGGTTACTCCTGGCTCTGCACTCAGGAATTACCCCTGGCTGTGCTCAGGGGACCATATGGGATGCTGGGATTTGAACTCGGGTTGGCCGCGTGCAAGGTAAACGCCCTACCCGCTGTGCTATCTCTCCAGCCCCCCAAAGTAATTTCTGAGAGCCAGGAGTAACAGCTGAGCATTGCTAGGTGTGACCCAAAAGCCAAAATCAAAATCAAAAATAGAAAAACTGGGGCAGGAGCAATAGTAGGTAGGGCATTTGGCTTGCACAAAGCTGACCCAAGTTCAATCGCTGGCACCCCATACAGCCCTCCAAACCCCTCCCAAAAATGTTCCCTGAGAGCAGAACCAGGAGTTAGCCTTGAAAACCACTGGCTGTGCTCCCAAAGACCAGGTGTGATCTCTGGCACCCCATAAGGTATAGCCCCCAAGTCCACCATGAGTGATCCCTGAACAGGGATTTGTTTTGTGGGACAAAAACAAACAAAGTGGAAACACATTTCTCTCTTCGAGCTTACTCTCTGGCTGATGGCAGGGATGCAGGACAGTTCCTTAGGACAGACGACTCAGAGTAGATGAGCTGAATAACTGGCTGCTTGCAGCTGGCTGACCTGGGTTCTTGGAAATCCTTCTCCAGTGCAGAAGGCCACAGTCCTATCTATTCCTGCCAGCAGGTAAAGGCTTTCCTGCAGCTTATTTTTCTAATTTTATTATTAATTTTTCATTTTGAGGGCACACTCCACAGCACTCAGAGTAGCCATCTATTTTCCCAGTACCTAAACCTATGGCCCTGTTCCTTTATAACTAGGAATACTGACACAGGTGTCAAGTTTGTGAGGAATAGGAAATAGGTTTTAAGAAAATTAGGATAAGGTCTTGAATAAAATAATAAAAGATCTCAGAATAAGCAGGTCAGGTGCCTTGCTGACTTCTTCGGTGATCTGAAAACTTTTCTCTACATATAAAGATTTTGAATACTCTCCCTTTTTGTTTTTGAGTCAAACCGGACAATGTTCAGGGGTTACTCCTGGCTCTGCACTTAGGATTCCTGATGGTGCTTGGGAGACCATCTGGGATGCTTGGCATTGAATCTGGGTTGGCAACGTGCAATGCAAGCATCCTTTTAGCTGTACTATCTTGCTGGCACAGAGTTTGAACACTCAGAGGGAGAATACTGTACTCCATGACCAAGAAATAATTTATCTATTTCCTAGAAAGCTAGACATTGTATTATGTTATATGTATAATTGGAGTGCAAATGGTAAAACCTAGTAAATCATAATGCTGAAGTCATTCACAGTTAATTTTATTGATCTAGAAACATATTCAGCTGTCAATAACTATATTTCTCACATCTTTAGTTTCTACTGACCTGAAACAATCCAACATTTTTCCCGAGTAAATTTTTCCTGCAATAATCTGCATAGATTTTTTTTGAGGGGAGCCACACCCAGTAATGCACAGGGCATTGAACCTGGGCTAGGTGAATGCAAAACAAGATTTCCACCACTATACTCTCCAGCCCTCTGTAAACTTTCCATCATTTGGTGTGTCATGGTGTTTGCTTATGGTTACTTAAATTTATGCAAGATCTAGAGATATGTCTCTTAAACAGAGCACTTACATTGCATGCATGAGACCTGGGTTCAGTCCTTGACAACATTAAGGAAAACTGAAAGTATTTCAATGGCAAGAAAATCACAGAAGGGCTGGAGAGAGCACAGCAGATAAGGTGCTTGCCTTGAATGAGCCAAATACAGGTTCAATCCCAGCATCCTTTATGGTCTCCAGAGCACCACTAGGAATAATTCTTGAGTGCAGAGCCAGAAGTAACCCATGATCATCACTGTGACCCAAAAACTGAAAAAGCCACAAAAATGTGACCTGACTTCTGTGTTAGGTCACGGTCCCACGATAACCTCCCAATGGTGCTGATAACATCATTCACTCCTTCATATGAATTTTCTCTGGCCTACTATTCTCCCTGTATTATTTTGTCCTTAGTTGAAATTGTACGAACACCCTGTGCATCTCCAGCCTCTCACTAATCCAAGGAGGTAGTTTACTAACTCCATCTTGTCTGCCTACAATTTACTTCTAATCCTACACTAAGAGAAACAATTTTCTTCTTCTGGTATTGTTTAATATGCTTATTTATGTCTCTGTGAACTCACTGTGTTGTCTTTAAACGCACTTAACAACAACTTTTAAATTGGGACTGAAGATAGTACAGCAGTTAAGGCACTTGCCTTGCTCACAGCTGACCCAGTTAAAATCCCTTACTGTTGATTCAGGAGTAACTCCTTAACATTGCCAGGTGTCCAGGTGTGGCCCAAAAACCAAAAATAAAATAAAGTAAAATAAAAATAGGGCTTAAGAGCTAGTATAGTGGGAAAGTCACTAGCCTTGCCCATGGCCAACCTGGGTTCACTCCCTGGCTCCAAATATGGTCCTGCGTCCCAGCAGGAGTGATCCCTGAGCACGAGAGAGGAATAAGAACTTCCTCAAAGATTCAAAGACTTACTGATGGCCAATAGGAATTAAAAAAAACAAACAAACAAAAAAACAGGGTTCGGGACCCTGTTAGGCTTGCATTACTCTTAATTTCCTTAAGGTCTGCATTCCCTGACCGCTTGTGTGATTCACAGACATTACAGAAACATGCCACAGGGTGGTGTTGAAATCCTCTTATACATACTTGGAACATTTGAAAGTTTAAGCAATCTTGCTAATACTTGGAACTTGTACTGAATCTACACTTTTTAGATTATCAAATACACAAAGTTAAACTTGTATTTAAAGTCTTGAAGAGGGAAAAAAGAGTCTTGAAGAGGGAGCCAGAGAGATAATGCAGTGGTCCCAAATCAAACCAAACCAAACCAAACCAAACCAACAACAACAACAAAAAAAAAAAAACAGCTCTGAAGACTTTGATTTGTTTTGGTTTTTTTTGGTTTTTGGGTCACACCGGGCGATGCACAGGGGTTACTCCTGGCTCTGCACTCAGGAGTCACCCCTGGCGGTGCTCAGGGGACCATATGGGATGCTGGGAATTGAACCCGGGTCGGCCGCGTGCAAGGCAAACGCCCTACCCGCTGTGCTATTGCTCCAGCCCCAGCTCTGAAGACTTTGAAAACCTACCCAAAAACCTATCCCTCCAAATCTATAATCTGGTGATTGATGTTGAATAAAGTGATGACATTCTAAAGAAGGCTAAAGTCTTTTTCTAGTTCGAGCCTTCTAGTAGTGATTAAGGAAGACAAACTCATTAAGGCTTTCCCTTGTTTACTGCATTCACATGGCTTTTTATTTTCTCCAGTGTGAATTCCCTGGTGCCTTAACAAGGCTGGAGCTAAATTTAAACCTTTTCCCACAGTTTTTGAACTCATAAGATCTTTATCCCGTGCTGATTTTCTTAGTAACTTTCACAGATGAGGGATTACCCATATGTGTCATACTTACAAAGACTACACCCAAGTCTGACCTAAGTGTGAGCTATTCTCTAGCACTCAATGTTAAATACCACATTCAAGATTTTGCCATATATGTTACAAAGTTTTTCTCCACTGTCAACCTTTTTTTTTTGGCGAGGTGGTGGTGGTGATGGTTGATGGGGAGTCATACCCAGTGGAGCTCAGGGGTTACTCCTGGCTCTGCACTCAGGAATTACCCCTGGCAGTGTTCAGGGGACTATATGGGATGTCAGGAATTGAACTAGGGATGGCTGCGTGCTAAGGCAAAAGCCCTACCCGTTGTATTATTGCATGAGCCCCACTGTCAACTTTCTGGTGTTGAAAGCGTTGGAAGAACCAGAAGATTCTTCTTATTCACCTGTTAAGAACTTCAGTGTGGAGTTTCCGGTGTTCACAGAGGGTGGACCTCTGTCTAAAGAATTTCCCACATTTATGACACTCATGAGGCTTTTCTTTAGTGTGGATTCTCTGGTGCTCATCAAATTGTCTTTTATAGATAAAGGACTTCCCACAGTCCCTGCACCTGAATGGTCTTTCTTCACTGTGAACTTTCTGGTGTTGAGTTAAAGTGGATCTATGTCGAAAAAATTTCCCACACTTGTGACACTCATGAGGCTTTTCTCCAGTGTGGATTCTCTGGTGCTCAAGAAATCGTCTTTTGTAGATGAAGGACTTCCCACAGTCACTGCACTTGAATGGTTTTGCTTTACTGTGAAGCTTCCGGTGTTCACAGAGGGTGGATCTCTGTCTAAAAAACTTCCCACATTGGTGACACTCATGAGGTTTTTCTCCTGTGTGAATTCTCTGGTGCTCAAGAAGTCTTTTCTTCTTGATAAAGGCATTCCCACAGTCATTGCACTTGAACAGTTTTGGCAGTGTGAGCGAGGTCTCACTATTTTCTTTGTTTCTCTGTGGATGCTCTCCACTATCAGTGGCCTGATGCTGAACAGAGTCCTGGACTCTCAGGCAATCCTTCTCATACTCTTTACATGGAAAGTTATTATTAGATGAAAGAACTTTACAGCTATTTAAAGGGAAGGCCCCATTCTCCACCTTTCTCACACATTTCTCTTCACTGTGCTGTCTCTGATGCTTTTGTAGGTTTGATGAGAGAAAAAACTGGCTCCCACTTGTCACAGAAGCAGACAGATTCTGCTCAGGATGCATCCCTTGATGAGTACCAAGGCAAAATTTTTTTATTGCAACCATGACGCACTTTTCATAGGGACGTGTCTTCAGAATGGACAGATGTGATGCCGAAGTATTGCTCTGTGGCACTCTTTCTATAGAAACATACTGTTCAGAAGGGACCTTCTCAGCTTTTAATACGTGGCAACAACCTGAAAGTGCAATAATGCTGATGAAGTACGAACGAATAAAGAAGCTGTGGCAATATTCACAATGAAATACTAAGCAGCTGAAAGGAAAGATGTAATCTTGAAATTCACTGCAACTTGAATGGAACTGAAAGGTATCATGTGAAGTGAAATTAAGTCAGAAGGAGAAGGACAAATACTGGATGACCTCACTCATCTGTGGTACAGAGAAACAAAACAAGGAAATAAACAGTATGGAATAATCACAAACCCTTGGCCTTGGATTACATAACAGGTTACCAAGCAGAGGGAGGATGTGTTTCAGATACTGAAGAGGCGGACTAGAATATAAGAGAATTGGTAGAAGGTGTGGGGCAATTTGATAGTGAGGTGCAGTAATGTCAAGATCATAAACATTGATACCATTGTAAACATGTGACCTTGCTACAACAAGAAAAATAAATAATACAGTGCCTGAAATAATACGGAGGTTAAAACATTTGCCTTAGACATGGCTGACGAGGTCCGACCCCAGCATGATCCCCTAAGCGCTGCCAGTGTACCTCAACCATAAAGCCATGAAGGACCAAGCTTTCAGCACTGCAGGGTGTGTCACCCAAATAAAGAATGATGCTGATGCAGCATATAAACAATAAGGTGGGAGGATCCATTACAAACATCCATGATATGGGGGAGGGATACTGGAGACACTGGTGGTGGAAAATGTGCGCTGGTGGAGGGATGGGTGTTCAATCACTGTATGACTAAAACTAAAACATGAAAATGTTGTAACTGTATCTCACAGTGATTCAATGCAAAAAAAAAAAGAAAAGAAAAAAAAAAACATCCATGATGCAACCAGGAATGAGTGCACAGGTTTGTTTTCAAGACAAGGGAATCCAGGGTAAAGGAGGGATACTGGATCTCTGACGATCACACTCAGGAGGATCAAATCAGCAAACAGGATACCATATGCTTTGCCAGGGGATGTAGCCTATTTCAAATCTTGCCCCTGCTGATTGCTTCACCAGGACCTTGACTGTTGCATGGAATGTGTGCCCCATTACAGAAAAAGGTAAAAGATTATTTTAGGGATTCATTTGACAGTGCTCAGGGCTTACTCATGGGTCTGTGCCCAGGGATCACTCTTCATAGGAGACAGAGAACTACATAGGGTTCCAGGGGTTGAACCTGGGTGGGCCACGGAAAAGGCAAGTATCCTCCCACTGTACTATCACTCCCACCCTGGGGGGTGGGGGGCGTGCACACTGGGCGACAGGACAGGGAATGAAACACAATAGTGTTTGAGGGAAGAGTGCAAATGGAAGAGAGAGGATGAAAGGTAATGTAGGTGTTATGCAGGAAACGATGGGCAACAGTATGTAAACCTGTGTCAAAGTTATAAAAAGTTCCTCTCAGAGGCAGGTGAGTGGGAGAGAAATATGAGGGTGACTCTTGAAGGGACTGGTGCTGGAACACTGTATTTCTAAGCCTAATCACTAATAACTTTGCAATTCTTGGTGAATCTTTAAGAAATATTTTTAACATTTTTTTGGCGGGGGTGCTTTTTGGGTTATTCCCTGTGATGTTCAGGGGTTACTCCTGGCTTTGCACTCAGGAATTACGCCTGATGGTGCCCAGGGATTAAATCTGGGTCAGCTGCATGCAAGGCAAACTCCCTACTCACTGTGCTATGGCTCCGGTCCTAATTTTTAAAAAAATTTAAACTAAATAAAATACTGTACAACAAAAAGAATATACATACATGAATATTAAACACAATGACACAATGAACGTAGGCTTATTAGAAAACAATACGGTTAGAGTAAGGGGAACTATGTGGGGTCAGTGATGAGGGACAAGTAGAGGTCAGAAATCAGAGCAGAAATGGGAAGAAATGATAAGAAATCAGAGCAGAAATGATAAGTATGCAAAACATCTCCAGGAAAGACTGCTTTAGCATTAAGGCTGTGTTAAGCATAGACATTTTCCCTGTAATGATTTGGATTCAGATCTAAACCATGACTTTCTCCTGCTCCTCCATCAGGCACAGAAACCCAACAGTCCCCAGATATCTGTTTACCCTCCATTAGCATAAAATACAGGACCCTGGATACCCTGAGTCTTAAGCTGGCCACTGAGACAGGATATGTAAGTGATGGTATAGTGGATAGGGAAAAGGTCCTTACTAGGGCTGGAGCAATAGCACAGCGTTTGCCTTGCACATGGGTGATCCAGGTTCAATTCCTAGCATCCCATATGGTCCCCTGAGCACCGCCAGGGGTGATTCCGGAGTGCAGTCAGGAGTAATCCCTGTGCATCGCCAGCTGTGACCCAAAAAGCAAAAAAAATAAAAAATAAAAAAAAGGTCCTTACCTACTGAGGCTGTAAGTGCCAAGATCTCCAGCATGACTTCATGGTACAGGTTCCTCTGAGCCTCATCCAGAAGCTCCAACTCCTCCTTGGAAAAGTACACAGCCACATCCTCAAAGGTCACATGGCCCTGTCATGAATCCAAAAGCAACCTGTTACTGAGACCCTTAGCCCAGTCCATCACTCTTTCCCAACATCCCAAACCAGTGAGTGATAGTACAGTGGGTAGGGTGTTTGCCTTGCACATGATCAACCCAAGTTCAATCCCTGGTACCCCATAAAGTCCCCAAAGCCTGCCAGTGATGATCTCTTAGTGAGGAGGCAGAAGTAAACCCTAAGCACCCCCATCTAAGTTCCATCTAAGTGCCGGGTCTAGTTACATGGTCTCAGATACTCTTCAGTTTCCCTAGGATCTCCCAAGAGAACACCATGTCCAATCAAACTGTCCTGCACCCTTATACCAAAATACACCCCCCTTAGAATACCCTGCCATAGTGGCAGTGTGGGGTGAGGGGAGACGGGACTGGGGAGGGGGGGAGGGATGTTGGGTTTACTGGTGGTGGAGAATGGGCACTGGTGAAGGGATGGGTTATCGAACTTTGTAAGGGAGAAACATGAGCACAAAAATGTATAAATCTGTAACTGTACCCTCACGTTGACTCACTAATTAAAAATAATTAATTAAAAAAAAACATTTACACCTTTGTGTGGCAAGGCTGATGTCAATGGAAAAGAAAAAATTACAAACTTTCAGGTAATGAAAACAGTTATCACTAGTGAATCGTTTCCAATGAAATCTCTTTGAAACAAGGTAGAAATGAGTCTAAGTTCAGTAATTCATAAACAATTCAAAAGCAATTCACTGTGAAATTAACCAAATATATGACATGGCAACTGAACGTGGCCTTTGCGACCCGCAGCTGCACGGCCATGCAGTACTTTATGCTTACACACGTCCATGCACACGTTACTGCTCTGTAGCCACTGCTGCGGATTCTAAGTATTGGAACAAGAAGCCTGGCTGTTAGGTCTTATACTGGGACCCGAAAATTAAGTAACTGATTCTGCTTACAATAATTGGGGGAAAATGGCCAACAGTTCTAAGGTTCCAGTAAGAATCTCAAGGAATTTGAATATGAGAGAAAGAGTATTTTTTAAGCATGAAATTAAAATACCTTTGTATATTTATATGCTAAGAATATATATGTAATATTAGAAAAACAAAAACAAAAACAAAATACACCCCCCTTAGCCATGCTTTTTTTTTTTTTTTTTTTTTTTTGCTTTTTGGTCACATCCGCGATGCTCAGGGGTTACTCTTGGCTCATGCACTCAGGAATTACTCCTGGCGGTGTTCGGGGGACTGTATGAGATTCTGGGAATCGAGCCTGGGTCAGCTGCGTGCAAGGCAAATGCCCTACCCGCTGTGCTATCGCTCCAGTCCCATCAATCACTTTTGAGACTGGACCTCCCAGATTTTGACAACTACACCCCCAAGGTTAATGCTACTACCCGCATCAAACCATTGCGACCTCACGGGCTTCCTCACGTGCCTTCCACTCTATATGGAATCCAGGTATTGTTTGCCAAGAAGAACCAGGACCTAGTATCACCCCAGGTCTCCAGTGAGTCCTAAGCTAGACAGTCCCAACACTGCTTTACTGATCTCCCTAGTCGGCTTCTTGTCCCAATTTATTTTTTAGTTCCACACCCAACAATGCCAAGTGGCTACTCCTGTCTCTGCACTCAGGAATTACTCCTGCTAGTGCTTGGGGAACCATATGGAATGCCAGGGATTGAACCAGAGTTGACTGCATGCAAGCATGACCCTATCTGCTGTACTATCACTCTGGCCCCTCTTCTCTCCACTTATACTAGAAGACAAGTCTTTCCTATTTGACCACATACCAAACAACTTTTCCTGTAGTTCCCATTTGTCTCAAGTTAATATGCCATCTTGCCAGAAATTAGGCTTCACTTAACAGACATGAGCTATAGAAATAGTACAATGGGTTTCCAGCTGCACATGTGGACCCCCCAAGACTGCTAGGAGTGATCCCTGGGTGCAGAGCCAGGAGTTAGCCATGAGCATAGCTGGGTATGGCTCGCAAACAAACAAAAAGTTCCAACAAAAAAGATGCACACTGTAGCCCTTTGGATCCGGCTGCGGAGCGAGCATGATGGAAGAGCCCAAGGGAGCGCCCTTGGACTCCAGGCAGCCCACTGAACTAATTCCGGCATGGGACCAGAGACCCCACGGTGCGCTGAAACAGTGGGAACCGGGCATCCCCCAATTCTTTTAACCTGTCTCTCTCTCTCAACTCCTCCCTCCTGAGCACAGCGCAGGACTTCTCCATCTTATGAGCACCATAAAAGGGTAAAAGTTTGTAGTGATGTTATTTCTGGTTGTACTTTCCCTGGACTTTATACAGAAACCCAAAACCGCGCGGCCGCGGCAGCGCGACCTAATGTCATCTTAGCATCAGCAATATGTAATGGTTCGCTTTTAATGGGTCGGACTTTTGTGGGAGATCCTAACAAGAATAGTAAGTCTGTTGCTGAAATATTGAAGGCAATCAAAACGGTAGCCATCTCTCTAGACTAAACTAAGCTATATCCCCACGCCAGCTGAGAAGAAATTTTCTTCTTTCTCGGGAAGAAACGCGGCGTGTCGTCAACTACAGTGTGATGTCCATTAAGCAAACAGACCTGGTGGCGTGGGAATGGGATATAAGGGGAAAAATTATGTACATGGAACAGTGGGACGCTGGTGGAATCTCGAGCCGGAGCCGATACCAGCGCAAGACCTTCGGTTCCAGAAACTGCTTGCAGACACTCTACTAGTCTATCAACTAAGCCAGAGTCCCACATCTGCTGATGACGGGAAATAACCATCCTTTTCGTTTTTTTTTTCCCTTGTCAGGCAGCGTGGCGATTACTAAACAGGCGTGAACTCGGTGGCGCGGGGCAAGGGGGAAAAAGAAAAGTTATGTAACAAACAGCGGGACTTAATATCTCTATATTCTTAGCAGTGGAGAACTATCAAATGCCTCCTTGGCAATAGGACTGCTTTTCTTTTTTGGGGGAAACCCCAACAACGGTAGTGAGTTGTGTGTTGAAACATGGAATGTAATCGAGATAAGGCATAAACGAAGTGAAACTTATCAAGTACAAGGGTGGGGACTGGGGAGGTGGGAGGGGGCGGCAGGTATACTGGGGGGGTTGGTGATGGAGGATGGGCACTGGTGAAGGGAAGGGTGTTTGAGAATTGTATAACCGACATAATCCTGAGAACTATGTAACCCTCCACATGGTGATTCAATAAAATTAAATTTTTTATTAAAAAAAAAAAGATGCACACTGTAGGATAAAATAGTTTTGTCATTTCTCCCTGGCCACAGGAAGCTTAGGTTTATTGGGTAACACCATTCACAGTGTTCTCAAGGAATACCCACTCCTCTGTGTTCATCTTTAACCTCTTCTCTATGCTCTGCTTCCCCAACTGGTCAGTCACCTTTATCCCCAAAATCAGACTGCTGACTTGTAAGGTCAGGTCCTTCTCAGGACTCTGGATTTCTAAGTGAAATACTGCTTTTCTCTTTTCCTTATGTCTTTTGCATAGTTTACTTCAGAGCACTGTCCTTTCTGTATACACAACGGAAGACAGTTAATGCTATGCTTTTGTAGCTTGGGAGTTAACTGATTCAATATTCACTCCTGGGCATCTGTTTTCTCGATTTAAGCCTCAGTTGCCCTTAGTTCCTAGCACCTCAAGAGCAGGGTCCTGACCAGGGACTGGATGGACCCAAGGCAAGCTGTGAGTTACCCTGGCATCAAAATGAGCCAGGCCAAGCACCATAATACTGTAAGTTAAGAGGATGGTCATGGACAAATTCGGTCATGATCCAAAGAGTAACAACTGGATTAGGACCCTGCTAGGGTTAGGAAAGACTAATCTGGCCTGAGCACTGTAGATTGGGACCTATAGTGGGATGTCCCCAAGAGAGCCACCTACACGAGCTTAATGAATCTCTTACTGTGTCCATACAAAATGACTAGAAAGATTAGAAGAAAGCAGATCTAAGATGGTTGTTGGACTCAGGAAAGGAAAAATACACCCCTACGTGGTATTTTGCCCTTGAGTGGATCTCCTGGATGCAGGAGATCTTTGTCCTCCCTCAGAACAAAGGGCTTTCAGATGTTGATTGTTCTCCCTGACCTGGGTGTAGTTGCTACCCCCAATGCTTGGAGGTTGGGTGTGAGACCAAGACTTCAAGACAGAGTGCCTCGAGACTAGCATAGGGGACAGGAGGAGACGGGAATGAGGGGCAGTGTGATACTGGAATGGGGTGCTTAGTGAGATTGGAACAGGCGAGTGGGGAGAACGGAATAAACAGCAATGGATCACCAACCAGCCTGGTGGCCCTGTTCCTTTCTTCATGCGTCTGTTGGTGATGGCTGCAGGCCAGGGTGGGGAAGCAGCACGTGGCATCAAATGCACGTGGCAGGCGAAAAAGAATGCCGCCTGCTGCGCTCACTTATTTTGTGATTACGCAAACGCCAAGAAACATTGTAATTGGCAAAAATCAAAGAGAAGCCTAAAAATAGCAAGAAAAAAAGAATCAAGCTTAAGGGACTTTCTCCCCAAAAAGATATCAGTAAATTTTGCTACAAAAATTCTATAACTGGGGGCTGGAGTAATAGCACAGCGGGTAGGGCGTTTGCCTTGCACGCGGCCGACCCGGGTTCGATTCCCAGCACCCCATACGGTCCCCTGAGCACCGCCAGGGGTTAATTCCTGAGTGCAGAGCCAGGAGTAACCCCTGTGCATCGCCGGGTGTGACCCAAAAAAAAAGCAAAAAAGAAAAAAAAAATTCTATAACTTTAGTACAGGAAAATAGTTCTAAGGCAGGATGATAGGTAGAGGAGCCTTGGTAATAAAACTTCTGGGAAATAAAACTTGAGAAGAAATTGTATGGCCCTGAAGTAGCCCCAAATCATGAAGATCACATCTCTTTAGAGACGCAAAACTTTGTCAGATATGCATACTTATGGAAATAGGGGATGAAATTTAAAAAAAACTATAAATTAAAGCTCATTTTAAATGTGACAGGAGTTATATTCAGTTCTGTGTAACATCTAAAATATATAATGACACAGCATTCCTATTAATTAGAAAACATCTGTTTAATCAAGAAAATATTTCTCATGACATACACAGAGTATTTGCACACAAAAAAAATCTTTTGATAGACTCTCATAAACTAAAAGTTCTTTCTGGCAGTGGTCTACCTGAAAGCATGGCTGATGGTTTAGCCAGTCTCAATCCACTAAAACATTTCTTGCAATTCTAGCAGCTTTTCTTTTAATTCTAATTACTGTATTTTCACTATTGTATGTAGTCTGGAAGAGCCACCCAGAGCCCAAATCAGTGCCCATCAGGAAGCTACTCGCCCAGGAGCAACAGAAAAGAATGAGGGGTTTGTGAATATGAACACACTTATGGAAATAGATATACACATTGTTTAAAAGATTAGTTAAGTGAACTGAGGACAGGTGCTGGATAAGGGGTCTATGGGACCTTTATCTCCTGGACAGCCAGCACCACAGGGGAAAGCTCGTTTGGTGATGTCTCAAAACCACTTTTTTTGTTATCGTTGTTGCTTTTTGGGTCACACCCAGCAATGCACAGGGGTTACTCCTGGCTCTGCACTCAGGAATTACTCCTGTTGGTGCTTGGGGGACCATATGGGATGCTGGAAAGACAAACGCCCTACCCGTTGTACTATCGCTCCAGCCACTCAAAACCACTTTTAAGTAGGCCACCCCTCTTATTAAAGATTTATTTGAGATAGTGACTTGTTCTTCCTGTGCCTTGTTCAACTATCATTGATAATTAATTTCAGACAATAAGAAAGGCATGTGATTGTAGGATAACACTGGTTTGTCCTTTCTGCCTTACCACAGGAAGCTTAGGTTTACTAGGTTACTCCCATCACAGTGCTCCCATTTCTGTGTTTATTTGTAACCTCTTTCTCTGCCCTCTGTTGACTTGTAAATATTGCTTTTCTCTTCTCCTTAAGTCCTTTTTCGTATGAACACAGGAAGACAATTGATACTATACTTTTGTAACTTGGGAGTTAATTGACTCCGGATGATATTCACTCCAGAGCATCTGTTCTCTCAACTTAAGCCTCAGTTGCCCTTACTTCCTAGCACCCCAAAAATAGGGTCCCGACAAGGGACCAGATGGACCCAGGACAAGCAGTGAGCTACCCTGGCATCAAAATGGGCCTGGCCAAAGTGCCATAATACTTAACTATGAGTTACGAGCAGGGTCATGGACAAATTCTGTCATGATCCAAAAGTAATAACTAGACTCAGACCCTGCTAGAGTTAGGAATGATTAATCTGGCCTGAGCACTGTAATCTGAGTCTGTGCCGAGATGTCCCAGGACAGCCACCCTACAAGCTTGAGATATCTCTTACAGTGTCTATACAAAAAGGACATTGCTCTGAATTAACTATGCAAAGAACTTAAGGAGAAGAGAAAAGCAATATTTACAAGTTAACAGAGCACAAAGAAAGAGGTTACAAATAAACACAGAGGAATGGGAGCACTGTGATAGGAGTAACCCAATAAACTTAAGCTCCCTGTGCAAGGCAGAAAGGACAAACCAATGTTATCCTACATATGATGGAGAACGGGGCTCTCAGTTCATGAGGCTAGAACATCCTAACCCCATGCTTTCTCTCTTATATGTCTTGTTTTGTTTTCCTTTTCTTTTCTTTTTAGCTTTTTGGGTCACACCTGGCGATGCTCAGGGGTTACTCCTGGTGTTGCTTGGGGGACAATATGGGGTCCAGGGATCCAACCCAGGTTGGCCTCATGCAAGGCAAACACCCTACTACTGCTCCAACTCCTGTGTTATTTTCTTAATCTTTATGACACCACTGTTCTGTTGATCCATTGACGCAGGGCTGGTGCCTGACAAATTTGAGATGCAAGACCTGAGCTTTTTGGAGATGGAGAAACTGAGGCAACACCTAGATGCAGAAACCCAAGCCTATGGTGATTCATTAAAAAAAAAAACCCTTTTTTTCAAGCCCAGTATTTAGAGCTATAACACAGTGTGCAAGGCACCCTGCTTGTGACAGCCCAAGCCTGATTCAATCCCTGGCAGGCATATGGGTCTCCTAAGTCTCTCAGGCGTGATCCAAGAGTGCAGAACTAGACACTGGACACTGCTGGGTGTGGGGTTCAAGCCACACCCTTAATCAAAGCCTGATTTTTTTTTGGGGGGGGGGAGCTTGGGTCACACCCAGGGATGCTCAGGGATTACTCCTGAAAGTGCTGAGGGAACATATAGGATGATGACAGGGATCGAATCCAAGGTTGGCAGCATGCAAGGCAAGCGCTCTCCCCACTGTATTGATCTGGCCCCCAAAGCCTGATTTTTTTTTTTTAAATTTTAGAGTTCAGTCTACAACTGCCCTCACTTTAGAAGGCTTACTAAATCCCATGTTCCAGGGTACTGTACTCGTGCAAAACTTGGTGGAGTTCCTATGAGGGCTTCCTCAGGTTAATTTACTCTGATGACAGAAAACTTAGGAAACCACTTATGTTTACTGAGTATAAATATACAAGTGGGGCTGGAGCAACAGCTCAGCGGGTAGGACGATTGCCTTGCACGCAGCTGACCTGGGTTTGACTCCTCTGTCCCTCTCGGAGAGCCCGGCAAGCTACCGAGAGTATTCCTCTGTCCCTCTCGGAGAGTCTGGCAAGCTACCCGTGGCGTATTGGATATGCCAAAAACAGTAACAATAAGTCTCTCAATGGAGACATTACTGGTGCCCACTTGAGCAAATCAATGAATAACAGGATGACAGTGATACAGTGACAGTGATATCTATTTATTGGGGCTGGAGCAATAGCACAGTGGGCCCAGTGTTTGCCTTGCACGTCGCCAACCTGGGTTCGATTTCCAGCATCCCATATGGTCCCCTGAGCACCACCAGGAATAATTTCTGAGTGCAAAGCCAGGAGTAGCCCCCGTGCATCGCAGGTGTGACCCAAAAAGCAAAATAATAATAATAATAAATAATAAAAATACATTTATTAGGGCTAGAGAGATAGAAAGAAGGTAAGGCACTTGCTTTGAACACACTTGACCAGGATTCAGTCTGATCCCCAAGCACCATTAGGACCGATCCCTAAGCATCGCCAGGTGGGGCCCTCAAACAAAAAAGCTACAAATTAAATAATAAGAGTATCTAGCACAGCAGATAGGGCGTTTGCCTTGCATGCAGCCGACCCAGATTCGATTCCTCGGTACCTCTTGGAGAAACCGGCAAGCTACCTGTGGAGTATTCAATATGCCAAAAACAGTAACGACAAGTCTCACAATGGAGACGTTACTGGTGCCCACTTGAGAAAATCGATGAGCAACGGGATGACAGTAATACAGTGATACAATGATCTATCACTAAATCCTCATCTCCCAACCTCTGAGGCCTGGGATGAGGCTGAATGTCTTTCATTCGGTCTTGTTAGTAACATGAACCAGTCAAAGGTCAATGAGGGGCTCCATCACACCTTTTTTTTTCTTTTTTTCTTTTTGGGTCACACCCAGCGATTCACAGGGGTTATTCCTAGCTCTGCACTCAGGAATTACTCCCGGTGGTGCTCGGGAGACCCCATGGGATGCTGAGGCTCAAACCTGGGTCGGCCGCGTGCAAAGCAAACGCCCTACCTGCTGTGCTATCGCTTCAGCCCCCTCCATCACCCCTTTAGCACTAACAGATTCACGTGAATTTTTAAAAAAATCTTAACACTGAAAAAATTATAATGATCTTTGTACTATCAACTGGAAAAAAAGATGAAACAGCTTACATTATGCCAGAGATCTATGAATGAACCAATTACTACTCATCTGCATTTTACCATGTTTAACCAATTTCATTTCTAGAGTTATAATGTAGTAGCATAAAGTACATGCCTCGCAAACGAAAGGTCATGAGCTGAAATCCTTAAGACCAAATCCACTGAGCCCAACCCCCGGCAAGACTGCTGTCTGCAATCCCTGTTGCTAAAAGTGATTCCAGCCACATCACAATCAAGTGTGAGTAGCATCGCAGAAAGTGTGCTATCCCCATTGAGTACAACTGAAAATGTGTGAGCACCAGGCTAAGATGTGTGTGATCCCAGCTAACTACAGTGGCACCCAGAAGTTGAGCCCACAAGAGCTGTGGGCAAGTGACAGTTATGCCAACAATGAAGATAGGTCCAGGGGAGTTAAAAACACAGTTATGGGGGGGCAGGAGGGGTCATACAGCAGAGTGGGTGCTTGATTACCCAGGTCCAACCAAGTTGTGTGTTCTCCCTCTTACCTACTCCATATGGGCTTTCAGGACCAGCCATGAAAAGGAACAGGGGACACTCTGGTTTCCTACACTCCTAGGCAACTAGGATTAAAACATTTTTTACAGGGGAAAACACCAGTGGTGCTCAGGGCAAGGCAAGTGCCTTAACCCCCATACTGTCCCTCCCACCCTTAAATTAAAACATTTAACTTAAAATAGGGGATGTGGCAATAGTACAGTGGTTTGGAGGCTGTCCTTGCATGCAGCCAATTCGGGTCACCGCAGAGTCCCTCAAGCTGGAACGATCCCTGAGTCCCAACAGATGTGGCCAGAAATCACATAAATATACAAAAGGCAAGGCCAGAAGTGAGGCACTGGAATTTCCGTGAAGACACCAGGTGTTACACCTATACCAGGCATGGGCAGCAGAGAACCCATCTTCCCACCTCAATTTGATGGAGGCAGGCAGCTGACAGGAAAGGATCCCCATGGCAATAGAATTCCTAGGAGTAGTGAAACCACCTAGACCTAGCCCTAAGGCTGTCAGGACCCACCTGGGAGCTTAAGAACTAAGGCCTGATTAAGACTTTTGTTGGGGTCTCAGCAGCCGGCCTGAGACCCTGGCCAAATTCCCTGCCCTTAGAAGCAGGAGCAGGCTCTCTTCCCGGGGGCCTAAGGCCCTGGGCCAGCACTCCACCCAGAAAGGCGCCCTGGTTGAGGAGATAATGGATGGAACCTGACAGTCACCACTTGTCTGAGCTAACATACTCAGCCTTGAGAGCGGGAAACATAAATCATTAGCTAACATCTGTAAAGGGCCCGGCAAAGTGTACATGACGAGCGTGATAACCAGGTGTTCACAATATCTAAGCCGCCCTGAAACTGTGTATAAATATCCTGTGTGAGAGCTAATAAAAGGAGAGTTGCTTGACCTCCAACTCTCCCCCCTCTGCGTGGTTCTTTCTCGATGGCGGTGGTGGGGTGCCCGTGGTGCACAGAGGGTCAGGCAGAGGCTTCTCCCTCTCCCGCTCCCGCTCCCTCTCCCATAGGGAGTAAGTCCGG